>NC_138378.1:29424788-29451759 GCF_054177405.1 Leptonychotes weddellii | reverse complement strand
TCTATAATACATGTAAATTTAGGTATCACATCCTCTTTGGGGGAACTCTTTAAAAGCAGAGCCTGGTTCAGGGATTGTGGTACATGTGACTTATCAGGGGACAACTCTCAGAAGAAGGGCAGGAAGAAAAGCAGGGCAGGACAGAGGAAATATTAGAGCAAGGTTGTGCTCTTGGCTGGAGTCTCACCTAGGCCTAATCTGAAAAGGAGCTCTGGAGAATGAACTGAACCACAGGACTGGTCTTACCTTGAAGCAAGGGGGCTGAAATTGTTGACTCACCTCCCCACCAACCCAGGCACACACACTTGCCAGTCAATCAAGCACTGGCTAATGGCTGACCAGTGGGAAACATCCTCCCAATGGAACATCTTCCATTTAGCCCAGGACAATCCTTCAGAGAATAGGACAGCTGAGACCCATTAGTAGCCAACAGCCACTGCAGCTGGAGCTTGAGAGTACCAGCAGTGAAAGGGGTCTGGAAGGGACATGCAGTGTCCACTATACACAGGAAACAATGGTGTAGTGTTTATGGCCTTATGTGTGTAATAAAATTACAAACATTTGCATGGAAATAAAAAACAACACTCATTTCAAAATAATGGTTTCCTCTAATAAGGAAGGGAGGAAGGAAAGGGAGATGATTCAAATGCTGGCCTTAAGCTATATTTACATTAGTTTAATTCCTTAAAGAAGTGATCTGAAGTAATAAAGCAACATGTTAACATCTAAATCTCAGTATTTGCAAGCTTTAAAACTTAAAGTAATACACAAAAACAAAAATGAGTAGTAAAATATATAGATATAAAAATAATAATAATGGTTCTTGTAATTTTTTAATTTAATTTACACCAATGGTAAAAAACATACCTTTTCTAAATTTGATTAAACTGGAAATTATCCATTATTACTATTCATTATTGTTCACCATTCATCAAAAATCATACTTTTAATTATAAAAGATAAATATGAGATTATTTGATGTTTATAATATCTCTCTTTATATTTTTATTTATCCTCAATCAATATTTTATGTGAAGATATGTGAGAGAAAGAGACAGAGAAAGACAGAGGGGGAGAAGGTAAGAGCTATGAGATTTCTGGAATAATATTTACCTGTTTTTGAAATGAAATATATCTGGATGATAGGGTTTGGAATCGTTTCTTAATTTCTTCTTTATAAGTTTATTCATTGCTTTCATTTTTATAATGACCATTGTCTCATTTTTATAGAAACAATAAAGTCATTCTTAGAGAAAAATGTGTGTTCTCCCTAATAATAAAACCATTACAAATTTAACAACTCGATATTATTTTACACCTGCTATATATGCCAAAATTAAATAAAAGAAATACCCCAAATTGGCAAGGTTTTTTAAACCTGGTACAATGATATATTGTTAGTGGCAGTATAAATCATGATTCTATTAGAAAAAAATAAAATCTGGCAAAATTTTATGAGGAGCAAATAGATGTTTATATCCTTGGATCCATAAACTCATTTCCTAGAATTTATTCCATGGGAACATTACAGTAAAGCAAATATCTTCTGTATGAATGATGGTTATTGCAACAAAGCATTTTAAACAATCCACCTTGACTAAGAAATTTATGGAACATGAACTTAATGGGGCACTATGCTGTGATCAAAACATGGAAAATGTGAATAAGTAAAGATATCGATAGCTCCTGGGCATCTAATATGTACTTAAAGAACATAGGTGATTTTGTGAACTATTTTATCCCTCAAAATTCATGGGTTCAATATCATTAAAATACCATTATAGGGGGAAGGAATCTAACTTGTCCATAACTGCATGGCATGCTAATAAATGGCAGTATTAAGGTTCAAACCCAGTTCTGCCTAACTCCAAATCCCAAACTCTTTTTACTAAAGAAATTTTCTTAGCTACAGAATTCATTTTACAAATAAATTTTTATGCAGAACTGTCTTAGCCCCAAATCAAAGAGATGACAAAAGCTGAGCTATCTGGATGGATGTGCCAGAGTCTGGGCAACCCTCAATCCTGCCCCACCCACTTGGCCTCAACAGAATCTTAGGGCACCACAAATGATTTTAAAAATCACTATACTACACCATATTGTATTTGAAAAATGTAAAAATGGTTTAATGTTAAGTTTTAAAGATAGTAATATAAAATGTTACTACTTGTAACTCTCAATTGAGTAGTTTTCTACTCAATTTCACATAGAGACATGGATCAAAATATTTATGTGTAAAGACAAGAACTGAAGCTGTTTCATGAAGGGGGTAAGCATATCCAGCTAAGCCATGGGGCATTAGACAGACAAATTGCTTGAATTATCCACCACTTTTTTTTTTTTAAGATTTTATATATTTATTTGAGAGAGAAAGAGCACAAGCAGGTTGAGGGGCAGAAGGAGAAGCAGACTCTCCGCTGAGCAGGGAACCTGATGCTGAGCTTGATCCTGGGACTCCAGCCAGGATCATGATCTGAGCCAAAGGCAGACACTCAACCGATTGAGCCACCCAGGTGCGCCTTATCCACCACTTTTGAGGTGGTCCTCAGAGCTTCCTTAGGCCTGGAAGGATCCACTTATCTTTACACTAATTCAGACATAGTCATTCCTAAAATGTTATAAAGAGTGTGTGTTGTTTGTGAATGTTGGTACAACTAAGGATGGGGGAGGAATGAGAAAACTCACATATATTTTGGGATCAAAATATATTCCCCAACAAACTGGGACAGACTGTGTGAGTTTCCTCTTTCCTTCTTGCCAGTCAGGGAACCCCTGACCCTGTCACCTGCCCCTCCCAATTCTATACGAGTAAAAGCAAAGATAGTTGAAACTTGCTTTCCCAACCTCCTTTGCTGCTATAACATGGCCATCTGATCCACTCTTGGTCACTGAGCTATCAGAGGGGAAATCTGGTGGCTCAGGGAAAAACTGAGCTCTCTAGAAGAGAGAAATGTGTGAGGAGAAGGCCTATTGCCCTTCTGCATGTGGAAGTTCTCCTGTGAGACTTTGAGGCCTAAAGTTACTACAGCCATCTTGAAATTGGGGAAAGAGCCAGAAATTCCAGGAAAGCTGACAAATACTTTCCTACATAGTTCTTGATGTGTGATAAAAAAACCTTCCACTGTTTAAGCTCCTTTGAATTGGGCATTCTGTTATTTGCAGCAGAAAGCATCTATCAGACACCCAAAACTCCCAACTAGAACAAATCAATTCAAAATTATCAAGGGTGTTGTCCTTTTTTGCCAATATAAATAAAATGTGGGCCTTTTTACAGTCATGAAGAATTTCTGGTAATTTCCTTCTTTTTACAATGGTTATATCACAATTCATGAATTTTATATGAAGTGTGATTGTTTCTGATTATTGTGGCTTCCCCTGATTTTTGTAAGTAAAGCTGCTGATTCCAAACTGCTAGAAAAAATTCTGGCAGTTTTCAAAAGGGGCATGGCTATTAGGTCCCTGGAAGATGAAGAATTACTTCTTTCCTTCCCTTTCCCTTTTCTTTCCATCTCTTCTTTCTGTCTTAAGGCCAATATTTTGAAGTAGCCCTCAAATACCACTGAGGTAAATCTCCATATACTCCATTGTAAGGATCAAATACAATATATGGGAAGTGCTTTAGAGGCAGGAGAACATTATTGTTGCTACATCCTAACTACATTGCTTCCCATTAGCAACAACAAACTAAGAGTAGGCAATGATGGTAGGTCTGCCTAAATTGAGTTTCATAAACACAACTGATTTTGTTCTAAAATTGGGATAATGTCTTGGTCACCTCATCAGCCTTGGGTTGGCATGGTTATAATAAACAGAAACTTCTTGCTTTTAGTCAATAAACACTTAAGTGGTTTAACCTTAGTTATATTTTTAGGCACTGTTCAACATACTTTAAAAAGAACAAGTCTTTCAGTTCCTATGACAAATTTTGAGGGAGATACTTTTATTATTCTCATTTTTCTGATAAGGAAACTGAGACATCAGTTACTTAAGTAACTTGCCAAAGCCACACAGCTCTAAGTGGTGGAATTGGAATATTCGTATTAGCTCACATTGTAGGGGAGGAAAAAGTTTTTTTGATCCTCTTAGATCCTTTCAGACCCTGGCTGGCTCTGAAAATTGAACTGACAAAGACAGGTTAACATGAGAGAAGCATATAAATTTATTTAGTATATGTTTTAAGTGACACAGGAGGCTTCATAAGGAAATGAAGACCCAAATACACAGACATGCATTTTTATGCTAGGTTTGATGAAGAGTGGGCCTTTGTGTAGAAAAAAGATAGGTTAAGGTGTATGAGGTAAGTGTAGTAAACTGGGGGAGACTTAGCAAGGCCTGTTAGGATTCTTCTTGGCCTCCCTTTGTCTTTGGAGGTGGAGGATGTTCCTTTCTTCTGGGTATAGGGGAGGCACCTCTCACATGAGGGTTTTATGACCTGTTTCAGGGAAGAAGGGCAGAGGGAAAGTCACTGACCTTCCTCTTCTGCTGTTTTCTGAAACTCCTTCAGCTTAAAATAGTCAATATGCCAAGGTGCCATATTTTGGGGTAGTGTATCCTGAACTCCATCAAAATATAGAAATAAATGCATGAAGTTATTCACTAAAAATGAGAAAATGTGACAGGTTTATCACATGCTTCCTTTTGTTTTATAGGCAAGTCTAAAGAATAAGGAAAGGAAGGAAAAAGAGGAGAAAACGATCTAGTTGGAATCTTCTTTTCTTTATTCCCCCCACCACTGTGCATGTGTATGTATGTGTGTGTATATGAATAATGAGTTTCTCTGGGGCGCCTGGGTGGCTCAGTTGGTTAAGCGACTGCCTTCGGCTCAGGTCATGATCCTGGAGTCCCTGGATCGGGTCCCGCATCGGGCTCCCTGCTCAGCAGGGAGCCTGCTTCTGCCTCTGACCCTCCCCCCTCTCATGTGCTCTCTCTCTCTCATTCTCTCTGTCTCAAATAAATAAATAAAATCTTTAAAAAAAAAAAAATAATGAGTTTCTTTGTCCAGAAATAACTACGCTTCCTCAACCTGCACGTAACGTGAGAGGGAAGCTTTAAAGAAAAAGAAATCATACTGTGAGACACAAAAATCTCTCCACGCGTAAGCTGAAAGATTCCAATAATGACAATTATATACCAAAATAAATATGGCACCCCTACTTCCCACTGGTATTATCTTCTAGCATTTTCTTTGGATCTGAATGCATTTATGGTGAGAACATATTCAGCTTTCTTCTCATTTTTTTGCCTTATATGGTCAGTTGGAAAGCTGACCACAAATTCTTTCTCTTCCTGCATCCATGCCTTTTTTTGCAGTGAGACTTTGCGTCTTTTCTCAAAGAAAGGGGAGTTTATTTCTCTATTTTTTGAATCTAGATTTAGACTGTGACAGGTCTTGGCCAATGAGAAATTAGAAAACCTGATAGAAACTGAGGTGTGACAAGTGCTTGAGCATGGGGGCTCTTCCTGGCTTGCTATTCTTAGGAACTCTGACTACCGCCATGCGAATTAATCTCAACTAGCCTGCGGAGGATGAGTGACACACGGTCCAGCCACTTCCATTGACTCTGAAGCAGGTATTCACCACCAGGCATGTGAATGAGGCCATCAACCACCAACTGATCCTAAACAAATGGGTGAACTCTACCAACACTTTACCCAGCAGAGAGGAGCAATCCTAAAGCCCAGTCCAAAGTGCCAACTTATATTGTAGTGAGAAAAGATTGTTAGTTTCAGCCACTACTTTTGGGATGTTTTGTTACACAGCAAAACTCGGTGCTCTAACTTGAAAGCAAATAGTATCTGATTCATCTTCACAGAGAATAAAAGCTTCAGATAAGATGCATGTAAGGAAGGAAAGTCTTATCTACTTCTGGAGCAGATGCATAATTAGCGACCTGAGGACAAAGTCAAAGTTCTGATGAAAATGCTGAAAACAGAAGAAATATGATTCAAAGCCTTCTCTAAGTCTTGAGAGTACTCCCACTTTCCCACTAACCTCAAAGAAAAAATTATCCAATGCGTTTACAGCCGGGAAAAGACTTATTGTAGCCAAATATGTTTTATTTTTACTCCATTCAGCCTTTCTCTAGTCATTCTCATGCTTAAGAGCCCTCAGAGGCAGAGCGTGTAATGACTCTCTGCTTTACCAGCTCAAGGGCACTTCAGTGCTGTGGGTCAGTCTTAATTCTCTTCGAATGTGTCTAATTTCATCGCAAAAGTAACGTATCTGGCTAATAAGACTTAGGCTCCTTGGCTGTGTTTCCTTCTTCCGCACCCTAAAGCCCTTGCCACCGCACAGCACCTTTCATTTCCAAAGGATGCCTGAGCACTTCATAAACTTAGCCAGTGGACTTATAAACTTTATGGCCAATGAATCAGTCCACCACTGAAAGGTCACCTGCTTCTGGTGTGAAAAGTAGCAATTGTTTACACATGGTTAACCTGAAGGCAGAAGGAGGCCAAGCATTAGGTTTAAAACCCTAAGATGCCTTAGAGCAGGTCCTGGTAGGATTTCCTTTCCTTTATTAAGTTCTCTTCTGCACTGGTTTAGTTGACTGAGCCCAAAGGAAGTGAAACCAATGAGTGAACTGAACCCATGACCCTAAGCCCCTGGTGAGAATTGGTCTCTGTGTAATGACCTGAGACAAAACTCCCAACTCTACATGTAGGGGAGGTCAACAAGAAAAAAATCTCATTTGTAAAGCTCTTTTTAATTTTTAAAGGAAACTTATTCATACATTGTCATTTGCCCATTTTTCTGTCCCTTTCACATAGAACTTCACATTTATTGTCTTGTGTTTTATTTGTTGAATTAAAATTTGTTTTGCTCCATTAAAGGTAGGATCTTTGAATGAGCCATGCTGTAACTCCCTTAGACTCTATCAAAATGATTATGTAGAAAAGGAAGCACTTTCTGTCCACCTCTCAGCTCAGCACTATGTACCACCTCCTCCCAAAAGTTTGAGAAAGATTTGCTAATCATGATGCTGAGTTCAGGACATTTACTGGACTACTGTTATGAGTGGCAGTGTGACTGTGGATTAAATAGGGGCTCTGTTTCTCTCTTCATTCACTCCATGCAAAGGAAGCAATAACTCTTGCAGCCCAGGCATCTTGTTTTCTTCATTATCTCTATATTCACAATATGCTGGCATTGCTTCATATAGTTTGCACCACTGTGACCAGCCAGTAATTCTTAAGATTTGGGGTGAGAGTTGAGAAGCAAGAGACTCAGTTTTCTCAAGACTCTTTGAATTGATCAAAATGTACTCATATTTTCCAGTGGCTGTTGACCAATGTGTATTTACTTCTCTTGATGGCCTCAAGATCTCAAGGAAAAGAGATGTTTGTCAGGGATTGGTTTTGGTCATTACTGAGGCAATTGGTGAAACTTGAATGGGATTTGAGGATTCAATGGTAGAAATGCATTAATGTTAATTTCCTCATCGTGATAGATGTCTTGTGATTATGTAAGAGAATGTTCTTGTTTGTATAAAATACACTAAAATACTCAGGGTTATTGGGACATCAGGTTAGCAATTACTCTCAAACAGTTCAGGGGAAAAAAATCTTTGTACTGTACTTGCAAAAATAAATAGAGTCTCTTAAAGTTGTGATTTCAGACCAATTGGCCATGGTGTTTGTCTAGTTAAGTAGAGGACAGAGAAATTCAGCCAGAAATATTGATGAAACAAAATGAAGAGTCAAGAAGGACCTTACAGGTCAAAGTCAGAGTTTTCATAGATGCGAGAGCAGTGCAGGATTTTAATTAGCTCAAAGCCAGTGATCATTCCTGCCCAAGTTTCAGAAAGTGCAATAATGGAGGAGACACTACTCTGCTGGTGCCCTGCCTTTTGCTGAGTCCCCAGAAGCCTGTCAATAGCCACATCTCCATTTATTTGCCTGAAGACTACTTAGTGATCAAGTATACTCTACCTGATACACAGGTTTAATTAAGTCTCATGGGACCGACCTTTGACCACTGACTGATGGAAATTAGTGTATGAATACTACAGCTCTCTTGCTCTGTAGATGGGATACCTCTTGACTTGCACACAAAGGGGCTCCCAGAGTTCCCTATTGGGACTGAGTTCAAGCTGCTTACAGTGGTAACTTAGCTTTATAATATGCCTTTTTAGGTTGCCTTCCCTTCCATGAATCATTCCAACCTCACTTCCTATGATCACCTCCCAAATAAACTATGTACACTCATATCCTAGTCTCAATGTCTGTTTTCAGGGAACTCAAACTAAGGCCAATGTTTAGCTTAATTACTATTGGCAGAGCTCAGACTAAATCTAGATGTGTGTACACATAAAGTTAAAACATTGTTTTAAGTACCAATTTCTCATCTTATTTTGAATCAGAATGTTTTTGTCAATCTGGGTTAAAACTAAAAAATACATTTCATGATGATGAGTTATTTGTTCTTTTAAACATGATTGAAACCACACAAATAACAGGACTCCTCTCCTGTTTGGACTTTTCTCTCTATCGGACTCCTCTCTCTATTCCAGAACTTCATTATTGTATACTCACCTATTACAATGGGTGAGTGACACCACTTGCTAAAGGTAAAGGAAAGAGTTGAAGAAAACAATACGAAGACAAGGTGAAAATTGAAAGTAAGAGTAAAAAATACAAGTTAACCCAATAACTTAGAGGAGTAAGGACCTTTCTCCATAGATTTACTCTGAAGTTAATGTTTCCTGTAAGAAAATACACAGACACATTTACTTCAGTGTTCTAAGGAAATAAGTGACTGTCTTGGGGTCTTCATGCATTTTCAATGTGGCTGGCTTTGTCACTGGGATTGAACAAATGAGAATCAGTGGAGGAGAAAAGAATACAGAGCTAAGGCAACGGGCAAGTAGAAACTGTTCTATTATGTGCTGTCAGGCTCGAGTGTGAATAGCGCTGCACCTGGAGGAAGAGAAAAAAAGGAAGCATTCATCCATCTCTCCTCACATGGGAAGCCAGATAGGGCAAGGGGGCTGTCCTGTCAAGAGAATGATTCAGGAGTCCTTTCTCACTGAAGATTAATCATACCAAAGGGCAGGGGTAAAGAATACCCTGCTCTATTTGCTTCCCAATCTCTCCCCTCTGCCTAGGTCCCAAATGACTCTATTTTCATATGTCGAGATATTGGTGAAGCAGAGCTGCTGAAAGGTCTGAGACATCTGGGAGATGAATCACTCCATGCAGAAATAGAACAATTAGCTGCGTTTAGTCCAGCACAAAGGCCTTGAGAGGTGTCTAATTGAGTGGCCCACAACAGAGCCAGGAAACAATGTGGATTTGAAAAGAATCCCACAATTAATTTCTGCATTGACCTAATGGGTAATAATTTGTTAATGTGTACAGAGCCCAGAGTGGGCCTTTTCCATGATGTTCATGGATTTAAAGTGCATAGCATTCCCCTGTGTTTGTGCATGCTTGGATGAGTGCTTGAAAAATAAAGGATGTAGTTAAATGCAAGGCTTTTTTTTTTTTTTTTTTTGCAGCCCATTATTAAATCTGTGACCATTTAAACATAAAATGAGACATTCTGGCATGGTTTAGGCCACACATTTCTCCAGAACATCAGGTTTAGAATTAGACATTGGCAGTCAAATGATTTTGAACCGTTAGGACATTTTACAAAAATCACATTGCCTTTGGACAATTTTAGAAATAGAAAGAAGGTAAAAGTGTTAAAAAAAAAAGACCCAACATATTTTTATTGAAAAAGTGGAAACAGATTATATCATACAGACTCTTTTTTCCAAGAAAAAAAAACTTACTTCCTTATAGATGCTAAAAATATATTAACTACAAATGCTTATGTGTGATTGTGCTCTAGACTCCCTTTCCCCTGGTTCCCAGAGAATTAGTAGTGTTTTTGTTAATTTTGATATTTTAAAGAAGAAATTATAGTTATTTTCCTAAGTGAAGTAATTGAAGGAATCTAAGGAGGCTTGACCCTTTAGAATAATAATAATTTATCACTGTAATTAAACTTGGATTTTAATAATAATGAATTAGACTCTAGATATGAGTTATGCTTAGATTTTATCTCTACTTTTTTCACTGATATTTTTCAATTCCCAAGCAAGCAGACTGTGTGAAGACAAACACTCATTTAACCACTTGGTATCAAAGTTCTTTGTGTGAAAAAGTAAGGGAGTAGAAGTATTCATAGGAGCCCTTCCTGCCCTGAGTTCAATGATGTCATATCTTCTAGAGTATTCACAAAGATAACAATTAAATTATTGGTGTGAAAAGATCAAATTCACTAAACTAACCACAAATCTCCCCTTCTTTTTCATGCCTGCCAGAGAGGCAGCTTTTCTTCCGAACTGTGTATTTGTGGTTCTCCAATGCCAGGCTCTACGGCATGGCAGGTAGCAAAGGGGAAAGTGATGTGGGATTTAACAGTGTTGGAGATCTTATCACTTTAGCAGGAGTCGGTTCTGTAGGGGAACAATCTGACCAGTGTATGATGGAAGAAAACAAGAGCTGCATGCTTAAATGAGAAAGACATTTCTTCTATTAGGAAACAGAGTATTACAGAAAGACAGAGATGGGCAAGAGAGAAAATTACCTGAGAATGGGTGTATGGTCCATGTGTCTCTTCTGGCTCACCAGTGTACCTCAGGGGACCCAGCAAAATGTCTGGGACAGTGTGGGCACTTAGTAAATACAAGATAAAGGAATCTGGGCTTCTGTGTCAACACAGTCACTTGACCTAAAGTGGAACTGAGTCTGAAATGGTACAAAGGGATGAAATAAAGGTGTCATATAGCTGGGGAGAGTTGTATATGAGTTGCCACTGCTTACTCAGAGTTTACATTTATATGCACAGTCTTTCAAGGTCTTCCTCTGTGTCCAATGATACCAGTCAAATAACTGGTCAATTCGGGCAACAAGACAAATTGGCTGGTTTACTTCATCAGCTGGTCAGCTCAGACCTGGTCACTGGTCACTAAGCTGGTTTTGAGTGCACACAGATTAGCAATCCCAAAGATTTACTGGAGTAGGTTTTCATTACTTTCAAAAGTAATGAAAGTAGAGTTCTAAGGAACTAATTTTTCATTACATGCTTGATCAATTGTACCATAACCTTGCGGTGCTGATGGATAAAAAAGTTCAAACTGTTAGCAAAGAGAATAGCTGCTTCTACAGACAGAATACCTAACAGTCCCATGAAATGTTCATTAGCTTTTTTTTAGTGAGATAAAGTATGAAAACCCCGTTAGTGTTCATCTTAGTCGCTCAGTAATCAATATTATAGTCTTAAATAAAAATCTCTAAAAGAGATCTTTAGTGGGGTGCCGGTGTAGCTTAGTTGGGTAAGTGTCTGACTCTTGATTTTGGCTCAGGTCATGATCTCAGGCTCATGGGATTGAGCCCCATGTCAGACTCCACACTGAGAATGGAGCCTGCTTCAGATTCTCTCTCTCCATCTCCCTGTGCCCCTCCCCCCTACTCACGTTCTCTATCTCTCTCTAAAAAAATGAAAGAGATCTTTGGAGCCAAAAATTCTGCATATTTTAAAAAGTTAATTCCCTTTAAATAAAATGGAGAGAAAATGTCACCCTTATTGGAATTGATAGACCAACTGACTAATAGATACCATGTGAAAATTCTTATGTTGATACAGAAATTCAAACAGGCATATCCTTAATAGATCTTCATGTGACAGCATAAAATAGCTTCCAACATTTACTCCTGATACTACTAATTCATCCTTAGTCCCTTGACCCTAATTTAGCAGATTTCCTCCCAATTTCTAAAGAATTGTGTTTGAGCTTTGAAATTGAAGCCAAATGACCAGTCCTTATGGGAATGGTTCCCCTTACTATCAGAGCATCGTTATAACATCTTCTCACAGTTGTTAGTAAACTAAACACTCCCACATCCTTTTTATCAGAGACACCTCCTGCCTCCATTTCTGATTCCCATATGTCCTTTCAGTGGAGAAACCCACAGTTGTGCTTTTGGGTACTCACATTGCTCTTGGTTAGGTTTAATTTATTGTTCTTCTTCACAGTAGGCCCCATCAGTTTCCAGAAGTCTTTTTATGTTAGGATCTGTGATCTAGGTGTTTCTCAAACTCTGGAGTTTTTTTATTGGCCATTAACCACAACAAGAAGAAATGTATTGTTATTTATATTTGTCTCTGAAAATCAGATGGTTGATTCAGTAAGTTCATATGCCAGCACACTTTGACCCTGGGGGGTAGTTTCTTTACTTGAAATATGGGTACATCCAAGTCAGGTAGAGGGAACTGACAAACTAAGTCACTGGATAAGGACTGTTTCTGGAATGTCCAAGAAGAACATAAGAAAACTGGTGTGTGGTTTGCTTGGTTATTGCTGTGTTGTTTAAGAAAGGCTACCTCTATGAGACAAGACATAAAATTCAACAGATTTCCTCATGAAGATAAATATTAAATCTCATTTTGAACCATGAAATGGTAGACATGCAGATATCCAATTTATTGATCATACAATAATGCTTTACTCCAAGGTTGCCGAATATGGTTATATTGTTCTATGAAGAAGCCATTCCATGTTACTCTTCCTTAGTTACAGAAATATACACTCTTAGTTTACCCAATAATGATTTGGCCTATAACTTATGAAATCAACCCAGCTTTGGGATCCACGTGAAATGTCAGTGGAAAGTGAGGAAAGAAGGAAAGTAGAATCTTTTTTTTGCAAATTGGTCCAACTTGAATATGGAAGATTTCAAAGGGGCAGATGAGGATTTTTTTCTTCAGTTTCAATTTTCAGTTCTTTGATTTGTTCCCCAATTATTACACATTGAAGATGCCCTACAATTGTCTATCCTTTGCCACTGTCTGCGTCTTTACTCCTTCTTGTAAGTAATCCTTTGTTTTCTAAATGGAACAAAGTGTGGGGACAACAGGAAACAAGATTCATGTGCTTTGTGATTTAAATCATATGCTCTTTTCTCAGAATCAAATTCAAACAGGTGCATGCTGCTTCAGACCTCACTTTCCTCCTGGTATGAAGAGTCTTCTTTCCAATTTCTTGCTACCCACTTTTTAATGGGTGACACAGTTACTTCAGGATCAACAGGGGTAAATCTGGACTCATTAACTCCTGAAAGCATTTATTTTCCTTGTACTTTTCATTAAGCAAGTGTTTATTGCATGTACCATGTCCAAATTCCCTGCTTTGTTGTAGGAAATGCTGTTGGTCTTCTTCTGATGTCCCTTTCCCCGACTCTGCCATTTCAGAATGCATATCTGACTATCAAATACTTGTCTCTGCATGGCTTTGCCTGAAAGCTTTTTTCTAGCCACCAGAGCCATCTCTGCTGGTGCACAAGGAAAGGCAGAAATGCCACGGAATTAACACTGTCTGCAGAAGCAACCCTCAAGGAATTACTGAAGGTAATTACTGAAGGTAATTACTTCAGTCCCACTTCTCAGGAGCAATATACTTTAGGAACATGTTCAGCACTGTTTCTCAGAGATCCCCAGTGAGATTAGGTTCTAGTTGCCCAAAGCAGTTTGGCAATTCACCCTATAATGGCTTCTCTTTCTTCCCAGTCTCACTTCCCCACGACATCATTACTGTTTCTGGATCACTTTTTAAGTAAACACTTGCAATTGAATTCTTAGTTGGGAGTCTTCTTCTGAGAGAAACCAAGATCAAACATATGTCATTAATGTCATTTGCAATCAGGCCGTAGTCTTCTCAGTCATTTTCAAAGGCCACATGCTCTAGAAGTGTCTCACTAACTTTTTCATCAAGAATGTATACTCACAGAGAACTCTGTGATTTTCACAATATTTAATCATGTATACATCTGTTTCCCCCAGAAGACTGAATCAGTGTCTAATATATGAATGTACTACTATTTCTTCAGAAATCAAACAGTGAAAACGGAAGAGGTACCACTCACTATTATTACCCGAGTGACCCACTAGCAGAAATGTTTGCTTCTTGTTCCTGTCACTTTATGCTCCCCTGGCCTGGAGGTTTCAGTTTTAAAGGGAGAAATTCTTCCACCAGGAGACACAATGATTCTACTGAACTGGAAGTGAAGACTGGCCACATTGGATTCTTCATGCCTCTGAATCAAAAGGCAAAAAAGGGAGTTCCTGTGCTGGCTGGGTGAATGATCCAGATCACAATGGGAGACTGGACTACTACTACATAATGGAGAGCCTTAAGGGTAACTCTTAATATTACCATGCCCTGTGATTCAGTTCAATGGAAAAGTACAATGTCCCAATCTAGGCAGGAGTGCCGATGGCCCAGACCCTTTAGGAATGAAGGTTTTTGTCACCATACCAGGTAAAGGATGGTGATCAGCTGAGATGCTTGCTGAAGACAAAGGGAATACAGAATTGATAGTGGAAGAAGGTAGCTAGTAAATACTAGCTACGACCTTGTGACCAATTACAGTAATGAGGACAATAATTGTCATCAGTATGTCCTCCTTTTTTGTTATAAATATATTTGTGTGTCTGAATATAAGAGAACAATATCTTTGTTTCCTTCTGTCTCTTATTCCCTTGTGTAACATAACACGTATTGACTTTACATCATAGTACTTAAATATTATCAGTTTTACATCGTAGTATTTAAGTCATGGAGGACTTTACTTCCTCTAGTGGGGAAGGGGTTGGTGTGTTTTCAGTTGTACCTAGAATAGTTGAATCATGTTAGGCCCAATTAGGGTCTTGTTATTGTCTTTATTTGGAGATTACGTACAGTTTAAAGTGATGTGTACAGGTGCCAAGCTGACAAGGGATGGACTTGTGATGTTTAATCTTATGTACTGGGCGCCTGGGTGGCTCAGTCGGTTAAGTGACTGCCTTCGGCTCAGGTCACGATCCTGGAGTCCCGCATCGGGCTCCCTCCTCGGCAGGGAGTCTGCTTCTCCCTCTGACCCTCCCCCCTCTCATGCTCTCTCTATCTCATTCTCTCTCTCAAATAAATAAATAAAATCTTTAAAAAAATAATAATAATCTTATGTACTTATTTGACTGAGTCATGAGATGCTCAGACATTTAATCAAAACCTTTCTGGGTGTGTCTGTGGGGGTGTTTTTGGATGAGATAACATTCGAATCAGTAAATTGAGTAAAGCAGACTACCCTCCCTAATGTATCTGGGCCTCTTCCAATCAGCTGAAAGCCTGATTAAAATAAAAAACACTGACCCTTCCATGAGTAAGAGGGAACACTTCCTGCCTGATTGCCTTCAAGCTGGGACATTGTTTTGTTTTGTTTCCCTGCCTTTAGACTTGAACTAAAACATTGGTTCTTCCCGGGTCTCAAGCCTGCTGGCATTTGGACTGGAATTACACCATCAGCTCTCCTGGTTCTCAAGCCTTCGGGCTTGGACTGGAACTACACCATCAGCTCTCTTAGGTCTCTGGCTTGCAACTGCAGATCTTGGGGCTTATCAGCCTCTGTAATCATGTGTGCCAATGCCTTCATATTTTAAAATTTAATACATATAAATTATATATGTGAAATGCTATTGGTTCTGTTTCTCCAGAGAACTCTAATACAGATGTCAAAATTATGTTTGAAATTGAATTAGATGGAATTAAGCATTTTAGTTGGGATTTTTGTAGAAAAGATTCTATGGAGTTGTGAAGTGTTTGAGGGCTTTCCTTTTGGAATTTCCATTAAGTAAGCTGATTTGAGTGGTAATTTGGTACCTCTACATGTCCAGGAATTTGAGATAAAATTTCAAGGCTCCACTTGGCCTGTCTGGGAAGCCTGGGACTTGATCATGCTTTAAGAACAGGGATGAAGATATGGGTAGAGAAATATTATACAACAAATACGTGAGTGCCAACTTTGTGTTAGATTCTGAAGAGTCCACAATGGGGAAAAATGACCTCATGGAGCACGCTACTTGGTGACAAAGACATTCTCGACACAAGTGCTCAAGTAAATTCATAATCACAAATTCTGGTGCTATTTTCAGGGATGTAATAAATTCTCCAAGAGTATGTCTAATAGAAAAGCTTAATCTCATCTGAGGAACCAGAGGAAGCTTCTACTACACATAGAGTAAAATCTGAAGGATGAGGACCAGGTAACCAAGAGAAGAGGTGAAGGAGGATTATTCCAGAGCAAGAGAAAGCTTGTGGAAAGGGCCTGAATCAAAGCTAGAGGACAAAATGTTCATTCAGCCAACTTAAAGATGGGTAACTAGAACCTACAGAGTGAATTCCTGAGAACTATTCTTCCCAGATTTCCTTGCCCAATGGCTTTTGGCTATTATGTCCAATGGGATGAAAGAGCAAGTGAATGGAGGGCAGAAGAAAGGAGCAAACCAGTGTGATTTCTCCCTTTACTTCCATCTACCTTGACTACATCTCTGTAGTAGCTGTGTACCCCCTATGGCTCCAGCTCTTATCTGACAGCCCCTCAGCCCGTGGTCCCAAAAGGTATGATAAGCTTGTCTTCTACCAGGTGGTCAGGATAATCTTGTCTTTTACCTTAACTTGGGTTCCTGCAACACAGTCTATATGTTGAAATTTCATCCTTAACTGTGGTCATGTCTTCCTGCTTTTGCTGATCTTTTGGAGAACTTAGTTCCCCTTTTGGCTTCTTAAACCTTCTACTCCCAGGGTAATCAAACAACTGTCTTAAAATCTCCCTGTTGAAAATACCTAGAGTAGTTTCTCTTGCTCAATAGAAGGCTTGATCAATATACATAGCAAATGAGAAATCGAATCAAGGTTTGATCCCAGGCTGGCTCCACAGGCATATAGTTTTTTAAGATTTTATTTATTTATTTATTTGAGAGAGAGAGCGAGCTAGCACAAGTGGGGGTAGGGACAGAGGGAGAGGGAGAAGCAGAGAGAAGTAGACTCCCAGCTGAGCAGGGAGCCCGACGTGGGGCTCGATCCCAGGACCCCAGGATCATGACCTGAGCAGAAGGCAGACACTTAACCAATTGAGCCACCCGGGTCCTCTTCCACAGGTGTTTTTTGTTTTTTGTTTTTTTTTTAATACAATAAACTCTATTTAGTAATTCTCACATTGGTTTCTAAAATGTAAAAGAACATAGTTAAATGAACAGGAATTGAAAGCGCATGATGGATGTGTCCCTCATAGCATTTATTTATTTATTTATTTATTCATTTATTGTGGGTTTTTTTATTATGTTATGTTAATCACCATACATTACATCATTAGTTTTTGATGTAGTGTTCCATGATTCATTGTTTGCGTATAACACCCAGTGCTCCATTCAGTATGCCCTCTTTAATACCCATCACCAGGCTAACCCATCTCCCTACCCCCCTCCCCTCTAGAACCCTCAGTTTGTTTCTCAGAGTCCATAGTCTCTCATGGTTCGTCTCCCGCTCCGATTCCTCCCCCCTGCATTTTTCCCTTCCTGCTATCTTCTTTTTTTTTTTAACATATAATGTATTATTTGTTTCAGAGATAGAAGTCTGTGATTCCACAGTCTTACACAATTCACAGCTCACCATAGCACATACCCTCCCCAATGTCTACCACCCAGCCACCCCATCCCTCGCAACCCCCACCACTCCAGCAACCCTCAGTTCGTTTCCTGAGATTAAGAATTCCACAGGTGTATTTTTAACTATTATTTTATAGTATCAAATACCAAACTGCCAAATAAATAATTGCCTGGCTAGAAACTAAAATTGGCCAACAAAGTGGATATCTGATTCTGTAAAACTTACTGTAAAATGGATTTGGGATTATAATATATACACATACCTGCACAAAAAATACATAAATATGTTTTACATATATCCTAATTATATCTGATTATTGAAACATCAGGACTCAGTAAACTCAGCTTTGAATGTGAAGCAATTATCTAAATGTTTATTCAGTGCTTATGACATACTAGAGATTATTCTAGGTATTGGGGATGCAGTGGGGAGACAAAACTTCAAAGAATATACTTTTTAATAGCAAAAGATAAACAACAGACACATAAATGAATATATGAGAAAATTAGGTTGAAATCACTTATATGAAAAGAAAAAGCCAGGTAATAGGATAGAGAGTGGTTATAATATGATATTTAAATTACATTAAAAAATAAAAATAAATAAAATTGCATTTAAGAATATAATTGTTATAAGGAACACAATGCCTTTCCCACTGGATAATGAATGACATTTAACTTTCAGAACAACAACTGTTTTAGGAAGCCTATTTATTAGTTGCATTTTTGATTTACATAGTCCTGAATACTCATATACAAAGGTGTCTATATATACTTACGAGTGTATATGCATACGATAATGGGTGTATACATAATTTATACAAGTGGTTGAACATTACTTGTATACATAGTCTATATAATTGTTCAACTGTTTATTTTCACAAGGGGTTGTATCATTTATACAAGTATTTGTGAACCCCAATAAAAACCATACTTCTGTTTTTTAAGTGTTTTTTCAGCAAAACCTGGAAATACCACCAGGTGGTGATGTTTCTTCTAAAAGAAGAAATTTCTGACATTTCCTGTTTTGTTTTGTTTTGTTTTTTTAAGATACTAATTCATTCAAATTTAATGGTGTCCTTGTCTGCTAATTCTAACACCTGGATCAGTTCAGGGTTGGTTTGGCATCATTTATTTGTTTCCCCATTGGCTGTATCTTCCTTGTTCTTTGCATGCCTGGTAAGAGTTGATTGGATATCACACATTGTGAATTTTACCTTCTTGAGTGCTGAATAATAATAATAACAATTTTGTATTTCTCTACTCTTGAATTTTGTTTAGGGATAATGACTTGGAAACAGTTTAATCTTTCTGTCTTGTTTCTCAGATTTGCTAGGTGAGACTGGCACCATGTGCAACCTAGGGCTAATTATTCCCCATTACTGAGGCAAGATCTTCCTGTGTACACCACACATTGCCCCATGAATCTTGAGGTTTTCTACTCTGGCTAATGGGAATGGGCTGAAGTTCAGGTTCCTTTGAGTCCAGTTACACAGTGTCAAGTAGTTTCCTCATACACATGAACTGATCAGTACACAAGGGGACCATCCACAGACCTCCGGGGCTCTCTCTCTGTGCAACTTTCCTCTCTGGTTCTTTGTCCTGTCAATTTTAGCCCCTTGTCCTCTGCAGACTCTCAGCAATGTCTCCTCACAGTAAAGAGTCTGCTGGGCTCTTCCTGAGCACCCTTCACTGTGCTGTGGCCTGGGAACTATCTGGGGTAATGGAAAGGCTCATCTAATTTTTTTTTTTACCAGCTCTCAGGCATCACTGATGTTGTCTCATGTCCAGAGTCTTGAAAACTG
This sequence comes from Leptonychotes weddellii, assembly GCF_054177405.1. Lineage (NCBI taxonomy): Eukaryota > Metazoa > Chordata > Mammalia > Carnivora > Phocidae > Leptonychotes > Leptonychotes weddellii. The sequence continues at coordinate 29,432,484 of NC_138378.1, read as the reverse complement.
GTGTCTCATATATTTTGCCTGTTTTTCTCTTGTTCTAGACAGGAGGGTAAGCATCGTGTTTACTCTGTTATTCCATCTTGGTCAGAAGTGGAAGTCACTTCCTTTCTTTTTAACTAATATTCCTGAGAACTTCTTTTGTTGTATTGTTCTTGATATTCATTCATTCAAAATTTATTGAGCAATTGCTATGAATCACAGTAATGCTAAGGATATCAATTTGATCCCCTAACTCGATAAATTAAGCCCAGAAATTAGACACAGTAATAAGGATGTAGATTCCCCCCCATAATCTAGTTCTACTTTTTCACTATGCTAAGTGATTATAAAAAATCTGAATACTTTATGTTGACAAAAGTAATGATGACCTTAAAGTTAGGGCTTCTCTAGAACAAGGATTGTATCAGTTATTCCTTTAGTTTAGAAGAGTGATATGGAACTATTGAGTATTATAGACAGAGCTTCTCAAAATTTAACATGTATAAGAATCATTTTTTTTGTTAAAATGCAAATTCCCGTTCAAGAGATCTAGGGTAGAGTGAGATATGTTGCATTTGTAATAAACAACCAGAGGGTGCAGTTACTTTTAAATGATATATTTGGTTTTGTGAATAAAAGTCACCTGTGGACTGAATGTAAAATTTTAGTTGGGAATGAAGATGAAACCCAGATTATAAGAGACATTAAATCTGGGGGATTGTAAGTCCATGGTAGAATAAACTGTAAGGCAAGTCTATGTATTGTCTGTCCGTGTATTTCAAGAGCCTGACACGGTGTGCTGGCTTATAAAACTTTTCAATAAATTTTTGCTGAAATGAACTAACTAGAACACTAGGGTAGTAAAATTTCCTCGGAGAAGTTTAATCCCATGATTTTTAATTTTGGGGGTCATATCTCCCCTTGTAAAAAATCCGTAGAGAGCATATGTGGAGAAGCACCAAACTGTTATCCAAATGAATGCATGTGTGCACTCCTAGAGTCCTTTCACAGGCCATCTAGGATTTTTAAACCTTTTAATTTTTATACGCACTGACACTGTTAATGAACAGAAATTTTAAATTCTTGACCCAAATCCCAGGGCTGATCATTGGCAGAATTTTTACTATCTCCTGAGTCTGTTAATTTTCAATGATTTTTCCTCCTCTTCCATTAAGCTACACATTTTTTTCTAAAAGGAATACATTTTCCATTCCCAACAAAGAGGATGGACTCCATTGCATAAAACTAAATGAGCTGACCACTGGGAGTTGTAATTTTGTCCTGGGTTTACTGGCCTGGGAATCTCCAGTGTAAGCATGTGTCGTTCCCTAGGGGCAATTGCTTAAGTGCAACCAGGACCACCTGTTGCTAAATGCTTCCTTGAGCAGCTCTAAGTACCAAAGGGGATGTGAATGTTAATGTAACGTTGTCTCCAGCCAAAGTAAGGTAAGGAGTTTTACTTTTATCCAAATGATTTTAACATATAGATTTTTGCATCCTGAGTTATCAAAAGAATTGGCACCACTCTCTCTCTCTCTCTCTCTCTCACTCCCAAGTGGGTGTTATACAGTTATAGCAATTGCCCATGGGCCATAAAAAATGGACACCAGATAATGTGGACCATGGGCATGCTTGAACAACAGGCACATAACAATGGTTTGAAATCTGACGTAAATAGACTTGCTGAGATTTGGTAATGATTGGCCAGCAGCACTGAAAATAAAACAAAGTTAAAACCAAATACCCATATAGGTCCCAACAATGTAAGAGGCAACCCAAGGAAGAACCGTAGGCAGTCTGCGTTCTTGTGTGTGGCAGGGGGAGATAATGTTCCAGGATTTTTCCCAACAACAAAATACAAGAAGAATATCTCTGAGAGTAGTTTTGGTTAACATGTGAGAGGCTACGTCACTGTGCTGACAATTTGGAACAAAAAACACAGTGCCCTGGAGCACAAGTGGATGTGAGACCATCTAGAAACAGAAGGCTTCCATGTTCCATGTTCTTACATTGCTTCCATGTTGATTTCTTCAGTGTCTTTCGAAAGGTAATGTCTGGTTCGGTACCACCAAGGCATATAGGCACTCAAAAACCTGTTGTTTTTTTATTAAAATGTTGATTTGATTCTCACTCATTTATTTGAGAGCTTCCCAGTTTAATCTATTGATTTGTTTAAGCTTTTCCTGCTGGTCTTGAACTGGGTCATCGGGATAACTCTTAACATTTAACTAGAGTCATTAAAAGTAAATAGACATTTGAGAATAATGTAATTGGTTGTGAAGGCATTTCCAAGGTGGAGAGGCCAAAGGTGGCAAAGTCAATCCGTGTGGGCATGCTGTCTTTGAGACCTGACTTACTCAGCAGTTCTCCAACACGACTAAAGACTTCCTATAGCTTCAGGGACTAATTTGTCCAAGGACTGTTGTAAGACTTTGGCTAAAGAAAACCAGAAAGCCTATGAAAACATGGCTTACTAATAACACATCCCAGCTGTTCGCTCCCTGTTAAAAAGTAGAGAATGACGTGTTTGGGAACAGCTTAAGTACTCTGCTAGGTATGTTTTTAGGACTATACCGAGTCTTAACAGCATGAATCCTGTTCATTTAAATTGGGTTTGTGTAGTTGAAACTTGTCTCAGACCTCAGCTTTTTTGCTGTTGATATGTCATGTTCAGTATATCAGTAACTCAAGTAGGAAGGCATCTTTACGCCTCCTGTTAGACTTCTTTGAAGACAAGTTATCACTCCTCTCTGTCTTACCTGGAGCAATAATCCTCAAATTGTTGCATGCATAAGAGCATGTATAAGAATCACCTAGAACACTTGTTAAATCACAGATCACTTGGATGCCATCTAAGAGACTGATTCTGTTGATCTGGAGTAGAAGTTAAAAATCCGTATTTTTAATGAACTCCTTGCTGCCAATTCTGGAGCTATACTGTGGGTAACACTGACTTGGAGCTCTGGTCCACAGCCCTATCCAACTCAAAGGCCTTTATTTATATCAGAGATTTTATAACATAGCATTTACTATACTAAAATTAAATTCATAGATAATATAAACCTCCCACACACTTATTTTAAGTCAATATAAAGCTCTAAATATATTGTAAAAATACATTGTAAAAGAGATTAAGAGGAAAATAATTTATGATAAAATAAGTATTTCAACATGTAAATGCTTAAGCATATAACTACATTATAAGATATAATTAAACTGTCAATGTTTACACTCCTTCAAGGGTCACCTTGAATGTCAGCTAAAATGCAGGTGTGTTATGTTGCCACTCAACTATGATGAGTGGTGTTGCCTTCTGTGAGGTGAACAATTCTTGATAAAGTGCCAAAGAAAACAAAGGGCACATTCCCTCAATGTGTATGATAGTTACAATTAAAACAGTGTAAAAAAGATATTTTGTATTTATATATAGAATGGAGTTAAATTTTAGGTTTAGGTACTTATAAACACACTTTTCATGCACATAAATGTCAGATGGGATCTGAGGCGTTTCTTTTTTCTTCCTCGTGTGAGATTACACATTGCAGGACATCTACTATTCCAGGTCTCCACCCACTAAATACCATGCCAAACATTGTGACAACCTCCAAATTCCCCTAGTAACTAAGGACACATCTGAAACAGAATATCAAACACAATGCCTTGAAAATAGTAAGAAATTGACCGTTTTTTAAAGAATTAAAGAGAGATACTCTTCCATGGTAAAGGGGGATTGGTTACTGGATACTTTATTTTTAGACATTACTGTATCGGGGGATTTATTTTTCAAAAAAATAAAAATTCAACAACAATGATCAATTACAGTTTTCTTTACACTGTCTTTTCTAGTTATTTTTACTTAAAATGGGTATGACACATCTTCACCACTGTGCATTTACATCATTATTTCAATCAGCTTGTAAATCAGCTGACAAAAGAACAGCCTTTGGGTCATATTCAGCAACTGAGGTGGAAAAATGTCGTGAATCCAACTGCATGCAGCTGGGGTCTCTACCTGGAGTGACAATGTGCCCCACTCTGCCTTGGACAGTTCTGGTTTACACCTGTGGTTCTGGTGTAATTATAAATAATTACATTCATTCTCAAAAGTATCTCTATTTGGACGATAAATTATACTGTCACCCTAGTTATACCTCACTAACAATTCCAGGTGCTAAAGAGCTTATATTTTTACCTTGTGTAACATAAGAAAAAGTTTCCAAATGTAAACACTATTGCAACTTTTTTCTGCAGTAAAACAGGGCTGGACAATCCTGGGTGTTCTGAGATTTTGGTCCCATGTCCTAGATGAGAGTAATTTACTATAAACTGAGTAGGGTAGGATATTTTCATTACCAACCATCCTGAAGTACAACACTCAACAATTCCTTATGTTCTTTTTGTATTTCTGTGACTTTCTCTTATTCTGACTGTATACAGTACTATCTCACTCAGAACAATGAATGCATGCCATCTTCCTCCTCTGAAATTTTATAGCTAAGCTGACATTCACTAAATGAAATGAAGAGAGTATGGATTTTCTTTATTCCAAAGCTTTGAGAATGGCAGTCCATGTCCAAACTGTAGAATCTAACTTAATCTCGGACGGAAACTAGGATCCTAATCTGCCCATTTAGTGATTTCAACATCAGTCTTGTGGCCCTAAGCCTTGTTTCTGGGGTAAGCCTGGGAACCCACAGATTTCCTAAGTGCAACGTTTCTCTGATTGCTTGGATCATATAACTGAATATCTGCCTTTCCTGAGTCTGCTCCAACTGTTCTTACTGAATCTCAGACTCTTTGGTGAAAGCTCAAATACCCTGTACTTTCTTTTCTACTTTCCTCTTGGACATGGCCCTTATTCTTGTCCCCAAAGCCTCCCCCACCTCCAGTCTCTGGCAGAGTCTCCTGCCTAATTCTAGGTAGTTATTTCAGTAATAGTAGCTGTCAGTAAAAAAAAAAAAAAAAAAAATGAACCAACCAGAAGCAATTGCCCTAAGTTCAAATAAATTTACAGAACTGTGATCTTGGGTCAGCTCTTCTATTCTCTTAACCTCTTTTTTTTTTTTCCTCAAAGTAACCCACAGATAGTTCTTACTCCCTAAGATGAGAATCAAATGATACAATATTTGCAAGATGCCTAGAATTCAGTGGTGTTCAATAGAGCAGATTCTGGAATAGAAGCTCTATATAAGAGTAACAGGAACCAAAAAATACCTCTGACACAGGTAAGAGCTGAATTTGAGTCCCAATCTATCTACCTTAAAGGCCATAATCAGAACTTGAATCCTTTGGAACCTGGGAGTCATGGCATTTAAGAATTGGTCTGCCTTTCCAGTTGTCAGGTATCATGAAGATGGAGGAGTCCAATAAACATTTACAATGTTATAATTCTTGAAGATGAAATGAAATAGCATAAGAAATCTGACACTGTATATCCAAGAAGGAATACAGGGCAGATACAGAAAAAAAAGAACAAAAACTAGTTGGTACCCTTAGATTGTCACATCCTAACTAAATTTCATTAAAACTCAGATCTCCTAAACAGGGAGGAAAAAAACCCTGGTTGACATAGTAGCATGACAAGCATGGTGCAACGTCATCTTTCCAGATAGCAGCCTGTTCCTGCTTCCTCCCTTAGACATAGTTAATGTTCCATAGGTGTGGCAAATAGCAAATGCTCATCAGGAGCAGAAATATTCGTATCAGCACGAGCAGTTTATTCATTAATGATGGGGCAATTCTCTAGGTTCAAATTTTAGGGCAATCCTTACTATAGAGCTGGAACTGAGAAAAGAGTTTCACAGCATTACTCAGAAAAACTTTATGTTTTCTGTATACAAGCACTAAGTTGCAACACCTCCCAAGTAACAAGACACTCCAGATCATTGCTGTCCAACAGAAGTTTCTGCAATGATGAAAATGTTGCCTGTCTGCGCTTTCCAAAATGGTAGCCACTAGCCACTTGTGGCTGTTGAGCATTGAAATGTGGTTGATGTGGCTGAGGACCTGAATTTTTCATTTTAAGTAAATTTTGATTTAAATAGTTCCATATGGCTAGTGACTATGATATTGACTACAACAGTTGTAGGGGAATCATCTTTAGTAGCAGATACTTATTAACGACATCCATCCTTCCTTCCCTGCATATTTATTAGGTTGCATATTATACTTTTATTATGATCCTTTCCTTATTTTCCCCATTCAAAGCTGCTACAGTCATTCATTTGCACCAGGTTTCTGCTGCATAAAATTTTTGGAGTGATTAAGCAGCACAAAATGGAATTTACCTTTGATCCTTTATAGCAGTCACAAGATTAGTGCTTTTTGGAGAAAAAAATCCCAGCTGATGACCTATTTGCTCTAGTCTTCCCTTGGTCATTTCAACAAGAACTATGGATTCCTGATACACTGGCACACCAAAGGGATGAAAACACTGTGTCCAGGGGCTTCCTGCCAGGGTTATGTGCAGGTCACTGTGACCCAGCCAAAAAGCTACAGATACCATGGTGCGTAACCTGGATCCTGATTGAAGATATAGTTTAAAAAATTAGCTAGTCTTTTTGTAATAGGTATTTTTGGGGGCTCAGTGATGAATGTTTATGTTTCTTGAGCCATACAAATAACAAATTGATTTCCTTAACTTGAATAAAGACATTCCTTTGCTAGACCAATGAAAACCTCATGCTCTGTTGGAAAAGTTCTAATCAGTGAGCAATGGATGATACCACTGATATTCTGGAAGTACCAATCCTCCAGCAGGTCCCGCCAATGATAACAAATATCCCTTGATCCCAACATACGGATAAATCCCATTTAAAGCCTTTTGCTAAAAACCAAGAATAGCTTACCTGTTTAAAGAACAAGATGGTTCTATTGTAGTCGAAATGATTCTTAAATAATTCATCTACTTATTTTGGTAGTTATTTGTGCTTTCTCTCTAAATCTCTTACATGATACATTACTGTAACAATATTTGTAATGGTTATGAAGGGAAAAGCCAATGAATCTGCAGGTTTATTTAACTGAATGCAAACTGGTTAAGAACTTCAGAGGAAAGGATATTATTGAAGATGAGATGTAGAATATTTCAAATAAAATAAAGTAAAATAAAATAAATTATAGCACCCTTATCCCTATACCAAACTTGTAACCGGGTTAACATTGTATATTCTATATTCCCTTTGGTTTGCAACAAAGCAATCAAATACAGTGAAATATCAAGGAGATTACTTTTAAAAATGAGGGCAACTGGGATCTGTATTATAGTATTTAGTAACTACTTCAGCTACCTGGGAACTCTCTCTCTCTCTGCTAAGAGAACCTGAAAGTTGGTTGTATATTATGTATCTTATGTAGCAATTATATTTCAGTTACTAGGCTGGACATTCCCAAACTCTGAGGTCACTGTTGTAGGTTGGACTATTATTCAGCAAATATTTACTCCATCACCCATTTCAATGGGAGAACGTACTGCCCCACTCCATCGATTTGGGGCTTGCCTGGCGTTGCCAGTGGAATGTGTGTGAAAGTACTCTTGTGCCAGTTCTGAGCCTGAGTGTTCAGAAACATCACATGTATGCAGGATCTAGTTACAATGTAGCTGTAAAGTGCTGCCTTGTCTTTGCCCCCTGCTCAAAATAAAGCTGTTACCTTTCTAGCCCTGTCCGCCATGGTGCTTAGCAGCCAGGGATGCATGGTCTCAGACATGTTTACCAAGTAA
>NC_138378.1:29416785-29424688 GCF_054177405.1 Leptonychotes weddellii | reverse complement strand
AGTGAAACAGCACCCCCCCCCCCGCCGCCCCCCGACCGGCTGAGCCCAGATCTGCTGAACCACACTGGGCCTGCCATTCTGGGAATGTGAGAATATATTTATTGTCCTATGCCACTGAGATTGGCTGTTGTTTCTTATGGCAACAACTGCCTGCTACACTCAGGGTAAGTCACTTTGTAAAAAAATAAGGCCTTTCTATAGTCTATGCATTGCTCCAGCATCTGTCTTCTTCACTTTGATCTTCTCATACCTGTAATCTCCTCTTCTGAAGTTGCTAAAGAGTAGCGAAGGATGTTCTAGATGCTTGCAACTCAAAATATATCCTCGCTCTGGCACTTTTACCATCACCTTCGTGCGTGTTCAAAATGCAAACCCTCAGGCCCCACTCCAGACTAACTGAATCATTATCTCTGGGGATGAGGCCCAGAAATCTGTGTTTTAACAGGTTTTCCGAGAAATGCTCCCCACACATTAAGGTGGTCACCATTTGTCCAGGACTGTTTCGGTCTTAGCACTGAAAGTCACTCTTTCTGAGATAGCCCTCAGAAGGTTGGTCAATGGGAGAATCAATGTGTTATCCTACAGTGATGAGATTTCTGCAGTACTGGGAAGGCACTCTTCTCTGCATGCCTATTTCTGAAAATTCTTCTGAAATACTGTTAATACTTCATGTCTTTGGCAATGGCCAGAGCTTTCCCTTGCTAAGCTGCAAATCTTCACAGAAAGGTAATTCATGGAGCCTTTCCAAGTGGAGTGTATTGCTTCAAGATAAAGGGCAGCTTTCTCAGAGGGAAGGGAGCAAGGATTCATAAGCTCCTCACTGATGCTCTGTGTCTAAAGTATAAATGAAGGAGATTTTCAGATTTTTATGTGCCAGTCTTTTCACTGAACATGGGAATACAAGTTAGAGACAGTGGGGTTAGACAAGGGGCAAGAAAAAAACACTAACTGTATATTTCTAAGACTTAACAGTTCTACTAGAACACTAATTTTTCCAACGTGACTTCCCTCCCCCGTCTTCAGAGACAGAATGGGGCCCCTTTTAGCCCAATTTCCTTAGGCAGCAGTAGAATTAACTTACTCATGTTCTACTGAACACTGGGCATGTAATTCCCTGTGCAGGTTAAGCTGTGGTGCCTTGTGATTTCAGGGTTCTCTGTTCGAGTCAACTTCTCTTAGCCTGAGTTGGAGCCCATCAGTCTGTGGGGCCCAGAGCAACTTAACCATCTTTGGACAGAATCCATCCAAGAGTTCACCCAGTGCCCTGAAGTCCTGCACATGTGCGGGAGCCACAGGAAGCCCCTTGGATCAAAGAGAGCCGAGAGAGCCTCTACGGGGCTGCGGGAACATCGTGTAATTTACCCAAACCATCTGCGAGTGACATAAATACCAGCCGCTCAGAACACCTGCACCAGATGACTCAGCATCAAGTTGGGAAGCCAGCAGGGGGTTGAAATAAAAGAAAACAAAAACTTCAGTGACTGGAGCAAAACAAATCATCACATTTTGGCACCAGCTGCACTGGAAAGAAAAAAAAAAATGAACGAAAGAAAATGAGTTGGCAATTTTTAGTCAACTTCCAGTCAGAGAGGTCTGCCAGCTGGATGTGTCGAAGTTTGTGTTGGGGGGGCGGGGAGGAAGGGGGTTTAAAAGAAAAATGAAGAAATATTAAATCCCAGAGACCTCCAACAATAGTTTCAAGGGCCTGGCTTTCTAGATAAAGAATAGCTGCTGCTGAACTTAAGACACAAAATGTTGATTACGACATAGAAGGAATAGAGAAAGAGGGGCCCTGTTGATAGAGTGAAGAGGGAGTGAGCAGGCGTGGACTTTGGGCGTGCCATGCCCCCGCAAGCAAGCCAGAGAAGTCCTGATGGGCCACTTCCTCTCACCTGCGAAGGCACTCGTTTATTTAGTCACAGTCCTTCAAAAACTCTCCCAGAAAACCCCCCTGCAGCTTTAGCCACCATGAAGAAGGCCGGCCACACAATTTCAAGACCTGAATATACCATCAGTAGGAAAAGAAGAACCCGATTGCCTGTGAGCGCTTCTAATGAGGCAGTTTCTGGAATTTCAATTACTGTGGGGTGCCTACTGTTTATAGCATTGACCTTGTATTTTCTCTGGTAGAGAGGAGCAATGTGATGAATGGCGGGCACACCACTTTCCGCCTCATCCACCAGATGAATGGCCACAGATACTCTTGGCATCTGAAGTGGTCCAGGTGGTCCCTCTGGCCTGATTCCCTTGGCCAGTTTTCCTTTCTCATCTGGGAATTTTGACCCTCCTGCTTTCCAACTAATTGTCTCATATTATCTCCTTTTTGTTCATGACTGTCCTTTCAGCAAAAGGTTGCAAAATCTCAGGCTGTTGAGACAGAAAGTCTCAATTAACCTCTAACCTCGTTTCAGTGCCCGTGGTGGCTTGGGTTATTCCTTACACCTAATCATGGGCCCATTAACAAGTTGTGCGAAAACTAAACAAAACAAAAACACTGTTTTGACCAGGCTGTAATTGCTGCTAAATGACACTTAACAATGGCTCCCTTGTACTGCTAAATGGACAGTGTGGGCCACTCAGGTACACTGCGAAATCCTGGGCAGTGAGATTTATTTGTGATAAGGGCCTCCCTGTATCTCTTTAAGCGCTTCGCCCAGCAACTCCCTTGATGGAAGGGTGGTCATTTTTTTTGGATAGCCAGAACTGACAACATGGCACAAAGCATGAAGGACAACTCCCACGGAGGACTACGAGAGCCTTCCTCCCCTCCTGCTGCAAATATAATTAGTTTATGTTAGCTGGAAAAGGTCAGAGGTTGTCAAAGGGTAGCACAGTCTTTGTTTTTAGGCAAGATAGTGGAATAATTGCTTGATGCTCAGATCTGCAGGTGCTGTAAGGAGCTCATTTGGGCTTGGCAGCCTGCAGGGAAAGCTCATTTCCTCTGGAAAACCACGGAATTCCTTGTGACAGAGTCTATTTGCCGTGACAGGAGTGATTATCCATTCATGCCCTCAGGACAATACCTGCCACACTCTGCCTTCACCTTACTCCCATTTTCACACACTCCAGGCGTTGAGCCCCCTTCCTCTCTTTTCTTATGAGAACAGTGGAAGCATGAGCAGACAGACCAACCTGGCTGACTTCGTGTGAGAGAACATCCCGGGCGTATTAGGACGTAGAGGGAGAGGGGGAAAATAGCTCACGGAGCAGTTTATTCAAGAAAAAGGAGAAATCAAAAGAAAAAAAAAAAGAAGGAAAAGAGATCCTCTATCATAAGGCACTAAGTTAAATGTCACAGTTGGTTTTAAGTGGAAGAAGAAAGAGTAAAGGAGAAGATTCTTTAAAAAGAGGGCCTGCTTAAAAATGGACCCCATTTCCCCCCAAGCTCATCACCTTCATTTTGTTTTTCCTGCTTGTCTCAAGAAATAGTAACAGGTTGTAATGAGATACCTAATTAACCTGGATTACAAAATCTTTAAAAACCAAGGAAAGCTCTCTGTATTTACTCTCTGGGGGACTCACTTTTGCTGTGGGGAAATCCTTTTTCAGTAAATCTGGGGATGTTTTACATATAGGACAAGATTATGCTTTCAGCCATCTGTTGAGGAAGCAAAGGAAAGTGATTCTAAAGCCAGATAGTTCAGATTCTCTTGCACCTGCTAGTTGTGTGAACTTGGTTGGACAAGGCATTCAACTTCTTTTTTTGTTATACGTTAAGTTTCTCCAAAGGTATAATGAGGATAATAATGCCTTATTACATTTCTTGCCCAATTGATCTCAGGTTCAAAAGTGTGTTTTAATCTTTTTTTAAGATTTTATTTATTTATTTGAGAGAGAAAGAGAGAGAGTGTGTGCGAGAGAGAGAAGGAGCTGGGAAGGGCAGGAGAGGGAGAAGTAGACTCCCTGCTGAGCAGGGAGCCCGACTCAGGGCTCGATTTGGGACTCCGGGATCATGACTTGAGGCCTAAGGCAGACGCTTAACCAAATGAGCCACCCAGGCGCCCCCAAAAGTGTGTTTTAGAGTTACCCTTCCCATTCCAACACACAGCTCAATTGTGATAAAGCGAATATGGATTTTGCTTTTAGTCTTTTTTTCAAATCTTTGTTGCTGGTGGCTTAGGCTAAGGTCATCTCCATGGTGGAAAGTCTAGACCCTGGAGTTTCTCTTAGAACTGTCCACTGAGAAGCTGAAGACTTTTTTTTTTTTACTTTATTATTTATTTATTTATTAGTATTTTTTTTATGTTATGTTAATCACCATACATTACATCATTAGTTTCTGATGTAGTGTTCCATGATTCATTGTTTGCACATAACACCCAGTGCTCCATGCAGAATATGCCCTCCCTAACACCCATCACCAGGCTAACCCATCCCCCCACCCCCTTCCCCTCCAGAACCCTCAATTATTTTTTAGAGTCCATCGTCTCTCATGGTTCTGATATCTAACGTGCCTGACTCTTGAACAGTCCACCTAACAAGACTTGTATTGTTTCTCTTCTACTTTGCAGCTCTTTGCTTTTACCTGGCATCTCTGTAAAGGTCCTGAAATTATTTGCTAGCCTGCCATAACTTTGGTCTCTGCATAAATTATTCAGATTCAGAATTTGGATTAAAGCAGAATTTTACATATATATAAATGAGATAATAAGCTCAATACTGAGGGCAGCACCTGAATTAACTACATCTTGACAGTAATACACTTCACATAACTAATTTAGACAGGTTTGTAGCTTTGTGGTGGCACTTAAAAAAATAAAGAACACAAGTCTTTGATGTTTTAGGAGGCTGTGCCTTTAATGTGTTTTGACACCTGTTTTGGGGGGTATGCACAAGTAATATGCCTGGAGAAATACTAGCTAAGGAGAGTGAGTCAGAAATCTAATTAACTGTGATGAAAAGAGTTTTGAGCCTCTTTATCCTCAGTAAGTTAAAATCCTTGTATCTAGAGAAAAATTTTTAAAAATTAAGAAAGGAAAAGAAATAAAAGACGAAAGAAGGAAGTAAACAAGGGAGGGAGGGAGGAAGGAAAAAAGGTAATCAAAGGAAGGGAGGGATTGATGGGTTATATCCAATTACCAACAAAAATAAATGTTAAGATACCAGAACTCCAGGGAGGAGTTAATGTACCAGTCCCTCATTGTCTGATTGGACATAGTCTTTATGAAGTAACATTCAAGAATGTAGATAAAAAAGAAATGATGGAAACTAACCGTGAGCACCTTAAGGTCTTGGATGGGAAAGAAGGTTAGAATGATCACTTACAGAGTCAGGGACACATGACCTGAGCCTCAGAGGAAAGCTAAGATGTAGGACCTCAATAGGCAGGGAGAGGATACAGGAGGGCATGGGGAAGAGATGGGCAAGGCCATGTGGTGGTATATGCATTGCATCAATAGCTCCACTTTTCACCCTCTCCTGAATCCACGCCCTTTGTCCTGTAATGTATAGTGTCCTCCCACTCTGGACAGAGTGTTCTGCTCTATTTCCTGATTCTTGCTTTGGCAAACTTAGCAAACATGGCATCAACAGAGGCTGTAAAAATATACTAGAATTCCAGAAAAGCCCTTGAACATCTCTTCTACATTCGTCTTCTACCTTTGCCATGAGAAAATGCTCAGATTAGCCTGCTAGAGGACAAGGCATGCAAGGCACAGCAGAATTGTCCCAGTGTTTCCAGTGGGGTTCCTTCTAGACAAGCTGACAGCAGGTGTATCCCAGACATAGGAGAGAACCTAGCTAAAATCAGCAGAGCCCCCTAGCTCATCCATAGCACACTGCAAGCATAAGAACAGTTCCATCCAATACTTCAAGAATCCCCCAGCCAAGCTACAAACTATGATATAAATATGCTTATATTTTAAGCCAGTAAGTTTTGAGGTAATTTGCTATGTAGCATTATTCTGGCAATAGGAACTGATACATATGTCATGCTTTAAATCGTGCATTCATTAATATAGACTCTAATTTGAGGACAGATTTTTCCATTCTTTATGCTGTGGGATTTGGAAATCATCTTTTGTAGAGGAGTAGGCATTAGTATGAAGAGAAAGGAAGCTCAAAGAGTTATGTTTATTTACACACGAGTAAACAGAATTGAGAAAAATATCATCATCAGTTCATTCATAACTAAAATAGTGTTCCTGAAATAGCTGGAAACTAAGGAAAAATATTGTACTCACTTGAATTCTCTCAACTAAGTGCCTCAAGCAACCACATTTTATGAAATTAAAAAAGACATCTGAAGTATTAAAAATTCACTCTTTGGTATTGCACATGTTTTTAGAAAGACAATTCATATTTATTCTTTTTTTATTGTTTTATTAACTTAAATATATGATTTTTGAAAATAATAGAAAACAAACCACTCAGATTATGGAAGAGAAGATTACCAATAACTTTTAAGATTGCCCCTCAGTGACCCTCCCCACATATAATCCCATCTGCCTTTTATTCTCCTCAAAAATGCCCACCAACCTATATTTCGTGTTCATCTACACTTTTTCTTTAAGATGTTCATTCTTATGACTCTGAAATATTTAGGATCAACTATGATCTCTCTATCTGCAGTGCTGTATTTCTAACTACATACAATTCCATACATGTAGACGTCATGCTCAGTAGCCTGCTGTCACCTCAGAAATAACATGTCTAAAAACAGATTTACCACTGCCCCCAAAAAACAACTTCCTTTCCAAAATGTCTGAGGTCTGCCAATGCCCACACCCTGTCCCACAAGCCAAGGCCGAAGTGGTCATGAGGTTGAATAAGAGAGGAAGCATAGACAGGTTGGCACAAATCCTTCACCACTGCAGAAAAACACTTTGATCCACATATGGCCAATGGGCCACTAGCAACATCTTGAAATCATAAAGGTTACATGTAATTACAAAATTACAGACAGTCCTCATATTTTCCCACTCACCTGACTGAATAAAGATGTCCTTCAGTAGATGAATGTTTAAATAAACTGTGGTACATCCAGACAATGGAATATTATTCAGCACTAAAAAAAATGAGCTATCAAATCATGAGAAGACATGGAGGAAACTTAAATGCATATTCCTAAATGAAAGAAGCCAATATGAAAAGGCTACATACTGTATGGTCCCCCCTACATGACACTCAAGACTGTGGAGACAATAAAAAGATCAGTGTGTGCCAGGGGTGGGTGGGGGACAGAGAATAGGAGAAACATGGAAGGCTTTCAGGGCAGTGAAAATATTCTATACGATATTATAATAATGAATATATGTCATTATACATTTGTCCAAACCCACAGAAGGTATAGTACCACGAGTAAACCCTAATGTCAATTTTGGACTTTGGGTGATAATGATGTGTCAATATAGGTTCATTAATTGTAACAAATATACCACCTGGTGCAGGATATTGATAATGGGGAAGCTATGCATGTGTAGGGGTGGGGAGTATATGGGAAATCTGTGTACCTTCCTCTCAGTTTTGCTGTGAACCTAAACCTGCTCAAAAAAAGTAGTCTATTATGTTATGTTAGTCACCATACAGTACATAATAAAAAATGCTTTTTTGAATTTTAAAAAAAGAAAATAGCATTCTAGATATTAATATGTGTAATAATTTCACTAATAAACCTGTTTTCCAAAATGAAAAAAAAACATAGTCTATTGCTTTTAAAGGCTATTTAAGGAAAAGCAAAACTGTACAACTAGTTCATTATTTTTTCCATTCTACAAAATGTGTAACTAATTCATTCATCAATTGGTTGACAGAGACCTACCGATAAATAAGACAAGATACCACTGCTTTTATGTAGCTTATTTTGTATTATAAGGGATGGATAATGAGCAAATAAACAAGATAATTTGAGAAAATGTTAAATTATCAGAAAGTAATGAAATATGGGGCAACTGGGTGGCTCAGT
>NC_138378.1:29398187-29416285 GCF_054177405.1 Leptonychotes weddellii | reverse complement strand
CTAGCCACCGGAGTAATGTCCCTCAGCGGAGCAGACTTCTAAAAGTTCCGATTTTGTGCTCCGCAGCTCTGTCACTTGCCAGAAGTGGCCGATGGAGGCCCCCTCCCCCCCGTCTATCCTCCCGAATATCACCTCGGATTCACTTCTCCGCACGTCCTACCTTCCAGAGAGTGGTCGCTTTTCTGTTCAGAGAGTTGTTGCTATTCTTTTCTTCGATCTCCTGTTGAGTTTGTAGGTGTTCAGAATGGTTTGATCCCTATCCAGCTGAATTCCTGAGACCAGAATAAATCCAGGTCTCGTACTTCTCTGCCATCTTGCTCTGCCCTCAGATTTTTAAAATGTAAACCACTTTGGAAGCACATGCAGCCCCACACCAGTGTATAACAGCATATATGGCTGGATTCAATCCTCCCACCTCCTCAGCTGGACATTCTTGGGTGGCACCTCTAGGAAATGGGAAATGGGGCAGAGGAGGGTTGAGAAAAAGGCCATCTGTGTCTACAATTGCTTTATTTTTCTTAAAATAAAAGAACATGATCTGGCAAAAACATGTCAAATGTTGGTATATGACCATTCTTGGCATTCAGTAGCTGAGCAATTGCTATCTTGAACACTGTACCTTTTCTTGTGCTAGAAATACTTTATTTTTGAAAACTTCAAATTTTTTAAGAGCTACCAACTCTTAAGGACTCAAGTTGATAGTGAGGACCAACTATGTGTATCACAGTATCAGCTCCTTCACTCATCCTATGATTTGACAGACTCCTAGGAATCAGGCTCAGCAACTCAGTTACTAAGGCTTCCTTTCCTCATCTGCAAAATGGGATAATAAACCCATCTGCCCTGTAAAGTTGCTGAAGACTCATAATCCACCCTTATTATTGCCATCAATGACAGTGATGACTATATACTCACAAAAATGTGACAGAAATAAGATTAGTTCTATTTCCATTGTTAGGAAACATAATGTCAAAGAAGTTAAGTAAGTCAAATACTTTAGTTTTCACAGACGGTAAGAGATGGTTAAGATTCCCATTCAGATCTGTTTGATGCAAAAATGTGTGATTTTACATTAAAACATGTACCAAAAGGGCATTAACTGAATGTTCATGCACTAGGTGAAGGACCTTAAGAATCACAAGAAAGAGAAGAATATTGCTCATGAATGTTGTGATGCATAAAGTAGCTAAATGCATAAAGATAAGCTAGCAAATATTGCCTTCAATTACAAAAGGAAGGACACAATCACACAGGTGTAAGGATCAAGATCAGAGTGAAGAAATCGACTCCTCTGGGGGTGAATGTCTGTTTCCCATGAGTGTGCCAGACCAGTATTTTATGATTTCCTTATCACTAGATGAGGAAAAAATGTGATGGACAGAAATAAACTGTCACTGCATTTAGAGCAAGCATTCCAAAGGGAAAAACCAACACCATCATTTAGTTTAAATCTGTAGTTTTAAACATCAAGGCCTGTGATAATCTAAAATTTTTGTCATCCTTACAGGTTGCTCTTAAGACCTTTAGTTTGAATAAGAAAGCCAGCCCTTAAACTCTTGCTCCTCTGTGTCCTGCAATCCCTGTATTTTACACAGTAAAAGTTTACTGAGATTGTGCATGTATTTCCATGAAGAGTTACAAATGCAGCCCAGGAGAACTGAATCTGTTTTATAATGTTTTGCAGACTGAGAGTGTGTCTTTTAAATATGAGCACCTGTAGATTTCTTGACCAGGTTTTTCTGGGTTTTTTTATAGCATGAATCCATACTTATATTTTATTGCATTTTGTAAAATGAATTGACATTTGAAAGCTAACTGAAGATGTTTTAGCCAACAGACACATGAAAAGGTGCTCAACATCATTCATCAAGAGGGAGATACAAATCAAAACCACAACGAGACATCACCTCACACCTGTCAGAATGGCTAAAATCAAAAACACAAGAAACAAGTGTTGGTAAGGATGAGGAGAAAAAGGAACCCTCATGCATTGTTGATGGGAATGCAAACTGGTGCAGCCCCTTTGGAAAATAGTATGTAAGTTCCTCAAAAAGGTAAAAATAGTGCAATTACTGGACCATGGGGGTACTATTGAGTATCTATCCAAAAAATATAAAAACATTAATTCAAAGGGATTCATGCACCCCTATGTTTATGGCAGCATTATTTACAATAGCTAAATTATGGAAGTAGCCCAAGTGTCCATTGAGAGATGAATGGATAAAGAAGACATGGTGTGTGTATATACACACACACACACACATAATGGAATATTATTCAGCCATAAAAAGAATGAAATCTTGCTATTTGCAGCAACATGGATAGAGCTAGAGAGTATAATGCTAAATGAAATAAGTCAATCAGAGAAAGACAAATACCATGTGATTTCACTCATATGTAGAATTTAAGAAACAAAACAATGAGCACAAGGAAAAAAAGAGAGAGAGAGAAATGAAGAAACAGACTCTTAGCTATAGAGAACAAAGTGATGACTACCAGAGGGGAAGGGGTTGGGGGGATGGGGGAAATAGGTGATGGAGATTAAGCAGTGCGCCTGTCATGATGAACACTGAGTAATGTATGTAAATGTTGAATCACTATAATGTACACCTGAAACTAATACAATACTGTTAAATACGCTGAAATTAAAATAAAAACTTAATACAAATAAAAGCAAATAAAAAAAGATGTTTTAAAAGCAAATCCTCACCACCATCAATAATGTGGCTAATCAATGTGCTACAAGCCTTAAAAGTACAAAAAGAAGCTTTTTTCCCTAAAATGATTCAGATATTTTTCCCTCCAATTACAATTTTAAAGATTTTGTTTATATATTTATTTTTTTAAGATTTTATTTATTTATTTGACAGAGAAAGACACAGCGAGAGAGGGAACACAAGCAGGGGGAGTGGGAGAGGGAGAAACAGGCTTCCCACAGAGCAGGGAGCCCAATGTGGGCTGGATCCCAGGACCCCGGGATCATGACCCAAGCCAAAGGAAGATGCCTAATGACTAAGCTACCCAGGCGCCCCTGTTTATTTATTTTAGAGAGAGAGAGAGCGGGAAAGGGGCAGAGGGGGAGGGAGAGGGACGACTCCATGTTCAGCACCGAGCCCGACTTGGGGCTCAATCTCACGATCCTGAGATCATGACCTGAGCCAAAACCAAGAGTCCAATGCTTTGCCAACCAAGCCACCCAAGTGCCCCCAGTTACAATTTTAAACTCTAAGTTCCATTGTTCAATACTGTAGCTATCATCCACATATAATTATTTAAATTTAAATTAATTAAAGCGAAATAAAATTAAAAATTTAGTTGCTCAATCACATTAGCCATATTTCAAGGGCTCAGCAGTCACATTGGGGATACTGGCTACCATACTGGGCAGCAAAAATGATAGAATTTCTTTATAGTATTTCTCTAATTGCAGAACGTTTTACTGGACAGCACTTCTGGAAGGCAAAGTAGCAGGACTCACTTTCCTCCCTAAGATGCAAAGTACAGAATGGTCCCTCAAAGATCAGGTCAGTTTGCACCCACTATTACCTGTTACAAAGTCTGAGCTTTCATTAGGTAAACAAACAAACAAACAAAAATATATCAGTTTTACAATCTCATTGTCATTCTCCCTTACAAATAAGAAAATATTTTATTTTATTTAAAAAATACAACAAACATTTAAAGTACTTTAAAAATATATATATCGGAAAAATATATTCATGAATAAGGAAAACTCGGGGTTTTTTTCTGTGATTAAATACTTTGAGGTTTGCTATGCTAAAAACATTAAAGTAAAAAGAAAGAAAGACAGCACTATTAATGATTTTTATTAAAAGTTGTATATTTCTTCTAGGATTTCACTTGAACAAGCCAGATGTCTGGGAATGCTGAGCACCAACGAATATGCTAACCAATTCAAAACAACTATAAAATAGAGTAACAGGCCCCAGACGGGACTGCCTGGGTCACTAACACCCAAGTGGTGGCAGTCTCATCTCTTCGTTATTCAGCCTCCTCCACTCAGACACAAATATTTTTACACTGAAGAAAAGGACCCAACCCTAAGTAACTTCATAGTAGAAATTTTTCTCCTGGGAAGATTACTTGAGCTAGAAGAATTTCCATCTGGGAGAGGAAATCCATCAGTTGGAAATTCTAACAAGGTTCAAGTAAACACCTGCTTTGACATTCAAAGGAAAATGTTTCAGGGTTCTAGATAGGAAAAGGAAGCTTCTGGCTGAGAAGGAACTGAAACTATTCACACACAGAGTACTAATCTTGTCGATGCCAATAACAGTCTAGAGCTATCTCAAAATCTATATGGCTATTCTGGACTTCTGAATTTGATCACCCATTTAAGTTCTTCCATTTATAAACCATAATAAATAGCATATTACTACATATTTTTTATTATGGTAAAATATATATAAATAAAATTGACCACTTTAACCATTTTCAAATGTATACAGAATGATCAATCATCCACTACCACCACTATCTCTTTAGTTCAAAAATGTCATTATTTCCCATTGCTCTTAGGATAAAGTCAAAGCTTACTAGCATTGCCTATGAGGCCCCACATGATGATGTAGCTCTCTGCCCCCCTTCCCAGACTCACCCCATCCCAAGTTCCACTTCTACTTTGGCATTCCATCAACACTGCCCTTCAGCTTCTCTCTGTTTACTCTTTCCACAGGACCTTCCCACACAATGTTCCCTTTCTGTGGAATGTTCTTCCTTCCTCCCTGCACATAGCTGATTTCTACTCACCATTCAGATTTCATCTCAAGCAAGACTTCCTCCGACATGTCTTCCCAGATGATCTTCTGACACTAATTTCTGACTTTGCTGACGTGCAGGTTTACGTATGTTGAGGCACTTATTTGAAGAATATTTGTCATGCTCATAAGCTGATGATACCACTGTTGGAGCATCATTTTGTCTTTAGTGCAGGGTTTCATAAACTTAGGACTATCGATATCTTAGGACTATCGATATCTTAGGAGGGATAGATCTTTGTTGTGGGAGGTTGTCCAAAGCTTTGCAGGATGCTTAGCAGCTTCCTTAATTTCTAACCACTGGATGCTAATAGTACCCTCCTCCTTCCCTCTTTGTAACAACCAAAAATTCTTCCAGTCATTGTCAAAAAGCCCCTGATGGCAAAATCACCCCCATTTCAGAAACACTGTTCTAGGGCACAGTATAGAACTCAGCACTTAGAATATTCTAAAAAATATATATATTATGGGAAATAAACAGAAATCTGCTTGGTTTCTGCCCATCATTGCTACTTTCAAATCTTTAGCTCGGCTTCCAATGCTTAGCAATAAATAGAATGAATCATAACTACAATAGAATTTGAGGGAGGGGTAAAAAAGCTACATAAATTACTTTTCAGATATATGCCCCTGACTGTTAAGCCCTAGTCTCACACAATATAGGCATCTATAGAAGTTTATTGGGGAACGTGTGTAGGCAAAGAGCAAAACAGAAGCCAAGCTCACTGTCTAGCTGTTTCATAGGGAGGCATGCTTGAGAAGCAAGTGTGAATATACTGTGGATTATGATCTAGGACAGAGGTCTTATACCTCTGCTGTCATTTTTTTTTTTTATATTTACAGGAAAATTAGCTGCCATTTGGTTAGGTGAAATGACTTCCAATTTAAGCTACTGTCACCTAGAATTTGTATACAAGTGCCAAGTTTGAGGAGAAATCTTAAATCCATTGCTGGTGACTCCGCTCACTGCTGGTGTCCCAAGACACAAAATGGAAAGGGGACTGAGGAAAGGGGTCCATCTAGGTTATTCAGCAGAATAAAAGATTTAATCTCCCCTCTTTGACGAATGGCTCACTATTTCCCTCTTTCAGCTGGGCATCCAACTCTCTGACCCATTAAAGTGGGCCCAGGAAACGTTCATTTCTCCTCAAGGGCTTTGGTAGACTAGACTTTTCTAAGACTGCCAAAAAGTTGGTTGGGTTTGGAAGGCTCCTTTTTCTTTGTTATGCCTGCGGTTTACTGTGAGCCTGTCTCTGTTCCCTCACTTGGGGCAGTGTGTTTGTATGTTTGTGAGTAAAATGTGTGTATATACATTTTGTGGTCTCCTTATTCTTTCTTGGATCTAAACAAGAATTACTGAGTCATCTAATCCCAAAATACTCTCCTCAAATGCAATTTTAGTGGCTTGGAGGAAATATAACTCTTTAAATGTGTATGCTTCAGAGATGCCAGCTTCTACCCAGGCTGTGGCAGGGGAATATTCTCACCCTACTTGCAAAAGCCAAGGATTCAAATCACAGACTGAGCAAGAAAAGGAGTCACTATAAGAAATCCCAAATCACACTACAGTCCCCAGCTTATAATTTTTTTACTTTAAGATGGCATGAATGTGATACACATTGAATAGAAACCATACTTCAAACTTCCAGTTTCCATTTCTTCCCTGGCTGGTGATAGGAGGTAGGTACTCTTGTAATGCTGGGCAGTGGCAGCCACAGCTCCCAATCAGCCCTGCGATCCCAGCTGTAAACAACCGACACACTTACATCCACCCTGTTTTTCACTCGCAGTACAGTAGTCAATACATGACATGAGATATTCAGCACCCGGATCTGTAAGTGGCACAGAGCATATAAAATGAAAACATACTTCTGGGCCCCCAATTTTACCAAGTAAGAAGAAAACTTCTCAGCTGGAAGTATGCAGTATTTCTTATAGAAAAGAGAAAACATCTCAGAGGGAGAGCGAAAATCCTACAGAGCAAAGCCAAATACCTAAAGAGTCAAGTCAAGACCTAAGGATGGAATGGACTAGAGCATTACTTTCACGGAATAGGTCAGGGCCCTAGACAAGAGCTATTGCCAGCTCCTGAGGTAGGGAAACCTGATAATATCTGCTATATAAACATTGCTATGCCCTGGTATCTGCTATGTGATGTACGTTCCTCTCCTTTTTAAAAACTGATTACACTAGTTATCTTGTCACTATCTCAAAATTGTGCATTGGGAATATGGGAAGTGGATAATCTATGTTTTTATAGGCCTACAGATCATGAGAAGCCACACTCCAGAAGCCCCTCTCTATCTGGACTAGATATAGATTTTGATATATTATATTTGGGTCTGAGGCCATATTTGGCAGTACTGTGCCAGGGCCACCTCATACCAGCTTATGAGGGCTGATTGTGTGCGTCTTTTCCCACTCACACTCGGTGATATGCCAACAGTATCCTGAAATGATGCATGCTGGTACACAGAAATGAGCAAATGCTCCATATCAGGGCTATTTTTTTTTTCTCCATTTAGAAAGTTGGTTGTCCTATACCACTACTTTTGGTGGTCTTAGAAGGTGGTTAGTGTATTTTTCCTAAGAGGAATCTAAATAATTGTGCCCAAGGAGAGGACTGTGCTAAATTTAAAATGACCACACATTATTTGTAGAATTCCCCTTTGACAGGTAGAATCTATTTCCTTACTCTTTGAATCTGGGCTGGCCTAATGACTTGTTTAAACAACAAAACAAAGTGGAAGACACACTGTGTGCTTTTGAGTATGGGCCTCAAGGGGTCTTGCCACTTCCCTTTGTCCTCTTTGAACGTGCTGTTGCTACGTAAGCCCAGGCTAGCCAACTGGAGGGTGAGACCATGAGGATCAGGGCAAGGCTGTCCAGCTGAGGCCTATTCTCCCAACTAGCCTCCAGCCCACCCTCCAGCTGACCAAGGCTGTGTGAGTGGCCCGAGGAGAGATCAGAAGAAAAATCATCCATGTTGACCAACGGGATCATAAGCAAAAAAATTACTATGGTTTTCAGCTACTAAAATTTTTAACAGTCTATTTATACAGAAATTAGGTATCTAGTAAAGGACTGCTTTGTTATGGTGCAGTGTTGTGACAGAAAGTGATTTAAATCTCAGTAGTGCACCATACATTTGATGGTACTGGTACCTAGAACATCTGCCCACATTGTACTAGTAGTGCAACAGAAGAGGACCAAGGTCTAGTCCTTGTAGATTATCTTGAAAAATCCCTTCCAGATTGAGATTTGTTCATTAACAGGCAACTTTCGGATATGATCACTCATCTCTTTACAACCCATCAAGGAATCCTCCACTGAGTACATATTTTTCTATAACGTTAATTTAGAATATTTATATTGGTTTATTTTGTTCCTGTTTTTGATTTAATTAGGACTATTAAATAGGACCATGTAACAGGATTTTACTAAGCCTTTACAATTGGTTCTGCCATAATTTTTGTTTCTGAAAACTTTAAATGAATAGTTCTGGAACTGTGCAACTGGAGAGCTATTAGAAGTCTGTGTTGTGACATTGTCATGATTAATTAATTATTTATGTGCACAATCCCTACAACTATCTGAGGGAAAACTACATCAGTCCCAGACATACCTTTGAGTTTAACTTGGCTGACTTTCCTGAACTTGACAAAGTAATGCTAAGAGACTTATTTAAGTCTATTACATCTAAGACTTTTTAAAGTTCTCTGAAAGCTAAGTCAAACCTTCCACTTTAGTTCATCAGAAGAGAGAGCCAAGGGGCCAATGTGAGCGCTGAACTCTAACTATTAATCTTTTGGATTTAAGTGCATTGATTTATATATCTGAACCAAAAATTTTAAACGCATGCCGAATAGCAGGAAGCCAGATGTGTACTTGTTTTCCAGAATCACATGGAAGGTACTAAATCCACCTCTACCATGGGTGACTATTTATGGGAGCACCTGCTTCAAATTCACCAGTACTTCTGAATTCCCTACTGTTATTAATTTTCTTTTTCATGTATTTGGTGTTTCAATTTAGATTTTAGTTACACTCTTAGGCTTAAAAGGAAATGAAAATATTCTCACTCTACATTTTCTTCTTTCATTGTCTCTGGGGAGCTATTAGAAACAGGTGTCATACAGAGAATGATTCAGATTAAGTTTGGATTTCTCTATTTAATATTGAGAAATTATTTTTTTTATCTTTACAGTAATGCTCTTATGCAGAAGTAACACAATTTTTTTTTAGTCTACCAGTATTTAGTATAATTTGTGTACAGGAAAATGCTCAAAACTTAAGTGGACAGCTCTATATTCTCTGACAGATGCACACAAGCATGTAATCAACTTTCAGATAAAGATATAGAATATTATTATCACTCCAGAAAATCCTCTTGTGCACCTTTCTAGTTAATATTTGCCTAAATCCAAGATAACCACTATGCTGATTTCTATCACCACAGGGTAATTTGGCTTTTACTTGGATTTTATATAAATGGGTAATACAGTAGGTACTCCTTAGTGTCTGGCTTATTTTACCCAATATAATTTTTTTTACTCAATATAGTTTTTTGAGTTTTGACCATATTTTTGTCTACCAACAGATAATGTTTTTATTGCTATGTGGCAATTATGCTAAGTGAAATAAGCCAATCACAAAAGGGTAAATACTGCATGACTCCACTTATAAAGAGATATTTTAAACAGTCAAACTCATAGAAGCAGAGAATAGGATGCTGGTTACCAGTGGGGAGAGGGAAATGGGGAATTGTTTAATCAGTATACAGTTTCTGTCATGCAAGATGAATAAGTTCTAGAGATCTGCTATACAGCATACTGCTTATAGTCAACAATACTGTATTGTGCACTTAAAAATTTGTGGAGAGGGTAGATCTCATGTTACTAGTTCTTACAAACCAGAAAAAAAAAAAAAAGCCAAATGGATGCAAGGAAACTTTTGGAGATGATGGGTATGTCTGTTACCTTGACTATGGTGATGGTTTCATGAATATATATGTATGTCAAAATTCACTAAACTGTATACACTAAATATGTGTAGCCATTTTTTATATCAATCATACCTCAAAGCTGTTAAAACACTCTATATTGATTTTCCATTTACATATGATTGGTCTAATGTTTGAAGTTGCCAGCAGACAAGATGTTATTTTCTATTATGTGAAAGTATCTACTGCATAATATAAAAGACTTGTATAACTGCTCTTTAAAACAGAACTAGCAGAGTAGCCCTTGCAGAAAGCAGACTCTGAACAAGAAATACATATCTACATCCAGGGACAAATACATATTCATAAGTTAGTGCTACCTTTCTACTCCCCTAATGCCCTTAGGTCTGCCCCCTACCTGCATTTAACTTAGTACCTATATCCACAGTTTTCCATTCTTCCCAACCTTTGCCATTAAAATTTCACCTGTCCTATGTTACATACCTTCTGCCATTTGCATAGAGTTAGTTAATTTAATACATTCATTCATGATGTAGTAATAATGCAAATTGGGGTTAATTTATTAATCTTTCCAGTTTAGATATCAATATTTTGTTAGGAATCCTGTGAAGATAATGATTAATCCAGCAAAGTCTCTTTAATAGTAGGTGTTATATGCAAACAATGAATCACAGAACACTACATCAAAAACTAATGATGTAATGTATGGTGGTTAACATGATAAAAAAAATAATAGGTCTTCAGAATTACAGCCGACTGATAAGGAATGGGATATATTTAGTGCACTGGTATTTTCAGTACCCCCAAGTGGTTCTGCGCAGGCTCAATCCATCTGTGTGGAAGCTATTCCTGGCCAACAAAACAATCCTGATACAGCCACCAGTGTCTTTTATTAGTTTCAACTTCATGAATGTTTTGCTGACACCTAAGTAGGTAAGTGAGAGCCAAAAGAACTGACTGGTAGGCCAGGAAATAGTAGAGACTATTTTAATATTTCAATGTCTGTAACATTATTCTACTTATATTATGGTCTTCATGACCTCATTTTTTTCCTAATCCTGTCTGTATAAGTGTTGAGTAATTTCTAAGGGGGAATACTATTAATAAGATACAGTATCTCCTACTGACTTGTATTTGCAGACAATACCTGCTAGGAGACTTGAATAAGTAGAATAAGCAGCTACATGGACCATTCCAGAACAAATAATACTTACAGAACTTAGTCATCTTCTTTTTTGAATTTACTATATTAAATAGGGCCCATGTTGTATAACAATATTAAAGTGGACTTAAAGGAGAGTTTTGCCAAGATCGGGTAGCTGCTAACCAAACCCATTTCCTCTTCTTCCTGAGCACACATTTAGACTACATTTCCTGCCTCTTTAGCAGTTAACTGCGATCATGTGAGGACTAGCCAATAGAATGTGAGTAAAGGTAATCTGTGCTATTTCCAGGTCTGAGCAATACAAATATGTCACTTGAGGAAGGCAAAGGACAGGATGGAAGGAGTCTGAGTCCCTGTGTGATTACTATGAGAAAAAAAAATATGAGTAAAATCTTTGGAAAAACTCAATAAGAACAATTCACCAAAAACAAAATAATCAAAAACAAAATAAAACAAAACCCTGCCAAATTAAGTGTGGGGGGCACATCTATAAACAATCAAAAAAGAAATAGCAAAATCTAGAAACATTCTGATTGTTTTGCAGGTGTCTTTAGTTTCTCATTTGATTTAAATTATGCAACTGAAACTAGAAATCATAGCCAATGCAGTATACTAAAGCAAGAAAGATCTAGAATAACTCCAGTCATTCAACAACATACTTAAGTCCTTGACCCTATGTAAAAATGTCAATAAAGGAAAGCACATATCTATCTTCTAAGTTAAAATAAAATGTTAGGTCGCCTGGGTGGCTCAGTTGGTTAAGTGACTGCCTTCGGCTCAGGTCATGATCCTGGAGTCCCGGGATCGAGTCCCACGTCGGGCTCCCTGCTCGGCGGGGAGTCTGCTTCTCTGAGCTCTGACCCTCCCCCCTCTTATGCTCTCTCTCTCTCTCTCATTCTCTCTCTCAAATAAATAAATAAAATCTTTTAAAAAAATAAATAAAATGTTAATTTATAGATGTACTTTTTTATTAATTTTAGTCTTGAACTATTTTTTTGTTGTTGTTGTGATTGCAATTATCCAATCAACTACTGGTTCCAAACATATGAAATGATAAAGCTTCTACTGAAGTTACAGTATGTGGAAAGTACTCTGTAGTGTTAAAATAAAAAGCAGAATGGTAGGAATAGGACTTGTGGGTTATGGGCATTAATATAGTTAAGTTAATCACAGAAGCTCTTTCTAAAATCTTAGCATTAAATCAGAGAACTGGAGATGGGGAATATGATAGTATTGACAAAATTCAGTGGAGGGGTGGCCCAGACACACAGAACAGCCTGAACAAAGCACCAAGAACTCAGCTTTGTAAGGACATGAAAGTAGGTCAAATTGTGGTGACTGAAGAGAGAAGTAAGCATAGCCCAGAGCAGGTGGGGAGTTGCCATGGTGGGAAATTTGGATTTTACTCCAAGTGCAATGAGAAGCCATGGCAGACATGGAAGCAATGGGGCAGTGTATGTTATCTTTCAGTTTTAAAAAAGAACACTTGGAATAGTTTCTAAAGAATGTTCTTCTCTAGTATGAGAAAATCTCTAAATCTCTAAAAATGAGATTTTGTTAGAGGATTTTGTAGTAATAGTGTAGACATTTGAATGTGGTGGCTTGGTCCAGGGTCATAAAAGTGATGATGTAAAACAGTGAGTGCATCTAAGATACACCTAGAGATGAAATTAATAGGCTGGCAATTGAATGGGAGGGTGAGAAAGAGGAGGTGGTCAAGGCAACCAGATATTTCTGTTTGCTTTTTGCTTCCTTTTGTTTTTATTATGTTTTAACAACACTTTAATAAAGCCATTTCCTCAGAAATGAATGATGAGAAAGAAATAAAGAATTTAGGGTTTTTTTTTAATTTGATAAGAACACATAACATGCAATCTACCCACTTATCAAGTATGTAATAAAGTAGTATTAATTATAGGCACAATGTTGTGCAACCAATCTCTAGGATTTATTAATCTTGTGTAAATGAAACATTATATCTGCTGAACAACAACTGCCAATTCCCCCTCCTTGCCCTGTCAATCATGATTCTACTCTCTGCTTCTGTAAATTAGATTCCTCATGTAAATGGAATCATGCAGTAATTGTCTTTCTGTGACTGGTTTACTTTATTTAGTAAACGTCCTCAAGGCTCATTCATGTTGCTGTATATGACAGGACTTCTTTCTTTTTTAAGGCTGAACAGTATTCCATTATATATATATATATGTATGTATATATATATCACATTTTGAATAGACATTTCCCCAAAGAAAACACACAAATGACCAACAAGTAAATGAAGACTA
Source organism: Leptonychotes weddellii (assembly GCF_054177405.1). Lineage (NCBI taxonomy): Eukaryota > Metazoa > Chordata > Mammalia > Carnivora > Phocidae > Leptonychotes > Leptonychotes weddellii. The sequence goes on along the minus strand of NC_138378.1, from coordinate 29,403,091 downwards.
CCCAACAACACCAATCATCAGGGAAATGCAAATCCAAGCCACAATGAGATACTACCTCACACCTGTTAGGATGTCAATTATAAGGAGAAAAAAGATAATAAGCAGTGATGAGGATGTGGAGAAAATGAAACCCTGTACACTGTTGATGAGAATAGAAAATCATGCAGCCACAGTATGGAGGAAAACAGTATAGAGTTTCTTCAAACAATTAAAAAAATAGAATTACCATATGATCCAGCAATTCTGCTTCTGGGTATTTAAACAAAAGAATTGAAATCAGGATCTTGAAGAGGTATTTGTACACACACATTCATCACAGCATTATTCACAGTTACCAAGATGCACAAGCAACATAAGGAATTCAGTTTTAACTTTACCTTTAATATACCTGCAAAGCATTCAAGCAGGGATTATAAACACACAGTTCAACACCTAACTATGAATCCATGGACATTTTGATGACATTTAAAACCTCAAAAATGTTTTAATGAAGAAAAAATAATTTTTTCCAGAAGTAAATTTGAAGTTATTAATGTAGAGAGAATATAAATGCTGTGCCTTATAAATGTATGTTTCAGCCATCAACATAATGAAACTAAACTATCAATTTGTCCCATGTCTGTGAAGTCAATATCCCCCACTCATGAAGGTTCATTATAGGTTAGATATCACTTTATAACAAAACTATTTTTCGTTCTTGAGTCTGTCTTTGATGGAAGAGAAAATATGAATTGAAATTTCCAGCAAGTTTTATTACAAAAAGTATGAATAAATTGTTTAAAATTTTTAGTTAAAACTAGTTTATTGCTTTTGTTAGTTTTGTTTTTGTTTTAGTGGGCTTTGTCTTATCCCAAATATAAAAATCAAAGGGAAGAACAGAGTTAACAAGTATTTATTGACTAATATAGTCATTGTGTTTATGATATGAAATTCTCTGTTCTCACAAAACACATATCATTCTAATGTAAGATTTTTTATGCAATTTAAAAAGAATTTATTTTAAAGACAATTTAATAGCTATAATTTAATGGGGAATAAGTAATTTCAAGACACTGATAATATACTTTGCACCACTTCTGGAGACACATCAAGGATAGATAACAGAGGTGCAGGTGCACACACTTCTGCCCTTCTTTCAGTATAGGAAAAACACTGATGCAAGACATGAAAAATATTACCAGTTTAGAATAAAAGAGTAATCTGTCCCCAATTACCTTCTACAGTCTCCTGAAGAGATGAGAAATATGTTTCCTCATGTGTATCTAATGTTAAATTAATTTTAAAAAACTCTGTTGGCAGTCTGAACCAAAAGGATAAGAAATTCCATCTTAAAGAAAACTCACGTTATGCACCTGCTTAATTTCCAAATATTTTTCAGATGGATTAGAGACTGAGTTAGGAATAGACATCTTTTTTGACCTGAAAAGGTCTTGTTGCTTAAATAACATCTGAATTCCTTACCCCCCGGATATCTAATATTGGTCAGATGGTTTGTGTCCAACAAATGTGTTGTGCACAGACAGTGGTTTCTGGAGAATATTCTGGGGTCTGTAGGGAACACTGCCCTCACAAAATCAATCCAGGCATCACAAGGCAGGTGCTATAAAAGATGAGGCCTCATGTTCATGACCTTTAGAATCCATCATTTCCAGTGCTAAAAGAAATCTTGGATGTTCTTTTATTCAATTCACACTTCAAAAATATGAGGTACTCTGGCCCAAACCCTATAAACCACTATAAACCACTATCAAAAGAAAGAAAGGAATAAAAGGAGAGGAAGAGAGAAAAAAAGAAGGAATAAAAAGAAAGGATAGAGAAAAGGAAATGAGACATTGCTTATTAAATCAATCTTATTGTAAATATATATATATATATAATACATGTCTGTTTTCTGTCACGCCCAGAGCCACGGACTGTGTCCCAGTTCATAACTAAGTAGGTGTGAGGCATCAAGTACACTGCTCATTTCCTGGGGTTTTCTGGCAAGGTTAGAGGTGGTTTTGCAGAGGACAGATCAGTTGCTTTAAAAGTTGGAATTTGCCATGTGCATATGGTGCAACGTGATTTAGGCACCGAGAGCATGTGACAGGACACAGATGATCTGGGGATTAGCAGATAACATGGCACCATAGAAACAGCCTCAGTGCAGCACAGTATGAGGGCAGACAAATCTTGAAATCTGATCCAGAAAGGCCATGAGTACTAGCGTAAGGAGTTACGGAGAGAGTTCCTGAAGAAGTGTGAAAATGACCAAATCTGCGTGTTAGAAACAGGACATCTGTAGCAGGTCCTGAAACCTTAGAGAATAGTTAGAAGGTTTTTCAGTAAGTTCAGGTAGAGAGGATAAAACCTGAATAAAGCAGACATGTCTTGACAGAGATAAAAGTTACATACTTTGGGGAGGTATTTAGTCGGTAGAATCAATCAATTTAATATTTGATGAGGAAAAGGTGTTTAGCTGTTGATTCAAATCTTTTCTCTTTGGGCACCCAGCTAGACTACGTTTCCCAGCCTCTGTTACATTTAAGTGGGACCATATCCTTGATTTCTTATTGATGGAATATGACAGAAGTGATGTATGCTATCTTTAGAGGACATGGCTCCCACATGCCTTCTTCCTCCTTTTGCTAATCGAGGTCTTAAGGGATGGAAGAATCATATGCAAAAACCTTGGTCCCTGAATCAATAAAGAGGAGAGAATCACCTGCTAATGAGAAATACCTGCATTGACTATTATATGAGTAAGATATAAACTTCTAGTATTTCTGGCCTGGGAGATGGGGAATTTCATAAGAAAGTAAGGTATGGATGAGTTGGGGGATTAAGTAAATGAAATGAATTATTTACTTTGTGGACAACTTTGGTGGTAAAGAGACACAGAAGACAGACTAGTGACTCCTTTGCTCAGAACGCAGCAATGATTTCTTTCATTTACAAAAATGGTGAAAATATTTATAACAGCTTATGTGGACTTGCAGGATGTGGCCTCCATTGCCCCTCTGACTTCTCCTTTTCATCTCCTCATCCATACTGCTCTAAAGAGCGCCATTCTCCTTCCTGTCCTAGAAGACAGGCTCATACCTGCCATACAACTTTTGTGTAGCAATCTCTCTAACTTGAATGCTTCTCCCAGATGTGCAAGACCTAACTCTGACCTGCCCTTCAACATTTTGCTTGAATAAGCCCTCAAAATAAGGCCTATCCTGATAAGTCAATTTAAAGCTGCAAGTCCCAAACTCTTCCCAGGCACTCCCCATCACCTTACCCTAGGGTGTATACTTACCACCTTACAGCATAATGTTTATTTTGTGAATTCTCTCTCTCTCTCTCTCTCTCTCACACACACACACACACACACACACATACACACACACGATGTAACTTTTATGAGGGCAAAGACCTTTGTCTGTAAACTGAGATATCTCTAGCTCTTAATTCTGGCACAGAGTACAACTCAGTTACTCTTTTTTAAATAAACGGATAATAGAATGGACAAGTTTGGGGCATATAGTTGAGGCCATGAAGAAGTATTTGAAAATACGCATCTGGAACCAGAATATTGATCTAAGTTAGTGAGTTAGTAATCCGTGCATCATTCTGGGACATTGAAAATGGATGAGGTCACCCAGTGGGACTATGATGACTGACACTAAGATGAGGGACAAAAAAAGAACTTTGGATTTTGAAACATTTGAGATTGTATGAAGGAAAAGGAACCAGGCACTTAAACAAAATGAGTCAAAGGGGCAGAAGGAAAACGTGCAGATACATAGTATGATAGATGTGAGGTTAAAAGTTTCAACTGTCTCAAACACAACGAAGTGAGGATTTCGCGTTGCCTTGCAGATGTGGGTCTCAAAGGCAAATTTTCCACCTAACACAGGCATAGACTCTTCAGGCCACTAGGAAGTTTACAATCAGAATATTTGGAACATAATCATTTGGAAACAAAAGAAGAAAGAAAGGAAAAGAAAGAACATAAAGACAGCATAGCCAAAGTCCAAATGTAGTTCATAAATGAGTTCAGTATTAGTTTTTTTAATTTAAAAAAAGTCTTTGCTTTGTTCCCTTTTTTCAAATAATACATTCATAAGAATATATTTACGAATATTACATATATATATATAATGTTGGGGGAGGAGGTGGGGAAAAATAAAATATTAAACATGTGTTAATAATTTCAGTGAACAAAGCTATATACAATTATGCTTCAAGGTCAATATTTAAATGTATATAATCTGAACATAAGATTAAAATTTTCTAAGCAGTCATAACTCAAATATCTATTAAATTTGTTATACTGCAGTATATGCTCATAGGTTCATTCATAAATAGGAAGGTATATTCATCACATAGCCCTAACTCTTCTCTGCTCTATATTCATGGACTTATCATTATTATATTATCTATAATTCCCTTCACGAACTGGGGATATGAGCCATGATCACAGTTTGTTGATACTGGGGTTAAATGTCTCCCACTACAGATGCCATTTTAAACATGATAATTTTCATTTTAAATTGTATTTTGGAGTGAAGATTTCTGTGAATCTGCTGTTGGACTATACCAATTAAGTTTAATAACAGAGCTGTGGGAATATATCTAATGACTACCAATTTTGGTTATTATTCAGTTTGTACAATTGCAGATTAATCCTCCATAATATTTTCTTTATGTGCTTAATTGTTGTAATTTTTTTTTGCTTTTTAAAAATTATGTTATGTTAATCACCATACATTACATCATTAGATTTTGATGTAGTGTTCCATGATTCATTGTTTGCATGTAACACCCAGCGCTCCATTTAGTATGTACCCTCTTTAATACCCATCACCAGGCTAACCCATCCTCCCACCCCCCTCCCCTCTAGAGTCCTCAGTTTGTTTCTCAGAGTCCATAGTCTC
>NC_138378.1:29375089-29397687 GCF_054177405.1 Leptonychotes weddellii | reverse complement strand
GGTTATGTGCTCTGTAAGCGCCTTGAATTGTGCAAGACTGTTGAATCTCAGATCTGTACCTCTGAAACAAATAATGCAATATATGTTAAGAAAAAAAAAAAAGAAGAAGAAGAAGGTAGCAGGAGGGGAAGAATGAAGGTGGGGAAATCGGAGGGGTAGATGAACCATGAGAGATGATGGACTCTGAAAAACAAACTGAGGGTTCTAGAGGGGAGGGGGGGTGGGAGGATGGGTTAGCCTGGTGATGGGTATTGAGGAGGGCACATTCTGTATGGAGCACTGGGTGTTATGCACAAACAATGAATCATGGAACACTACATCTAAAACTAATGATGTAATGTATGGGGATTAACATAAGAATAAAAAAAAAGAAAGAAATAGTAAATAACATATTATACATAATAAAATAATATTAATAATATGTATTACATATTATATATATCTTCCACATATTTTATTTTTTCAACATTTTCCTCTATTAATTATATATGTAATATTTTAATATATTTTACATATACTTACATATATCAACATGAATATAATTAATATATTATTCTAATGTTTAATTATGTATTATATGATACTGTACATTTTATATTTTAGACCCAATGTAATAAAGATGATTGATATTTGCTATAATTTCAGATATAAATATATGTATTACATTTGTACAATATGTATTTTGTTAATGTAATAAATATTCCTTTTCAAGTATTTAAATAACTAAAATATTGTATATGCCTTACATATAGAATTTTGTGGATGTGGATAAAATGATGTGGATATTAACCCTTTATTAGATACATCATTTGCAAATATCCTCTCCCATTCAGTAGGTTGCCTCTTAGTTTTATTGACGGTTTCTTTCACTGTGTAAAAGCATTTTATTTTGGTGTGTTTCCAACAGTTTAATTTTGCTTTTTTTTCCCCTTGCCTCAAGAGATATATCTATAAAACTGTTGCTATGGTCAATGTCAGAGAAATTACTGCCTATGTTTTCTTCCAGGAATATTATGATTTTGGGTCTCACATTTAGGTCTTTAATCCTTTTTGAGTTTATTTTTGTGTACGGTGTAAAAAAGTGGTCCAGTTTCATTCTTTTGCATGCAGCTGTCCAGTTTTCCCAACACCAATTGGTAAAGAAAATGTCTTTTCTCCATCATATAGTCTTGCCTCCTCTGTTGTAGATTAATTGACCATATATGCATGGGTTTATTTCTGGATTCTCTTTTCTTTTTTTTTTTTTTAAGATATACTTATTTATTTATTTGACATAGAGAGAGACAGCAAGAGAGGGAACACAAGCAGGGGGATTGGGAGAGGCAGAAGCAAGCTTCCCCTTGAGCAGGGAGCCTGATGCAGGGCTCAATCCCAGGACCCTGGGATCGTGACCTGAGCCGAAGGTAGACGCTTTACGACTGAGCCACCCAGGCACCCCTGGATTCTCTTTTCTGTTCTATTGATCTATGTGTCTATTTTTGTGCCAGGACCATACTGTTTTGATTACTATATCTTTGTAGCCTGGGCTTGTGATATCTCCAGTTTTGTTCTATTTTTTCAAGACTGCTTTGGCTATTTGGGATCTTCTGTGGTTCCATACAAATTATAGGATTATTTGTTCTAGTTCTGTGAAATATGTTGTTGGTATTTTAATGGGGATTGTATTAAATCTGTGGATTTCTTTGGGTACTATGAACATTTTAACAATACTGGTTCTTCCAATCATGAGCATGGAGAATCTTTCAATTTATTTGTGTCATCTTCAGTCTCTTTCATCAATATTTTATAGCTTTCAGAGTACAGGGGTTAATATTGAAAATATATAAAGAACTTATACAACTCAACATAGGATAACAAATGATCTAATTAAAAAATGGGCCCAGGACCTGAACAGTATTTTTTCCAAGAAGACATATAGATGGCCAACAGACACATGAAAAGATGCCCAGCATCACTCATCATCAGGGAAACGCAAATCAAAACCACAGTGAGATATCACCTTACACCTGCCAGAATGGCTAAAATCAAAAACACAAGAAATAACAAGTGTTGGTGAAGATGTGGAGGAAAGGCACCCTCGTGCATGGCTGGTGGGAATGCAAACTGGTGCAGCCACTGTGGAAAACAGTATGGAGTTTCCTCAAAAAAATTAAACATAGAATTATCATATGACCCAGTAATTCCATTACTGGGTATTTACCCAAAGAAAATGAAAACACTAGTTCAAAAAGATATATGCATCCCTATGTTTATTGCAGTCTCATTTACAAGAGCCAAATTATGGAAGCAACCCAAATGTCCATCCATAGATGAATACATAAAGAAGATGCATATATATACACAATAGAATATTACTCAGCATAAAAAAGAATGAAATCTTGCCCTTTGCAACAACATGGATGGACCTAGACGGTATAATGCTAAATGAAATACATAAGTCAGGGAAAGACAAATACCATATGATTTCACTCATGTGTGGAATTTAAGAAACAAAACAAACAGACAAAGAAAAAAAGAGACCAACCCCCCCCCCAAAACCAAAAACCCAGACTCTTAAATACAGAGGATAACCTGGGGGCTGACAAAGGGGAGGTAGATGGAGGGATGAGTAAAATAGATAAAAGTGATTAAGAATACACTTATCTTGATGATCACTGAATAAGGTTGAACTGTGTTCTTGAAACTAATACAACATTATATGTTAATTATACTTGAATAGAATAGTAATAAGAATAAATAATGTGGATCATTATAATGATCAATATAAATGCAATTAATGTAGTAAACACTATAATCATAGTAACACAATAAATATTTTACATATAGAGGTTATACTCTTTTTTACTTCTTTGAATGATGCTGTATATATTATATCCAGGGAGTTTCTGATTGTAATAACTGTTTTTTATAAATGGTTTTCTATGTGCCAGTACTCTTCCATACTCTTCACATGAAATACAGAAAGGTTAGTTACTTGCCCAAAGTCTCATAAATAATAATGGATAAAGCTATTTGCATTTCATCTGTAGTAGTCTGACTCCAGAAAAACTGACCTAAAGTACCATCTCCAGTGTAGCGAGGCCTTTGGGGGAAATGCCTGCTCCATTCTACTAGCTTGGGAAGGCCACAGCCACTCAACTCCTTTCTGGAGCCCCTGGAATATAATTTCATCATTTTTTTTAAGTTGGAGAGGAATGCTGGGGCTGGGGCTAGGTTCTGGGCTGGGCTGGGGCTAGGGCTAGGGCTAGGATGGAGAGGAAAATGAGAGGCAGGTTTTCATCATTGGTACTGATAGGAAGAAAAGATGGAAATCTCTGGGCACTGGATAATCCTGATGGGAGAAAGGCCCTGGAATAGAATAATAAGCATAGAGGATTTATGTTTAAATGAATTAGAGCAATGGTTCTCAAATGTAATCCCAGACCAGCAGCATCAGCATCACCAGGTAAAACTTGCAGGACTGCAAATTCCCATGCAACACACCAGACACACTGAGTTAGAAACTCTGGGCAGCAGGTCCAGAAATCTGTTTTAACAAGCTTCCAGGTGATTCTGATTCACTCTAAAGTTTGAGAACAACTGAATTAGAGAAAGAAAGGAGAGACAAGGTGGTGAGTCTTTGAATTGTTCTGGCAAGTAGGGACAGGCTTTGTCTCCACCTGTGACCCACTGAGTCAGAGTGAGGACTAATTGGCCAGATGCACTGATGTCACCCAGCTGACCAATGGCCCAAGACATCCTGTGCTCTGTTTAACCACTGTTTCCAAGCATAGGTCCTTTTCTTCTCGCCCATCTTCCGCTTTACAAACTGCCACCTTGTAAAGTACAACGGACAGCAACGGGGATGTGTAACACTGTCAGGAATTAAGTAAGCCCAAGAAGTTAAAAGCCATCTTTTTCCATAAAGTCATTATGCACTTGCCTCATTTCCTGCTGACTGACTTTCTCTCGGGAATAGGAACCAGGAAATCTTTGAGGCAGGTGCAGTTCTAACAGATGTTACAAAGCCTGAGACAGCTCACTGCTTCCCCTGTTTGTTGTTAACTCAATAGTTCGTCCACAGAAATCACCTTGGTTCCTCACAGAAAAATATCCCTTTCATACCTACTAAGACAGTGTATTTCTCCAGGGAACTGTACTTTCTTCTGGCGTCCCACACAACTTTGTTGATCACGGACTGTTAGGCGGACATTAATGTTTTTTTCCTGCTTTTTATAAACTGATCTTGACTAGGTACTCTCCCAGCCTCCTTAATGTAAAATTCAGTGATCAGGGACAGACTGTCTCTTGTAAGAATCATCCACTAACCAAATGTTTTTCCTTTCAACTTTGTAACATAAAGAGACAAAAGAAGAGGAAACATTTTCTGGAATGTAACTTTTTAGAAGGCCCGTAAGAGTTGATAAGCAGAAGCAAAGGAGGCAGAACAGAACTACTGTTCAGCATGGACTCTAACAGCCAGCTTGACTCAGTTACCTCATGACTGTGCAAATTTGGGCAAGTTATTTAGCCTCTCTTTTTCTGGAAGATGGGGTAAGAGCTCTTACCTCACAGGGCTGTTGGGAGGATTAAAACTGCTAAATTAAAAAAAGCCTTATAAGAGTATCTGGAAAGTATTAAGCACTGCCTAAGTGGCTGCTATTATATTCTTATTATCACTACTATCGACCACAAGAAACCATGTCAAAAGAATGACCCAATTCCATCCACCATCTTGTACTTACCAGAACAGGAAAATAAGCTAGACTAGAAAATTAGAAGCTAACATTTAATAGCTCGTCTTCAGAGGCAAGAAATAACCTTCCTGTGCTGCCGATTTCTCCTGTTAATTAAATTTTCATACACATTTGTCTTAACTCCTCACCTGGATTATCTGATCCCTGAGAGCAGGTGCTCTGCAGGAGTCCTCTTTGTACGAACCAGCACACTAAGCACAGCAACTTTCGTATCATACTAGATTTAATTTTAAGAAAGACATTTTCCAGCCAACCAGAAAGAATAATTACCCCTAAATACTCACTCATCCTGGCGTAGTGAGGTTTTACTCTTGATTAGGCTATTTGTCAGGACACACCCTTGTGCTGTAAATGATGCTTGCTGTCTACACTGCTTGCTTTGGTGTTGTGATCTTCAAAGTGACTTCCAGGTCAAACTACCAAGTGATAAAATACTTAAGGGCTACTTCTGGAGACACTGTGGGAAATTCTAAATAAGTCCATAAGTCCATGACATAGTGCTTGTTCCCCTCCTCTCCAAATACTATCAGACTACTACAATTAAACATTATGAAGAGATTGCTGGAACAGTAGATGGTCCAGTGGGGAGTGCTATGGTCATTTGGAAAATGAGAGCTCAAAGTGGGTGGTAACTGTCAGAATAGACTTCACGAGATACTTGGGGATTGAGCTGGATTTTCTACACTAAAAAGCCTGAAATTCTCCCACGTGTCTGATGAGCATTATTTCACATCACATAGCACAGCCTCTCATGTCCAGGCTGGTTACAATGGACACTTAACAGGAAAAAAAAAAATCCAGACAAGGTCCTGTGACAATGACCAATAGAAACGTTATCACATAGTGCTAAATGCCATAACTTATTCTTAATTAAATAAACTCAGTCAGTACAAAGAGCTTGAATGTCACCTTCTCACCAAACCATGCAGCCTCAACAGTCCATAAAAGGGATTTCACCTTTATAAAGCTTTATCTTGAGGCTGCCACATTTAAAAATGTAAAGACTGGTTTTTTTTTAATGTTGTAAGCTCTGTGAAACCAGGTATTCTATTACTCTGGCATTTTGCATAGAAAGCTCTATGTTAATCAGCTTATCGTAAGAAACTTAAAGGCCTGCTGGAAATTGTTGTGATTCTAAATCATCTATTTCAGCACCTGGAGAGCTGGGCCTCTATCTTATTATTTTCCTCTAGCACGGCCACACACCAGGCACTTACTATATGTATAGTAAATGAATTAATTTAAATTCAGCTTAGACTTATTGTTATGTATTTTATTGAATTCTGTTTTTGAAAGCTTATACATCACATATAATATTTTGGGTTTTACGTATAACTTGTACTTCATATCAATCATAAAAGGTAACAAGAAGGGGGGAAGCCTGGATGGCTCAATTGGTTAAGCATCTGCCTTCGGCTCAGGTCATGATCCCAGGGTCCTGGGATCGAGCCCTGCAGTGGGCTCGCTGCAGAGCAGGGAGACTGTTTCTCCCTCTCCCTCTGCCTGCCACTCCCCCTGCTTGTGCTCACTCCCTCTCTCTTTTTCTCTCTGTCAAATAAATAATAAAATAAAAGTCTTTAAAAAAAGGTAGCAAGAATGTCCAATTAACAACTAACCATATGTGATAACAAAAATTCAAGCTAACCAACCAAAACAATATTGATCATCATGATGATTATTATAATCCTACCAGCTTATAGCTCAGACTATAATTTGAGAAATGCCTGAATATTTTCCCACCTGTGCCAGGATACCCAAAGGCAAGTTTGGATGTCCTTTGGTTTCTGTTTTACTTCAGATAAAATTTTTTCTTCCTTTGCAGTATAAATCTATCAGAAACAGAATTTGGGACCATTATGTCTCTGTTATAGTGTGTGTGTGTGTGTGTGTGTGTGTGTGTGTGTGTGTTATGTCTTGAAATGATAATCCAGTGGTTTCCAAACCTGACTTATTAGAATTCCATGCAGAGCTTACAGTATGAAAAGTATAGTCATTTGGGCCTCCACCCACCCTTAGCTGAATTGGAACCTCTAATGGTTAAGACTGACAGATAAAATACAAGACACCCAGGCAAATTTGAATTTCAGATAAACAGCAAATAGTTCTTTTAAACCAGGTACACTTCATGCCATATCTGGGACATACTTAGACTGAAAATTATTCATTGTTTATCTGAAATTCAAATTTAACTGGCACCTCAGTTTTCTGGGTGTTTTGTGTTGTGTGTTTTGTTTTTTTTTTTCCTTTTTTGGTCTTTTCTTCTTTTTAGTAAGTCTGGGAATCCTACCAAGAGTAGCAACATGGAATCTGTATTATCTGTAGTTTCCAAGCTGGTTCTGTTCAAATTGGTCTTTTATTTTTTTCAAGTTTTCTTCTTTGTTTATTCTTCTTTTTCAAATCCACATTTTAGACTTAGACCAAAAAGCTATCACACAAGATACATATTTTTTAAAGTTGGAGAGTAACTATGTAAGTAACATTACCTTAAACTTATTCATGATTCAAGAGAAGCACTTTAATTTTTTTCATAAAATGTCTGTTTCAAATGTCTTATTATTTAGATGTCACTTAATTTACACAGGTTGTATTCATTATTGTATTTTTATTCAAAAATATTTCCATACTATGTCTATTGTTCTATGAGAGCCATGGCTACCCAGTTTGGGTTTTTTTTAAATGATATTAAACACACAGCTAAATTGGATAAAAAACATGGCGGGGGGGGGCTTTCCACGAGATAAAGTTCTTCATTTTCTCCAGTGGAAGTAGCCCAGTTCAGAAGGTTTTATCACATGGATTTAGAATGAGGAAAAGTGATAACTAGAGCTTCTTTGAAAATTACCCTGACAGAGTAAAAAGCAGGGAAGAACAAATGGCCTATTAAGGCGAGTGCACTCAGGGAAAGAATTCATTAATCCCTGTAGCTTGTAATAGGGAGTTAGGACCCAGAGTGTGAAAATGTCAGAGCAGCAACAACCATGAAATCCTAGAAGGACTCAGTAGGTGCACAGAATCAAGATTGTATATGAGCAGTTGCTGGGAACCCAGGGTCTGGGAAACACCGCACATTCCAATACAAATCCCTGAGTCCAGGTACCATGGGAACAGCTGATCCTCCACAAACATTTGTTGATATGTGGAGATGAGATGGGTCCTGACATGCTGTCTAGATATTATGAGCAAGGTAAAGGGTAACCAAGGGGACCAGACCGACAGCATGGAGCTGCATAAATCCCAGCTGTGAATTCAAAAGGGGTGCCTGTGCTTGAATATTCCTTTTGCCCCCAGCTAATGTGTGTACTGACCTCTGCTAAGGAGCTTGGAAATATTTCTAAGTAATTTGGTTCCCATAAATAGAATGTCCTCTTCAGGTGTTATGTGAGGAGGAACTAAAAATAATTAGTGCAAATGATCCTCAGACCCTCCACCACCTGAAAAAGCTGAGAGAGAGAGAAGTGGAGAGGGGGTAAACTTAGATGCTTAAAAAAAAAAGAAAGTGTTCTCTATGGGGAGAAGTTGGTAGGAAGTTTCCCTGGAAAATTTCCAATAAATTGGAGCATTCAGGCACATTCCTAATTGCTCATTAAAAAAAATGTAAAGCATAATTACTAAGTTCATTTAGTGTGATCTCTAAGTAGTTGCTTGAGGAAATGTGTTGCAATTTGTTTTATATACCTGGCTTTGAATACTATGAAACATGCATTTTAAAAAATAGATACATTCTGTAGCATTTAAAATGCATGCTTCTGTCTTTCTGGTTTCTGAATTCAGTATCAAACTGAAATTCTATGAGGGGCAAATTTCATTTAAATTTGGCAAAAGACAGCTTTGGTTCAGGCAAAAGGGAAAAATGTATAAACAAGTAATAAAATCACACTTCCTGAAGTGTTGAGTTGTGAAACTTTTGATGTAAAAAAATACTAGGTATTTATTGGGAGTTTCACTGATGCCTTCTAAGTACTCTGTGAAGTACAAACAGGGGACAGAAATGGAAATCTTATGGAAAAGAGAAAGAAAAAACTGAAGTCCCCTTCATTTTTCCCTCTTTCGGGAATAACCAGTAAGTCAGTCAGCATGGATTGTCTCAGCTATTTGCTTTGGCTCCGAAATACTTAGGGAAATATCCTGGATGGAAAAAGTCATCACTGCAAGGTCACAGTATTTCAGCGACAAAAGCTGACCACAGTGACACACAATCATGAACAACACTGGCCTTTGATTCACCTCACTTGCTGGGACATTTTGGGATATGTACCTGGATATAGACTTGGAGATGCCACTAGAGTTCAGAAAAATCTTCAGGCCAAATGTTTTTTTTATTCTCCCTTTTTACTTTCTGGTCTTTTATAATATACTATCTGGCCAAATATTTTATAAGGTATCATGTTTTCTCTTAAATTACTAAAACCAAAAATGAAAGTGAAGATAGTACTACCAAATCTATAGAAATAAAAAAGGAGTATAAGAGAATACTATGAAAAATTGTATGCCAATGCACTGGGTAACTTACATGAAATGGACAAAGTCCTAGAAACATACCAAGACTGAATCACAAAAAAACAGAAAATCAGAATAGACCCAAAACTAGTTAGGAGATTGAATCAATAATCAAGAACCTCTCAACAAAGAAAAGCCTAGACCTGATGGCTTCACTGGTGAGTCCTACCTAACATTTATGTAAAGAAGAACAAACACCAACCCCTCCTCAAACTCTTCCAAACCTTGAACAGGAGGGAGTGATTCCTAACTCACTCTGTGAGGCCAGCATTACCCTGATACCAAAGCCACACAAAGGCAGTACAAGGAAAGAAAACTGAAGACCAATTTATGTTATAAATATTGATGTAAAAATTCTCAACAGAATACTAGCACACTTAATTTGACAGCATATGAAAGCAACTCTACATGATGATCATGTGGAATTTATTCCTTGAATAAAAGGATGATTCAACATACAAACATAAAAAAATAAATCAATGTAATATATTACATTAATAGAATGTAGGAAAAAAACTCATAATATCATTTCAGTACATACAGAAAAAGCAACTGACAAAATTCCACACCTTTTTATGATTAAAAAAAAAGAAGCTCAAAAAATTAGGAATAGAAAGAAACTATCTCAACATAATACCGGTCATATATGAAAAACTCACAGCTAACATTATATTCAATGTTGAAGGACTGAAAGCTTTTCCTCTAACATAAGGAAAAAGAAAACATGGATGCCTACTTTTACTACTTCTAGTTAACATAGCCAGAACAATTACGCAAGGAAAAGAAATAAATGACATTCAAATTGGAAAGGGAAAAGTAAAATTACTTTTGTTCATAGATGACATTGTTTTGTATGTAGAAAACCCCAAAGATTACACACACACACACACACACACACACACACTAACTGTTAGAACTAATAAACAAATTCAGCAAGGTAGCAGGATACAAGAGCAACAAACAAAATTCAGGTGCGTTTTTTTATACTGATAATGAACAATTTAAAAATGAAATTAAGAAAACAATTAATTTGCAATAGCATCAAAAAGAATAAAGTACTTAGGAATTAACTGACTAAGGAGGTGAAAGACTTACACACAGAAAACTATAAAATAGTGCAAAAAAATTTAAAGAAGACATAAGTAAATGAAAAGGCATCCCATGCTCATGGATTAGAAGACAATGTTATTAGGATGTCAGTACTACACAAAGCAATCTGCAGATTCAATTTCATTCTTATGAAAAGCTCAATGACAATTTTTTTGGAGAAAATAGAAAAACACATTCTAAAATTCATATGGAATCTCAAAGGATCCCCCAACAGCCAAAAGAATCTTATAAAAGAAGAACAAAGTTGGAAGACTGACACTTCTTGATTTCAAAATTTACTACAAACCTATAGCATACAAAACAGTGTGATGTTTACATAAAGACAGACATATGACCAATGGAATAGGATAGAGAGCCCAGAAGTAAACCCTTGCACATAGGATCAAATAATTTGCAGCAAGAGTGCCAAGACCATTTAATGGGGAAAAGGACCATCTTTTCAACAGTGGTCTTGGGAAAACTGTATGTCCACATGCAAAAGAATAAAGTTGCACCCTTACCTTACACCATATTAAAAAAATTAACTGGAAACAGATCAAAAACCTAAGAGTAAAGTCTAGAACTATACAGCTTTTAGAAGAAAATATAGAGGAAAATTTCATGACAAAGGATGCGACAATGACTTCTTGAAAATGACACCAAAGATGGGAAACAAAAGAAAAGTAATAAATTAGACTTCATAAAAACTAACAAATCTTTTGCACTAAAGGACATTATCAACAGATTAAAAAGACAATTCACAGGATGGGAGAGAATATTTGCAAATCACATATCTCATGAGGAATTAATATTCATAATATATACAAAACTCTTAAAACTCAACAACAAAAAAGCAAACAACTCAATTGAAAAAAATGGGCAAAAACACAAATAGACATTTCTTCAAATGGCCAACAGGTACATAAAATCACTAATCATTAGGGAAATGCAGATCAAACCCATAATCAGATACCATTTGACACCCATTAAAATGGTTATTATAAAACAAAACAAAACAGAAAACCAGAAAAAAAAGTGCTGGCATGGATGTGAAGAAATTTGCATTTCTGGCAGGAGGTAAAACTATAGAAACAGTACATAGACACAGCCACTGGAGATACAGTATGGCAGTTCTTCAAAAATTAAACATAGAAGTGCCATTTGACCCAGCAATTCCATTCTGGATATATACACAAAAGAATTGACAGAAGAGACTCAAATATTTGCACACCAATGTTCATAATAGTATGACTCATAATAGGCCTAACATGGAAGCTACCCTAATGACTATTAACAGATAAATGGATAAACAAAATGAGTTATATCCATCCAATAAAACATTACTGATCCTTAAAAAGAAAGGAAATTCTGACACATGCTACAATATAGATGAACCCTGAAGACATTACACTAAGTAAAATAAGCCAGACACAAAAGGACAAATATTGTATGATTCCACTTATATGAGACACCTAAAGTAGTCAAAGTCATAGTGACAGAAAGTATATGAAGGCTGCCAGAGGCTTGGAGGGAGGGGAGAATGGGGAGTTACTGTTTCATGGAGACAGAGTTTCAGTTAGGAATGATGCAAAATTCCAGAGATGGATGGTGTGATGGCTGTAAAACAATGTGAATGTATTTAGTGTCACTTAGCTGTACATTTAAAAATGGTTAAGATGGTAAATTTTATGTTATGTATATTTTACTAAATTTTTTAAAGTCTAAAAAAAACAAGTGAGAGGAGCACCTGGGTGGCTCAATCAGTTAAGCGTCTGCCTTCTGCTCAGGTCATGATCTCAGGGTTCTGGAATCGAGCCCCCCCATCGGGCTCCTCCTCTGTGGAGAGCCTGCTTCTCCCTCTCCCTCTGCCGCTCCCCCCACTTGTGTGTTCTCTCTCTGTCAAATAAATAAAATCTTCAAAAAATAAATCTTAAAATAAATAAATAGATAAATAAATAAATAAATATTAAAAAAACAAATGAGGGGTTGATTAGAGATTATCTTCTAACAAAGGAGTTGCCAGTAACATAAGTAGACAGGCACATACTCATCTAAATGTGGTGATATAAAATTGTACCTCCCCAACCCCCCAAATTTTATGCACATAGGGTAACAAAGAAAGCAAGAATTGTGGGAACTGGAAAGGAAAAGGGAAGAAATTGGGAAGGAATCCCTGGGGAAGGTAAAGCTAGAAAAACAGTTTGGGACCAGCTTTTGAAAAGCCTTGAATGCCACACTAAGAATTTTGGATTTCATCCTTCAGGTAATGAAAAGTTACCAGCTCTTTCAGCAGAAGAATGGCTTAACCAGACAAATATCAGGAAAAAAACTCTTATGAAAACATGAAGCATGGAGCTAAACTGAATGCAGGAAGCCAATTATGCAGTGAGAGAAAGGGAAATATAAATTTAT
The DNA here is from genome assembly GCF_054177405.1 of Leptonychotes weddellii. Classification (NCBI taxonomy): domain Eukaryota; kingdom Metazoa; phylum Chordata; class Mammalia; order Carnivora; family Phocidae; genus Leptonychotes; species Leptonychotes weddellii. The sequence goes on along the minus strand of NC_138378.1, from coordinate 29,384,953 downwards.
GAGTGAGCAATTAAATGTATTTATGGAAATTGATTTTCTCAAAATAACTAGTGAGTTAAATCTTTCCTTTCTGGTATTTTTTTTAAATGTGGAGGAGAAAATACCCACAAGTCTGAGGTTTAGGCTTTAAGCATAACCTCCATTCTTTCTAGCCACCCACAGGGGCATGGCCATTTCTAATGTTAAGATATGACTAATCAAGCTATGATTTCACTCCAGTGAAACTCTGTCTGATCTGAACTGAGGAGATCAAGAAAGAAAACGAAGACAACTGCTCTTACCCCAAATGAAAGATATTCTTATGATAACCTTTTATTTCATGCCAACAAATTACAAGAAGAAAAAAAATGAAAATATATAAACATATATACACAAATAACATTTAACATATGTCCCTAAATCCTTTTGCAAAATATAATCTTGGATCTGTGATAATTAGATTCAATAGAAAACAAGATGTTCAAGAAAAGATCAGGCTTAAAGCTCCTCAATATTCCTGCTGATAGTTTTTATCTGCTCTTCTTGAGACCACAGGTTAAGTTTCTTAATAGTTGCTTACCCCAAATTTCCCCTTATTCAATCTGGAAAGACTTGCTTTTCTTGATGAGGACAGACCTTGAGACAAGGCTGGGCTGACAGCATGACTCCTATGGCCCTTCCCTAACACATGTTAGCAGGGAGGAATGGCTCCTCGCCATACTTCCACACATCTACATAGGAGCTTGGCAGCACCCGTTACCTACCCCATGATCTTGACCAATTCTGACCACAGACAAATGACACCTGATTTGGTTTTGAGAGGGTGCATACTGCTGCTCTGCCCATGAGGAAACCGGACCATCATCAGAACCCTAATGCTCCCAGCATCATGAGTTCAGATCATCAGGTCACAGTTTTATCCTATGTGTCCTTTCTTTCTAAGTCATTCTCCATGTTATCTTTATATATGCTAAATGGAGTTATCCAAAAAGGAAAAACTACTAATACTAATTAAATGATACAGAATGAAAAATCATTCTCTCTGATATGTGAGCATCCTGATGTTATGCAAGCCCTGTAGGAATTCAAAGTAAGAGCAACAACCCTTAGAACTTAAAAAAAAAAAAAAAAAACAACTTGATTTATTAGTTAAAAAACAAAGCAGATGCAGACTGAGAAGGAGATATGGAGAGGATCAGGGAGAGCTTGGGGAGGAGGTGTGAGCTCCTCTAGGAGCAAACTCCAGAGCAGGAGTGTTATCACTGGCAGAGTTGGGGGCACCTCCATCTAAAATATATGATATCTGAATCTCAGAAAACTAACATTGGGTGAAAGAAGGCTTATTTATATAAAATTCTATAATAAATCCATAGTAGAAAAAAATCAGAAGAGTGATCGCTCTAGAGAATTTGCTGGGATGGTAGTAATGATCTCTATCTTCATAGCGATGTGGGTTACATGGTTGTTTGCATTTATCAAAAATTGAGCAAAATACACTTAGGATTCCATTCCACTGCTTTGTATTTCAATTTTATCTCAAAAGAAATACCAAAATCTAGTTAATGTGCTTCCTGAAGTTTAGGGAAAAGTATCCTGATGTCTGCATAAAGCAATTTACTTTGAAATGTGAAAACAAATAATATGGGTTAATTAAAGAATAGGGATAATAAATGGATAGATACAAGAGAAAGCAATACAACAAAATAATATTTGAGGAACCTAGGTGGTAGGTATATGGGTATTTACTATAAAATACATTCAGTTTGGCTATATCTGTAAATGTTGGAGAAGAAGGTACTGTCACTCACTTTATTTTTCAACAAATAGAGACTCATTTGTGTTAATAACAATTCTCTTTTTATAATGCCAATGCTTCTAGAAAGTTAAGGGCATCAAATCATTGAAACATTTATATTGATTTCCTCTATGTTTTTTTTCTTCTAGTAAGAAGTAGAGTTTAAAAGTTAGAAAAGTTAAGGGCATCAAATCATTGAAACATTTATATTGATTTCCTCTATGTTTTTTTTTCTTCTAGTAAGAAGTAGAGTTTAGAATAGAACCAGAAGTTTAATTTTTGTTGATGGTGGTGGTTAGTCATAGGAAAGATGATGGGGGTGGTGTTGATGGTGGTGGTGAACCATTGTGTTTAGATGATGTAGATCTTAGCACAAGGTCAAAAAGGGATCAGTCAGCACTAAAAAACAGAGAGTGGATAAAGCAAGATGGAAAAATGCCCCAAATCAATTTCACATGTAAAAATTTGCTTTAGGTTGTTCCTAATCATGGAAAAGGAAAGTGAGGGGGCTCAATGAAGGTTTGTGAATGAAAGAAAGAACTAATGGACTGATTGGAAGTTTCAAGAAAAAATTAGCAGAAATTCAATGAATATTTTACATTGAAGAGTGAATAGATTGATGAATGACAAATGGATCTAGGAGTTCATGAAAACAGGAAATATCCACTAAAGCATTGGGTTTTCAGAAGAAAACCTGTACATTTATAATCAATTCTCTTCTCATCTCATAGAGAAGACTGTCTCATTTGTCCACTGGTGCCCTTAAGAGATGCAAACACTAACACCTCCAGGAAGGCGTCTAGTTAACTTGTGTGGGCAGCGGGCCTATCAAAGAGAAGAGCTGAGAAACAGACTGCATTGTGGCCAAACAGAACCCTTGGAAGTTAGCATCTGTTCACCAACGCAGAACAGAACACTGACTGTCATAGTCCCAGGCCCTCTAGATCTCGCCCTCAGCATGAAATGCTTGCTTTGTAACTCCTTCCTTACATCTCCAAGTTCTCATTCTTCATTTGTTGACTCTTTCCATGAAATGTATCCTCATCTCAGTTATCTCAAAGCACGAATTTAAAAAATGGTCTCAGTTCTTTGCCCTCTAAGTGTCTGAGTTCTCACACTCTCTCTCACCCTGGGTCCTTAGCATCCACTCTCGCCTAACTCTTTAGAAGTGGACTTCTGGTCCCATTTCTCTACCTACACTTTCTTACTGTTGTCTGTGCCATCCAGCTCAGCAGCCATGAACCACAGGGAGCTACCGAGCACTTGAAATGGGGTTCATTTGAATTGGGATATGCTGTGAGTGTAAAATACATGCTGGACTTCAAAGACACTATGTAACCAGGAATGGAAAATGTAAATATTTATATTGATGACATGTTAAATGATTTTTTTATACATTGGGCTAAATGAAATTTGTTATTTTTTTAAAGATTTATTTTTTTATTTGAGAGAGAGAGAGAGAGCATGAGCGAGGGGTAGGGCACAGGAAGAGGGAAAGAGAGAATCCCAAGCAGACTCCTCCCGAGCACAGAGCCTGGTGTGAGGCTCAATCCGACGACTCTGAGATCATGACCTGAGCCTAAGAGTCAGACGCTTCAACAACTGAGCCACCCAAGTGCCCCAAATGAAACTTATTTTTTAAGCCTAACTTTACCTGTGTCCTTTTGATGTGATTAATAGGAAATTTAAAATCACACGTTGGGCTCACATATTGAACATATATGTGATATATAGGAAAGGTCTGTTCTCAGCCATTTTCTTTCTTGCCCTTCCTGTAGAATTTGAGACTGTTAATGGTCCTCCACTTCCCACCCACCTCCCTTAAAATTCTGTTTTCTCGTTTGCTGCAAAGACCTACTCCTGCCTCCTTTCCTACCTTCTCGTCTTCCCTTAAAGAAGCTAGGCAGTGGCAGTGGGAGCTAAACAGCAGCAGTATCTCTCCAGAGCTGAAACAGTTGAATGTTGTGCTTTATTACTAGTCATGTGGAAAGAAACCCATGCCAAAGGAAAGGAGAGGGAAACCTTGTTACAGGTAAGTCCTCTAAGGTGCAAAAAGACAGGTAATGGTGAGAAGTGGGAGAAAATATGGAACGGGGTTTCTGTATTTCGCACATACTTCCCTGCTCCCAGCACAGAGTTCCACGGGTTCATCTAACATGGTGAAATGTTCTCCTTCTATTTCCACCTTCCGAATGGTCCATGATGCTATCTCTTCTACCAAAGCCTTTCCTCTTTTCTCCATGCCCCAGAGTGGAAGAACTTGCTCCAGTTCTCAACTACTGAAGGGAACATTTTCTAACACTGAACACTTTAAAGCCATTAGCACGCATGCGCGCGTGTGTGTGTGTGGGCATGTGTGTGTGTGTGTTACTTAGCTTATGAAATTGAAAATTCTTGGACAGCAAGAGCCAAATCTGATCACCAGTCTCCAGGAGATGAATAATCAAGAAGTTAATGAAGAAGAACCTCACAGGCAGAAAGACAAAAGAGCAAATTAATATTCTTCATATTATTCACCCTCTCCATATCAATTCCCTCTCTCGTTCTCTTTCTCTAAATACACACACATACCCACATATGTATCTATACCTGTCTATGTAGAAAGATAGATAGATGATAGGTAGATAGATATTGATAGGTATCTCAAGACCAGGACTAGGTTGGTATGGATGAGATATCTCAGGGGCAAAATTTAAGGCAGTATCCTCAGGGCATACAAAGGGATCTAGTCCCAGCCCTATCCCTACATAATCTCTATCTCTCTTTGCTCCACCATTTACTAGATATATACACTCTAGGCAAAGTCCTTAGCCTCTCCATGTCATCGTTGGAGAAGTAATAGTACCTAACTCACAATGTTGTTGTTAGGATTAAATTAATTATTGCACATAGCTTACAAAAAACATTGCCAAAAAATGTTTGCAATGCTTTCACCATTATTATCATTATTACAATAATATCAAATTTGATTTACTTAAACTAGCCAAGTTTTAAGCTGAAGTACCTGGAATTAGGTGGCCCAAAGTTGTGCTAGTCTAGAAATCGAGTTGTCACAGGAGTGTGTTTATGCCCCTTCTGTCCTTGCAGCGGTGAAAATTGGATTATACACTCTTTGAATACGGAAAAAAATAAACAGTTCAAAAATAAAATGTTTTGAAAATGGTAAAATCAAACTGGAAAAATCAAATTAGTCCCATCTGCACTTATTCCCCACTATTATTTGTAATATATGCCATAGGCTTCTTTTCTTTAACAGTGATCACGTATTACAGGACCTCACAAGAGCTTAAGTGCTGAACTTTAATTTTAAGTCTGGTATTTTTTCATGAGTGGGGGAAGAATTGGGCAGAGAAATGCACTTTCGGCTGTGCGGAGGGCAATGGGGTCCAATGACTTTATTTTCACTATTAAAACTTGTATAAAAATAACATTATTATGACACAGTGGAACCCCCTACAATATGTCGAAATGACTAGGAAAAGAAAATAAAAGGAGGAAAACTTTAAGTGGGTTTGATTTTGAAAGCCAAATATTTTTAGAAAAATGTAATGAAACCTGCTTATGACTTTCTTACTTTCAACATTTCCCTACATCAAATGTTTATCTTTTAAAGGCCTGGTTTAGAACACACACTTGCACGCTCACACGCACGCACACACATGCACTCGGTATTGCTTTTTAACATTTCCCTTTCCTGGTCCTGGGGAGGATATCATAAGGGACAGGCCCTAACATTAAAACAAACACATAAACTACCAACGGGAAAAAATAGCACCTCGTTTCTTAAAGGACTTAACCTAACCAAAATTGGGCTTCCCTGGGGTCCCCTTTGCCCTGTTAGACCTGTTCCAGCAGGAAATGGCACGCAGGGGAACTTCAAGTATTGCAGCAGTAACTCTGTGGATTGCTGTTGTTGGGTCCTAAAGAAAACCTGTTTAGGAAATGAAATTCCCCACAGCCCCATTGTAGCCAGGCTCCTCCGAACATTCTCCACAAACCAGCAAAGTTGCCGTGCCTTCCCTGAGAGCTCTGACTCTTGCTACTCCCAAGTGCTGAACTTCATGAATGAGTACCTATAGGCAGAGTTGTCTACCTGAGGCTTAAAAATATATTTGAAATACAAATTAGTGAAAGCCAAGGCACTCAAAGAGAGGTGTGCACCCTTAAGTAACAAAAACACCCACCAATTAATACCGGCTCATTTCAGACAATGAGCTGAAAGAACGCTTGGCGCTTGGCAGCAGGGTGTTACAGCAGCAGTAGTAAGAAAGCCAGGAAATATATAATTAACGTCTGCCACTTTCCCACTCAACCATTTTCATGTAAGTTATGTCCCAGGTAATCAGCAGATGGCGCTGTTCCCTGAGGCTCAGAGCTTGTCAAAGTAGCCTGTTTCTTAACACTGGGATTGTGCTTCACAAGGCATACAAGTAGAGTGTAAGAGGCAGTAAATCACCTTCCCCAAATGCTGGAAACCCCAGATTTACTGCTATTAAGAACCGGCCAGCAGCTTTGTTAACTGAAAGAGAAGTCCTGAAAAATCTATGCTATGGAAAGCTTATCCCTTGTCTGTGTTGAGACTGGCTTTCTCTTTGACCTATGTTGTTGATAATGGTTTCCAAATATAAATTTTGCTTTTCAGCCAGTCTGTGCTTCCATACAGCCTGGTGCTATGACCAGTGATAAGGCAAACCAAACTCGATCTCCAGGGGCGGTTGGAGGTGAACAGACTTTTGATGTAACACGCATGCGGAAGAGGATTTTTGATTCAGTACTGACACTTCTTGCTAATGCAAGAATACAGCCTTGAGAGTTTTTAACCACCTATTCCAGAATGGGAGGCAGTGTCTCCCATCAGAAACACTTGGGGAAGTGTCTTAAAGTGACAGATTTCCAAGCTATATCTCAAATCTGCTGCTTCCAAAACTTTGGAAGTACAAATCTGTATTTTTGAATCTCCTAACGTGGACTCTGATACTGCTGGTCCACTATTTGACAGTGAGAACTTCTAAATAATATAACCAAATTCCAACAATATAATGAAGAATCCTATGATATTAAAAAGAAAGCTTGCAAGAAGCATGAGTAACTTAGCTCTCAGAGACTCAAAGGACACTATCACTCCTCAGACTACCTCTTGAAAGCTTGCTTTTACGAGTATGAATGTTCATGATGAAAAGCCATTTATTTAAATAAACTCAAAGAAATCATTCACTTTCAGGGGAGAAATCTGTGAATTAAAAGCTACACTGTTGAACCATTCTTCCCTATGATGTTATTGAGCTTTCCATTCAATATTTGTTCACCACCTACTATACAATAAGCATTCTAACAATGAGATCAAGTCCTCATCCTCAAAGAGCAAACCTAATACAGACTGGACAGGAAAAGATAAGCAACACTGTAGACAAGAAAATACACTATAGGCCATATGTAATTGAATGTAGAGAAGAAAAATAAGGGACTTGAGAGACAAAAAATAATGGTGCATTCTCACATGGGGCAATTTTGATGTCCTCCTTAGCAGAAGTAACATATTTTTATTAAGAAATCATGACTAGGATGCCATTTGCTGAAAACAAAAATTAAAACCTGCCAGTTATTTTGAATAGGTATCCTTCCTGGGAAGATCCATCAAGAATAGCTTTTGGATCGAAAGACATGTATCATATGATCTCACTGATATAAGGAATTCTTAATTGCAGGAAACAAACTGAGGGTTGCTGTAGTGGGGGGTGGGGTGGGAGGGATGGGGTGACTGGGTGATAGACACTGGGGAGGGTATGTGCTCTGGTAAGCGCTGTGAATTGTGCAAGACTGTTGAATCTCAGATCTGTACCTCTGAAACAAATAATGCAATATATGTTAAGAAAAAAAAAAGAAGAAGAAGGTAGCGGGAGGGAAAGAATGAAGCGGGGAAATCGGAGGGGTAGACGAACCATGAGAGACGATGGATCTGAAAAACAAACTGAGGGTTCTAGAGGGGGTGGGAGGATGGGTTAGCCTGCTGATGGGTATTGAGGAGGGCACATTCTGCATGGAGTACTGGGTGTTATGCACAAACAATGAATCATGGAACACTACATCTAAAACTAATGATGTAATGTATGGGGATTAACATAAGAATAAAAAAAAAAAAGAATAGCTCTTGGATCACTCGGACTTTAGGTGAACCTCTTTCAGTGGTGTGGCCAGCTTCCCCATTCTCCCTGGTCCTCCATCCCCTAATGTACTGTCATATCTGTACAGCTTTCCTAAGAAGAGGAAATGAGCCCAAACTCAGGCAGCCTGGGCTTGTTCCACACTTCTGGTTTTTAAGGACCTGTGTGGTGGTTGTCTTTCAGATTAGGAGGAACCATAGTAAAGTCACTCTAAATCCATGAGTGATTTAACAAAATGGGTCTTGCATGTGTACCATCAGTTGCCGGCACTGCTCTAAGTTAGAAAGTACTCCATTTTCTTCCAGGGTCTTGTCTACCTCTGATGCCTTTTATATCCTTTATACTTTTGTGAATTACACTTTTTTCCCTTTAAAAAAAACAAGTCTGGGATATTACAGTGTAGAGTTTCTTGAAGGACTTGTTCTTCTAGATTATAAAATGCTGAAGACTTAAGTTTTATTTTGGGTTGCCACTCCAACAATCAGTCGAATATATTCTCTTTCTGAGAATATCAGACTCTATTTGGTAAAGCTGTTTCTCATGGGGGTATGGGATAAAATTTTTGAAGCCACTATACGTATCATATACACAGGAATTTAACAATTTAGTAAATTCATAGAGAATGGTTTATCACTACAGGTTTGTTGGAGTGGGAGGTTACATTCGAGCAAGGTAATGGAGAGGATAGAAGGATTCCTGTGGTACTGGATTAGAGTTGGAGACCTCTGTATCTTTTTTTTTTCCAGTTTTTATCTTGTTTAATTCAGAGCAAGCAAGAAGAAAAAACAAAGATGAGAAATGCCAACAGGGCACGGACATCAACTGAAAGAGCAGTCAATGGCCAATGCTGGAACAATTTGAGCAAAAACAAAACAAAACAGTATCAAATTATAATCCAAAATATAAAATCAATATCCATGTATCCATACTGATCTAAAAAAAATAAACAGAGAGACTAGACAAATCTTTGTGCAAAGGAATTCCAAATAACTGGTGCAGATAATCTGCCATCAAGGATGCCAATAATAAAGTGGTTCCTTGTATAAATAAAGGTGATCGAATCAATTATATAAGCATAATGACCATGTAGTGTATGGTTGTAGGCTTAAACACTGACATCATGGATACCATATATAGTATATATATCATTTTTGCATAAACTATAGTATGTAGTTACTATGATATATTTAATATATAGTATATTGCACATACATACGACTATGTGTATGTGTATATATACATATATATATATATATGCACTGTATACTAAGTACTATGTACTATAGAGACAGAGAGAAAGAGAGAGAGGGGGAGAGAGAATGGTAATGTATATCCCCTACATGCCTCAGTTTCAAAATACTGAAAACAGTAAATGTAATTTCCATCGAATGGAATTGAGTACTTATGGAAAAAAGGTAATTCTAGGAAAATAACAACTAAGAGCAAAGAACAGTCTTAAAACCTACTGGAAATTAAGAAATTTAAACAACCAGTACAACTCTCCAGTACAAAGAATTCAAGTAAGCTGAGAAAGAGGAATTTAAGACTGTAAAAATAAGAGAACAACATATGGCAAGAGGAAAAAATAGTGCAAAAGGAGATAGCAACTGATGAATAGATACAATGAAATATTTTTTGCAATAAAAAGAAGTACTTATACATGCTACAACATGGATGAAGCTTAAAAACATTATGCTAAGTGAAAGAAAACCACATAATAAAGGATTCCATTTATATAAAATGTCCACAGTAGAAAAATCTATATAGATATAGGAAGTAAATAGCTACAAAGGTCCCCTACAGATGGGGATGGGGTGAGGGAAATCAGGCAGGCAGGAATGACCATTAAAGATACGGGGTTTCTTTTTGGAAGTGATAAACTTGTTCTAAAAGTGATTGTGGTGATGGTTGCACAACTCTGAAAATATT
>NC_138378.1:29336880-29374589 GCF_054177405.1 Leptonychotes weddellii | reverse complement strand
TCTGAAACAAATAATACATTATATGTTAAAAAAGAAGAAGAAGAAGAAGAAGAAGAAGAAGAAGAAGAAGAAGAAGAAGAAGATAGCAGGAGGGGAAGAATGAAGGGGGGGAAATCGGATGGGGAGATGAACCATGAGAGACTATGGACTCTGAAAAACAAACTGAGGATTCTAGAGGGGAGGGGGTGGGTGGATGGGTTAGCCTGGTGATGGGTATTGAAGAGGGCACGTTCTGCCTGGAGCACTGGGTGTTATACGCAAACAATGAATCATGGAACACTACATCAAAAACTAATGATGTAATGTATGGTGATTAACATAACATAATAATCAAAAAAAAACCTTGACTTGTACACTCAAATGGGTGAATTGCATGGTATGTGAATTACATATCATGTCATTTACAAATTAAAAATAAAAAAGATTTGCAAGACAGCTTGGATCCTTATTTTAAAAGATCATGAATGTTAGAAAATTACTTTCACTTTATTTATTTTAAGATTTTTTATTTATGAGAGAGAGAGAGAGCACACAAGAGAGGGGAGGGTCAGAGGGAGAAGCAGACTCCCTACTGAGCAGGGAGCCCGATGCAGGACTTGATCCTGGGACTCCAGGATCATGACCTGAGCCTAAGGCAGTCGCTTGACCAAATGAGCCACCGAGGCGCCCTGGTCTTTCACTTTAGAAACTAAGAAGAGAGAGGGGTGGCATATGCAGATATAAATTTTAGAAAGATCATTTTGGCAATTGTGTATCACATGACATGGAAGTAGAATAATAGGACAGGATTAATATAATGAAGCCAAATGCAATCAGGACTGTGACGGCTGGAGCAGAAAAATAGGAGTGACATGATGGGCATTAGGAAGTAATATTGGGAAGAGTCTTATTGGGTGTGGAAAGTGAGAAACAGAGAGAGGAGAGGGGAGGCAGAGAGAGAAAGAGAGATTGATTTTTTTGAATAGTTATTTATTTATCGGGGGGAAGGGCAGAGAGAGAGAGAATCTCAGGCAGACTCCCTGCTGAGTATGGAGCCTGATGCAGGGCTCAATCTCATGACCCTGAGATCATGACCTGAGCTGAAACCAAGAGTCAGATGCTCAACTGATGACTGAGCCACCCAGGTGCCCTGGAGAGAGATTGATTTAAAGAGTCAAACTTGAGTGGGGAATCGCAGTTTTATAGTCCATGGTACAGACAAATGGTGTGAGGAGTGGGAGTAGGAAAATGTAAGAAACTGATAGATTCAGCTTTGGATAAACTGAGTTTATCAGTATAGGGGGTGAGAATGAAAAAATGTAAGAAGTTGATGAGCTTTGGATAAACTGTAATTTTTAAACTGGGGGGGTGGAAAATTTAAGAAATTGATAGATTCAGCTTTAGAAAATATAAGAAAAATATGGATAAATATAAGAATGATAGAGTCACCTTTGAATAAATTCAGTTTTTGAAACATTTTGGATAAATTGAGTTTGGGATATTATGAATATATCCAAGTCAAAAATGTCCAAGCAGCCATGGAAACCTGCTACATACAGGCGAAGGAAGGTAAAAACCTCTTAAAAACTTAAAAGAGATTGAAGACTTCTAGAGCAGCTCTCTATCAGAGGTTGTTGTAGGTGGGGCCAAAAAGCATATTTGACAAAGAAAGTTTAAAAAGAGAGGAGAATAAGGAGGAAAATATTTATGATAGAAGCCAAAGGAAGTGAGATTCAAGAAGGTCATCAGCACAGTCAAGAGTTAAGTTCTCAAAATTCTCTAAAGCTGCTGGTGAACTCTTTGAGAGCAAATTCAGTAACAGTCTGCAGATAAAGATAGAACTTCAAGGAATAATAGGAAAGGGGAAGAAGTATGAGTGTTGTTTGCTCTTTAAGGAACATATATTTCAATAGAAGCACACAAAGAACAAAGCAAAGGGAACATAACATATAACACAAGAAAGACTATTTAGTAGCAAATCGATTCAGTACTGGTTTATTCTAGCTGTGGGACCAAAGGAAAACAGGGTTAGGGCTTCATTGTTTTCAATCATCTCTGTCTTTCCTCATTTTGCTACCATACATTTTCATCCATAAATTGTATCCAGATTCCCCTTGTATCAATTTGCACCATCCTCTCTCTATATTGCATTACAGAAAGTGTTTTCATAATTTAAATTGTTCATTTTATTATACTAATGATGACATTTAAGCTGCAAAGTATTCAATTACTCATTCAAAAGTTTTTACTGGGCACCTACTATATATGGTAAATGCAGTACTAGCTACTAGTGTTATGATGAGCAAAAGCTGACATAGACTCTTCATCATGTAACTAGCAATCTGATACTGATTATAAGCATTACTCAACTAATCATAAAAATAAATGTAAAGTTACTACAGTAAGTGCCACTTCTAATATTCTAAATTATAGTGAATAATTTATCTTTATTATACCTTTATCCAATGTTGCAATACTTTATATTTCTTAGTTCTTCATAGCTTTCAGATAATGATGCTGAACCTCAGTGAATTCTCATACTATTCAGGTACCACTCAGAAAACTCACATGGTTTATCAAACATCACATAATTGCAAAGTGTTAAAGCCTGGCCTCAATGCAAGTGATCTGCCTTATAGAATTTTCTCATCTTATCTTCATATATCTCTGAATATTAAAGAAACATCTGTGTGATCTTTATGAGGTCTTCTAGAGGAGTAGGAAGCAGGAAAAATGTGATATATACAGGGAAGGAATTTCTCATGTTTTCTTGGCATTGAAATTTTCCTGGAATATTCTTTGGAGATGCATTATTAAAAGGCATGCTGCTTATGGAAAGTATTTAAATAATACATTCAGGTCCTTAAGCCATAGGTTTACTTAAAGAGTTAAATTGCAAATCTAAGGAAGCAAACAAAAACCTGACACCTTTTTCTTTGGAAAATATTTTGACAGGCTTTTCTAGGTTTTATCAACATGGGAGCTACAGCTCATGGACTTAACGAATTGAGGACATGATAAATACTGGGGAGGTCATAACACGCTGTGAGTAGCAAATGTTGGATTAGGCTTCAAGAACTCATGTAGGTGTTGAAATTCAGCTCAGTAGAGATGGGTCTAAGTTGTAGGCACAAAGTCATGCCAAAAGTCATGCTCATAGCGGGAAGCTTATCAACAAAGCCCAGGAAAATACCTGTACAGCTGGTATCCCGCTCAGGAAAAGATATTGAATAAAGTCCATCAGCATCTAGTATTTCCATAATTTCAATGGTGATATCTACACAGATGACTCTCCATCTTTGTCTCTAATCATCATCTAGCTCTTGATCTCAAGATGCCCTACCCTTAAACTCAACTGGACTCACCATTTTCTCTCTCAAGCTTGCTTCTATCCCAAGTTCCTCAAGTTAATTCCTAAGTTATTCGAGTGTGAAGCCTTAGCTCTTTGACTCCTCTGGATCCTTTGTAGGCCAAATCCTCTTGATCCTACTTCTATCTTAACCCTGAGACTCACAACCTCCTTTCTATAAGCATGACCACTGTCTTGCTTGGGGCCATACCATCTCTCACCTACACTGATGATGGTCTCTTGATTAGTTAGCCTCTCTCTATTATCTTTCCTTCCTAATTCACTTTACCACCTATTGTGAATTTAATCTTGATAAAAGGTTATAATTATTCATACACCCGAACAAAACTCCAAATTACTCCCCCACTCCATATAAAATCAAATCAAAACTAGCAGCTTGGAATTCAATGACATCCATCCTTTGGTCTCTCACCTTTCTCCAGTTCAATCTTACCTATTTGCTATTTGCTATGTTAAGTTCTACATTTTTCTTGTCAAGGTACCTTTTTAGATGGTTGTTATCTTTATTTGGAATGTCCTCCCTCCAGTGAATTTCTCTATGCCAAAACCCTACCTATTTTCAGTTCTATTTTTATAAAGCCTTACAAAGATGGAAGTTAAGCCAAATGACCCTTTCTTTTCCCCAAACTCTCATAGCCCTTAATCTTTTTTGAAAAATGATTTTGGTATTGTCTTAAGTCCCCCTCCTGAATTTTACTGTTCTCAAGGGCACGATTGGTTCTTACCCAATTCAGAAAGATCCAAACCACGATTTCAGTGTGTCATGAAAGATAGGCCACTGGTATTTTTGAACAAGTGAATATTTTACAGATTCAAATTCCAAGTTCTGTAGGAGCTGCTACACAGCATGCCCAAGGTCACACAGCTGTGAGAGGAGGGCCTCACTTCCAAGTCCCCTGACTTCTCCCTTGTGGCTTTTGTCTTACACCAGCTGCCTCAAGTTGACCCACAGGTCTCAGCACATCCCATGGGTCTTTTTTTTTTTTTTTTTACTTTTTAACCAATCAATAAATGTGCTTTCCTCAGACATTGGTGAAAAACACAAATACATGTACTTTTTCTGTTTCACATAATGATGTTTTCTGCCCTCTAGGATCTCAGTTCCACTGAACACAACAGTACTGCTGTGTTTTCCTTGGATACCAACATGAAATTTAGCTGAACTCCTCCTAACCCCTTGAATCTTGGACTTTGGGCTGCAAGTCACTTGGGTTTCCCAGTTGCCTCACAAGTACTTTCTGGTTTCAACCCGGTTGGAAATATTGAGACAAGAGTCTCTCTCAGAGTGTAGTGTTTGATCACTTTTACTTTTTTGAGTTGGAGGGAAGCAAAGCCTTTAAAAACAAATAAACAACAGTTAATCAAGCTTTTGATCCTCCTCAAAAGTTTGAACTCCATTCCAGTTTGAGGCAAAAATTTAGGTCAGCTCTCATTTTATTTATTTGTTTCGAATTTTTCAAGGGAGTCCTTCACCTAGGACGCCCCAGGGCACAAACACAGCAACACACGCAAGCACACATACTCACATACCATTACCATGTTATTTTAAAATTTCATCCGCCTCTCCATAGAAGCACTGCAATTTCCAAACAGCTAAAAATAACAATAACAATAATAACAAAGCAACTCCAAAAGCAACAGCATTTTATCAGCTCATCTTTCCCTGGGACTGGCCCCAGTTGCTTTTGTGGTATGGTTTACGTGATGATGCTAAAAGTTTCCCCTACCCTCAAATATCCCCCAAGTCATCCTACTATCTGATGTGAAACTCCCAACATTAGAAATGTAGCCCTTTAAATGGAAACATTCATCTCAAAAAATCCTTTAATGTCCTAGGAGGTGTATCATTAAGCCATTGACACCTCGTTGCGAATTAGTTTCTAAGAGATTAGTGAGTGAGTCATGCTTAAGATCTGGAGGAACTCTCCACAAATTTAGACACTGCTCACTACCTTCCAAACCCTTCCTTCTACGAGCCTGTATGTTCCACATTTACTCAGTGCTGTTTGCTTACCAGGAATGCCAACCCCTGCAACTACCTGGAATGTGTTTAACAATTTAAGGCTTCACTTAAAGTTCACTTTTTGTGTAAGTACCAGGATGGAATGCCTATCATGTGCCAAATCTTTTTTGTTTGTTTTTTGTTCTTTTAACCTCTGTGTATACTTGAAATTTAAAAAAAATATTTTTTATTATGTTCAATTAGCCAACATTAGTTTTTGATGTGTGCCAGATCTTTATCCTGCATTGCTTGTTTACTTTTTTGGTGACTGTGTACAGGGTTGAGTGTAGGATAAATATATATCATATATCCTATCTGCTCAAGGTCTGTAAGTTCCTAAAGGGTAAGGGCTGTGCCACATGCATCTTTACATATCTAATGGCCAATAAGAGATACTGAAGGGAGGACCCTTGTTTCTTGTATCTGCTCCAGTTTGGGCCACAATTAAGGCAGAATGGGGTGGAATTTTGGAGCTATTTCTTGAGGTGCTAGTGAAACAACCAAGTGGAAGTGATCAGTAAGATGCTAAAGGTCAACACATAGACTTATCCTGAGTCACATCTGGATATAAATGAGTGAATGAAATCAAAGGCTCTGAAAAGGTAGATGGGTACACGATTAGGCCTTAGGAAGAATTATAAGCAATGCAGAGCAAAAAAGTAACATATTTCCCCACAGATAAAGCAGACAGAACAAACTATGCCAAAGCAGATAAGTGAGTGGGTGGGAAAGGTCAGAAATTTAATGGTAGACTATATCAAGTTTCTCATATAAAAACTGCAAGGTTATATGATTAGAATGTTATCTAATATATGTCTAAGGGCCAAAAGAAGAAAAACAAAATTTTTGGGATAGCTTCCAAACGTCTGGGAAAGGAAGCTGTCAGTAGAAGAACAAATTATTGGTATGCAGTTCTGAAGGCTGAACTTGGCTGGACACAAACACATTTGTAGCAGTACTACAGAACTGTGTTAAAGGGTAACAAGGTAATATTTGCTATGGTAATTAATTTTCCCTGTTCCAATCTTATTGTGTGTGTATGAGGTAAGGAAATACTAAATTCATTGACTTTTTTTCATCAAATAGAACCATAGCTCTTCTAAATAAATTGTCATGTATCTCTCCGTATAAATTGTATATTTAAGAGACCTTAAGGGATCTATAGATTTCCTCTCCACTCCCTCCTCAACAGTACGGCAGAGATATGATGCTGCATTAAGAAACAAGAAATTTGGAATTGAAAGACTTATACAGTGGTGTCTGAAGATGGACATCCAGTTAGCAAGTGGTTGTAATAGATAGTTGATTTTTTTTTTTTAAGATTTTTCATTTATGTATTTGACAGAGAAGAGAGAGAGAGCACAAGCAGGGGGAGCCAGAGAGGGAGAAGCAGACTCCCCACTGAGCAAGGAGCCCGATGTGGGGCTAGATTCCAGGGTCCTGGGATCATGACCTGAGCCAAAGACAGACACTTAATTGACTGAGCCACCCAGGTGCCCCTAGATAGTTGATTCTTGAATAACATGGGTTTGAACTGCACAGGTCTACCTTCACGTGGATTTTTTTTTTTTTTATAAATACAGCACAGCACTATACATGTATTCTCTCTTCCTCATAATTTTCTTCCTTTTTTTTTTTTTAAAGATTTTATTTATTTATTTGACAGAGAGAGACACAGCGAGAGAGGGAACACAAGCAGGGGGAGTGGGAGAGGGAGAAGCAGGCTTCCCGCTGAGCAGGGAGCCCGATGCGGGGCTCGATCCCAGCACCCTGGGATCATGACCTGAGCCGAAGGCAGACGCTTAACAACTGAGCCACCCAGGCACCCCATCTTCCTTATAATTTTCTTAATAACATTCTTCTCTCTGGCTTACTGTAAAAATATAGGACATAATACTATAATATATACAAATATGTATTAATCGACTATCCATGTTATTGGTAAGGCTTTCAGTCAATAGTAGGCTATGAGTAGTTGAGTTTTGGGGAGTCAAAAATTAAACACTGATTTCAACTGCATGCTGGTGGGGGTGTGTGTTGGTGATCCTAACCCCCATATTGTTCAAGGGTCAGATATATATTACCAAAGAGGAGTGTAATGGGGATTGTGCCATACAGAATTGTATGGCCATAAAATTTAAGGACTAAAAGTCATTATAGGTCCTTAAGCTGGTAAGACTCAACCAACGCTGCATATTAGAATTTCATAGGAATCTTTAAGGTAAAAATACTATGCTGAAACCTCACCCTCAGAGGTTTGATTTACTTAGTATGTTGTGGTACCTGGGGAACAATACTTTTGAAAAGTTTCTCTGGTGATTGTAATGTGCAATCATGGTTGGAAATATATCCCAATTCTTTCTTTCTTTTTTTTTTTTTTTTAAAGATTTTATTTGTTTTTTGACAGAGAGAGAGACAGCGAGAGAGGGAACACAAGCAGGGGGAGTGGGAGAGGGAGAAGCAGGCTTCCCGCTGAGCAAGGAGCCCGATGTGGGGCTCGATCCCAGGACCCTGGGATCATGACCTGAGCTGGAGGCAGACGCCCAACGACTGAGCCACCCAGGTGCCCCTCCCAATTCTTTCTTAATCTGGGTATGATTTAAATCCAATGATATCAGTGATTTGGCCCTTAGGGCATAGCTAGAGGCAGGGGAAGAAAAGAAACCTCTCTCTTTAGCACAGAGATTTGGACAGACCACAAGACAAGCCATGTATCTCCTGAAATGTAAGTGCTCTCCACCTTGCCAGTTTGTTTTTAAAGTCCCATGGTAAAACAGTAATTAGATACTAATACATACCTATTATAATGGTCAAAATCCCAAACACTAATACTACCAAATGCTGGTGAAGATGTGTAGCAAGAGGAACTCCCACCCACTGCTGATGGGAAATCAAAATGATATAGCCACTTTGAAAGACAGTTTGGTAGTTTCTTATAAAACTAAACATACTCTTACCATATAATCCATTCCTTGGTTTACCCAATGGAGTTGAACACTGATGTCCACACAAAACTCTGCACACAAATGTTTATAGCAACTTTATTTGTAATTGCCAAAACTTGGAAGCAACCAAGATGTCCTTCAGTAGTTGAACTGATAAATAAACTGTGGTATTATTGCAATGCAATATTATTCAGCACTAAAAAGAAATGAGCTATCAAGCCATGAAAATATATGGGAGAAACTTAAATGCATATTAATAAGTGAAATAAGCCACTATGAAAAGGCTATATACTATGTGATTCCAATTATTCTGGAATAGGCAAAACTATGAGACAGTAAAAATATTAGTGGTTTCCAGGGGTTGAGGGCAAAAGGTGGAGAGGGATGATTGGGCAAAGCACAGAATTTTAGGGAAGTGAAACCACTCTCTATGATAGTATAGGAGTAAATACATGTCCATACATGTGTCCAAACCTATAGAATACAACACAAAGAGTGAAACCTAATGTAAACTAAGACTTTGGGTGATAATGATGTGTGAATGTAGGTTCATCAATTGTATAAATGTACCACTCTGCTGGGAAATGTTGATATTAGGCAGTCTTTGCATGTATGGGGGCAGAGGTTTTATAAGAAATCTCTGTATCCTCTCAATCTTTCTGTGAACTTTTTTTTTTTAAAGACTTTTTTTTTTTTAAAGATTTTATTTATTTATTTGACAGAGAGAGACACAGCGAGAGAGGGAACACAAGCAGGGGGGAGTGGGAGAGGGAGAAGCAAGCTCCCCGCCGAGCAGGGAGCCCGATGCAGGACTCGATCCAGGGACTCCAGGATCATGACCTGAGCCGAAGGCAGTTGCTTAACCAACTGAGCCACCCAGGCGCCCTCTTTCTGTGAACTTTAAACTGATCCAAAAAACAAGGTCTGTTTAAAAAATCATATGGAATCAGAGAGGAGACAAACCATGAGAAACTCTGGACTCCAGGAAACAAAATGAGGGTTACAGAAGGGAAGGGGGTAGGGGGATGGGGCAACCGGGTGATGGGTATTAAGGAGGGCACGTGTTGTGATGAGCACTGGGTGTTATACACAACTAATGAACCGTTGAACAGTACATCAAAAATTTATAATGTACTATATGCTGGCTAACTGAATATAATAATAAAAAAATCATATGGAAATTAAAAATCCTAGTCCCAGAGGGAGCCACCTATTGGGGTTCTCAAAGATCCACAAGACTTCTCACTGTTTATCACTCTACATTGCAGAGTCTCTCACTGCTCTTCCATAATGAGACTACTTCCCATATACTAAGTGTGGGAAGTTCCACAACTGGTTAGAACAGGATGAACCATTCTTCCAACCATCAAAAGAAGAAGTGGCTGTAGAGAGGGGTTGATAAGAACTGAACCAGACAGTGTTTTTACAATATTAAAACATACCAGAAATATAAGTTACCATTAGGATCAAGAGTAATAGTTGCCATAGCTAGACAGATCAGACTTATTATTTATTGCCTGAGAGGGAGGGAGGGAAGGAAAGTGGGAGAGAGAAAAGACAAAATAGAAACTATATAGAGGAAAACGAGTGTGTGCTGAACATGAAATGCTTTTCATGCTCAACTGTTGCCTGAAGCCAGGCCATCATTTACATGGACTACTATGTGGATAACCCAGTTGCTATCACATATGAGTCATACTTTCTTCTCCAATGATAGCCATATCCAAACTTTGGAAATGCAGCAACAGAAAACACCTGAAGTCTGGGCTGAGTTATGGTCTTTCTCCTATATGGCAATGGGTGACTATGAAAAAACAAAAAAGTTACATTACTCCAAAGCGCTGACTTTCAAAAATATCCCTAAACAACCCTGGAAATTGAAGAAGAAGATCAGTGAGACCCTCGAAAGACAGTGATGATCAAGCCAACATGAAATAAACCTCTTTCAGTTAAGGTGTTTTAGAGGCAATCAAAGATGGATTTGTCATAAAGCCAATGAAGCTTAAATTCAGGGTCTGAATTTAAGACAAACCCTTTCAAGGCTCAGCAGTGTTCTCACAAAGTTGCATGTGCTTTTCTTTTTTTAATTTTCAGAAATAAGATATTTAATTACAATTGATTATAACTATTTGTTTCCTTTCCAACTTCTTTATCATACTTCCTCTCACACTGGGTGGCACTGGAAGGCCACAGGAACTTGGGGGATGAGGTTAAGTGAAAGCTGAGTTGGAAGATACATTTAATTTGGGAATACTAAGATACATGCATGTCGTTGCAGATACTTTCACGCAGTGTTAACGTGTGGCTGGAATTCTGGTGTAGGAGTCACTTCTAGGAACACTGGTTTTGGTCCCAAGCTGCAGGGCCAAAGGTCATATTCTGCCATGAATCTATCCTATGGCTTCCAGTACTAAATCTATGTGGAGAGTAGAGGAGAAATAAGATTTGAAGCATATGCAGTCATATGGCCTGTGGAAGACTCTGCCAATATTCAGCTGTATAAAACTGTAAGTAGAGCAAATGGCAGGGGGAAAAACTATTGAGATGCATCTGACAGTTAAATAATAATAATACTATGTTATTTTCTTTATATATTTCTTCATATATTTTGTGATGCTGGTGGAATTTATCAATCTTTTTTTAAATGAATAAATTTTGGTTATTTATTTTCTTATATTAAACAGATTCACTTTAATATTGTTCTTTCATTTGATTTTGATTTTTTTTGTCCTTTTGGAAAAGGAGATTTTCTTCAAAATATTTAATTTTTCATTGCATAATAGTTAAGACATTCCAAAATATATAAAATGTATATTTTGGAACATAAAATAATGGTTTACTTGTTAGTTTGTTTTAAATAATGTAATATACATGTTATAAACATGGCATGTACAATCACAACACTTGGCCTTTGGTCTCTCTGCCTCCTTAGCTTTTTGTCTTTGGGAAAGTCAGTATAGCTTTCAGTTTTTTCGTACTATAAGTTTTAGTTTTCCCTCCCTACTTCATGGAAGATGTTTTTATGGTCAAGTGAAGGAGGGAGGAATATAAAAGAACAGTGCAAGTTATTTTTGAAAGCAGGATGGGATTTTCTTTTAACCTGTGTGTCTTTTCTTCTTTAACCCTACTGGGAAGGGGTCTTTTGCAAAATAGACATTCTGTTCAAGGCAGGGACATTAGCAAGAGACAACAGGTAATCCAATCTTCAGATTCTGACAGATCTACTTTTATTTCCTTGGAGGATTATAAAGACACAGTACTGGCCCCATAAGGTAGATTTAGGAAATAATGATGCCTGTGGTCATGACCTCACAATATTCCACCAGATGGAGCCAAAGATTGAGGAGATGGCTGCAAAAGGAAGAGAACAGAAGACCACTACCCATCTAAGGATGGTTCTATTTGGACTCAAAAACAACTTGGGAGTTTAGTTGAGTTCATGTTAACCAAATAGACTATGCTTTCTCGTTAGGATGACATTTGCACATCCTTCAAGATATTGCAAGGCAGAAATAAAGGTATGCATTATAAGGATAATAAATTAGGAAAGCATTTTATAAACTATAAAATACCCTACAAATATGTTACTTTTACTATTGTTAATATTTTGAGGGATTTTACTTAGTAGCACTATATCTAAACAACAAGCTTAGAAATCAGTCCACCATCACTAATTGGGCATGAACCAACAGGACAGGAAGATGCAAAGAGAAAAGATAAAACTTATTTTTACAAAACTCACATTCCATGTGGGCTTATAGAATATGTCTATGTAACCCAAATAATCAGCTATGCCATATGGCTCAGACTCACCTTATGATCTTATTTATAGAAACTTAGGATATTAGTTAAATGTAATTTAGAAGTACTTGTTCCCCTACAGGATTATTAGAGGGTGTACCTTTTGCCACCTACAAGAGCACTTCTGAAAAAAATCTAGCTCATCTTTTTCTACAGTTCTTGTATCTTTCAGGAGCGCTAGTGCTTTGCTTTCTCAACACTTCTCAACTCTCTCTTTTAATTTCCTATCTGATACTCTTATTCCAGCAAGAATATGTGTGCTACTCATGCTGGGATACTCTAGGATAGCCAGAAATTTAGCAGTAACATGAATCTATTCTTTAATACATTTCGAAGGAAACCCACAATGTCTTATAGAATTCTAATTCTCTACTCTCTCTCATGACTTCCTCTACCTGCAACCCCAAAAAGACATCCAGTAGATAATTTCTAGTGAATGACACTCTCATCTTACTGGATTTCTAGAAAGGCTAGATTCATGTAAGAATGAACTCTCATAAAGACTATTTTAATTATTAATCTGCTTTCATTACTTTTATTGTTATTCTTATTCCAATATCAGAATCATAATTGCTACCAACCATTTCTGTGTGTATGAGATAGTTATTGTAGACAGAATCCACGTGAGAATTCGGACATGGAAAATGAAACTTTGGAAAAAATTATTGAAGCAGGAGGTTACCAATGGATGATCCACCTCTAGACAGAGACTCCCAGTGGATAACCCTTTGTGACTCTGGAGGCTTCTAGAGTATTTTAGTAATATTATCTCCTCAAAATCAAACTGAGAACAAAGTCACTATATGATTCTCTTTATTTGTAATCAGATCTGAAACAGGTAATTTCTAGGTTTCTCATTAAAAATCCTTTTCTATGTCCAATGAATAGACAATGATTGAACAATTGCCCTGGGATCTAGGTGTAGTTTAATTCAGTTAGATTTACAATGGGAAGATTATATGGAAATCAAATCAATATACAGAAAAACAAGACCTCATTCTAAGCTAAGCTTCTTCATGGGGTTTGGGAAAATCAACATAGCTAGTGACCTGATTTGAAAGTCACTTCCTTTTTTAGGGGCCTCTGGGTGGCTCAGTTGGTTAAGCATCCAACTCTTGATTTCACCTAAGGTCATCTTGGGGTCCTGGGATCAAGCCCATCAGGCTCCCCCATTCAGCAGGGAGTTGGCTGGAGATTCTCTCTCTTCCTATGCCCTCTCCCTCTGGCCTCTCCTCCCGCTCCACTCCTCTCTCCCTCTCTAATAAATAAATAAATCTTTAAAAAAAGAAAAAGAAAGTCACTTCCTTTTTTTATATTGTGCTTTGAAAGTCCCATTCTTATTCTTATGGACTGTAGGCCAAAGCACTGCCACCCCCTTACCCCCGACTTTCTCAATAAGAAAGATTTCAGCATCCTAAACAGAATGCTTTCTCATTGGCAATTATTCTTAGGTTTCTGTTATCTAGGAATATGTTTGTCAGTTATGAGATGGTAATTTAAAAAAAAGGATATTTTTAAAGTTTAGGATAAACCTGGATGGTAGAATGTCTATACTGATCCTCTGGCTTTCTCTCTAACAAAGTGAATTATTTCAGCAACATGGCTGGCAAAGCACATTCTCCAGAAAACCAAAATCTTTAGTCTTGCTGTGCTATTGGCCTTGGCATTTTAAGAGTCTCATGCTCTACCGACTGAGCTAGCCGGGCGCTTGGCCTTGGCATTTTAGATAATGCGCTCCAGGGCTTTTATAATTGAAAAGTTCACCTGATTTTCACCCCCATATTTCCTGTATTTCCTTTATCCCCAGTCCCACTACCTAAATTTCCAAAGTTTGAGATTTAGAAAAAAACAATAGGTAAAGTTAGGGAATAACCAAATAGATAAATAAAATAAAGGAGCTTATAACCTATTTTAGGTGACCAAAAAAACCCCCACATTTTTAAGAAAGTGAACAAGTCACCCTTACTCTTCTAGAAAGACAGACCCCCTTCTCCTATTTTTCACCTCTCCACATAGAAGGAATTTCTCTTTCCAGGAGGCACAGAAGGTAAACTCTTTTCCTTATCTCTTCTACCAGTACTCTGCAATGAGAGTTTACCAGCTCTCTGTTCAGCACTTAAATGGATTCCCCCATTTTATAATATGTCAATGTAGCAAAAGCTGAATGCTTAAAAAAAGCAAAAACTTGGATTGGAATTATTACAAACACAAACCACCATCTTCTTTTGAATCCCATAGGAAATAATCTGGCATTAATTTAAAAAGGCTGGAAATTAGCTCATGATCTAAATTTATTTTTGCTCTATTTTACAAATATCTGTATCTAAATCTCTCCGATATATATGTATATAACCTATACCTATATATCTACATATACATGTATGTGTGTATACATATACATACACAAAAACAAAACTTATTTTTGTGAGGATTTTAGGATGAAATATATGTATGTATTTTTGTTGTTTTTTTTTAGAAAAAGGGGAATTTAGGGACACCTGGGTGGCTCAGTCTGTTAAGTGGCTGCCTTCGGCTCAGGTCATGATCCCAGAGTCCTGGGATCAAGTCCCACATCAGGCTCCTTGCTCGGCAGGGAGCCTGCTTCTCCCTCTCTCTCCCTCTGCTTGTGCTCTCTCTGTCAAATAAAATCTTTAAAAAAAAAAAAAAGAAAAAAACAGAAAAAGGGGAATTTATTTATTAAAGAAAAATCATCTGTGAATTATTCTATTTAAATTAGTGTGTTTAACATTAACTCTTTGGATTTAAACATGTTTTCTTTCAAATAATAACTGGACTCTATGCCTGAGGGTCAATTGAAGCAGCATTTAAAGAGCGCAGAGTAACCCTCTGGAGAGAGGCAATCACTTCCCTGTTCAACAATTATTTGTTTGTAAACACTGTCAGTTGCTAGAAATATGACCTTACACACTGCCACATCATATACGATGTATGAATATATACACATATATGCATATATATATTTCATTCTAAAATCTTCACAAAACTAAGTTTTCTTCTTTCCAGAAGTTTTCTTTGGATTTGCTCATAATTTTCCAATCCAGAATTATGTAAATAAATTATATCATACAAGGTAATATGTTCAAGGAGTTACTACATTAAGTAAGAAAACGTCATAAAAAAAAGAAGAAAAAACCCTGCAAAAACAAAGTCCCTCATTCAGGTTCCTTTGAAACATGTTTATTCTTGGGAATTCATTCACTTTTCAAACCTTCCTACCTTTAAACTGCTTCCAAGCTCAAAGAGCCCCGGAAGGAACTCATATGCCTGAAGCTATACCACCCTGAGTGGATCTCCTTCAATTTTACAATTGTCAGGTGGGAGATAGGCAAGGGGGCAGGGTTCAGCACGAGCTGGAAGGAGACCTGCAGCACACCTGCAGTAGAGAGGAGTTAGGGAGTGGTGCCAATGACTCAGGTCCGGATCAGGCTTTTAAACTCAGGATCTGAAGGCTGTTGCTCATTTAAAAAAAATAATAAAATAAAACAAAAAAGCCTTTGGCATAGTGTCATTCGGGGAAGGAATGTTAATCCTCTTGTCTGGCCTGAACTGATTCTTGGAACATTATAATCTGCTTGCCTAGATTTCACCTTTAAGTTGACCTGAATGGGATGCCTCTTTACTTCCTGTCCCAGGTTGTGATTCCTCCCCAAACCATTAGACCCATTAGCAGCTGTGCTCCATCCCAGAAACAAATGGTTCATCCAATATTGTTCCCTTGCTTTCTTGCAAATGAATGTGTGAGCCATGGTTGGTTTAGTGGGTCACATTCATAAACATCTTGTGTTAGTTCTTTTCCCTATATGGGTAGACATATGTGGAAAGGGTAAGCTGTTTCCCTCAGAATCTTAACAGTGTTCAGCTCTTCATGAAAACACGATCATCCTGATTTTAATGCATTTGCTGTATACTTACATGACATGATAACGCTTTGCAAGACAAAACCCACATTCATTCTTTGAAGAGAAGTATTATAAAGCCCACTTTCCACTGAAACCAATAGCATTCTGGTGACAGCAGACATTATCTCTTTTAGAAACATGGCACCAGGAGTCTCTCAATCTCTTTTTAGACCATGACCAATGACCTCTTGTCATGTTAAAGAAAAATAAAAGCAAACCTTCAGGATTCTCTCTCTCTACCTCCTCATTTCCCTACAGGAAAGTGATCAAATACCCTGCCTCATATCTCCTAGGAAAAATGTCTACAATAAACATTGCTTGGGTGGGCCTGGTATGAAAATCTTTGAGACTCTTTAAACACAAACTTGGGTAATCTATGGTGATTCCAATTTCCTTTTTTTTTTAAAGATTTTATTTATTTGCGAGACAGAGAATGAGAGACAGAGAGCACGAGAGGGAGGAGGGTCAGAGGGAGAAGCAGACTTCCTGCTGAGCAGGGAGCCCGATGCGGGACTCGATCCCGGGACTCCAGGATCATGACCTGAGCCGAAGGCAGTCGCTTAACCAACTGAGCCACCCAGGCGCCCTAGAAATTCAAATTTTATTGAGTGTTCTATATTTTCATGTACTAAATCTTACAACTCTTACTTCTTGTCTAAGCCTGCAAATCCTATTGATAAGCATTGGTTCCAAACTCTGAAAGCTGTTCTGCCCCAAACTCAGGTTTTGCAAATTCTAGGAGACACAACCCCAGCTTGCATTCTATCCTCTTGGATACAACACAGTTTTTTCATTGGTCTTAGCATCTTTACTGGTCACCTCATGTCCATACTTGTCTGGGAGTCTTCAAGACTTCTATAAAACAAGAGCTTAGAACCCAGGTAGTCCAAAGATAACTTCTACTTCTAATTCTGTCATACCAACCACCCTGGAGACAAAGAAGTGCTTGATAATTGAGGAAAAGTAAAAGGGGTCATAACACAAATTAATATTTCAATATACCTTTCTGACAAATAGCAATTTAAAGAAATCTAATAAATATGGACATCTTTCCTTTTTGCTTTTTTCTTTATATTTACAAAGCACATATCATAATTCTGTAATAATTACAACACTTTTGAACAGACCATTGTGGAGTCTCTATACTTTCTAGCTTTATAGGATGGTTCTAAGGACCTGTAGGTGGGTTGAAGCTGATGGGAAGACTGGACTTGCCTTGTATTGAGTCAATAAATCTTTCCCTCTGTGTAGCCTAGTTTTCTCTCAATTAACATAGAAGGAGTAGAATCAAAGTTCATCTGACTTAAATAATTAAACCAGAACCATGCAACAAAATCATGGGTGATGGTCTATCTTAGTTGTGAAGAACATTTAGATTAGGAGTTGGGAAATCTGAGTGGGACAAGTTGGTGAACTTCCAATCATGTAATCTAGTCATCTAAACCTAAGTAAATTCACCAAGCTTATAGAGATATAATGGGGTAGTTTAATATAATGGGATCAGACTAATTAATAAGCACTCTCATTATTCACCACTCCCTGATAGGTGGGAAGACTGTTTGCCTATAGAAAAACCATGAATGACCTTCACAAGTGTAAGAAATAATACTCTGGAATTTTAAGACTTCAGAAGACCCTCATCTGTCCATCTTAAATAGTAGTGATTCATCCACGGTTTGCTGAGTGCATTTCAATTCTTGAAGGAGAAAGCAGGAAGAAAGCACATAGTCTTACTGTGTATTGTCCTAGTTCCTGCCAAATACTTCACCTAAGAAATCTTTCTTCTTCATGTAAGGCCTGATATGCAGCTGTTTCTAAATCAGGAACCTGGTCTACTTTCTTCTGATGAGTGGGAAAAGTACAAGATCACAGGGAAGGACTAGAGATTGGGGAGATATTTCTAGGACCTTGAAACTGCTAGTAAGAAAGCTCAGATTAAGCAAATGCTGGCTTTCTCTCCTCCTCCCACTCCCTATTTTTTAAAAAAAAAATTTTTTTAATAACTATTTACTCTGCATTCCATCAGAGAAACAGGATATCCCAGGGCCAGTGGAAATACATACAAGGCTCATATAGGTATTTTAAAATGTTGGAATCTAAGGAAACTATATGTATTTTTTAATTAGAAAGGGTTCAGATGCTTTGACAAGTCTTGAAAGAATAACATATGAGGCATTCCAGGTTTACCCTGCAGTCAAGCTCAGTATTTCCAGCCTTTGAAGTTGCTGATTTACACACATCTGTGATGGGCTCAGCTGGACCCACCACTTACAGACAACTTCAGAGTCACAAGCCCCAGGTCCACTGCATTTAAATGGTCTGATAGAACAGTACTGTTCATCCCCATATGCACATTAGAATCACACAGGGAGCTTTCCAAAAATTCCAATGCCTAGGCTGCATCCCAAATCAATTAAATCACAATCTCTGGGGGTGGCACCCAGACACCATTGTTCTTTAAATTTCCCAGATGTGAGGTTAAGAATGAGAATAAATGAATTTCAAAGCATCAATGAATTAGGATTCATAGTAGGCAGATCTCAAAATGCATTCTGAATGCTTAGCTAGGATGAGGCCTGCAGTGACTTAAGGAGGTGACTCAAATGAAGGAAGACAACCCCCCACCACCAACAACCTCAGGGACCTAGGAACAAATAAAGCTCCCAGGTGAGGCTGCCATTTAAGCTTCTAAGGAAGCTTTATGCTTTCTATACAAGATGGTAGGAGTATAGGGAAAGAGTACCTGAAACCCTAAATTTTAATCCCCATCCTCTCACTGGCCAGACTATACAACCCCTTAGGTTTCAGTTTTCTCACCTGATTAATAAGAGGGGGAGAGTTTTTAATCAGTAACTTTCAACCATGACTGCACATTAGAGTCATTTAGGGTGTTTTGTTAAGTCCACATGCCCAGGCTGCACCCTGGACCAATTAAATAAGAATATCTACAGCAGGAACTCCAGCATTGAGGAATATTTTAAATATTCCTCATGTAGGATTGACAAGATGGATAATGCTAAGGTAATTGTGAATTTCGGATAAAAAGAAATAATTTTTTAGAACAAATATATCCCAAATATTTTATTTGTCCCAAATACTTATACTAAGATATTATTTGTTGCTTACATGAAATTCAAATTTAAGTGGGTATCCTGTATTTTTATATGCTAAATCTGGTAACCCTACACATGTGATTATAATATATAGCCAGAACTGCTGGTCTCTCTTCTACTCATAGTATGGACTCCATATCAGAAGCATCAGCTTCACCTAGGAATTTGTTAGAAATGTAAATACTTGGGACCCACCCCACACCTACTGAATCAGAAACATTATCTTAACAAAATCCTCAAACATTGAAAGCAATGCCTAGATGATCTACCACAAAATTTTTAAGAATCTTCCAACCATCCTAGCCAAGATCAGAAAATCTAGAAGTTGCTATACAAATCAAAATGTGTCCCCAAGTTTTACGAAGCTGCAGAGATGGTTTGGTTACACTCCTGGCAAGAAAACTGGTTTTCTTTCACCCCAACCCTAAGCTAAAATGCCCCTACTCTTGTTGAGAGCTATGGGTTTGAGCTCATACTACACCTCTGCTTACTACTTGACCTGCCCATGCCTGTTTTCCTCTTTACATAGGCAGAGCCTGGATTTTGACCCAGATATTGCTATAGTCAGAGCACAGAGCTGGGCTGACTTCATCAGCCTGCCAGCAACTCCAAAATGGTGACTCAGACCTGACCTGTCCATGCAAACATACTCCTGCCTGCAGGGCAGGGCCTCCTTACCTTAGCTAGTTAACTGGGCCTTCACTGACATTAAGGACCTCTTGTCTTTTACACAGATATACATAGATTCTATCTATCTATCTACCTATCATCTATCTATCTATCTATCTATCTATCATCTGCCTACCTATTGTTGGTGCTATTAAAATAAATTACTTTTTTAACTCTTCCAAATTTAAAAGTATAGCATTTCAGAATCTCCATAAGATGCCTTAAGCCTAAACATTATTATACTCTAAGCCATAACTTATCAAACAACATTAGCTACCCACTCTGATCTCAAGGTAAATCCAATTATAAAAATAAACACCAAGCATTTTGCAATGTTCATACTATGCATCACAAGGGCATTTGTCTGAAAACATGTGACTCCAGCATCAATTTCGGTTTTCTCATATATACCAACCTCTTGTTCCAATTACCAGGGTTTTGATTAAAGCCTAAGTATACATTACCCCCCCAACTAATATGAAATTAAATCTTTATGCTTCCAAATCATTTACATTAAATTCACGAAGGCACTGTTTTGCAAGAGACGTTTGCTGTACAAAAGAGTACCTTCCTTTATCCTACAAGTTTGTTAGATTAAGGGTAATTAAGACTCCAATCTAAAAAGCAGCTGTTTAACTTGAAAGTCAGTACCCCATAAATTCAAAAGCATTCTAAATAAATGAAGATGTTCTTCAGGACTCAAAATCTTTCTTTAATTAAAATAATTTTTTAGGATTCAGAATCTTCTATCTAGAAATGTCCTTAAAGGTCTTTCCTTCTTTGGTTAGAGAAAGTGTGTGTGTTTAAGATGACTGAGGGTCTGAGTTAGACTCTGGATCCTCTGGCTCTAGTCACTTCCCCTATGAAGACTCCATCAAAGCATTCAATGGCTAAAAGCAATTTTTACTTCACTTGTATTTCCAAAATCAGAACAATATGCATGCTATTCTTGCTACAGTAACTGACTGCTATAGTATATTTATTAGCATAAAATATGCTAAAGTGGCTTCACAATTAAAAGATAAACTGCAAGTGCTGTTTTACAGCTAGCAATTTTCTCCTTATGATTGGGACCAAGTAGATGACCTAACTTACATTATTTTTCCCTTTCAATTTAGTATGGTTGACAGTGAACTCAGTTCTTCCCTTCAGATCATGCCTTTGGCCGTGGAGTTCCTGACGGATGTTAGCTGGCTCCAACTTGCTCTCCTTGCTTGCTGAGGTGACAAGACCTCTTTGCCCCATGGGGACTGGAGCCATTCAAGCCAACACCCACACAGGGTGGGACTGATTCTCCCTGGACATAAATCTGCCAGATTGTCATCAGCTATATCATCCCCCAACAAGGGCAGAGCAGTATAAGCAAGCTGAATCACAGATTACTTCACAGCTTATAGCTAATAAAATAACAGACTCAAAGGTTAATGCGATTCTTTTCTTGAGCTCAAGACCATATACCAAGACGATTGGTTAAAAAGTGAAAAAAAAAAGTATAGAAAGAAACTCTATATATTCAATAACCGTGTCAAGGTACTCTAAGTTATCTGCTAAGAAAACGGGGATTAGGTTAATATATGAATACTCCTCAAAACAAATTTTAAAAAGTAAATTGAACGTTTAGAAAACCCATAGCAACATTTATTTCCATGTAGATATTTGTTATAAATATGTGCAAGATAATATAAAATGGCCAACTACAGTTCTTTTTGATAGTTTCTTAAAGTGAAAATGGAGACATTCTCAAGTATCATCTGAATTCTTCACCTATATTTCTTGGACTTTCATCTCATTCCTTCCCTTGTTTTTTTCCCCCAGAGATCAATGTGGCCAGTTTACATAGAAACAAGAGTGTCTTTAATGGACATCGGAATATATAAGTCAGACCGGATAAGGAATATTGTAGTGTAGGAAACTCAATGTTTTCCCCATGAGAATACCAGACATCAAAGGAACTGAAAACAGGAAATATAGCTGTCATGCCTAGGTACCTCTGACATTGAAAAAGATGCTTTCAGAAAAGTGTATGACCTCAAACTTCTCTCCTATAAAATACAATTACATTTAACTTCCTCTGCACAATCTTGTCCCTAAAGTTGTGTGTGCTTCATTCCGACAAGCTTTAATTAGAGTCATTCCTTGAAATGTTGAAGACTATTCCAGTTACTATTGCTAACTAAAAAATTAACTCCAAACTGTTACTTAAAACATGCTCATAATTTTGTGGGTCAGGTACTTAGGAAAGCATCTGCTACATAGTTCTAGTTTAGGGTCTCACATACGGTTAGAGTAGATATCACCTGGAGCTGCAG
The DNA here is from genome assembly GCF_054177405.1 of Leptonychotes weddellii. Lineage (NCBI taxonomy): Eukaryota > Metazoa > Chordata > Mammalia > Carnivora > Phocidae > Leptonychotes > Leptonychotes weddellii. The sequence continues at coordinate 29,352,481 of NC_138378.1, read as the reverse complement.
TTTTCATCTTCAGGCTCAACTGGGTTAAATGTTCAAGAAGGTTCTCTCAGCTGGCTTGCAGTTGGTTGTGATGGTTGACTGAGATTCAGCTGAGGCCATTAACTACATGTCTATACTACACATGGCCTCTCCAGCACAGCAATCTCAGGATAGTCAGGGTTCTTATGTGGTTTCCAAAAGCAAGTATCCCAGTTGTAACACCTTTTATGATGTAGCACTAGAAGTCACACTTCTGCCATATTCTATTGGTGTTACTTCTGCCATATTCTATTGGTTAGCAGGAAGGCACAGAATCAAAGGGAAGAAAATTAGACTTCATCTCTTGATGGGGAAATGGCAAGGTTCTAGAAGAACATGAAGAACATGTGGCAGCAGAGATATTATTGTAGCCATCTTTGGAAAATACTATCTGCCAGAGATGCTCACGGGAATAACTTAAATAGATTGGCTTTGAATGGAAATAGATACATAGACAGATAAATTGACAGAAGATAGATAGATGGATAAAGATAGATGAAGATAGGTAAATATAGATAGGATTCAGATATTATTTGCATAACTATTGAAGATCTGTCTTTAGTGATTCCTCTGGGTTGAGCCTCCACTCAAGACCCATTCCCCTTCAGACATTCATTCAACAAGAAGAAGAGTTGGCATAAGCAATCAGGTAGAGATTGTTCTAGTCACAGGGTCAATTATAGCTATTAGCATCCCAGAAACAAGTTTAGGAAAGGAAGGAAAGGAGAGATGGAGAGCACAGAAGGAGTGAGAGAGAGGGAAAGAGAAGGAAGGAAGTGAAGGAAAGGGGAAGGGAGGGGAGGGGAAATAACACCTAGAGCCCTCTTTCTGCCATTATCTGGCCTCCCTGAGGTGTCCTTCAGTCCTGTCAGCATTACTATAACAACACCAGGACACAACAACTTAACAGAACAGGGACTCATGTCTCTCTTTTTAATGACCCATAGACATACTATTTGTAAGTATAATCACATGTCACATCTCTGCTATTTATTCCTTTTTTCCATTATTGTGTTATCAAGTCTGCTTTTTCCCCACTCCTTCACCTAGGTTTACCTGCTGAGACTCAACTCAAAATGAAGAGCTATAAATAGAGGGATCAATTCATTTATTTTTATCTATTGTCTCCAATATTCTAATCTTGATTTCTTTCCAGTTTATAAGTCATGAAGCCTCACTGTTATGCTGGATTTCTAAGAAGACCTTTAAGAATTAACATATTTCTCTCTGCGTGTGTTTTTTTTTAATTTTTTATTTAAATTCAATTTAATTAACATATACTGTATTATTAGTTTCAGAGGTAGAATTTAGTGATTCATCAGTTGCATACAACACCCAGTGCTCATTCGTTCAAGTGCCCTCCTTAATGTCCCTCACCCAATTACCACATCCCCCCACCCATCTCCCCTCCAGCAGCCCTCAGTTTGTTTCCTATAGTTAAGAGTCTCTTATGATTTGCCTCCTTCTCTGTTTTTTGAAAAAAATTAAATAGAAGAATTACTGGGGCACCTGGGTGACTCAGTTGGTTAAGTGTCTGACTCTTGATTTTGGCCCAGGTCATGCTGCATCCACGCTCAGAGGAGAGTCTGCTTGAGATTCTCTCTCTCCCTCTCCCTCTGCCCCTCCCCTCTCTGCTTTCTCTCTTGCTCCCTCTCTCTAAAATAAATAAATAAATCTTATTTTTTTTTTAAAAAGGAATTATTTCTATATTGGAAGTCTGAAGTAATTTACTAGTCATGTTCTCCTCGCCTGGCCTTTCTTGGAGGATACTTTGCTAAATTTCCTATTTTCTAATATGTCTGTTTATTTAAACTTATTTTTGAACCACAGACCAAATATTTCTATAAAAGTTTAACATTACCCTAAGTAATGATGAGAGTATGATACCCTAAGTATGATGAGATTAAAGATAATTAGTAGCTTTTTTTAAAAAAAAGATTTTATTTATTCATTTGAGAGACAGAGACAGAGACAGCAACAGAGAGCACAAGCAGGGAGGAGATGGATGCACCAATGGGACCCGGAGCTCGATCCCAGGACCCTGGGATCATGACCTGAGCCAAAGGCAGACACTTAACTGACTGAGCCACCCAGGGGCCCCAATTAGTAGCTTTTTAATGCCAAGACTCATCTTTTGTTGGATTTTCTAATACTCCCCACAGCAACATTTTAAAACATACATATTTGTCTGGCATGCTTTTTTTAATGGGAAGGAAACTGTAAAGTTTATTTTTAACTAACAGGTTCACTGCAAAAATAGACTTTGCCCTTGGATTGACCTTGTTTATAGTGTCACATCAGGAAAATGAGGGAGGCCAAGCTGAGATGGGTCCGCTAGCCATGGCTCTGGCAGCCTGGAACCTAAAGACATAGAGTCCCTCTTGAAAGGACTGTTGAGCAGACCAACTTTGCTGCAAATATTTAGACAGAAATGGGCTTTAGAGCAGCCACATCTGAGGACCCACAAGTCTGAGTGTTATATAAGGTACATGTTCTGTTTTTGGCTTTGATTAATGTCTAAAAGAGAGAAATCCAATTGACTCCCCCGCCGTGCTAATATTAATTAATTGCTTGTGGTGTCTGTTCATCAAGTGTGAGTGTGGAAACCTGTTAGTTCACTTACCACAGGGGCTGGGCTTAGCAGATGGGAAAAATATTATTTTGGCACATTTATAATGGCAGCACAATTTATTTTTATCTCACTCTCTTTGGTGTGCATGAAAGGAGACTGCCACCTGTGCTTTGTGGAAGAGTGTCAATGATTTGGACAGATTAATTTACAGTGTAGTACAGAACCACAAAAGATTGCTAGGGTAGAACTCACCTTTTGGTCCAGCATTGACATGAACTACAATTTTGCTCCATTTTCCAAGGCCTGGAAGCCTGTTTTGGGGTAATTTTATGCCCAGTAGACTATCAGCTATACTTTCTCTTAATCATGGAAAGTTGAAATAAAGATATAGATGTGATTCCATACATCTATATATATATATATATATCTGTATGCTGTATAAATCTGACTCACCTCAGTTATGACATTTGTAACTGCCTTTTCAAATGCTGGAAGCACAAGGGACATCTTGAATGATGTAAAAGCACATTCATATTTTCAGCAATACTTTGACCGTAAGAACATCATTTAAAAAAATTGAAAAGCAGACCAATATTAGCATTATGATTTATATGCTACTTGCTGCTGGAGACTTGGCATAGAATACCAATTATGAAAATGGTATGGTGCTAGATTTCTTCCTGAATTATTCCACACACATTATACTTTGCAGGGAACAGGTTTGACTTAAATGTAAATTACCAGGGCTTTTTGTTTGCTCTTTCAAAGGGCTGTTTGTTGTATTACCCAGTGCTTTTCTGTTCTCTCATAGTTGAAATAATTAAGATCATTTGCAGTGCCTGGTTTGCTCATTTTGCCTAGTTACTTTGCTGCTATGATCCGTTATGTCTACAGGGGAGCACCATTATTTAATCCGAACATCTGGAATCCATCATGTGTAGTGAAAGACAAGATGGATCCTCAGTTTTAAGCCAATTTCATGATAAAACTGATGGATGCAACCAATGTGTATAGGTGAGGGAGATTAATAATTGGGAAATGTATCTTGTGATTAGGAGATCACAAGGGGACTTTTGTTTTATTTCATTTTTTACTTTATTCTATTTTACTATATTTTATTTTATTTATGGCATAGCAATCAGAATCTGACTGAGGGCAAAAGTATCCTATTTGGGCCAGAGTCAAAACATATAAAATGAAGAAAGAACCTACATTTCTTAACTCTGTCTGGACACAAACTTCTCTTTGTTGTAACTCCTTGATTGAGTTCAGCAGGGATACTTTCCTGAAGAGTCCCTGATACTCTGGGGACTAGCTGCAGAGAATACCTGCTAGGGATAATGGGCACATCTCCCTCATGCCCACTTGTCTCCTATCTCTGCAAGAAAGTGAGGTTTTGTTGGAATCCAGGGTTCACTTTGGTTTAATAAAAAATGTGTATGAAATCCAAAGCACACAAACTTCATTTTAAACAATGTAAATCACCCCCATATTTATATGCTTTCTCTGGTCCTTAATCTTTTTTCTTTTTTAATTTTAAGAACATCTGTCCCTACAGCAGCTTCATTCTCATCAGGAAATCCAATTACGAGACAAGACAAAAAAAAAAAAAAGTATAGCAGGTGAAGCAAAACACAGCAGCTCCACCTCTTAATACTGGGGACTCAAATAACTCCCAGATGAACAGCTAGATCCCTCTACAGGTAAAAAGCTAGCTCACCTGGTATAGAGTAAGGGACAGTTTATGGATCAAAGTAGTAGAGATAACAGAAAGTGAGTGATGTGGATATGAAATACATCAGGGAGCATAAAAATGCAGCTTGGCCAAGAGTTATTTCTAGTTATGAATTGATGAAGAGACATGGCGGGGGGGTGGTGAGTCAAATTTAAAAAAAAATCCTTTTGGCAAGTTTAAACATTGCCTCTATCCTTTTTCTCTTAATCTGCTACCCAGATATGCACTTAAAATAGGAATGTGGGCCTACTGGGGCATGAAATAGTTGAGAACTATTCAACAATGAGGGGAATGAGAGAAATCTCTTTAGAAGGATCTTTTGGAATTTCAGCCAACTGAACCTGAGTAGCCACAGATAATTTAACATGACCCCTATGTCATTAGGAGAATTTTTATTATGAGAACTTGACTCTGTATTAAGGATGTCATCCTTCTTAGAAACTGGTAACTGTGGAAGTAGTTTATGAGATACAAGAATGACTATTCTTGAGGTTTACAAGAGATTGGGATGGATAAGCACAAGGTGAGGAATGGGAAGCCCCTGGGATCTCCTCAAAGTCATAGCCAATCCGTGGAAACCACATTTCTTCTTGCTTCCTCATTGCCCTCAGGGACAAATGCAAATCAGGAAAAGTGCCACAATAATTATAAAAATATGAACTACTGAGACAGATGTATATTTTTTTTTTCTGTACCGTATCTCATTATTCTTTGAACTGAAAATGGTCTCTGAACACTAGGAAATTTAAGATTCTTTTAGTCCTGTCTCACTGATTCCCAAAGTTATTCTAAATCTTCCCAGAAGAGTACCTCTATTGTTTAATACAATAACCCCACCACCACCATCCCCTTTGCTTCTTCCTACCATACACTACTTGCTAAACATCAACTTTCACAAAAGCAATTTCTGGCTCAGGTTCATTCATCCTGAGATGCTAACTGGCCATGACTTTAATTTACAAGTGCAGTAACTTTGTTAGCTGCTATTCTTGGGAGCTCCGGCCATGAGCTCTGTCTCATTTGATGGATCTGGTTGCCAACATCTTGACCAAACTCCTGATTTAAAATTTTAATTCAGTATACCTAGGACAAAATGGGATTGCCAAATAAGTGTCTCATTTGATTTACTCTGTAAGTCATGTATTTGATTTGTCAAATATAGTTAGACACTGGGAAATGAAAGATGAGAGCTCAGAATGTGATGGTGTAAGTCCGGAAATCACAGACCAGAAATCAAGGAAGAGAAGAGAACAGCACATGCCCAGGTGTCCAGGAATTTCCAAGTATAAGGCAGAGCTTTAGGAATGTGAAACATTCATTTTTTCTTTGCTTAATCTGAGTATGTTTTTTACATACTGCCTTTTCTGGTAACTTCATTAAGCCTGTGTAATTACAGCTTGCTTCAACCCTAGGCTGCATCAGTATTCATTATTATCTATTTGGTGCATTGTAGCAGCATAAATATAACTAAATTACTAGGGTCAAACCATAATAGGAGCTGTTGTGATGGTAATTAGAAGAGAAACGTAGTCTTTTTTGGTGAAACTTGCAGAAATGCAGCATCGGGCATGTGCTTAGAGGGTGCACTTAAAGTCAGGTTGTGGGTTTAAGGTGGTAAGATGATAGATGAAGGTACACCATTAATCACAGTTCTAGAAGACACTCTGTACCAACCCTCTTCTTTTCTCTCTGCAAGGAGCTCTGAGGTTGACAATAAGATAGAAACTAGCAGGGGTTTAGAGTTAAGGTACAAAAGTCCATGCCCTTCCTAATTGTTACTGAACAACTAAAATGTGTTGGAAACTATTTAAAAGAAAAAAAGGAAACTAGTAAAAAGCATAGTTCCCCACTCAACATCTCCATGCGGGTACTGTGATCATTATATACTAATTCAGTAGAGCAATCACTTGACTCTGTGTCTTTGTCAATGAGCTAAGTCTCTCACAGAACATCTTTAGAATGTACTTTATCTTAGAGAGGAATTACCCTTACCATCTTCACACACACCCATGGACTTGGAAAGCAGAAGCAGAGGTCCATTCCAAGAACCTTCAGTTTGTAGCCTTAGAATGTAGAATGTAGTCTACATTCTAGACTCATTCAAACTGAGGTGTGTGGAAACACTTAGCACAAGGCCTTAAAATCAATAAATACCTGCTAATTAACATTTTTCAAAAGAAGCAAAAATTTCAAGGATTCTAAAACAACGAAACATCTCATTAAACACCCAACTGAGAGGAGTTACAGTATGCCCATGAAGCAATTAGTGTCCACTTAGGACCCTCAGTTTTGTCTCATTCCGTGTTCTCCTGGGAATATGCTACACATGTATACATGCAGAATGTTCAAGGATACACATAACCTTTTCCAAATCATGTCTTTTGTTCTTCATTGATGGCTTGTGGAATTTAAAGAAATCAATTATTTTTTACACTCATATAATAGAAATTTCCAATTTGGAAAGCTGTTCAGAGTCAATGGTTATTTCTCCAATAACTAGCATAGAGCCTGGCATGGAGTAGGCACCCAAAAATAATTGTTCAAAAGAATGATTAAATTACTAGGTAAAACCAATGGGTGGAAAAGGCCCAATCACATACAAAAACTAAACTAAGAAATAGAAAAACGATTGGCTTCCAACTGCCGTAATGACACAGAAAACTGGGCCCCTGTCTTTGGCTTTCTTTGACTCTCTAAAACACAGAGTAACAAGGTTTCTCATACAGCACAAAACAGAAAGGTTTGGAATGGTGAGTTGTTTATTAAATATATTATTCATGACTGTCATTTGTCTATCTTTTGATATTGTTGCTCATCTTTGGGGATTTCATAATCAGTTATACCTTATTTGAGTCCTTTTTTTTTAAAGATTTATTTATTTATTTTAGAGGGAGACTGGGTGCACATGCGAGAGCAGGGAGAGGGGCACTGGGAGAGGGAGAAAGAGAAACCTCAAGCAGGCTCCCTGCTGAGTGTGGAACCCGATGCAGGGCTCGATCCCAGGACCCTGAGATCATGACCTGAGCTGAAATCAAGAGTTGGCCGCTTAACCAACTGAGTCACCCAGGCATCCCAAGCCCTTCCTTTTTTCTTAAGCAACTTTAAAATTAGTCAATTGTATAACTTTTTAAATAAAATTAGTTCAACTATAGATGTTCAGATGTAGATAACTTAGATTGTATTTAGATAATTGAATTTTAAAAACAGATTGAAACTATATGCCAAAATAACTATTATGGCAGATTGAATCACTTTTTAGCATATATTTGCTCTTTTCCCCCATGTTCACATTTTGACTTTCAACTTGGCTGTGTAACTTGCTTTGGTCAATGGGATGTTAGCAGATGTTTCCTTAAGCAGAGGTTTGAAATGTGCTTGTGAATTTGGGCTTGCTCTCTAGCTCTATGGTTTTCTGTGATAAGAAGAATGTATTTCAGTAGCCACTGATTTGGACAAGGAGGATGAGAAACATCTGGAGCAGACCTGTACTCAGCCTGCAGTTCTGAGTCAAGCCTAGTCAAACACAGTCTACATTGGCAGATTCCATGCTGGTTTAAAAGATGGGGATAGATTTGGTGTAAGACACTGAGTTTAGTGTGTTTTGTTATGCAGCATTATTGAGAAAACAGCACACTGATACAACTAGTCAAAAACTAACACTATGTTACTTTTAGGCACTTTTCTACATGTAGGTACTATAACATATGATGTTCCATTTAAGCCTTACTACAATCCCATAAATAAGACACTACTCATATCCTATTTTATACATTTGAAAGCTAAGACACAGAGGGGTAAAGAGACCTTCAAAACAAGGCTTGACTCCAATCTGTATGTTTCCAAAGCCCATATTTTATGTTGCTTCATTAATCATGGATCACTACATCAAAAACTAATGATGTACTGTATGGTAACTAATATAACATAATAAAAATAAATAAATAAATAAATAAATGTAGCTGAATGTGCCTGCCATACTCCCTGGTACCTAGTAAGTATTTAGTAGATACCAATTCACTTAATTTCCTTTTTTTTTCTTTAGTTTCACTTACCGAGTTAAATGAAAATATTTGATTGAGGGGCGCCTGGGTGGCTCAGTCATTAAGCGTCTGCCTTTGGCTCAGGTCATGGTCCCAGGGTCCTGGGATTGAGGTCTGCATCGGGCTCCCTGCTCGGCGGGAGGACTGCTTCTCCCTCTCCCACTCCCCCTGCTTGTGTTCCCTCTCTTGCTGTGTCTCTGTCAAATAAATAAAATCTTAAAAAAAAAGAAAAGAAAATATTTGATTGAAACAGGGTAACTAAGACCTCATGTGGAATAGGAGGAGGTATCAGGCATGGTCTCTTCTGACAGGGTGCTTGTAATATGGTGGTGCAGGCAAAATAAGGTAATGCAGGCATAAAATTTACCTAATCACATTTTTAACTAATAGACTGACATAGTGATTGAAACAGTGTCTTAAGCCACATGTAATTAATTAAAAAACTGAGTTTTTCAGTTAATAGCTAACTTAAAGGGTAAGAGAAAGAAGTTATGCTGTACTAATCAAAGTAGGCTTAAATTAATGTTATCCCACCTCTCCTTAAACTGGAGATTAATAAGTTGACTGTAAATATTTTATAGTTAATACACTTACACTGTAACAATGCTATAGGAATAGAGACTCCATCTCCTCTCTGAATGCATATTTTAAGTTGAATTATTATTTTGCAGAGGATGATTCATCCTGAAAAGACATTTGCATTTGCTATTCCTCTGTCTGGAATACTCCCCCTCCCTTGTATGCTTGGTAAATTCTTTAATGCTTAAGCACCACCTCTTCCCTGAAGCCTTTCTTGATATTCCCAGATAAGTGGTCTTTCTCTCCTCTAAGCTTTTGTAACAGTGATAAAATTTTTTATTGCTTTTTTATATTGTTATGTTCACACAATCTCCCTGTCCTCCTCCTCCTTTGATTTCTTGAGGGCAGGTATCCTGGCGTCTTTTGTTAGCAAGCCCAGTGGTTGGCATGCAGTAGGCACTGCCAAAATATTGAATGAATGAATGAGACCAGTTAAATCTTAAGAATTCTGTCTTTAGAAAGAGAGAGGTGCTCCTGGGTGATGGAGCTGGTTGAGCATCCAACGTTTGGTTTCAGTTCCGGTCGGGATCTCGGGGTCATGGGATCGAGCCCATGTAGGGCTCTGCACTCAGCACAGGGTCTGCTTAGGACTCTGAGACTCTGTCTCCCTCTGCCCCTGCCCACCCCCTGCCCCCACTACTCTCTATTTCTCTCTAAAATAAGTAATCTTTAAGAAAAAGAGAAACAGAACTATTGTCATTTATAAAGAGGGCTGAGAGAACTAATTCTTGATGTCAAGAGGGCATGTCTATTTTACTACTGAATTAGGATCAGGGGCAAGTTAACTGAGAATAAAAGAGAAATAAATTCAACGGAAAAGACAAGGAACAAGAACAGTGATAGAATATCTCTCTTATTTAGTTTCTTTTCCTTGAATCCTTATTCTGTCGGCTAGAATTTTTATCACAAATATTTTTATAAAACATTTATCACATATGTATCACAAATATTTATCACAAATATTTTAAAATATTTATCACATAGCTTTTTTATGTGCTTAAATAGGCCACATGAGTAGTTACTGAAATGGTAGCAAAATCAGGTATAGCAAATGAAATGTATTCCCTTAAAAAAATCATCTCAAAAGTTTCCCCTGTTCCATTTCATTCATAGCTACTATTCTTCCCCTTTCCCCATTGCCTGTGTTGGGAGAGAAGCTGGAGATAAGAAGGTTGTTACAAGCTTGGACCCTGACAAAACAGATAAATTCTGACACTAACTTCAGCTTTCCTGTTAGAATTCAACTCTGGACAAAACTCTCTTTGTTACACCACACATATGTAAAAATATGTAATGATAAAAACATTCTGAAGTTAAATTTAAACATTTACTGACTTTCCGTATTACACAGGATGCTGATTCCATATGCCTAAATTATATTTGAAATGAGAGTCACACAAAGACATCCATTGGCCCCAAAGGCCTAGTGAAACTTCTGCAGTCTTGCAGTGTGGTTTAGAAAAAGTGAGAGAATTAGAAATTCAGCTCTTAGTTGCTATATGTCAACATCTTCATTTTAAAACAAACAGGGCTAATAAAAGCCATCTTAAATGGGACTAATAAAATTTACCTTTAAAAATGGGACATTAGATGAGAAAATGTATGTATTGGAGATAATGGAGGCATTCAATAAATGTTAGTGTCTCTCATCTCTCTTTATATCTATCATTTACCTATGTGTCTATCTTTAAAATTGTAGATTGGTAACCAACCGTAATTTACTTGACTAAGTATTAGCATTCAGTGTGCCTTCCTTGGAAAAAATAGAGCAAAGGAGTATGGACTTTTGAGTTGGACATTCTGAGCTTGAATATAGGCCACGTGACATTTACACTTTTTGGGTGAAAGTATTTAATCTCACTGGCTTAATTTTCTTGTCTATGAGATGAGGATTATAATAGTTCTTACCTCTTGGGGATATTGTGAAGAATAAATGAGCTAATACTTCTTGCAGTATTTAGAACAGTAACTGGCATTTAGCAGAGTCAATAAGTATTAGTTATCATTGTTTCCATAGTCCTCTAAATGATCACTCAGTTTTGACTTTTATCTTATTTCCAGATAAAAATGGGAAGAAGAAACCCTGGAGGTATGCACACATGTGTATAAGCAGAACTAGAGTAATGTAAAGAAAATCTTATAATGTGCCTAAAATGATGAACAGTTCCTAAATTCTAAATTCTGGAATTTAAAATCAGTTCAAAGTAGTTCCTTCATTTAGTTAAGACCTTTCAGTCCTTAGGTTTTCAGATAGGGTAACCAAAGGATTGTCTATAGTAAATAGTGCTTTTGGAAGATATTATCTGTGTATTAACAATAAAGGTGAGAGCATAGATTTGTTTTATATTATTTTCACATAATATTACTTGTCATTGACCTGAGCTGAATTTGAACTGGCATTCTTGAAAAGAAAGACTCCCTTTACAAATCCCTTAAGCTCTAATGCAGTCATTTTAATTCACAACAGGCTAGAACCTTGTATAATTGTTCTCAGCTCAATTCAATCTTTAACAGCTTTTGATTTACATATTGGGCAGCTGTTTTGAATAAGAAGTTGTCCATCATGGATCCTTTTGTCATCTGTCCAAGGAATGTGTTTATAAATGGTTCCAATTAGAGTAATGAAGGATTCATGTGAGAACAATGATCAATAGCTAACCTTAGGAACAATATAAGTCAAAGACAGATGTAAACTGTGACAGGGCATAACAGTGTCAAGTTATCTACGGGGAATGAGCACAATTGCTCCTGGAAAACAAATGAAAAATTTCAAGTCTTTGACTACTGGACAGAGGTTGATTCCATGACACAGAAGCATTTAGATTCTTTGTTAAATAAATCATTGACCCACACATGACTGAGACTATGCAGATTAATGTGAACAACAGAGGCCAGGAAAAGGCAGTTCAGAGGCCAGCCAGATCAGGTCTTTACTGGGATTACGGACTGTACCCCCTATTAGCCTTCAGGAACAGATGTCCATTGCTATAAGAATGAGCCACGTTGATAGTGAAGTTTCTGTGCAAACACATTTTAGATTATGTTAGACACATCTGGTCAAGGGCTTTGTAATAGCTTTATTTATTTCTTGCCTGAACTGGAACGTCAGAAGCATGTACTCCACATTAAGCCAAGAGTTCCCTTTGCTCCACACGGCTGCCACAGCTGGAACTTTTTGTTGGTTGACACAGCCAGATCTTCTGTAGAGACCATTATATTCCTTGGCGTATTTCAGTGAGTTTGCATCTTTTAATCCATCTCAGCAAGCAGTGGGGAGTTTGTAAGGGCCACGCGCAGGACGTCCTATTAAAACTACACAGGGACACCAGCTGGGAATGCAGAATTGATAGCATCTAGGTGGCCTACTACCAAGTTGGCCTTGGTAGGATGAGCTCTTTGCCACAGCCCTATTCATTTAGATCATTTAGGAAAAAAAACATCAAACCAGAAGTAGTTTCTCAATCTTATGTATTGAGGTTGCTCATAGATTACGATCTCTAGCCAAATTAAAAGAACAAAAGAAATTTTGCTGTAGACTATAAGATCTGTGTATGATGCACAGTTTCATGAGGGTTACTAAAAAAACATCTGGCCTACAAAAGTTGAAGAAGAGGAGACCAGTTAAAACTAGGTTCTGCCTAGATTTCTAATATAATTAAGGCTGGCTGTTTTTCCTCCTTAACCACATCAATTGAAAGCCAAATCTCAATGTTCTATAGCCTTGAGGAATAATAAGTTAAAGGGGGAGTGCTGAAAACATAAGTAGATATTCCCAAATGTGCACCTAGAATAGTCTCTAAACACATGCTGAATTGATTGTATCTGGCCTGGTTCAGATAAGTTCACTGCCTGCTTCCAGTTTTCAGGAACAAACTGTCTCAAACATGAGAGTAGCTCAATTCCAGCCCTGGAGCACCCACCCTCACTTTGTCTTTGCCATGTCCTTCCTACTGACTTGACCCCCAGTTCAGAAGAGAAGCTGCCCTAGCCTTTCCAACTGACAATCCAATGGTACTCTCATGGGTTTCTCTTCTTAGTAACCCACTTGACCAGTGATTAAGCTCTAATTTCTTGGCTTAGTGTTTGTGTAAATTATACTTCTGATAAACCTGACCTTCAGGACCCTCTCCTATAAAGCTTCTCTACCAAAAGTGTCTTGGGGAAAAATATCCTCCAAGGTCCACTTTGTCCTCATGAGATTTCTTGAATGATTGAGAAAGCCCTCAAACATTCTTTCCATTGATGTTGCTAGAGCATCCTACCATGAAGCAGATGCATAAAGAATTATATGTCATTATGGACATGCACATGTGTCTAACACTTTATTAAATATAGATAAAGCTATAAAACTCCATTCTAGGAAAAAAGACAGTCACAACATTGAAAGAAGGTGTTCAGTAATTCATAGCAAGAAGTACTACAGAGGAAACCTAGACAGATGGGACTAATGTGAATATGTATGTACCAAAGATCAGAATATGCATAATAAATAAACACCTCTGAAATTTTAACACAGGAAAGTAACTTTGATCTCATAATAACCACACAGTAAAGTTGGTACATGAGGAGAGAACACAAATTCTGAAAATATAAAATCTAGATTTGATCCCAGTTCAGCTACACAAGTTAAATATATTTCAAGAGTGAATTTCAAAAATCATATATATAAGTCCCGGGTACATCAGTTTCTTTAAGTGTCAACTGGACTAAGCATTTTGTATGCCAACTGCTAGTGCTGTGTCATTGTATTCTATTGCTCAGAAGCAAGTTACTCAAGGGAAGGGGACTTCTACCAGTTTGTGAATACTAGGAGAAAGGGATCACTGGAAGTCATCTAAAAGGCTGCTGATTACAATGGTCTCATGGAAATGTCATAGATTTTGGAGCCAGATTTCCTGATTTCTACTTTCTGGCCCACTACTTCTCAGATATTTGACTTTGGATAAACTTATTACTCTTCGTTGTGTCTCAGTTTCATTTGTAAGTTGGGGTAATATTACTTCTTTGTAATAAATCCTACCAAATTAATCTCATTCTTTTTCTAAATATAATATTAGCCAGTTTATATGTAGAGAGAGTTTATAGATAGATAAATCTCTCTCTCTCTCTCTATATATATATACATATATAGGTAGGTAGGTAGGTAGATGGACAAACAGATATACAGATAGAAATTTATTTCAATACGGTATTTGACCAAGAATTCCCTGATACCTTTGAGGACAAGAAGAAAAGTGAAAGATTTGGGGTTGTCCAATAGAACAGGGTTCACTTGAAAAAGGGCTTCTTATATACTATTATAAAGGGATATATTCCTGTCTCTTTCCCATGCAACAAGTTTCTAAACCTCTTACATAAAAGCATTAAGTAATGAGATTATTAAGTTTTTGCACAAAACTAGAAGAATAGTTAATTGTTTGGATGACATATGCAAGACTCCACATGATATTAAGAGATATGAGTGATATGCCCAGCTAAATAAGATACTATTTAAGAAAAACAAAGTTAGGGGTGCCTGGGTGGCTCGGTCGTTGGGCGTCTGCCTTCGGCTCAGGTCATGATCCTAGGGTCCTGGGATCGAGCCCCGCATCGGGCTCTCTGCTCTGCAGGAAGCCTGCTTCTCCCTCTCCCACTCCCCTTGCTTGTGTTCCCTCTCTTGCTGTGTGTCTCTGTCAAATAAATGAATAGGATCTTTAACAAAAAAAGAAAAAGAAACACAAAGTTAAATTCCCTGTTTAAAATCAATTAATACATTAAAAAAGATAGAATGGAGCAGGCCTTCTGTTCATCTCTGTAAAACAGTTTGGTATTACCACAACTAAGGTTTACCTTCATTAGCTTAGAATTGACTGTGCTGGGGACACCTGGGGGGCACAGTGGGTTAAGCATCCAATTTTTGGTTTCGGCTCAGGTCATGATCTCAGGGTCAAGAGACTGAGCACCATATTGGACTCTGTGCTCACCATGGAGTCTGCTTGAGACTCTCCCTTTCACTCTGCCCCTCTCCCTCACATGCACTCTCCCTCTCAAATGAATACATAAATCTTAAAAAAAAAAAAAAGAACTGACTATGCTGAGATCTAGTTTAGAGCTTCCTAATCCAAAGTGCTATTCCAACATCACTCCCCTCTGTTTGCTTTCTGAGACTTTCAAGGATATTATTTCATACCTCTAAGAGTTATGCTATGAATTACAGTAGTCACCAGCAAAATATAGCTCTTTCAATTTAAATTCAAGTTAATTAGAACTAAATTAAATTAAAATTTTAGTTCTTCAGACACACTAATCAGGTTTTAAGTATTCAATAGCAACATGTGGCTAGTGACTCTCATATTGAATATTGCAGAAATCACTGCATCATTGTAGAAAGTTTTTTTTATTATATTATGTTAATCACCATACATTGTATCATTAGTTTTTGATGTAGTGGTCCATGATTCATTGTTTGCATATAACACCGAGTGCTCCATTCAGTACATGCCCTCTTTAATACCCATCACCAGGCTAACCCATCCTCCCACCCCCCTCCCCTCTAGAAACCTCAGTTTGTTTCTCAGAGTCCACAGTCTCTCATGGTTCATCTCCCCCTCCAATTTACCCCCCTTCGTTTTTAGCTTCCTGCTATCTTCCTTTTTTTTTTTAACATATAATGTATTA
>NC_138378.1:29301817-29336380 GCF_054177405.1 Leptonychotes weddellii | reverse complement strand
ATCTAGCTAGGAATGAATCTTAGACATCTCAAGAATCTATCAGAGTAAAGCTTTAAAACTCTTCCAGTCTATATTTTTTGTTGTGTGTTCACTGAAGTCTCCATTCAGTTATCTGAAGAGCTAATGACTGAACAGAGATTCCTTAAATGCTTGCAACCAATAATCTTCCAGTCTTTGCTGAAGGATTCTGTCTGTTTTGGGTAAACCTTCAACATTCAAACAGGCAGTTTATAACTCTGCCTTAGCCTTCACTTCCTGCTTATGCAGAACCTCAAGGTCGGTCAGAGGTCAGCATTTAGCATGCTCACAGTCCTAGGCATGTGCACAGCCCTACATATGAGAGTAATCTGAGACTCTTAGGAACAAATCTGAGCTTTTCAAGATCCTTTAAGGGCATCCCAATCCCCCACTTTTCCTTTTAAGCTTTTTAGTTTGGTTATTATTTGTCCCAACCTTTCTCTACTACCCCAGGCACTGTGATGTTGTACAATTGCCTGTGATCGTTGTAACAAATGTCTCTAAGGAAAAGGCAGCTTATAGGAAGCAAACTCCCAGTCAGGTCAAACAAGACAGCCTTGCAAGTAGTGAATGCCAGTGAACCACTAGACAGATCAAATAATAATCTTCCTCTAGGAATGGGATTTTGAAGAAACTCTAAATCCATTTTGTCACCACCAGTGGTTGCCAGGTTGCTAGTTTTCAGGATGACTGTAAGGAATTGGTTTTTAAGTCTTCTGAGGAGCTGGGGGTGGGAATAAGGCAAATTAAGATGCCATAAAACTCTGTTCTTATTAAGATTCAGCTATTTTTCTTAAATAAATGTTTCAGAAATTGCTGCAATACTTTGGTTAATTTCTGCAGTTGTGAAAAGCTTAACCCTGACAGTTTTTGCCAGTGTTCTCATTGCTTTTATGTAGGAGAGGATTTTTAGAGGTTTTTTTATTCTGCCATTTTTGCTGATGCCACCTCAGATTATATATTGTAAACCAAAAATCTGCATTCATGGGTTTATCAAAATGATCATAAATAGCCACCTCAAATCAAATGAATGATATTGAACTTTTGCAAGGTTGGTCAAATAGTTTGAACTAATCAATTACAAATATCACATGGATACATGTACAAAGTCTCCTGAATATCGCATGTAATCCTTCAATGAGAACAAATAGCCTTGAATATCAAAAGAATAGCCCAGTTAATTGGTCAGTTAATTACTGCCTGTGACAAAGTGACCTAAATCTTAGCGGCTTAAGACAACAACAAATATTAAGTTACTGCTCATTAATTTTGTGGGTAAAAAGAATTTGTAAATGAATTTGGTTTTGAATTGTGGTTGCAGTCAGATGATGGCTGTAGCTACAACATCCAATGTTGGGGGGTAGAAGGAACAACCAGCTAGCTGAGCATCTCGTTCTCTTCATTTTAGTCTCATGTCCTCACCATATGCTCTTTATGTGATGACTATTTTAGGCTTCCTCATAACATGTCAGCTTCATGGCAGTCAATGGCTTATAAGTCCTCTGAAGGCTTTAATAATGAGTATTCTAGCAAGTAAGATAGAGGTAGCACTATTTTTTATGCCTTAGCCTCAAAAATTATACAGCATCATACTTACCATACTTATTGATTACAAATAAGTTATAAACCCACCCAGTTTCATATGGAGAGAATCAGATTCTATTTCATGATGGAGGAATAATAAGGTCTTAGAAGAACATGTGTGAATGGGGATAATGTTGCAGCTCCTTGTGGAAAATACAATCTGGCACCCAATTAGAAACCTCATTAACAAGCATTAGGAATATTGGGAGTTGATGAACTCAATATGTCACTCAATGAAGAACTAATAAGTGCCTTTGATCCTCCATAATAAATCAATAGTCCATGAAATCCATAAACCCATTCACAGTTAGCTGTGCCTTCAAAAATTGACCTTCAATTATACTTCAGTGTAGTTGGATTCAGTTTTCATTATAAGTTAATTATTTGCCACTGAGATGAGATAGATCTGCCAAACCAGTTTCACTTTTGACTCATCACTAAGTATATTTCGCCCCATTACTCTTTTGGCTTCTATTAATACAAGGCCACAAGTTGAAACATTGCTTCCAAGTCAATTGCTCAATTTAAGGCACAAAATTATTTTAGTAAGACATGATGAGGATGATGAAATGCTTCATGTATCATTCCCCTTTATAGACACCTTGATTCTGACAAGTTTTATTCCTCATTTGGTATTGAAACACTGCCATCTTCATTAAATTTGTTGTCGGGTGTATTTGCTGAGCACCAATTTGCTATACATTTCCTGTCTACAAATTGCCTGTGGAATCAGGCATTTGTAGCTGAGTTTGAGATTCCAAATGCAGGTTGAATCTGGTCTCATTTACCGTGACTGTTACCATTTCCAACAAGACAGTATGTACTGTCAGGAAAATATGGCAATTTTGTAAATGTTTGCCTCTGAAAATTTTGTTGCTTACTTTTTATTCTGAACTATAATACTATGCTATAAAAGTGAACCAACATAAGTGTACAAGGGTACGAGAATAGACACCAACCCTGCCAGCAATCCTGAAACCGTGGCCCCCCGTTGATCTCTTCTCCATTATGCATGCTCTTCCTCATTCCCTTATATAACTACTATCCTGCTTTTTGTGATAATCACTTCCATGGATTTTTTAAAAATATTTTTTAATCAGTTTGGTATATAACACTAAAAATATTAATTTTGCCTATTTTTAACTTTATCTAATTGGAATGGTACTGTATGTAATATTTTGCGACTTGATTTTCTTCACTCACAGTTATTTTCGTAAAATGTACTCAAGTTGTTCATTGGGTCTGATTTTAAAGTACTTAAAATAGTTACTAGCACATAATTGGCATGAAATAGATGCTAATTTTCATATCTCCCTATTTTCAAGGTTTGCAAATCCTTAAATAAAATCAAATCTTTTTATGTGTGGACCCAAGAGGACTTATTGCATTATTTTAACAATCTAAAAATTTAGATTTCAATTTTCTTTGGATTTTCATTCTAAGCAAAAATCCACTTTTCCCCAAATCCTCTTTTACAAAGGCATCTATAGCAGCTAAACTATCTTTTCAAATTGTGTGTAGTTTTTCAAACTTTGTATAATGCCAAATAGATCGATAAAATTTCTTAGATGAAAATATGGAGTTACCTTAAAAAAAAACAAGTGCTTTCTGAGTCTATAGTGAGACATATTCCATAGGAATAACTTAGGTATCATAGCATCACTTACTGTGGGCCTGGCACTATTCATTTTATATCTGCTATCTCACCTAGGTCACAGCCCTATTATTACTTATTCCCATTTTATAGATGTATTTAAAGAACCAAGGTGAGGGGAAACAATTTGCCCAAAGTTAAACTGCTAGGGACTGAACTGGAATTTGAACCCTGGTACTCTGTCCCTAGGTCCCACGCTTTTAACCAGGACGTTAAACCTCCTCTGTTAGGTATACACTCTCACCTTCAGGGGGATTTACCACTGAATTTAGTTTTGCCTGAGCTCTTTTGTTTCTAATCAATCATCTCCATGGCTTTGTGTAAGTCAGTTAGGGTGGAAGACAGCAAAAAAGTTTTGCCATGGGATTGAAGATATCAATAAGCTGGTTGGAAAAACAGGATCACATTAATAACTCACATTAGTAGTGCTGGTAGATCTCTTGACTCTCCTATGGCCTATTTCAAGTCAGTGGAATCATCCCCATGGAACTAACACATATACCTTCAAGATGACCCAAATTGCTGCACAATGCTAATAGAGAAACTCCATGGGACCTTTTGGCAATAGTCCTTATGCTCATTCACTGTTTTGCTTCTTGTCACCTTATTGTTCCTGGGATCTGATTTCCTCTGTATCCCATTGGTTCTTTCTATGGCTAAAGCTTGTTTCTACTACTCAATGGCTGACATTCAGTTTCCAACCTTACCTTAATCTGCTCATGCTTAAATTTGGTGTCCTTGGGCAAGTCACCAATCCCTTTCACTCTTAGTTTTACTGTTTCTAAAATGAGGCATTTGAACAAAATGACCTCCAAGATATTTGCCAGCATCAAAATACTATGCTTTCTTTCCAAGTACTTGCAGTATAGCCTCCTTGGTGTCATTATAAAGTATCACTATGATCAAATGAGAAGAGATTTTTTTCATAGTTGACATGAAGAGGACTAGATATGTTTTGTGTCACTTTACATTGGGTGAAACCACTAAATATTTGAATATTAGAGAGGGGACCCCATTAATGATGAAATGCTTGTCTAATTTAATTATTTGGATAACTATTCTCTTGGCCGTTGCTGGCAAGAAAGCCACATGCTACCCTTCACTAGCTATAATTTTCTTTTACAACCCCTGTTTAAAGAGATTAAGTAGTTATTCTGGGCTTGTTATGGACAAGCTGCTCTAATAACATAAAAAAATTTCGATTATCATCTGCATTCTTGCTATTGATAATAATACACCGAAGAATATATTATTCTGTTAGACTTGCTATTCCCAGAATTTTATCAAGTATCACTTAGAAGGAGACTTTGGAAATATAATTTCCTGGTATGTGTATCACTGCATTTAATTTTAATTTCATATTTTGCAAATAAATGAAGCAATAGGGCAATACATTTCAAAAAATTACAGATGTAAAAAAATAAAGCAATTTAATTTCTTCAACTTCTTCGGCAACCAATTACAGTTTAACATTATTAATTTGTTAAATAAAAATTTATATTTAAGGGGCGCCTGGGTGGCTCAGTCGTTAAGCGTCTGCCTTCGGCTCAGGTCATGATCGCAGGGTCCTGGGATCGAGCCCCACATCGGGCTCCCTGCTCTGCGGGGAGGCCTGCTTCTCCCTCTCCTACTCCCCTTGCTTGTGTTCCCTCTCTCACTGTCTCTCTCTGTTAAATAAATAAATAAAATCTTAAAAAAAAATTATATTTAAATAGCACAGTTTAATTAGTTGTCTTCTAAAGAATGAAGTTGATTTATTTTTCCAAATAATAATTTTGATAGAATCTCACAAATCTTAGAAGAAATGTATCTGGCTCACACTCTGGGATTCTGGAATTAGAAGAGAACTAGAAATTAAAAAAATGAACTTATACCTGAAGCCAACAAAATACTGACTTTTGATTGGTTCACTTCCCTGAATTTATTTGTATCTTGTGGTGAAAAGTGTTTATCATCCCTCTTCTGAATTAATTTGTATCTTGTGGTAAAAACAACATTTGTATATTGTTTAGAGGAGAAAATTAAAGGGTTACTTTATACAGGTCTTCAGCCATGTGATAAGTAAGAAGATATAGGGAAAATTTCCTGATGTAAATAACAATTTCATAATGATATAAATAGATATGGATCTTTTACACAATAAACAAATTGATCTGTTTAATAAATCTAGCAAAGATTTAGAGAGAAGAAATTTTTTCAACTACTTCAAATATGCAAGTCTAACAATAATTGTGTTACAACGTTGAATTTTTTTTTTTTTTAAGATTTTTTTATTTATTTATTTGACAGAAACAGAGACAGCAAGAGCAGGAACATAAGCAGTGGGAGCGGGAGAGGGAGAGCAGGCTTTCCCTCGAGGAGGGAGCCCGATGTGGGACTCGATCCCAGGACCCTGGGATCATGACCTGAGCCGAAGGCAGACGCTTAACGACTGAGCCACCCAGGCGCCCATAATGTTGAATTTTTAAAATACCCTAAAAATGCTAGTTTATGTCCAAGTATATTTTACTGTCACTCTGCCACAGAAACCAATCAAAAGTCAGTATTTTGTTGGCTTCAGGTATAAGTTCATTTTTTCAATTTCTAGTTCTCTTCTAAATCCAGAATCCCAGAGTGTGAGCCAGATACATTTCTTCAGTTCTATCTGCCTCAAGGATCTCTAATAGATTTGGCATTTTTCTGCTCACTATTATTTCATGCAAAAATGCAGGAAGGTCAATTAAGAGTTCTGCTTTGAGAAGCCAGGGGACAGCAAAACAGGGCATCCTTTTTGTGAACTGCTAACTGTAGACAGGATTTAGGAGGGTAATTTAAAGTTAATGGGAGCTAGCCTTTGATGCAGTTAAGACTTCAAAGACATGCCAGGTTTTTATTTGTTAAGGGGGAGGAGGGAGTTACAATAAAAAGAGGGATCACATTAAAGCTTACAAAATCTCCCTAAAGGTCTTGGACTAACACAGGGGTGTGGTCAGGAGGGGGGGTCCTTCTTCCTTCCTACCCTCTCTCCCTCCCTCCCTCCCCTCCTTCCTTCCCTCCCTTCCTCCTTCCCTTCTCCCTCCCCCTCCCTCCTTTCCATTTTCCTTTCTTTCTGGTGTATCTGACTGAATTAACAATGGCTGACAACCAACAGTGACACCTCTCCAATGTGACAAGTTTAAAAACTAAAAACTGCCACTCACTTAGGAAAGATTAAATTATTCTAGATCATTTTTTTAGAGATTTATTTATTTGAGAGAGAGAGTGTGGGAGCAGGGGGAGGGGCAGAAGGAGAGGGTGAAAATTTCAAGCAGACTCCCCTCTGAGCACAGGGTCCTACATGGGGCTCAATCCCACAACCCATGAAATCACGACCTGAGCCAAAACCAAGAGCTGGAGGCTCAACTGACAGCTACCCAGGAGACCCCTAGATATATTTTTTTTAATCTTTAATTTTCATAAAGGAGGAATTAGTCCTTGATTTGGATAATTCCTTGTTGTTGGCAAGATTGGGGTGCCACATATTATATTTGAACTAATTAAGAACATTAAATCACTTTTCAAAAGAGGAATGGAAGAAGGAAGAAATTCTAATTAGGTGTGAGGAACTTCAGCTAATGAAGAGAGCTCAGCTGCATTTCTGCTTGTGCCTCATGCTAGGATCTGTGGGCAGCTGCTACATGGATGTGGGAACAATCAGGGCTGATCAAACACAGTCAGGGAATTATCAAGCACTTTAACAAGGTACAACTCTAGAAAACATTGGGTCTAATATCCTTCCAAGCAGTTTTTATGGTTTTGTTTTGTTTTGTTTTTTAATCTCTGATTCTGGTCACAGCGATTAATACCTGAGCAATCTAGAATAGGGCTGAAACAACCAATGCCAGGATAACCAGTTTCTAGAGACATTAACTATTCTGCTCTGTTGACCAAAGGCCATGCATTTGTTTGTGTAAATTATGTAAGCATGCATTTGCCAGCGAGATCAGCAGTTTTTCTCTCCAAACTCCTCTCTCAGTTCACCTCCTGAAGAGCAGCTAATTCCCTTTAAAAATAAACTTTGCCAACTGAATCAAAAACTTGCTCCCATTCATTTTATATCACTCTCTTTAACAATCTACCATTAGTAGATTGTTCCATTGCCAAAACCAGAAATTATTATATTGTAAATTAAAATTTTATTTTTTAGATATAAATATATATTTTCCACTGAGGCCATTGTGATTCTATGAAGACATCTTTTTATATTTTAGAAATGTATGTTGGAGACCAAGTCCCCTTGTTTGTTTCAGAATAATTTTTGTAACAAGGAATCCCAAATTCAGAACTACCCTAATTTATACAGTTATACATGTTCTCTTTAACTATACTAACTATATTCTCTTCAACTTAGTTCAATTTTAATTCAATTTTTAAAGTTCTGTTATAAAAGTTAGATGTATAATTTTCAGCAACCTAGCTTCATAGCTTTACTTATAGGCCTTTGATAGAAATTAGAATGCAGGGCTCCTGGGTGGCTCATTCAGTTAAGCGTCTGCCTTCAGCTCAGGTCATGATCTCAGGGTCCTGGGATCCAGTGCCACATCAGGCTCCCTGCTCAGCGGGGAGTCTGCTTCTCCCTCTGCCTTTGCCCTTCCCCCCTGCTTTTGCACTCTCTCACACATAAATAAATAAAATCTTAAAAAAAAAAAAAAAGAAAGAAATTAGAATGTAAGCTCCAAGAGAGCTGGTATTTTGTTTATTTACTGCTTCATCTCTAGCACTAAAAGAGTGTCTGGCACATAAACAGGGAAACTGAAATAATCAGAAACTAAATGGCATTTCTTTACATGGGCACAAACTAACTACTAGATAACACAAAATGTTGGTAAACTAGAACTTTGTTTTTAATTTTTTATCTGTGTATATTTGTTGAGTGCTCCAACTGAGAATGCATCTGTGAAGGAAAATCAGTTCACTCTTAGTTCCCATGGAGAGTACAGTCTCCCAAGGGACAGACATACGAATCCATATACCCCATAGATAAAACTGTGTTGGAGTATGATGATTGCAAACTGAAATAGTTCTATGAGGGAGAGAGGGAGGAGAGAAGGAAGGAAGGAAGGAAGGTAGGAAGGAAGGGCCTTAAATTCATTTATGTGCTCAGAAAATGCCACACATAAGGAATTGAAGCATAAGTTGATATCTGAGGAGAAATTCGGTGTTAATTAGGTAAAGAGAGAGAGAAAAAGAATTTCAGGCACAGGGAACAGGCTGGGCAAAGGCCAAGGGCAATAACAAACAAGTCAGGAATCTAGAGAGTGAAGGATGATGGCTCCTAAATGCTCTATAATATGTGCTCTTGTTTGGACTGGAAGAAAAATTATCTGATTTCCTTCTGGTGGGATTCTGGCAATACTGAATTAGTGTACTATTCACCAATGCCACACTAGACAATTCCTAAGACCACAAGTGGGCACTTGATTCAAAGGTAGCCCCACTTAGGACCTCCTGGCCAAGAATCTATGTATAAAGAGCTCTGCCCAGTGGCAGTAGTGGTAATTGTCTAAAGCAGTGGTCCTCAAACTGTAGACATCATCATAATTACATGAAGGATTTGTTAAAGGAGATTGCCAGGCTCTGCCCACTGATGTTTCTGCCTTAGTATGTTTGTATTTCCAACAAGTTCTCAAGTGATGCTAGAGCTGCTGGTCCATATAGACCACTCTTTAAGAACTATGAGTCTAGAAAAACCAAACTAGATCCCCAAGGATCTAGAGATGAGGAAATAGGTCAGTAAGCAACAGGATAGCGTAGCCAACAATCTAGACAGAGATCCTGTGAAGGAAAGAAACCCAGAGAGCGGGGGTCTTTTATTCCAGTCCTTATCTAGCAATACCACAGATTTCCTTTTCCCTTTGCAGTATCTGAGTATTATGTAATTGCTCTAGAGTCCTTATTCCTTGTTTCTTCATTGATGTGTTATCACCAAAATTAGATTCTCATGTGCAGTGATTTTGACATTTTAAGGAAACATCTTTTCTTTGGCTTCTGAGTCTTTTCTCAAGGAGTGATCTCCTTTAATTTGTGGCAAATACATAAGGACGAATTATAAGGATGTCCATAAAAAAATAGATAAAAATGGATAGCAAAATACCCTCTTACAGGTAAACTAAGATAATACTTACTAACCCAAGCATCTTATCAGACGCTTCATACACATGATCTCATTTGATGACCTCAACAACATTATTAGGTAGTTATTCTTACTCTCTCACAGATGAGAACACAGAGGCTCCAGTTGGTAAGTACTGGCCAAATTTATGTGTGTCTGAATCATAACTTTTTTCTCTACAAAAGTAGCCATCACTTTTGCATCACCATGTCACCAAATACATACATTTTGCAACACCACATGCATATATGTAGCATAGTGTAGTGATCAGAAGATGGGCCTTTGAAGTCTGACTTCCTGTGTTCAACCCCAACTCCACCACTCACTGTGTATACCTTGCTGGTGGCATGAAGGTTAAGCAGGTTAATATTTTTCAAGCATCTTGAACAGTGCCTAGGACTTAAAAACCTTTCTTAAAATGTATGTTTAAAGAAATAAAATAAACACAAAAGGGGAAAGGTTTCCCATGGCACATAGTAAGTTTGCATGTTTTTATTAATCATGAAAGGAAAAGAACACCAACATCCTACAGGCCTTTGCAGATTGCAAATGTACTGCCCTGATTGCTCTGAATCTCTTCCCAATGGAACTGACTTCAATTGAAACAGAATATGGAGAAGTTCAAGACTAAAAAAGCTCTCAAACACAGAAATTGTGAGGAGATTGGTAGATTCGCTGGAGATAAAGGGTAAACTGAGGCTGGCAGTTTGCCAAAGAGAACTAGGGAAAGAGATAGCTGAAAGGAGCCCTCCTGTGATAAGAACAAATCTCAAACAGTAATCTCAGGAACTATTCCTCCAAAAGAACCAAAATTTGATTGGATAAGTCCCTGGAGCAAGTAATACTCCCAAAGCTTTATTGAAAACAAGAGAGCAGTCAGCAGACAGTTAGTAGATCTTGAAAGCTGGGTGTGGTCAGGGAAAAAGACAATCACAGAGCCCTGCCAAAGCCACTGTCACCTAGGGTGACTGGGCATTCCCTAGACTGCAGGGCCTGAGTAAGTAACAAGGCATCACACTGTGGGGGAGATGGGGAAGGATGGAATGGATTTTACCAAAATAATCTAGCCAGTCACTAATCAAATAAACAAGCAAATAGCAGTAACAAGCCCTGGAGTGGGGAATTACTACCCAGTGTTGCTATGTAACATTATCTAAAATTTCCAGTTTCCAAAAAAATACTATGAGACATGCAAAGAAATGGGAAAGTATGACCTATACCATTAAAAAGTAGGCAACTGAAAATACCTGAAAGTGAGAGCAAACAGATGTCAGATTTAACAAAGTCTTCAAGGTAGTCATTATAAATGAGTTTAAAGAATTAAAGGAACCCATAATTATAGAAATAAAGGAAGGTATGATGACAATGTTGCATCAAATAGAGAATGACAATAAACAGAAATTATAAAAAAGAAACAAATGGAAGTTCTGGAGTTGGAAAATTAACTACAGTTACAATTTTACTGAAAGGGGAATGGTTAAAATTAACACAGGAAACAACAGATGTTGGCGAGGATGCAGAGAAAGAGGAGCCCTCTCAAACTGTTGGCGGGAAGGCAAGCTGGTGCTGCCACTCTGGAGAATAGTATGGAGGTTCCTCAAAAAGTTAAAAATAGAACTACCATACTATCTATCAATTGCACTGCTAGGTATTTACCCAAAGAATACAAAAATACTCACTCAAAGCTATACATGCACCCCAATGTTTATAGCAACATTATCAACAATACTTGAATTATGGAGAGAGCCCAAATGCCCACCAACTGATGAATGGATAAATAAGATGTGGAATATATACATACAACAGAATATTACTCAGCCATAAAAAAGAATGAAATCTTGCCATTTGCAATGATGTGGATGGAGTTAGAGTGTATTATGCTAAATGAAATCAGAGAAAGAAAAATACCATATGATTTCACTCACATGTGGAATTTAGAAAACAAAACAAACAATCATAAGGGGAAAAAAGAGAGGAAAACCAAGAAACGGACACTTAATTATAGAGAACAAACTGATGGTTACCAGAGGGGAGGTGCAGGGGGATGGGTTAAGTACGTGATGGGGATTAAGCAGTGCACTTGGCATGATGAGCACTGGGTGTTGTATGGAAGTGTTGAATCACTAAATTGTACACCTGAAACTAATATTACACTGTATGTTAACTAACTGGAATTTAAATTAAAAACTTCAAAAAAAAAATTCACTGGCAGGGATCAATAGTAGATTTTAACTGGTAGAAGAACTAGCAAATCTGGGAATGTCTTAACTTCTTCCTCACATTTGAAGGATAATTTTTGCTGGATATTAGATTCATGATTGACAGTTTTTTTTAGCACTTTGAGTACATGGTCCTGCTGCAGAGTGACCTGGTTATCAGGGGCTTAGAGAAAACATTCAGTAAAGGGACAAAAATGCAAGAGTTTGATGGCAGCAGCAAGACAGCTGAAATTATATACTCTGGGGATTAGTGAAAGGATGAGCTGAAGAAAATTCATTAAATAACAGGAAAAAAATAAACAAATAACCTTTTCTCTCCTGGCTTATGATCTGGGTGGGAAAAAAACTCCTCTGAGAACTGTTACCTTCAATTTTGCTCTTACAGGGGTTTGGAGTTGGAATTAATTCACAATGAAGAAATAAAATTGATCTAAGAATATTATGTATCCACAAGCTAATTTATAAACTCCAAGCCAAGAAATGAACATAAAGTTTCTTCCATAGTAGTGATACCTGGGGTACCTGATGAAAGCAAATGCTAAACCTCCCTGGAAAGACACATTTTCTGAGAACAAACTGCATACTAATCCCTGATGAAAATGAACTCAAAATAAAAATATAATTATAAAATACATCTAGAATCAATCTCCATGAGTCCCCCTATGAGAGAATTTCAGGACAGAAATTTTTAAATATGTATGGTAAAATTATTAAAGCCACAAAATGATGGATAACAGTTGGTAAGAGAGATTAAGCCCCATTAAAAAATTAAGGTGTTAAAAATAGAGATTAAAACAAATAACTTCATGAAGTCTAGAAGGGCACATATATGCCTACATGTAAATAAAATACGGTATAATAATTGCTACAAGGGATTTGTAAACTGAACAATTCCATGGGAATATACGAGCCAGAATACCTATAACTGCTGAGCAGCATCAAAAAAGTCTTCCCTTAATTGATGAAACATTAAGATTAAACATTAGCTTTATGGGGCATCTGGGTGGCTCAGTCAGTTAAGCATCAGACTCTTGATTTTAGCTCAGGTCATGATCTCAGGGTAGAAAGATGGAGCTCTCCTTAAGATTCTCTCCCTCCCTCTCCCTTTACCCCTCCCCTCCACCCCCATCCCCAATCTCCTGTGCACGTGCACTCTCTCTCTCAAAAAAAAAAAAAAAATTGGGGCACCTGGTTGGCTCATTTGGTTAAGTGTCAGACTCTTGATTTCAGCCCTGGTCATAATTTCAGGGTCGTCAGATTGAGCCCAGTAACAGGCTCCACACTCTGGCGAGTCTGCTTGGGATTCTCTCTCTCCTCTGCCCCTGACCCCCTCCCCCACCCCCCTCTCTCAAATAAATAAGTAAATCTTAAAAAAAACAAAAACAACCCCCACCCGCCCCAAAAGAACTTCAGCTTTCCAATGAAACCTTTAAGATGAAATTTGAAGAATTGGTACTTTTGCCAGGAAACTGGTTATAGGGGCACCAGTGGGAAGTTGGGTGAGCATATGAGGCAAAGGGGGCAACACAATCAAGGCCAAAAAGCTAAAGAAAGGAAGGCTTATTAGAAGAACTTCACATAGTGTCATGCTGTGTGGTACCCTGTGCAATAAAGGGGATGGCAGAAGTTAAATCTGGTGGTAGCCAGATCATGAAAAACCTTTGCCGGCCTTCAAAGGAGTTAGACTTGCAACTGAAAATACATTACAACCATTGAAGGATTTTGAGAAGGAAAATTTCACGGATTAGAGAGGATACACTGACAGTAATGAAAGTTGGTCCCAGGACAGAGATAGAAAGGGGAGAAGGAATAAGCTATTGCATCTAAGTCGGCAGACTCTGTGACCTTGGGTTTAGAGAAGAAGATGCAGATATTTGAACAACCTGGTTCCTAGGGGCTACAGAAAACACACAGTAAAGGGGCAATAATGAGGATTATCATTACATTATTACTACATACTATGGGGATTAATGAGGTAGGAAAAAAAGTGGATACAGGAGAAACTGGCTTGATGTGAAACAAGATTAGGTCAGAGAGTAAAAGTAGCAGGAAGGAGGGAAGGAGGGAGAGGGGGTAAGTGTTCTCTCTCAGAGCAGACCTGGAGTTTGAAAGGAAATGAACGTGGTGATCACTGATGTTGTGGACAACACACAAAATTCCCCTGGAATCTATTGTTGATGTCATTAGTGTCAAAGGATGATTTTCAAAAAATGAAAGCATGACTTATACAAATTAGAAAAAACATTTGTTGAAGATACTGTTGAACATATTAAAGAATGAGTAAACCATGAAGATGGTATGATTGATTCAAAGAATGGGGAGCTGAATATTTATAAGCAATTTAATAGAGAAGTGTTAGAATAAGATTGCTAGGTTAGGTATAAGGCTAGTTCATGGCAACATATCATATTCTTCAGTGGGTTTTTTTTTTAATGAAAAAGAACTCATTTGCATCTCTACCACTCACAGATCATGTAAGTTATCATGTAACTTAAAGTGTGTGCCTTTAATTCACAGAATGTGATATCAACCAATGGTATATTCTTCTAGAAAACAAATTAATCCTTAAAAAAACTGCAGCTATCTTCTTAGTCTTATTTATAGGTTTAGAGTTGTTTTTCTTAACATTCATAAGCAAGGATCTATCACACATTTTAAATTTGTATTTTTTTAAATCTTTTTTAAAAATTTTTTTAGATTTTTTTTTATTTGTCAGAGAGAGAGAGAGAAGGCGAGCACTAACAGGGGGAGCAGAGGCAGAGGGAGAAGCAGGCTCCCTACTGTGCAAGGAGCCTGATGTGGGACTCAATCCCAGGACCCTGGGATCATGACCTGAGCCGAAGGCAGACACTTAACCGACTGAGCCACCCAGGTGTCCCTTTAAATTTGTATTTTAACTATCAGATAAAACACATCCAGAATACAAATCACTTGAACTGATACAGCATTGTATGTTGACTACATTTCAAAAATTTTTTTTAAAAGAATTTTAAAAAAATGTATATATATATATATATAGAATCCAACTACATCACCACCTCCACTGTTAACACTATGTTCCAAACTATTATACTCCACTTGGATTACTGCAGTTATCTCTTAACTAGCCTGCAGGCTTCTACTCTCCCCCCAGTTCCTCATTACAACCTATCTCAATATTCATCCAGAGAGATCCTGTCTAAGTCATACCATGTCGTTCCTTTAACACTCTCTAAAGACTGCCCATAGCACTCAGTAAAATTCAAAGTCCTTGCAGTGACCTTTAAGACTGCTCCTTCAATGAAACAGGTGTGTTTCTTCTTTAATATGTTGAACTTACATTTCACAATGGAGAGAAATTTTCGTGTTACTCAGTCAACAAATCATTAGCTACATGTTGTCCAATAAGGTAGCCACTAGACACATGTGGCTATTGAGCACTTGAAATGTGGTTACTTTGAGTTAAGATGTTCCATGAGTATAAAATGCACACTAGATTTCAAAGACTCAGTAAGAAAAAGGAATATAAAATATCACATATATGTTGAAATGATACTAATTTGGATACACTGAGTTACATAAAATACATTATTAATCTGCCCAGTTTCTCTTTTGCTGTTTATAGATACTGAAAGTTTGAAATGACATATGCAACTTGGGGTCTATTTCTGTCAGACAGGACTGATCTGGAACAAGGGCTTGGCGTATGGTTGGTGGTCAATCCATATTTAATAAAAGAATGATGAGAACAGGTAGGCTTACAAAGCAATCAGGAGAGTTGGCCTGTTTTATTTGTAAGTCATTTATGTTTCGCATCAGGTTATTAATCTGTAAATGGGAATAATAATAATAGTTATTATTATTTCAAAAAAGGTGATACGACTATTAAAATGAGATATCCTTATAAAGTGTTTAGTACAGTAACTGGTACATAGTATGCACTCAATCTTCTTTAACTATTACTGTTATTATTATTTGGTAGATGACAGAATACTCCTACTCCCCCACTTTCTTGTACTAATACATAATAAATACATAATAAATTAACTTGTTTTTTGGTCCATCAAACGGCACTTTTGAAGGGTTATGGTTTTAATAGACCTTGAAGTTCAAAAAATATTTTCACAGAAATTCTTACTGGTCTTTCATCTTTTTACAGCCTGTTCACATTGTTGAGCCATACTTGGATCCCCCTAGTAATGAAATGCTTTAGCACCTAAAGAGAAAAGCTCATGTTACGAGATAAAGGATATGAGACTCTGGACTCCTAAGGTAGTTATTGAAGTTCTCCTTCAATTTTAGTTTGCTTACATTACCTACAAAAGTTCACCTAAAACTTTCTAGTTTTGGTGGGGAAGAGGATAATAGAACTTACCACAGAGTTGACTGCTGAGATTGGATAACATAGCTTTACTCCCAAGGAGGTCACACAGGGCATCAAGTGTATCTGTAGCATTTTAATGTTCAGATGACTGATGGGTATCTGAGTATTTACTACACTGCGACCTATTCATTGAAATGTTTCAATGAATAATGAATAGTTACCTGAAGTGAATGTGGACATTCTGTATGCAAAGGTCTAGCTGGTTATTAATTGCTACATCATTAAATATTTTTTTAAGGGTCCAAGGAATACCAAACCCCAAGTAAGAAGTAGGGGAGGCAACAGGGGTCAGTGATACCTTCTGTTTCCACAGCCTGAATTGTATGCATAGATGATTAAGATATTCAAAGTGTGTGTTTAGTTTTTAACTTGGCCTGAAGAGGACCTATTTGCTCCTTGTGAATAATGGTGTCCCAATGTTGAGTTCTGAGACCCCGGGCTCTCCTCTTCTGCCATATTCGGCCACTGCTGTGCTCATGGTGACCACCCACACTCTTTTCCAACAAGGCTCTTGTTCCTAGGACAAATTAAATTATCATGGAACATGTTTCAAAACCCAGAGCAAGGCATTACTTCTGAACAACCAGGAATTTCTCAGAAACCAAGTCTTTAATTTGAACAGAGCTGGTCAAAAAACAAATTGCCAAGCCATTCCTTCATCCACACAATTCCACTTCTTCTGCCGCACCAGAATTCCACAATTTCAGCAACAGGAAACAGAATGTTGCCACTCTCTCGATCTATGGCAGTACATCAACCAGAGAAGAAAAAGTTTGTTTTTGAAAAGCGCTTTTATTCATTCACATAATCTGAAATGCCCCCTGGCCATGATCACTATCATCTTTGATGTGGCTTCCACATATTGTCTGCGCATCACTGTGCCTTCCAAAGAATAGGGATGCCTAAATGAAAGCAGTATGGTAAGGCTTGAAAGAAACGCTTAACAATTGAACACAATGTCTTAAAACAGAAGCTCTGTGGATTTCCCCCTGTTGATACAAAACGATAGTTCTCAAGACCTCACAGAAACACCTCAGATTCACTGCACAAGTCCCGCAGGGAAGCACATCCCTGTTGCTCATTCTGGCACAACTTGGCAGAGTTCCATTTAACATCTCAAGGAAATTCAACTCAGGCAATGGCTTAGCAAATGCATTCAAGGTCAGAGAAAATATTTCCCAGCATTACTGTTGATCTCTTGGCTTACTGCAGAAAGGACAGGAATCATGAACTTCATTTGATGGTTAAAAGTCCTTTGTTTGTGGGCTGTTCAGAAAAGAGTCCCTCTGTTCTCCTTCAAACCTTATATTCTTAGGGCTTTGGTTTGAAAGGAAGAAGAGAAAGGGAACCTAATAATCTTTCTCTCTTTTTCTCTTTCCATCTTTCTTCCTGTCTCAAACACATAAACATGCGACACATATACACATACGCAGGAAGCTGTATATTAAAAAGAAACAAAAGAAACAAATCTTTTCCAAATCTCTTCAAAAATATCGGAGAAATTAAAACAGTGAGTTCTTTTATTAGAATCTGAAACTCTAGAGATTTGTACCCACAGATAAAGTTTTCATTGATTGTGCAGCATTAATTTATTAAGATAATGCATTTTGACTACTTGTGAATTTTCTCCTTTACTCTATTCTCATTCCCATTCACTTCCCACCTCTGCAACCTACAGCTTCTTGATATTTCCCACTACAGAATTTTTCTCACCACTTCTACTGGAGGTAAGACCAACCAGAGTTACAACCTAAGCAAACCAGTTCTAGGCTTCTCTTCTCTCTTCCTGCCACCCCCTTCCACTGTGCTACAGAAGCTCGATGACCTCTAAAATCTTTAAAAAAAAAAAAAAGGGGGGGGGCGCCTGGGTGGCTCAGTTGGTTAAGCGACTGCCTTCAGCTCAGGTCATGATCCCGGGGTCCTGGGATCGAGTCCCGCATGGGGCTCCCTGCTCTGCGGGGAGCCTGCTTCTCCCTCTCCCACTCCCCCTGCTTGTGTTCCCTCTCTCGCTGTGTCTCTCTCTGTCAAATAAATAAATAAAATCTTTAAAAAAAAAAAAAAAAAGAAGCTTGATGACCTCAAATCCCTTTATTCTGACACCAGACTTGTATCTAACATCCCTGAAAGTGAAAATACTTATCCCTTCAATCTGAACACAACCTGTTTTTTCTTTTTCTTTTCTTTTTTTTAAAGATTATTTATTTATTCTTTTAACAGAGAGAGAGAAACAGCGAGAGAGGGAACACAAGCAAGAAGAGCAGGAGAGGGAGAAGCAGGCTTCCCGCCGAGCAGGGAGCCCGATGTGGGGCTCGATCCCAGGACTCTGGGATCACGACCCAAGCCGAAGGCAGACGCTTAACAACTGAGCCACCCAGGCGTCCCCACAACCTGTTTTTTCAAGTGAAATTAATCACAGTTACATGTTAGAAGAAAAACAACTTTATTTTAACCTCTCCTACTAAAACATAAAACAAAAATCTGCTTTCCTGGTTGTTTAAAGATTATCTGCAGTTATAACAGATGAAGGAATAACCACTGAATGATAAAATTGTACAGGTACACTTGATTTAGTCCTCTCCACCTCTTAAGTGATAGTTTACTCTGTTAGTCAAGGTAATGCCAGCTGCTGTAAACATAAATGGAACATGTATATGGCTGACAGCCAATGGCAGAAATTTATTCTACTTCCAAATCAGCTCATCCTGAAGGTAGACAGCTCGATTCCAGGTGGCAGTTGAGGCATTCAAGCTCCTTTCATGTTGTTCTTCCAACATCTTAAACTCAAGCCAATGAAAAAAGAACATGAAAAAGCCAAACACGGAAGATTTTTATAAGATTGTCCTTAACAAATGAGGATGATATCTCATTACCTTGAACTCAGTTACACGATCACACCTAAGAGTAAGGGATGCTGGAAATGTGTTCTAGCTTAGGCTTAGCAATGAAGTCAAGATAGGTACTAAAGACCAGTTAGCCAGTCTCTGCCAAATTTACTTTTAGAAAAATTCCTTCAGCCATTTTTTATGAGTTGGCTTACCAGCAACAAATTCTCTTAGCATTCCTTAATCTGAGACTGTCTTAATTTCCCCTTCATTCCTGAAGGGTATTTTCACTAGATACAGACTTTATAACTGATACGTCTTTTCTTTCAGCACTTGAAAAAATGTGCCACTTTCTTCTGGTCTTCATGATTATCAGATGAAAAAAAATGCTGTCATTTAGGTAGTGTTCCCTTAAAATAATGTGTTGTTACTCTTTGGCTACTTTCAAGATATTTTCTTTGTCTTTAGTTCTCAAAAGTTTTCATTATGATGTGTCATAGCATAGACTTAGGGTTTATCCTACTGGGATTCATTCAGCCTCTTGAATCTGTAAGTTTACATCTTTTGCCAAATTTGGGAAGTTTTCAGACATTATTTCTTCAAATGACTTTTCAACTGCACTCTCTCCTTTCCTTCTGTGACTCTAATAATGTGAACGTTAGTGTTTTTGTTGTTGTCCCACAAATCTCTGAGACTGTTCATCCTTTGTAGAGTGTTTTCTCCTTGTTGTTCAGTTTGGGTAAATTCTATTGCTCCGTCCTCAAGTTCACTAATTCCATCCTCTGTCACATACGCTCTATGACTAGGCTCATCCAGTGAGGTTTTTATTTCAATTATTTTTCAGTCTTAAATTTGCATCTGGTTCCATTCATTATTTTTATTTTTTATTTTTTTTAAAGATTTTATTTGACAGAGACACAGGGAGAGAGGAAACACAAGCAGGGGGAGTAGGAGAGGGAGAAGCAGGCTTCCCGCTGGGCGGGGAGCCCGATGCGGGGCTCGATCCCAGGACCCTGGGATCATGACCTGAGCCGAAGGCAGACACTTAATGACTGAGCCACCCAGGCGCCCCCCATTCATTATTTTTAACTCTTTGCGGGTATTTTTCTAATTTTTTTCTGTTTCAAGAGAACTTGTAATTACTTGCTGAAGTAATTCTTATAGGAGCTGCTTTAAAATTCTTATAGGAGAATTACAAGCTTTGAGTCATCTCTGTTGATTGATTTGTTTCACTGTAGTTGTGATTTTCCTGGTGCTTGATATTATGAGTGATTTTTTTATTGTGTCCTGGACATTTTGGATATTATTTTGTGAGAATGTGGATCCTATCTAATCTTCTTTCTTAGCAGAAAGTTCACCTGTTGAAGTGTAGCCTGTGGACCAGGTGAATGGGGTAAGCTGGAGTGAGTCCTGAGAAGTTAAGTTTCTAACAAGTTTCCAAGTGATGATGATCCTGCAGGTCTGGGAGCTGTACTCTGAGAACCAGAGAATTAGACTGAAAGAATGCTGGAGTCCCATGCTGAAGACTTTTACTTCCTACTAAGTCTTGCATAACCATGCCAGCAAAAGTAGGGCACTAATTCAAACTTCCCTTTTGATTCTTGGTGGAGGTGCTGGTGAATTCTACTCCCCTGATGGGCCTAGTTGACACCTGGGGAAAGAGGGCTGACATATGGACTTGTTGCTGGAAGGTGAGAGCAAAAACTCAGCCACCTGCTAGGAAGTTTTGGCACCAGAGGAGGGGAGAAGAGGAAGTGGAGTCCAGGCTACCCCCATCTCCCACTACCCTATTATGTCTTATTGGTGCCAAGTATAAAAACTGCACCATTTTTAGACATGGCCATCTCAACATGGGGCTTCCAGAGTCATTGAAGCATAGAGAGAGAACAATGGAGGACATGATTCTCTCAAACCTTCAGTTGAGACCTTCCTAGAGGTCTACTATATTCTGGCAAATCTGTCCAGGCTCCAGGTCCTATTTCTCTTTTGTCTCCCCCTCTGCTAAATATCTGCTAAACCTTGCACTTATGTGCTTTAGAGCAAAGAAAAGGACTATTTGATTTGAATTCAAATGTGCTGACTCTGAAGTCTTTTAATAACCACTATACAAAACTTAATTGGCATTCAAAAGTACTTGGTAACATGGGACTCCTGGGTGGCTCTGTCCGGTAAGTGTCTGCCTTTGGCTCAGGTCCTAGGATCAAGCCCCATGTCGGGTCCCCTGCTCAGTAGGAAGCCTGCTTCTCCCTCTCCTTCAACCCTTCCCCCATCTTGTGTTCTCTCTCAAAAAACAAAAACAAAAACAAACAAAAAAACTACTTGGTAGCGACACTAGAGTTGTATTATCTTTTTCTATCAGTCCTAAATGCCTAAGTCATGAACATGGGACACCTTTAACTCCAGGCTTGTGCCATTTAATGACCATATATAGATGAACTACACATGGTCTCTGTCCTAGACACTAATTCAATATGAAAGTTCATCCTGTTCACTTTTTTTTTCATCTTCCTACCTGTAAACTGGAGTGGCAAGAGATACTTGGGACTTCTTCATTATTGATGAAAGAGAAAATAAAAGGAAGTTGTTCTCTATAGCATTAATTTTTTCTATAATCATTTTTGGAGCCCACTATAGATGCTGCTTAGCATTGTCAATAAACCAGAAAGTTTTTGAGAGTTTTTTCCTTGTCCTTTGTTGTTTCTGCAGCCAGGAAAGTATAGTTCTATAAGATACACTAATTTGTGGTGGCATTTACAGACTTTTAGGGATGCATAATGAACACATATAAAGCAATTAGACTGCAGCGTAATCCGGAACATATTGAAGTGACAAATTGCTCAGAAAAGCGAATGTATAAATGGACTGGAATACCTATGAAAGATACCATGCCACAGTGAAAGCCATTAGGATTAGAAAAGTAAAGAGGAGGGGCGCCCGGGTGGCTCAGTGGTTAAGCGTCTGCCTTCGGCTCAGGTCATGATCCCAGGGTCCTGGAATGGAGCTCCGCATCGGGCTCCCTGCTCAGTGGGAAGCCTCCTTCTCCCTCTCCCACTCCCCCTGCTTGTGTTCCCTCTCTCACTGTGTCTGTCTCTGTCAAATAAATAAATAAAATCTTTTAAAAAAAGAAAAAAGAAAAAAAGAAAAGTAAAGAGGATCCATGAGATCCATCTGATGCATTACCTTAGGTCAGTAGTTCTGAAACTTTAGCAGACAACAGAATCACCCGGAGGGAAGGCCCATTAAAGCATAGATTGCTAAGTCCCATTTCTGATTCAGTAGGTCTGGAGTGAAGCCTGAGAATCTGCATATTCCAGATGCTGGTACTACTGGTGTGAGGAGCACACTTTAGTAACCACTGATCTATCTGGTCATTCACACTAACTGCATACATAGGTCTGTTAGCAACTCACACATTTCACACATCAACTTATAACACCTGTTGATGGCTTTGAGGTCTTCTGATTTTTCTTTCACCTTCTTGAATTTCATTGCTTTGCCTGCAATAAATATATCCTAATAACAATCTCTAGGCTATGCCACTTCAAAGTAAAATATGGTGGTGGAGCAGAAAACTAACCGCCTGGATGAAACCAACATTATAAGTTCTGTTTGAAAATAGTTCAATCTTTGATACTTTCATATACAAATCCAACATCAAAGTGAACTCCCAGGTTCTGTCAGATTTCTTCTTTCTAGTAAGAGATGAAACGTTTGTCTGCTGTCATTCTCTTAACGTGATAATTAGACAGTGTGATAATACAGTTTTCCTGGTATTTATAATCCTTGATCATATATTGTAATCATAAATATAGGCCACAGACTCAATGACTTAATTATAACCTTGATGGTAGACTGATAGAGAAAAACCTTGCACTATCCTCGGGGTAGGGAAAGGAGTCTTTTGAACGTATTTTAGAATCAATCTATGGGAAACATTAAAAAAAATTTAAAAATGTATTGAAGTGCTGATACTCAATCCAACATGATGATCTGAATATACCTGAACACACTCACCTTCATGTCTTTACACATGCTCTCTCAACTCATCTTTATCACATCAAATTCTTCAACTTTTTTCAAAGCCCAGATCATGTTTGCTCAATCCATTGCCTCCTCTACTTGAGACCCACTTATTTGTTAAACACATCCTATGTAAACCAGGTTCTGTGCTTGTAGTAAAGTTACAAAGTGAGTGGAACACAAGTGACTGCCCTGTGGTAAGGAGGAAAGACTTGTAAAAATATAAATGCAATAAAGAATTGGAGGGACTATCACAGAGTATAATGGCCACATTTTGACACACAAAAAAATGAATCCTATCTTTTTGTATCATTCTCTAAAACATCATGTTAGTGGATTCTATCTTCCTCTGCCAATGTAATAATTTCCATATATTCTCAATAAATCCTCTCTCAAGTGTTGTGGCATTGATTTATACATTTAACATTAAACTTGTCCTATGTGAAGCCTATTTATTTATTTATTTATTTATTTATTTGAGAGCCTACATGTGCACAAGCAGGGGGAGGGGCTGAGGGAGAGAATCTTCAAGCAGACTCCCTGCTAAGCAGGGAGTCTGACAAGGGGCTCAATCCCACGACCCAGAGATCATGACCTGAGCCAAAACCGAGAGTCAGATGCTCAACCAACTGAGCCACCCAGGCACCCCAAGACTAAATATTTTTATTTTTATTTATTTATTTATTTATTTATTTTAAATAATTTTATTTATTTATTTGAGAGAGAGACAGAGAGAGTGAGAGAGAGAGAGCACAAGCAGGGTGAGGGGCAGAGAGAGAAGCAGACATCCTGCCAAGTGGGAGCTCAATGTGGGGCTCAATCCCGGAACTCCAGGACCATGACCTGAGCCGAAGGCAGACCTTTATCCGACTGAGCCACCCAGGTGCCCCAAGACTAAATATTTTTAGAACACCTCTCAATGTACTGAGACCATAGAAAAAAGGCACCAAGTGGTTAAGTAACCCCAACATTCCAATAGGTTGAGGAGTTCAAGATATAGGCACTCTCAAAAAATTAATGTGTATCAGTTTTGAAACATGGAAATAATGAAAACTAGATGTGGGAGACAGGAAGTTAGATCATGGTCAGCTATTTCCCTAGAATCCCCTCCTTCACCACCACCACCACCAAAACCAAAACCAAAACAAACAAAAAACGCTAATGGATTTGCTAGTGTTCTAGTGAGGAGAGAGTAAGAGTTTATAAGATCCAAAGACCAGTGATGCAATTCTATCTTTTTCTACTAATTATTTTGCAGTGTTAAGAACTCCTGTGATAGAAGAATACTCAGATATTGTTAAGTACCACAATGACATTTGCAAGCTCATCTCTGGTCTCTAGGATGTGTCAACAACAGAAAGGCCAATATCTATCTAATAGAGAGCAGTGGCTGGAACAGTTCTATCCCTCTTGGCCTAAGCTACCCTCTACTTCCTGTGATGGATCCATGTCTAACCAGTAATAGATTAAAGAAACATTCAATTAATATGAACCACAGATTTCTCTTCTGTAGAAGTCTGCCATTCCAAAACATGAGCGTAGTGATCCCTCAAAAATTTTATAGACTCTCATTTTCATGGGTATTCTTACTCTTGGACAAATGATATATCTGAGCTGATAATCTGATTAATTTATAGACAATTTGGAAGGTCTTATTTTGCAATGACAGTTCCCCTCTCAGTTTTAAAAGGTATGTAGTAATTCCTACCTTATTCTGAAATAGGAAATCAATTCCCTAGGGAAAATTATAAATTCAGAGGAAAGAAATCCTCAGAGCAGTAACAATCCATATTCTCAAAAACCTCTACAGCAATGCTTATCATTTCATCAAAGACTCACTCAGCCACTCACTGGGCACCCAGCATCTTAGAAGGAATAAATTAAGGGGCGCTTGTGTGGCTAAGTCGATTCAGTATCTGACTCTTGGTTTCTGCTCAGGGCATGATCTCATGGGTCATGAGATTGAGCCCCAAGTTGGGCTCAGTGCTCAGCACAGGTCTGCTTGAAGATTCTCTCCCTCAGCCTCTCCCCACCCAAGCATGCTTTCTCTCTCTCTAAAATAAATAAATCGATCTTTTTAAAAAAGAAGGAAAAATAAAAATAAATTATTAGATAAAAGCCATAGATTTTATGGTTTAATGTTAGTAATTTCACTTTGTTTAAAATGCATATGATTTAGTTGCATTTGCATACACACTGGGTTCCATGTTAGCATGAATATAGAGTAGAATTAGTCAGCATAACAAACAGTGTTGTTGAAACCTAAGTTTCCTAACTTCATTTCTACTTTAAGTCACCACGAAGATAGGAGCAACTACTGAGACAGCAAGAAGGAATGGTGGAGAGGAAGCAGAGTAATCATAAAAAGTTTATTTTAACCATTCAAATAGCCACATAGGACCATTTAGCATAAAGGCAAACAACTACATACATTTCAAAAGTCCCTCACAGTACCCAAGTTCCCCTCTTGTCTGTTTTGTTCTGTGCTATATCCTCTGAACCTAGACTAGCACCTAGCTTGCTCACTCCCCTTAACAGTGCCCAAACAACATCACTGTTTTATTTCATTTGCTAATTCATAGGACTGAACTTTCCCATACATAAGAGGCACAGGAGAAAGCAAAGCTGAGTCAGCTTTGCTATTTATAATATTCTTACTTTATGTTCCCAGGTTGCAGTCTTGAGGATAGCTTAATCAATAACTACTATTTAGTGATCCCTACTATATGTTAGACGGTACATGCATGTATAATTATGAATACTTACAAAAAATAATTGAACGGTCCTATAAAAAAGTCATATAAAAATATAATCTTCATCTTACATATATACTATAACCAGTCAATGGCTGAATTAGATTTGAAATGATGTCTTTCTGATTTCAAATCCCATGTCCGATCCCTCCCTACTCGCCATGTCCTTTTCATATATACAGGTCGAAACTAAGAAATGGACTTAGTCAAGTTTCACCACTGATAAGCAAAGTCCTCCATAACTTTGTTGTAGAGAGCCTTCTTCAAAAATCTTATTTTTTCATGAATCTATGACTCAGAGAGGCAAAGCCCTTACGTGCTTCTGCTGTTCAGAATAAAACTGCTAGAAAAATTATAAGGACAACATTGCATCATTATGAGGATCACAAGAACAAGAGGGTGATCTTATGAACCCTTCTTGAAGGTGTGATGTGAGTGTCTAATGATAAAATATGACACTTCTCCACCTGATTCATGCTACTTTTTGTCTTTTCAAAACTTCAGAAGATTTAGGAGTCAAAATAAAATGAAGTGTATAATACAAAATAAGAACATTATAGGAGGAAGGAGAATTACTTAGGATGTACCAGACCTTATTCAAATCCAGGTTCTTGGGAGTGACAATTCATAGGATGCACAAATTGGTGAACATGGAATGGAATAAGAAGTCTTGAGGACATCGATACAACCTTAATTTTCTAGAGGGTAACCTTTGACCTAAGCATTTCCCTCATTTTCAGTCTCTGTGGGTCATACAAAAACCTTTCCTTTTCTTCTTCAAGATCACATGCTATCATCTGGATTATAACATGGAGTTATGTAAAATAAACATAACCATGAATATTTCATGTATGATTTTAATTAAAGAATTGGGCAAAAAAATGAAGGTATGTAGCCTCAGAGATTTGTATGTAATCTTCCTTGGTATGATTTTAGTTTTCTTTCTCAATAAAAATCTAGATTTTTATTGATAATGCTAAAGATAGAAACATTAATTTCATAAAATAATTTTATGGGCAGAAAACATGGTTTAGAATCCCTACTGAATCACTTTAATAGCTTGTTATCATGAAAGAAGCTAATTACTTATCAGCCTCCTCTTGTGATGTTCCTTGCCAAGAATTTCCACAGGATTTCAGGATTTATAAAAGGAGAGAGACCCCATGCTACCCCCTCCAGTCTCATTTTGTATTTCACCTGCATCTTTTGCTCCAGGCAAACTGGACCACTTGAGTTTCCTCCAATGTGCCATGTTCTCTATTATTCCAATGTTTTGTACTGCTTGTTTTATCTGTGTTCCTGATCATTTCTACTCAGTCTTCCCTACTCACTTTCTGCTGTTTTTGGATTTGTCATCTGATCTTGCTGTCCCCAGCCCTCCACCTGTGCCCCTTATTTTTTTCCTTCTTTCTACCCCAATTACTCACAATGATTTTGCCCACCCCACAGGACAGTAAACTTCTTAAATGCAAAGATCACGTTGTGTCTGCTTCATACTCTTAACCCTTAAAACATGCTCAGCACATAGTAAATCCTCAGAGATACTTGCTGGATGAGTGGAGAACTTGCAAGTAACTGAAGGTTCTGTACTGCTGTATTCTGCTTTATTAATACAGATCAGGCTTCTGACCTATCATGAGTAGAATTTGGGCACTGCTTTGTTTTGCCAAGAGTATTTACTGACTTTAAGGGCACTTTATTTATGGCAAATAATTGTATGCTAATAATAAAAAATAAAAATGTTCTCAATATTTTTTAAAGTTAAGAAAGAAAATATGAATTTACCATGAATAAATTTTATTTAAATTTCATAATTATCTTTAAAAACAAAGAAATAGAGGATAGAGGTGTCCTGCCCAAGGGTATAGAGGATATTTGGCACAAATAGTGAAATCCCTGCCTTCCCAAATTCTATGTCACAAACAGGTCTCATACATCCCGTGTTCCCAGTTTCCATATGTGTATCAGGGAGAGTTTCACTATCTCAATATCCATTCCTCAGTCTTAGCTTGGAAGAGCTCCATGGGGTATTATTAGTCAGCCAGTAAAAGTTAGATTGACTTTCTAAGCCTGAATCATTTGGAGACTTTGCTTAGGCTGACAAGTTCAAGCATGGCTCCTCTTGCTACAAGAGTTTTACTACTGTGTAGCCACGACCACGGAGTCATTTCCACCCCCTGCTATGGGCACTGCTTCAAACAGGACCTCATCTCACCCTCTTTCAGTGGAGAGGTGCCACAGGATCTGCTAACTGAAAGGCTGCTGAGCCTTGAGTGGCACTGCGAATGTTCCTTACAATTAGCCTTCTCCTCTCAATACTACACTTTAAAGGGAGAAATGCGCTAAGTTCTTGCTCCTGTTCATGTAACAGGTTCTAATTTATGCTCCCTCTGGATCCCGATCCTGTAAGAAAATTTAAACTCAGGCTAAAAAGCACATGTCTCTACAGAATGAAGAGTAGCAAAGATTGCCATATTTGAAGGAGGAAGGTAGCTGACTGTCAAAAGTAAATTCATTTCCAGCTACTTATGTTTGATAATTTCTCATTCCTGTCTTGCTCAGGGTTGGGATAAGGACCCCTCCAGTCATCTCCTATTTGAGAGTTATAGTCTGATCTCCTTGGGCACCACAGTCAATTAGGCAATTTATTTATCTATTTTTGCTAGAAATTAACCAGTCAAAATATGGCGACATAAAGTTATTTTAAATACAAGAAGCTCCCCTTGCTTGAAAAGTTGGTTCCAATGTAAAGACATATAAATGAACAGAATCCTGCTCAGTATTCAGAAATAGCTATAAATTGGTATGATTGTGTTTATTATTAATATTTGTGGGAATAATGTTAAGGCCACTTCACATTCAGCTGGAGTATAGATTAATCTCAATTCAGAAAATAAGCTAAGAAAGTAGAAAGGTGTTTATTTTTGTTTTTGTTTGGTTTTCCTTTAATTATTTTATTAAATTACCTTATATGAAGTTTGAGAACTAGAAGTCTGGTAAATCTAAATTATATGTTAATCTCCCACCCCACCTGACCTGCCAAAAATAAAACTATAAATGGCAGTAGGAAAAACTAGGAATTCAAAGTGAATCTTTTCGATGCATTGAATGTGGAGCACAGCAATACAGTGTGATGAGTGGTGAAGATCAGCATGCAATAGAATAGCATATTTGCTTGGTAGCTCCAACAGAAACCACTGGACTGATAACTTCATAAAAACAGCTGTAAGTAAATACATTCCAAATATATAATACACAATTATTTAAAATTCTAAATTTTAGGCCCAAATTATTTCTGTTATAATCCAGATCCCTGTTAGGGTCTTCAAACACCTTGACATTTAGATGATAATCATTTGAGCTCCCAATTCATGTCCTCTGGAAATTCGCAGCCACTTTCCTCTAGATTACTGTGATTTTCTAAAGGGCCTTACATTTTGGTGGGGGGGGTGGGTAGAGAGGGGAAACACTTTTAGTTTTAAACATCAGCCTCTTTGGTTTCTGAATCATTTAACAACTTTTTGTTTGTTTGTTTGTTTGTTTGTTTTTTTAGGGAACACAAGCAGGGGGAGTGGAAGAGGGAGAAGCAGGCTTCCCGCGGGGCAGGGAGCCCGATGCGGGGCTCAATCCCAGGACCCTGGGATCATGACCTGTGCTGAAGGCAGATGCTTAACCGACTGAGCCACCCAGACACCCTTTAACAACTTTTTTTAAGTGAACACCAGCATATGATGATCCTTGTTCTTCCATGGGATCTATCCTCATGATATAGCCAAAAATAACATGCCAGGTCT
Organism: Leptonychotes weddellii; assembly: GCF_054177405.1. Classification (NCBI taxonomy): domain Eukaryota; kingdom Metazoa; phylum Chordata; class Mammalia; order Carnivora; family Phocidae; genus Leptonychotes; species Leptonychotes weddellii. The sequence continues at coordinate 29,307,023 of NC_138378.1, read as the reverse complement.
TACCAAGATAGCGTATTGTTTGCACTCTGCTTTTCTCTCAGTCTAAAGAGGTAATTCTGCTCTCTAAATGACTAATTGTATTAAGAGGAGCAGTGTCAGAGAAATGCTAAGAGGGCAAGGTAAAGGTCTCCAGGACCTGGTCACCAATGATAGCCTTCTTATACCTTGTCTTTAACTCGTTTAATTACTTCCTCATCATCTAATAAACTGATTCTATTGAAATAAGAGAGCAAATTTATACACCTGGGTCTTATTTGTAGTTATGTCATATGAAAAATAAAGCCTTCTTCAATTCACAAGACTTTGTTTCTTGGGGATAATTGCCATTCTTTGAAGGTACTAACTGGGGCCAGGACCAAAATTAAAAAAAAAAAAAGGTTGTAATATTCATACCTGCTGGGAAAATTAAAGCATGCAAGTTTTTCAGGTGGTAATAACTTAGATAGTGGTTACTTTTAATAACATAACTTTCCCCCCAAAGTGTAACCTTAATATATAAAGAAGGTAATAGAGGAGTTAATATTTTGGAAACATAGTTGAGACCCCATTGCCTTGTGCATTTGACATCTCTCTTGTTCTCTATAATAGCTTTACATGCTCTAAAGGAAGTATAAAGCTCCAGGAAACTCAGTTGGGAAGCAACAGGACCAAACTAAGGAGAACAGCTGAAACAAACAGTTCTATTTGACAAGAGTCACTGAAAGGGACCACCATTCACCACTAATACATTTTCTTTTGTTTTATATACACTTCACACTTGCAATATTTATGTAGAACTAAGAATAACTGAAGAGAGATAAACTGTAATTGTCATGGCTGCTTTCCTCCTGATGTGGCATTCCTTACTCTCCATTGTAGAATCCAAAGTTGCTTATTTAGTACTCTCCTTAGCCATCTGAGTTACCCCATGCCTTTACTGAGAATGAATAACCCCATGTCTTTAGTCAAAATGAAGAACTCATCTATAGACACACCATCTTCCTTTCAAGTGTCAGGTCCTACACACCTCCCTTGGAGAAAGACCCTACTGAATGGACGCAGCAAGACCATGTGTCCCATCTCTTAACCCATGGCAAGCTTCCAGAATAACTAGTCTCTTTCATGGTTTTCTATGACTAAACCAAAGGTTTCTATCCCCAACCCAACTGACTTATCCCACTCTTATTTAAATTCAAAACTTAGGCTTCCTTCTGTGAGCATCAGGGTTTCACCCCACTGTAACTTCCAGTTCCCAACTCAGGAGGATTCCTTATTAATTTCTATATATCAAGGCCCTGAGTCCTGGACTGAAGCCAGACCTGCAAGGCCATGGTACTGGCTTAACCCAATCCTGGTTCTAATCACAGATCATCCCAACACCTGCAATGTGGCTAAGCTAGGACATCCCAGATCCATGAGCCTAGGAAAGACTAATTCAACCTATCTTTGAAATAATTAAATATCTCTTAACCTAAGGATATTAGAAGATGTGATTCATGACAGGTTACAATACTGTGGGGATACTGCACAGGCAAAATAAAATTACAAAAACAAGGAGGAAATGAATTTGACTTGACAATGAACTTTTTATTCATCTCCCTTTTGAGGTCCTGGAAATTCAATTCTTGTGAACACCTGACACTCTTTCAGACTTTTACAGCAATCAGGATACTTACAAAACTTTAGTTTCAAAGAAGACAGATAAGTGTCTGCTAAACAGTGTCACATTGCAAGCTTTATGGATGAATTTCCTGTAGCTCTGGCCTCTGGCTCTAAGATAGAATTTGTACTTTTGAAGAATTCCAGTCCCAACATAAAATCATAGTCACAGTTTTAGTGCAATTAGAGGCAATTCTTTTTCAGTTTGCTCTATAAGCCCCATGATGGCCATGTGTTTGAATGATATGCAAACTACTTAAGTGGTGAGCTAGATAGCTTCCCAGGCAGCCAATTATCTAAATTAGGTACAGTTGGCCAAAGTAGTCTTCTACTCACAGGAAAGTCCTCCAGTTCATGGACCTCAAGTCAGGTATCTTAAACATCAACACTCTGTGCATAGTACTCCATTTGGATACCTGTGGCAGGGTCATGGGCACATGGACACTAAATATGACAACATGAAGATATAGATAAATGACTCAATTTTCTAGTCAGCTATCAACGTACCTGTTTTGTAAGAGTCTATTAGCAATAGGATATAGAAGCAGGGCCCAAATACCCAAACCATGGGTAGCTGAGATATACCTCAAGGTAAGAGAAGGAATGAAGCTTGGACTGGACTTCTTCCTTGAGTGGGGGTGGAGGAATCCTTCTCCATAGAAGTGTAGGCTAATTCTCTGCTTTGGGAAAGACCTTGAACTAAAAACATATCTGGGTTGGTTATGACCAGCCCCCTGTACTCATAAGGTCATTGACCCAAACAGACCATCTGGCTTAGATCTTGGTCAGCTCATGGCAAAGAAATAACTAAACCTTTTTGAAATTGCTTTCCAAATGATATCCTTTTAAACACAGTCCCAATAGTCTAGAGTTGAAATCGAAGTCTCTCATGACTGACCCCCATCCTCTATCAGAGGCAGTAGATAGATAAAACAGGCATACTCCACTCTTGTGGAGTGTCTTAAATTCTCATAGTTCTCCTGGAGGTTCAGGAGAGTAAGCAGTCTCCAACATTGATTGACTTTATATGCACACAGCTGTTTCTTTAACCAATGCGTCAAGCAAGAAGTCAAAATGCATGTACTCAGTGACACCCAAGAACTACAAGGTGGCCATAAAAACATATGCTGGAAAAACAGAAACATACGTATTTGTTGCATGAATAAACAAGGTTGGCTAGTGTCCCTGGCAGCTGTTTGAATCTCTGAAGGCAGAACTGGAAGGTCAGAGCACCTACGCCTTTGCTTCCATAAAAGTGACAAAGCCAAAGTCTTAATCAAGGAGGGATGACGAGTCATGGGTTCAGAGGAATGCACACAGGGAAATGAAGAAGAAAGTTTAATGTAATTCACAGTTTGCAAAGACCAATTCAGGACATATTCTAGAAATGGAACATATGTGCTAAAGAGAGCCACTTTGGTATTTATGGTTATTTTTAAGGAACCCTACTAAGCTGAATAAAAATTTGATAAATTCTGTCCAAACCTTGTAATATTGCCAGCATTTGACTTTTTCAGTGAATCAATTTTGGGTAATTTCATATGGTACAATCCTAGAACTTGAGTCAGGTACTTCTTAGTTGCTTAATGAGCTGTTCTAGGGACTGAGATCACAGAAGGGATATACGTAAGCTGCTCATAAGAGAAATACCATAGCAGGAATAATTTTTTATTGTTAAAAAATTGTCATCAGATCTCTACAAATACTAACTCTATTTGACAAGTGAGGAAACACCAGTGTAGGAGGCTGGGGTAAGCGTGGGGTAGACTTCAGTCAACACCTCTACTGCTGTTTCCCTGAGGGAGAGGCACTCTGCTTGTACTTGTGAGCTAAGCCACATTATCACCACCTGACCCAGGACGACTTTGAAGGCATCATCTCCTCCTACCCCATGCTGGCTTACAGCTGAGGGCATCATGTGTTCTTCTGGGACAAATATCACTGCCAAAGGTATTTCTGAGAACTATATATGCTCTCTCCCCATTGTTTTAAGTCAAGCCAATGGGACCGTCCTCTTCCCTGAGTGATCATCCTGGATACTATGCCACAAATAAAGTCATTATTGCATTAACATGGTTGTCCTCATACTATTTTACAATTTTTTTTTCTCATAGAAGTGATCACTGTAAAAAAAAAAAAGTGATCACTGTTACCTTGGGATATACATTTACACAGCAAACAAAGATGGGCAGAGAAGTGACTCAGAGAACTTAGAACTTGTATAAATTGAATATTCATGGCCAAAGAATTGGGCTAACAGAGTTAGAATCATGCCCAGATTCTTGAATTTTTCATCAGGCTCTTTCCATTCTATCAGCCTCCACAGATCTCCTTCAATGAAGTGTACATCTTAAACCACACCCCAGTTCAGGTCAAATCTCCCAGAGGTGCTGATATGCAACCAAACCCAGGGACTGATTTGTCTACATCATGTTTTAATAATGACTTTGGGGCCAAACTGAGCAATTTCAACTTTCCTGCCCTTCTTTCCTATTATACTTTTTTTCTTTTTCTTTTGTGTGTGTGTGTGTGTGTGTGAGTGTGTTTGCATTTGGGCCTGTGCAAGCATTTCATGAACTCTTGAGGTATTCCTACATAGTTAGCAGATTTCACCAATGAATCTGTTCCATACCCCATCCTTATGTTCATATGTCATTGTTCCAATGTGTTTAGAAACGAGAGACTTTCTATCTTCCATTTCCTGATAATGCTTTAAATTTTTTTTCATTATTCCTGATCAGTGTGCTGGAGCAGGCTTGCACAGTCTCACAAGTCCATTGTGGGCATGCTTCCCCAACTTGAGCAAAAGCTTGGTATTAGTCACAGTAGAAGCATTTACACAAAGGAAATTGGTAAATGCTTCAAATCAAGGGGTTCTTTTTTAAGCCAATTTTTTCATATTCTTAATAGCAGCTTCATTGAGATATAATTTGCAGAGATCCAACTGTTAACCATTTTATTTACCAACATACTCCACTTTCTGCTCCATAGAAAAAGAAAAACCTCTTTGTTCCAAACAACTTTGTTTACCTTCGCTGAAAGCTTAGGATGAGGCTCTACTTTACAATACCTCCAGCAATATAATTATTTTGCAATTGATCTACTGCTTCAACTAGACATTCCTCTATTTCCTAAATCAGAGAAAGATGTACTGGGGATATCTTCTCCAAGCTCATACCTGTAAATACTTCAAGGGAAACAGCTTACCAGGGGTCTTCCTGCATTTACATTTGCATTTTTCCTTACTACTGAGAAGGATGAGGCTATTGTAGACCTTCCAACTCCAGCCAATCCACAGATAAATGCAGCTACTTGAGTAAGCCCTGGTAAAACCAATAGAAAGATCACTCCATAGCCTACTTAACCTTGATAAAGTAATACATACTTGTTTAAATGCACCAAGTTTTGGGGGGTGGAGCAAGATGGCGGAGGAGTAGGAGACCTGGATTTCGTCTCCTCTCAGGAATTCAGCTGGATAGGGATCAAACCATTCTGAACACCTACAAACCCAACGGGAGATCGAAGAAAGGAATAGCAACAACTCTCTGAACAGAAAAGCGACCACTTT
>NC_138378.1:29274290-29301317 GCF_054177405.1 Leptonychotes weddellii | reverse complement strand
AAGTGATTGGGTGATAGACACTGGGGAGGGTATGTGCTCTGGTAAGCGCTGTGAATTGTGCAAGACTGTTGAATCTCAGATCTGTACCTCTGAAACAAATAATGCAATATATGTTAAGAAAAAAAAAAGAAGAAGAAGAAGGTAGCAGGAGGGGAAGAATGAAGCGGGGGAAATCGGAGGGGTAGTCGAACCATGAGAGACGATAGACTCTGAAAAACAAACAGGGTTCTAGAGGGGAGGGGGGTGGGAGGATGGGTTAGCCTGGTGGTGGGTATTGAGGAGGGCACGTTCTGCATGGAGCACTGGGTGTTATGCACAAACAATGAATCATGGAACACTTCATCTAAAACTAATGATGTAATGTATGGGGATTAACATAAGAATAAAAAAAATGAAATAAAAAAATAAATAAAGTGCTTTCTCAGGCCTACTTAAAAAAAAAATAAATGCACCAAGTTTTGAGGTGATTTGTCACATTTCAGTGAATAACTGATAGAGCCTCTCTCCACTCAATGAATTTACAACTGAATTACAAACAACTCACTGGGTGCTTTCTTTGTTTTGAGCATCTCACATTTTTAAGGAGCTCATCTTTGGGAAGAATCAGTCATACAAAGAGGGAGGAGATTAAAAAAAAGAGCCAACTGAGTGAATAGGGTAGCTTTAAAAAATATACACAACTGCAGCTGGCCACCAGTCCCCTAAGTGAATTCTGAAAAAATTCCCAAAGACAAGAGCAACCTCCAGAGATCAGACTAGAAGTACATTTGCTAGCCCTTTCTTGCTGTGGAATCACCACAGTTGTTAATAAAAGGTCTCTCTCTCTGAATATTTTGTGCCCCTCCTGAGAGGTTTAGAATACCTAGGGGCTGCTATATGCCTTCAAAGAAGAGCTATTTCATAACATTCTATAAAACTTAACCTAAAAAGAGATACCAGAACAGGAGACTCAAATAGTGGAAACAGAAGATACTCCCTGGGACAACTAAAAAAGTCTAATAACCATGACAAGTATCTCCCAGATGCCCTTTTGTTTTATGTTGCTTCATACACAGACTATGCATAGAATAGCAAGATTGCACACACTCGACAGATCATTCCAGAAGAGACAACTTCGACAGCAAGGATTCCCTCAGTTAACCACCTACCCTTGAATTTCCACTTGGGTGGGTACACCTCAAGATTTGGCATCAGGCCTTCTCAACCACGTATTTTCAGTGTGCTATTTACTCTGACAGCATGCTCTAATTGAAGACATTGGAGTTGAATTAAACCTATAAAAGACCAACAAATCCCTTTGGGTACTTAACAAATCTTTAATGGTAGAAAAGCAACAAACCCAGAATTTGTAATTCCGATCATATGTTACTTTCTGGGAGATTTTACATTATTAAAACTTATTGAAAAGGCAGAATTGGGTTTTTCCTTCTTTACTTAGCCTGTTTTCTCTTTGCACTTCCCTCAGCAGAGCCTATAAAATGGGCCTGAGCAGGTTCCCATTAGCTGTGGTCAGTTTTAATTTCTGGTTCTCATGCACAAAGCTGATGTGTGTAGGTTCCCAATCCTAAAAGGAAAATGCCACAAAACCATTTTGCCATTGCTTAATTAAAACGAAAAATGCAGCCTGCAATTTACACAGCAAAATTTAAGACAATTATTTACGTCATGTGGACAAAGTTCTTCAGTATATAACACTGTCCTCAAAGACCATTTGCCCATATTTTACAAAAATTCTCATGTAAGAAGGCGGTGAAATATTTAAGAATTTTTTTTCCTCTTTCCCAACCAAAATTGAAGTAAGGCCTGTTTCAACTTTTGTGGTAAAAAAACAAAAAAACAAAAAAACCAAGCTCCTCTGTATTCAGATTCCAGAGCCCATGCTTTTCATTCACAGCTAACAGCTGACCACCATATATATCATAGGCTGAGAGACTATGATCTCTGACCCTCAACTTGCTGGCTAGCAGTGCATTGAAAGCAAGTGGAAATTGAATATTTAATTCCATATCTGAATTAATCAGAACTCTTTCAGTTTCAAAAAGTAGAAACTTAACCTGACTTTCAAAATGGCAAGAGGGGAAAATAGGCATTGAAGTAGATCAGAGTTTCAGGAATGGCTGAATCCATCAAGGAAATCGTCCTCTACTTGCTGACACTGATTTCTTGAGTGCTGACTTTTTTCTCAAAAGGACTCTCCTTTTGTCATAGGACCAGCTTACATTTCATACACTAAGAAATCCCAACAGAAAGAAAGTACTTCTTATTTAATAGTTCCAAGAAAAGGCCTGGGTCTGTCATTGCTCTGGCTTGGGTCAGGTTCACATTCGTAATCAGTCACTGAAGCCAGGGGATGGAATGTTCTTCGGTGCCAGGTTTTGGTTTTGTCTTAGTTCCGGTTCCCCCAGAAGTAAATCCTGAGCCAAAGATTTCAGGGAAAACAGTTTATTGGAAGTTGCAAGGAACATAGGTGGGTGACAGGTAAGTCAGCCAATATAGGCATGTTAAATCAGATACCAGTGAAAAATCAGAGTTTAACATTGCAGGAATATTCCCTGGCAAAACAAATACATTAAGAATTACCCTTGTCAAGGAGTGAGGTATTTGGAGTATATTTGGGGTATTTATACCCCCATGTCCACTAGTTCCTAGGTAAGGGCTACTTGCAGGGGGACTTTTTTCCCTGCAGGTACTTCCCACCGCCTGTGCATGGGCCTTGTGTTTGGGCACGGTAGGTTTCATCAGCATGAAGTCATTCCTCCAATAATCATGCTTTTTTTTGGCTACTGGAAGTCAGAATTATAGGCATGGAAATGCAGAGGGGATGTGAAGGGATATGGGTAGACCACCAACAGAGTCTGTTATAGGTCCCTTCCCCACCTCCTGTGGAGAGGATGCATAAATTATTGTGTTAGCCTCACCCAAACCACATCTCATGAGTGGAAGAGAGATGGTGCTCACAAAGGAAAACTGGGTGCTGTCCCCAAGAAAAAGGGTGAACGGTTCTTTGATCGCCAAAAGCAAGAGATGTTCACTTGATTAATTGAACCCTGAATTGTGCCTTCTCAGTATAAACTTTGCAATGTGGAGACTGGTCCTATGCAATAAATGAGAGTAAGAAATAGAAACCGAGCTTGATCCTGATGGGGATATGGATCATTATTCTTAGTGCTTGAGCTGAGTTCTTGGAAGTGTATCCAATGTCTCCAAGTGCATGACAATGGGGCTGGTGCCCTGATAAATCTTATTTCTCTGGCAAGCCTTGGTCAAGAAAACACAATTCTGCAACAACTGGGGAGTAGGAAGTATTATTTAAGACAGAAGAAATGTAATTGGTGTCTTCTGGGATAAAATAATTAAAAGAGAGTTATGGCAAACATATAAAGACCCTAACTATAAATGTATACAGAAAGAACCCTGTTGGCCAAAAAGAAAGTGATTTTGAGATGATTCTAATCCCTTTGTTTTGCTTTTGCTGTCATTGTTACTTGGTGATCAGCATATTTGGTGCTTGGCAGTTTATTATTTTAAAAAGATGTGTGTTGCCAACAGCTTTTCCAAATGAGGATTATTGCCCAAGGAACACCATAGAAGCAGCAGTGAGACATTTGCAACCAAAAGGCATTAACGAAGTCTGGGGTGATTTCTACCGTGGTGAGCAGAATAATGCCAAACCTGCTAGCTATCTGGATTTCTGGCTGCTTAATAAATCTTTTCTTTGTGTAGCCTGTGAATGTTGGCTTATGTTCTGCTTACATCAGACCGGCTATAAAGGGGCTCACTAACATTGACCCTAACATCTCTATATTCGAATCTCAAATCAGAGAAGGGCTTTTTCATCATTATTAATAGATACAACTGTTCAGTAATGCTCAGATAATATGTATCTATTTCTTTACTGTGTTTGTGTTTGTGGGTATACAAGTTTGTTTGTTGTTATTTTTTCTTTGATGCTTTAAAAAATAACTAGAGGGTTCACATGTTTCTAGATTCCTAGAATCTATTGGAAACACAAAGAGGATGTGCTCTCAGTGGTAGAGTCCTAACTTAATTTCACTTCTCAACCTCTGCCAACTTACTTTCTAATTCAAAGTCTCAGCTAAGTTCTATAAAAACACCACTACCTTTGATATCTGTTCCTGACTGGCTAATTTTTCTTAGTAAACAGAATTTACTTATTTTTTCTCCTTCTTCTTTATTAAGAAAAAAATGTGTAAACAGTATTCTATAGACTTTCATTCTACAGCCCACAGATGCTCTGAGACTGGAGCAAAACCATGGAGTGAAATGACTTGTGCACTACTCACTGGGAAAAGTTCTATCTACAAAACATCCTTTGTGGCGGACCTGGAATGCCTGGGGTAGGGAAGTACACATCACAAATGTTCATGCACTTACAACATCATGTTTTAATAATGACGTCTGCCATGATGAAAGTAAAGGGGAAACAAAGGAAAAGTGATTCAGTGGTAACTCTGATGAATTGTGTATTTAGACTCCTTCTCCAAGGGAACAGTTCTTTTCAATGAAAGACTCAAGACCTTAGCAGAAACTTCAGGTTTGTTGCTCATAACCATCTACAAAGACCAAACACTTGCCTTCCACTAGTGGTGATTCACCTTACACAGTGACACATTTGACACTTTCATTTTTTGTGTGTGGTCTTACAGATGGATTAGAATGAGTTAAAGACTTAGCAGAGCCTTAAATCTGAAGGAATGTGGTTGTTCCACTCAACAGAGAGAATCCTTAAGATGTAGAGCCTGTTGTTCTTCAACCAAAGGCCTGTTTCCCCCTTAAGTAGTGTTTCTTGGATAAGTAAAATGTGCTAGAACTCAATGGTAGGTTCCCTCAGAAAAGGCCAACAGGAAAGTGTCTGAATCCAAAAAGGTGCTTAATAGTGGCCAGTTCTAGGCAAAGAAAAAAGGGAAAGAAAAACGCCTCCCTTAAAACATTCCAAACTTGGCTTGGGGAAAATATGGAAAAGGGGAAAGAAAATGTTTGGGTGTTTTTCTTCTTTTTTATGTGTTCTGTCTTGTTGGCGCCTTATTGCCAGAAGATATTGGAGAGCCAACAATGTGCAATGTGGAACTTTAAAAATAAATTCTTAGAGCAATCCAAACTGCTTGCCATGAAAATTAGACTTTCCCAGTGTGCCAGCACTGAACAAATCTGAATTCAAGCCTCCCTAATGTTCACGTTAAATATTAGAGTGATGAGAAAAAGAACAGAGGGAGGAGAGATTACTATGATCCCACAGGAGTGGTGGGTAAACAAAGTGGGCAGAAAATGAGTGGGTGAGAATCAGAAGGATTTACAGAGTCCAAATATCAGCATGGTAAAGGATGGACTGTATGTAGAGCAAAGCACATCACTGAGAGTTATAAACAAAGCCACTTATTTCTGTGGAAAAGGCAATGTGCAAGGTTTAGGAACCTGGTTTTTAGAGTGTAATTTTCCTTATGGTACTTCCTAACTCTATAATCATGAGTCCCTAAGCTTTTACTCAATCCATGATGAACCTCTATTCATCTTTTTCTGTTGACACGTTGATGGTTTGCACAATGAGAATGATTTACAGAGTTAGACCACTGAGCACATTGTTCTTCTTTTAGGAGTCAAGTAGAACAGAACTTACACAATGTCCTATTCCCAATATACTTTCAAGGCAAAACAGAGAAAAAAAAAATCTAGGCATTAGAAGCCAGAAAGAAAGAAATATAAATGTCAATATACACCAGAAAAAAACTTTCAAAATCCATGGTTTGCCTTCCATCTAGCATCCTGGTGAATGGCAGTAATTGGTAGAGATAGTGACAGAGTTTGATCATGAGAATGAGGAAGAGAGAATAAATGGGGGTAGGAAATCAATAGGTATGATGGGTCTAACAGAATTCTTATAAACTCAGTTCTTTGGGAAAGCTATTTAGAATACAACTCTGTTGGGAAAACAAAATATTGAAAAGTCTGTAAGAGTCAAATCAAAGTTCAGTCATACTGAGGCAGTATTTATGTTCAGAAAGGAAGTTCTGGAAAATTAGGAAGACTACATCATGTACAAAACAGCATTTAGCATTAACAGATAAATAATATATTTTTTTGTTCACGTATGAGATTAGAAAGTTTTCCCTAAACTAAGGAAAAGCTACCCACATAGCAATGATTTGTACCATCACATGGAATGATGGAGGTCTTTTAGTAACTTTTTAGTAGTGATCAAATGAACTTAGCCTAATATAAAAGAGAAAGCAAAATAGAATAGGGTTTTGAGCTGCTGTTTTAAGAGTTAATTCTTCTTTTCCAAGTCACTCATTTATTTGACACACAAGCTTCCCACAGTGAACCAGACAGTAGGGTCAGTGCTGATGTGTGGCAAATAAACACATAGTCTGCTAAAGCAAAAGCAGTGCATGCACTCCTGGAACTTAAAGTCTAATGGTGGAGATATACCAATCAAAGATCACAGGAACAAATTTAAGTTACAATTGTGGCAAATGCTACTGAAAGAGGTTCTCAACTTAGGAACTCTGTTTCATGGAAGTTTCATGGAAGATCTGAGTAAAGCCTCCAGTGAACTTGGCGTCCTTCTGTCTAGTGGACAGTTTTCAGTCTTTATCCTCACTGACCTCTCAGCAGCATTAGATAGTGATGACCATTGCTTTGTTGAAACATTTTCTTTCCTTGGCTCTAGTGGCACAATATGATCCCAGTTTTCCTCTTACCCTTTATGCTTCTCATTCCCTCTCTCCTTCACTTGATCAACCTCCTTTATCTTGCTACTAAATGTTGGAGCTTCTTGACCTTAGACCCTCCTGTCTTCTCTTTCTGTATTTTCCTTTGCAGGCAACTGAATCCTCATGGTTGCAATTGCCTGTAAGAGATGATCATATATTTTATCTCTATCAGATCTCTCTCTGGGCTCTACATGCACGTTCCTCAAATACATCATGTCTAAAACCAAACTCCCATCCCCTCAGCTGTTTCTTTTCAAGAGTTCTTCATCGCAACTTCTCACTAGTATGCAAATCATGTAGTTAGAAGTAATCCCTGATATTTGTTTTTCATGAAATGTATATACCCAAGTAATCACTAAGTACTGATGATTTTTTACAGCCTACACATTTCTGAAGTATGTCCATTTCTCTCCATCTCTTTCAAGCACTATCTTTATTTCAAGCTACCTCTCTTTCTGGGACAACTGCATTGGCTTTTAATTGGTCTTTCTCCAACTATCCTCAACCTTCCATAATACATTATCCTCATGGTGGTCCACCCACTATTGCCCTATAAATTATACTTGGTTGTAAAGCATTTTAATAATTTCTCTTATAAGATGAAAAACATGTTTCTAATCATGCCTACAGGGCTCTGTATGATTTAATCATCACTCCTAGAAGATAAAAACTTCCCTCTCCATTCCAACTAACCCCTTTAGGGATATGGTCATGTGTATGGCTTACAGCACCAAATTACCTGGGTTCAAACTCTTATACCCCACTTGGTACTGTGTGATCTTGGGTATATTATGTAACCTTGTTGTTAAGCTTCCTCACCTATAAAGTGTGGCTAATAATAGTATGTATTTCATAGGCTTGTTATGATGATTAAGTGAGTCCATAAATGTAAAATGTTTAGAAAAATGTCTGGCACATTTTAAGTACTATATGAATATTAGCTACCAATATCATTTTCTGCCATTTGCACCATGTATCTCACTTTTGCAGCACTTGCCAGTTTCAATTTTACTTTTTTTTTTTTTGTTATTTTCTGATGATGGCAGCCTCCATCATTAGATAAAAGCTCCGTTGGTCTCTTTCTACCACCACTGTATCCTCAGAACCTTGCAAATTCCTGGGTCAATAACAGCTGTTTAATAAACCTTTGTTTAATGAACAAGAAAATTAATTAATTAATAAACCCCAGGTGAACAGGAAGTTTCAAGGAGGAGAAATTATTCAATATAGTTAAATGTAGTTGAGCAGTCAAGCAAAGGAAGAGACTTTATATTATCTATGCATGAAGAGATATAAATAGCATACTGTTATACATGAAGATCTTGAGAAGAGCTATTTGAGTGGGTGGTGGGGTTAAAAGCCAGAATGCAATGAGTTAAGAAGTGAATAGGATGTAAGAAACTAGAGACAGCTCATTAATCCAATGCTTCTCAAACTATTTGTGGACTCCTATCAATACGGAGCTCACATCACATGGAACTCAGTTCACAAGTTGGACAATACTCCAGGTGATCTATAATCTCACTGTCCAATGCAGTGCCCACTAGTATTGTGCACTGGAGATGTGACTGTGCAAATTGAGATGTTCTCTATGTATACATATATAATAGATTGGTGTGTGTATAGACACAGATTTATTTATCTTTGTATTTCAAAGATTTAGTATAAAAAATAAGCTGAAATGACAATTTCACTTGATTTCATGTTGAAATGAAGTATTTTGAAATGATACTTGCTTTTTCTTAAAGAGGCTACTAGAATATGTGGGTTGTAGTACACATCTATTGTGCAACACTGATTTATATTGTTTTTAAGAAGACAAGTCTACTGATTGCCGCTTGAACACTGTGATATTATATTATTCTCCGTGTTTCTAATACTTTGCAGACTGGTACTGGTCCATGGATCACACTTTGATTAGCACTGTATTAGGCAACATATAAAAGAAGTTTGATTTCACATGTAACATCACAGAAAATGGTGGACTAAGGCCTTAAAAAAACTAGTCCCTCCACTGAAACAATCATAAACTGACAAAGATTAACAGAATCAACTTTTTTGGAACTCTGGAATCTAACGAGAAAGCTCTGGGTAGCTGGAGACTGTTGAATGAAGGATAAGATGGCTGAAATTCTGTAAGAGGGTCGCTGATATTTCATCACATCACATAGACAGAGTGAAATTCAAATACCCAGTACCCAACACATGTGGAAAAAAGATTCTGAGGACCCTAGGCTTCCACCTCTGGTAGGTCTTATAGACTCTGTGCAAGCAGTGCGTATGACTCCACCGCAGAGTCATAGACAGATTTTGAAGGAAATCATTTGAGGAAATCTATGTCAGGCCACTGGCTGATCACTGAGATAATAGAACAATCACTTTAGTGACCACATGTAGCAAGGGATACAGTCTTGCAAAAACTGTTTGGAAAAGTCACTAACAAATGCACACCTATAGACAATCAAATATCAACAACCGCAAACTGAGGAAGGAGGAGAACCTGACCTCCTGAGCTACCACACTGTAATAAGGAACTACTTTACACCATCTATGATGGCTACAACAAAATATTGAAAATAAAGAGTATTAGTGGGATTTGGAGAAATCTGGAAACCTAATACATTGCTTATGGGAATGTAAAATGTTTCAGCCACTCTAGAAAACAGTTTGGCTATTTTTCAAAAAGTTAAACATAGAATTACCATATGATCTAGCAATTCAACCTCAAGGTATATATCCCACCCCAAAATTGAAAATTGGTACTCAAACAAATCCACATGCATTCATGTTTATAGTAGCAGTATTCACAATATCCAAAAGATGGAAACAGCCTAAATGGTCATCAATGGATGAATGGATAACAAATTGTGGTATGTACATACAACAAAATATTCTTTAGCCATGAAAAGTAATGATGTACTAATAGTTGCTAAAACAGGGATGAGTCTTAAAAACATTGTGCAAAGTGAAATCAACAAGACACAAAAGGTCACACATTGTGTGAACTGTGTGAATTTATCTGAGATATCCAGAACAGATAAATTGATACAGACAGAAAACTGATTGTTGGTTGTCAGAGGCTTGGAGAAAGGGGAATAAGGAGTAATAGGATACATGGTTTTCTTTTCGTATGATGAAAATATTTGAGAACTAGGTAGAGGTGTGGTTGCTCAGTTTTGTTAATGTACTAACAGCCACCAAACTGTTCACATTAAGATGGTTAACTTTGTGCTATGTGAATTTCACCTCAATAAAAAAAGTAGGGGGGAGAAGAAGCTTGGCTTCAGTGAAGACAGAAATAGAGCATTTATTGTGGAGTAATTGGTGCCTGAAGTAGGTTGTTATTTCCTTTTTAATTACTCATCTAGGAGTGACTTGAACTTGGTGAAATACCCTTGGACAGGAAATAAGAGAGAAGGCAAGGGAAACAAGGCAGAAGAGAAATAGTCAACAAAGTCAGTTATAGCAGTAACTATGAATATAGAACAATGGTTGGAAGTGGAGATCGTTCCCACTTGACAGAACTCATTTTATCTTTGAAGTAAGAAGTAAAAATATCTGTGAAGGGATGAGTACCAAGTTCAGAGAGAGGTGTTTAAGAACATTTGAAATGGCTCTAATAGAGAAGGGAAGGGAGAGATGCATATGAAATCACTTAAGAGCTGAGGACACAAATGAGTTTTAAGATGACTCATTTAGATCTGCATGTATATGTCTTTGTGTGCTTGAGCATGTGTGGTATGTTTCCAAAAACAATCAGGTGTCTAACTGTGGACATAAAGACAGCAAATGTGGATTGGTCTAGCCTTACAGCTTTCTCAGATGAGTGTTAAGGACATCAATGAAGCAAGGGGTTGAAGGTGGAATGGTAGCATACAGTCACAGAGTGAAGATTTTAATTCAACAGTTCAGAAATAGAGTAGGCATTGCTAATGGCCTGCTCAGACATGGGACAGTGTGGCTGAATTAAGGTGGGGCCAAGTTATTGAAAATCAGGTCATGGATTTGAGTCAGGAGGTTGGATGAGCTATACATGTGAATGTTGAAGTCCCCAAGGATGATGGCAGGACTTGGGGTGGAGGACACAACACACCTATTCTTTAATGAAAGCAGGAAAGAATAACAACTGTTATTAGAAGGGGACAGCAACAATAAAGCCGGATATCTAGTGGTATAGTCCTGATCCAGACATGGCATTGGTAAGTGGGAGGATAACCAACCTATCTCTGTCCCTTGTGGAGAGAGGCATATTTAACTAAAGAGGGTAGTGCCATCAAAAAAACACAATCTAACTGCTAAGATTTTTAAAGGAAATATGTATCAAACTGAAGAAATGTGATCAACCTGGAAACAAGAATGAAAAAGCCAACATGCATGTATGCCTCTGGTGTTTCTTGAACAGTCCCAATTATGGGGATGGAGAGAACCTGAGACTGAGAAAGGTGTTCCCTGATGAGGGTGAACCTGTTTCCTCAGGTTTACCTGAGTCTACACTAAAGTCTCTAACCTTATTCATAGACCTTGTTTGTTTGTTTGTTTTAAGATTTTATTATTTACTTGAAAGAGAGAGAGCAAGCAAGAGAGAGAACACGAGCGGGGGCAATGGGCAGAGGGAGATGGAGAAGCAGACTCCCTGCTGAGCAGGGAGCCCGCCATGGGGCTGGATCCCTGGACCCCAGGACCATGACCTGAGCCAAAGGCAGATGCTTAACTGATGGAGTCACCCAGGTGCCCCCATATCCCTTGTTCTTATTCCACAATGTCCAAAGAACCCTCTGCAGGCTAATTCAGCTTTCTAGAAACTCAAAAACGGGGTGCCATTGAGAGTATCAGGTTTGATATCATATATCTAGGTGTGGATACACTGGAAATGCATATTCTTTATTGTAATAAAATAAACCTACATTCTGATTTGTCAATTGGCTTCTCTTAAATTAATAATTGATTCAAATTTCATATAACAATGATATATTCAGGAAATCGTTGGATATTTTCTTTACATATAATGCTATAAAATAGACCACCCAACATCTGGATATTTAAAAATCTTGGATGATTGTGTGAAATTTTTAGTTCAATGCCCAATTCTTCATTAAAACATATGTAGAAGCCTCGGTATTTTTACTTCCTCCCAAGACTAAAAGCTGAAAAATACCATGTGAATATTGACTCAACTGATCTGCAATGTGTCCGCTTTGAAGTAGTCATGCACCAAGTTAATAAGATGCATTCTGAAAGGTCTGTAATTATGAAGCTTTATAGAACACAGTAACGGAGCTGATTTAACTGTCTACTGTGCAAATATGCACGAATGCAACTGTAATGACCTAATATTTACTTAGAACACAATAGCTCCTTGAGGAGTGGGGGCCAAGACGAAAAGTGTGGGGGTGATTTTACCAATAGGTATTTGAGTTAAATGGAGAAAATAATACCTTTTGAATTATTTATTAGTGAATTGAAGAAAATCTAGAAAAAACTCTAGGTCATTATTCCTAATAGGCCATTAGGTTTAATCTAAGCTTCAATTCTGTCTATATCATATTTCTACTTCATGTTTTCAATATGCCTATATCAATTATTCAAATACCTGTCATCTTAATACTGAAGTGACCTGTCATTATCTGTCTCTATTCACAAATCTACACCAGAGAAAAACTGCTAAACAACCAGAAGCCAAATGGAGCAGACTTGACAAATTTGGACCAACAGTATTTGAGAATACAAATTTGGCAAACTGTACATGAAAATTAAACATAGTACATGAAAATTCCCTTGATGTTTGGAACAGAACCAACAAGGGCCAACACAATTATTGGAGGCTCCTTAACATACCAAATTTTGTTATATCTGACTAAAATTTGTAGTTTCCCATGATACAGAACTCTTAAAAAATACATTATTGATAGTGTCATTCAGCAAAATAATCTTGCCTGATCTGTATTTTTATTTCAATATTACTGGAAAATAAAATAAGTCATTTATAAATTCCAGTTATTTTATTTTTTAATTATTATCATACAAAGCATGAAGAGGAAGTACTGTATTCTGTGTACTCAATATCATCATCCAAAAGTAACTCAATGGATATTAATGGTTTGACATGTAATCATATAATTTTCTATATTTTCAAAGATACACATACACATGTACATTTTACACTTAATGAATTACATCTTTGTGTGTTTCCTCCCTAACAATGTGTCATGGGCCTCTTTCCAGGATATTATGTATGGTAATATTTCATAGTAATGACTGAAAAGAATTTAATGATACGACCACTGATGTGCTAATAAACTGATTGTGTTGAGAGTCTTCAAGATCACCTCCCAAGTTTGATGATTTGCTAGGAAGACTTACAGGACTTAGCATGAAGTTGAACTTAGAGCTATGATTTATTACAGCAAAAGTATACAAAACCAAATAAGTAAGGGAAAAAGGCACATGGAACAAGGTCCAGAAGAAACCAGGAGTCAGCTTCTAAAACTCCTCTCTCAGTAGAGTCACAGACAACAAACTTAATTCCTTCAGTATTGAATTCTGACAATACATGTTAGATATTATCTACCTGCATAGCTCATTAGAGACTCAGTTCCCAAGATTTTTATTTGAAACTGGTCATGTAGATAATCCTCTGCCTAGCACATATCAAGAATCCAGACTCTCGGAAGGAAAGCAGGTGTTCTGCATAATCTATGTCATTTGCACAAACAGTTTAGGCACTATGTGGGCTCTTATCTGTTAGGGAATGGTGAGAGCCCTCCCAAAATCCAGCTTCCCAGACAGTTGGTAAAGATAGTAGTTATAGGCCTGCTATGTTGACTCTTTTCTAGACATTGACTCTCTAGGAAAAAAGAGAAAAAGAACCCTAATTCATATTATTTGCTAATTTTCATGGTGGAAATACTCCTATCAGGGACAATTTCAACCTATTAACATGATGACACTGAATGTGGAGTTGGGAAGAGATTCAAACTATTGGCTCCTCACGAGCCAGTACAAGCTGTCCCCAGCACACCGCTGGAAATACCATTATTTGTGACATAATCCCTAAGAGTATGTGCCTCCAATAAACTCTTCACCAATCATTGGGATATGTATATGTATATATAGTCAACTGAAGTTAAAGTAAAAAGAGAAAGTAAGTTAGAAACCTTAGGTGTTAGAGATAACCCTTCAGTATCTATGATTGTTCTAACTGAAGGCACTGAGTAAGAGTGGTTCTCTTCCCAACAACCATGGAGAGTAAAATTTCAGAGTTACAAGGGACCTTTAAGTAACATCTAGCATTTCATAAGTAAACAATCTAAGAACCAGAGAATATAAATGATCTTCCAAGATCCCCCCCCATTAATTATGGGTCAACTCGCAGAAATACTAATCTAGTTTGCACGAGTGCTTGAACCATCATCCTCAATAATTAGAAAATAAAACCCTAAAATAAAATCAAAAATCATTCATGAACTTCAGATTCAAAGACTTAGAGAGTTAATCTAATTCCTTGATCCCATGAGAAGCCTAAATGTAGATGCAAAAGTCAAAAGCTTCAAAGAAAGGAGGGAACAGGTGCGATGAAAAATTAACAAAAACTTCATCTTTCTTAGTAAAAATTATAACATACAGGCTAAAGAAGACAAATCAAGAGATGTATGATTTCACTTTTGCAAAGATAACACCAGACAAAACTAAGACCAGGGAGTACAGAGGTAAACTGAAGGTTGGGGGGTGGAAGAAGATAATGTTAATATTTCACTTTATAACTTTCTGTATTGTTCTATTTTTGCACATATATTTGTATTTTTATCTTTTAAAGATTGAATATATTTTTAAAAGATAGTAAAAAGGCTGGGAATCCACATATTCATAGTTATGTCTGGGTTGTACAAGTGGTAGTTAAAGAGATTTTTTAAATAAATAGGGATTTTTTTTTGCTTTGTATTTCTCAATTTTTCTTTGTGAACATTTATTATTTTATTATAAAAATAAATGTTTGCTGTTATTATTTTTTATTATTATCTCAAAGAGTGAAGGAAAATGATATACCAGTTGCCTTTTATATATGGAAGACGCTAGTCTAAGCTAACACCCTCCCAGGGTCCTGGGATCAAGCCCTGCATTGGGCTTCCTGCTCAGTGGGGAGTCTGCTTCTCCCTCTCCCTCTGCCCCTCCCCCTGCTTGTGCTCCTGCTCGCTCTCTCTCTCAAATAAATAAATAAAATCTTAAAAAAAAACCCTGATCTTAAGCATATATTTTACAAAATACTTAATTGGAAACACTTAGCAAAATTTTCTAAATAACTCAAAGATAAGATTTAAAGAATATTAAAGGTAAAATATTATCCTTAGTGGGGAAGAGAAGCTGAAGAAGAGAGTATGTATCTTCCATGTGCTTTTGGGTAAATTTCTAGTGAGTGGGATTTGGGCTACAGAATTTATTTTTTTCAGAGGTATAATGAATCAAGTTTTTAAATTTTATTTCTTATGACCCTGTATTATTTTTATGGTTCTCCACGTTATTAGATTAAGACAAATCCTAGAATTACCATGTGACTGCTAAGTGATAATCATTGCTTCCCTTTGCCTTGATTGCTTTGTCTTAAAATGTCCTAGGGTAGGTTTTGATGACCCAGAGTAGGACCAAACAAGACTGTCCTCTGAAAAATTAGAAAGGCTGATTGTATTTGTCCACATCCCTGGTTTCAGACAAAAATTACATTTCTGGCAATATTTTAGAGTCTCAGATCCACAAATAGTACCTTTATATGTCAGGAATAATGGGAAAATGGGAGATGGTAAAACGTACAGGCATTGAAAAACAAATGGGTACACTTTAATATCTGAAAAAAATCAATTTATCTAACCATTCAATTATTCATTTATTTACTTATTCAGCAAATATATGTTGAAAACTTACATAGTGCTCAGTGCCAGAAAAATCTCTACATACTTTGAAAGACTGAAATCCAATCAGGAATCACTAGGAAGAAATTGTGCTAAAATACCCTGATGGGGATCTGAAGTTCTATTAGCTTCTGCTGGGGGACTGGATTCTGACCCCAGTATTTTTCCAGTCACTAGCAAGAAGTTCCACAGTGAACAGAATAACTCCATGGAACCATGAAACCACCGTCATGTGGTTTCTCCTACTTCTGTGCCCATCATGTGGGCCAAATCTTCTGATATTCACTCACTTAAGTTGTGGATGAATTTGTCTTTGATTCCATGGAGGAGAAAGGTTGGTTCTCAGTAGGGACAAGGCTCTAAGAATATGTGAGAGACGATGGACTCTGAAAAACAAACTGAGGGTTCTGCGGGGCGGGGTGGGAGGATGGGTTAGCCTGGTGGTGGGTATTGAGGAAGGCACATTCTGCATGGAGCACTGGGTGTTACGCACAATGAGTCATGGAACACTACATCTAAAACTAATGATGTAATGTATGGGGATTAACATAAGAATAAAAAATTTTTAAAAAAGTTATAAAATAAATGTCATACAAATACATGCTAAAAAAAAAAAAAAAAGAATATGTCCTTTCTTCAGTCTTCCTTCCACACATGTCCTTCTTCCTTCTCCTCACTTTATACTAAAGTCCCTGAAAGCTCCAGGCCAACAAGCAGCTCTTTGTGAAAAGAATCTTCCAGAAAAGATCAAATAGAATGGCAAAAGGCATGGAGACGCTGTGTTTAAAAAATAAAAATCCTAGTGAGGTAGAATTTGCAATTTATTCACATATTTGCAGGGTAAAATGCAGAAGAAACACATCAAGGTCTACAGTCTTCTCAAGACCAAGACTAGGGCACATGGGTAGAGTGTACAAGAGATGGATTCTGATTCAATATAGGACTTTCTAAACATTGGAGTCCCCTAAAATGACCTGCCTTACAAAGCAATGAGTTTGGATATGTGCAAAATGTCCACCAGATAATCTAGCTGGATGTTGTATACTATTTAATAGATTCTAAGAGGCCCTATTCAACTTCAAGATTCAGTGCTTTTATAGTTTGTCTTCTGGGAAGGAAAACTGGCATATTTTTCTGAAGTGGGTCTTGGTTTAGCATCTCTGGGCCCCGATACAGGAAGACACAAGATAGGGAATCGTGTTTTCACATAGATGCAATTTAACTGGAGGATCCCGTATTGGCTATTTGGTCTTGGACAAGACACTTAAAGTTTCTGAGCTTCCATTCCTCACCCATGTGGGGGAATAATAGGGCAGGGCCATAATCTCTTCTTTAAAACCCTCAGAGTCACATGGTTTGGAATTCAGAATTTTCCAGGTATGGTAATGGCAAAAAGTACACTTTGTGTATATCATATAACACTACTGGTAGGACTTAAGGCCGTATGTGCTAATAAAACTCATTAATAATCCTTCATTAAAACATGTAAATATTCCTATGAATTCAAAGCAATAAAATCTATAAAATAAATGAACCTATATTGATACAGGTCAGATTTTACTACCAAATAATTTTTTAAATGGTTTCACACTTAAAGAATGGCAGAATTACACCTCTCTGGGAGAAGGCTGTGAGATTTAAGTCAGTTAAATTCTGGAGAATTTAGGTGCTATTACTGGCCATTCAACTTCTTGATTTTTACCACTGTGGCCTTTAGATAAATTTAAAGATTTATACATGTGACTTAGAGACTTAGCTTGAAACCAGCTGGTTTAGTTGCTATATGTTGTAGAGAATGTGTTAAATAGCATTTAATTTCTTGATTTGGTACAGGTGTACAACACCTTTGATACGCAGTGGTCACTCTTGGTGTACCCAGGCCCCAGCTGCCAACTCACTGTTACTCCCTTTTTTCATAGATTTGCCCTTGACCAAAGAGGAGCCACCTTGACTAGAAGGCCAGTCTCTGTCCCTACCCCGTGGGGCTAACCCACAGCCAATGACTGATATGGGGGGTACAGAATCTGGCCCCCTTGCCTCAAATTGAGACCATCTCTATGGTGCCATTCAGGCTTGAGGCCTCCTCATATGGGAGGCCATGAACCCATATTCTAGCTTCATACATTTTCCCACCTTCTGCTTTCTTTACTGCCTTATATCATTCACCTGAGAGTACTCCCTCAATAAATCACGCATACCAACCTGTCTCAAGCTCTGCTTCTAAAGAAACCAACTTAAGACAACATTCCATGTGATTTCTTTATGTACGGTTCATTCATATGCTTATTTAATTCCAAAGACCCTAAAGCATTCACCTGTTGCACTATTATACCTGAATATAAAAGAAAGGATCCTGGCCTCTGAGATTAGTCAGTCCAAATCTATTAGTCTAGCTATCCAATCTTTATGAACCTCAGTATCCCCATTAAAAATAATGTTATGTACACTGCAGTGGATATAAAGTGCCTTATAATAACAGAGCATGCACATAATAAATTGACGTTTCATGCCCCCATAAGATTCACTGCAGGCTTTTGGCATTCCTAAGCTCTATACACATTTGTCAATCATCAGATCCTTTTCTCCCTACTGAAGGAACATGGACCTGAAGTTTAATGAGATGAAAATAACAAGATCATCTCTTGTAGATCTTCCTTATTGTTACATTACCTCTGTTTGCGATGGAAATATTTTTCTTAATCTTGTGGTTGGAGCCATTTGCCATAGGCTTGCACCTTTTAGTCTATAAATGTTACATGGAATACATGAGTACTCTTGTGCCTTTCCACTCTTATCTTAAAGCCAAACCTTTGCCATTTCCTGACGAGCTCTGTTCACTATATAAAGAAGTTGATGCAAACAACCACATTGTTGTCAGAAGGTACACAGAAGCAGCTGTTTTTATTTGACCTTTGCTGCTGGCTCTCGGAATCTCAACTGGAAGAGCCTCAAGACAGAAATAACAATACCCACATGGCCTCCTATCAACCATACTCCAGGAGACTCTTTTCCTTTCATCTTTCTTGATGGAAAAGAAACGTCAGGGCGCCTGGGTGGCTCACTCAGTTAAGTGTCCGACTCTGGATTTCGGCTCATGGCATGATCTCAGGCTGCTGAGATCTAGCCCCACATCAGGCTCCATGTTCAGTAGGGAGTCAAAGGCTGCTTGAGGTTCTCTCCCTCTCCTCCTGCCCCTCCCCCTACTTGTGTGCGTGCTCTCTCTCTTTCCCTCAAATAAAAAAATATATATATCAAGAATAAATTTCTGTAAGGGAAATTCAGGAACTAATAAGGAAAAACTTGGAATCATTCCTATTTATTGATCATCTTTATTCCCAGAACAATCATGCAAACATGATATAATTAATCCCATTTTGTTGATAAAGCATCCAAAGCCCAGAGAGTTTGGTAATTTTATCAAGTTATACACTAGTAAACAGAATATAACTGTTTGGACCCAGACCTGTCTGACTCAAGTATCATACTGTCTATGTATACTGTCCACACAGATTTGCAAGATACTTATTAAATCCTTAAATTTAATACCTTTTCTTTGGGTTAGCTTGAATCAGAAGGTCAGGGAAGTTGAACCTCTGTAGCATGAGAGAAAAATAAGAAAACATTCAAATTTTGCTTATAATTAGTTTCAGATTTTATGAAGTATCAACAATATGTAAATTGTAGTAAGTGAATTTAATTACCTAGGTTTAATGTTACTTGAATCAAATTGAATCTATTAGGGATAGATGATTGGTAGATTAATAGATAGATACTACCTTTCAGAAACCAACTGGATATCCCCAGGTTTTCCAGCCATACAACTATAATACTAATCAATTCCCCAACTTATGAAAACCAACATCTTTGTATAAAAAGACTGAAATTTTTAGCATAAAACAAAAAAATCTGCATTTTGAGAACTATGTAAATATAAAAATGTTCCTTTTGTGGGGGTAGCTGGGTGGCTCAGTCATTTAGACATCCAACTCTTGGTCTCAGCTCGGATCTTAATCTCAGAGTCGTGAGTTCAAGCCCCATGATGGGCTCCTCGCTGGGCATGGAGCATACTGTAAAAAAAAAAAAATGCTCCTTTTGTGGAGTTTAAGAGGTCAAGTGATCTCCTGGAAACTTGACATTGAAACAACACTATTTGTGGCTTCGCAGGACGGAGTAATTTGCTGAAATGTAAAAAGATGCCTACCTACATTGAGCTGTTTGATTCCTAACTGTTGTGTCATCTGCCTCCTCTAATTTTCACTTTTAGTGAAAAGAAAAAAATATAAACTTTCAAAATCCAAATCACACAGCCCTAACATCAAATAAATATCCATGAAATCATCTTTTAGCATGTCAGAATGGAAGATAATTACGGTAAGGGAATATGTCTGCTGCCATTATATTTATTTCATTAGAATTTCATGGAATTTCACTAAATGGAACTTTGGATGGATAGGAAGCTCCCAGACCTGAATAAAGAAAAAGCAGACAGATTCCTAATTAGCTTTCCAAGAAGAAATATTACCTTGTGGAATACAAAAAAGACAGTGTTAAATGTATACTATAACCACTTTAAGGTACTGTGAATATTGTATATATTTTACTCAATCTGAAACAAATGTGTAAGCTGCTTTTTTTTTTTTAAGCTCTTTTATCTGTTTTGTGCTTTCCTTTATTCTTAATATTGACTTTTTTTTCTGGTAGCAGTTTCCAGTGGCAGAGGGCTGGAAGACATTGGAATGTCCACAGGCAGAAGATGGGGATCATTTTAGCAATCACTATGAATATTTTTAAATAGATATTCTTGGGTCCAGCAATTCCACTTCTTAGAATTTTTTTCTTATAAGAATAGTGGCACTAAAATATACCTATAAAGATGTTCCCTTTTAATCACTTACAACTGCTAAAAAATACAAACAACCAAACCACAGACCAGTTAAACTCATGGGCTCTCAATAAGATTGAATATTACACAACTGTTAAAATTAAAGGAATGTACCCACTTGGAAAACAGTCACTGATACACTGAGTGGGGGAGAGAGGGAGGCAGCGGCAAGTTGTCACACACATACAACATAATTTTATTAAAAAAAACCTCACAAATAACTGTATATATCATTGTCATGACCTAAGAACTAGCACAGCAAAGTCAGTCAAAGCCATGAGAAACTCAAAGGGATATCATGTAAATATCCAAGGAGAAGTGACTCTAACAGAAGAAAAGAAGAAAAGAATTTATAATAGGATGGAATAATAAATAAATGCAATAAGGTAGTCAACAAAACTTTCTGGAAAAGGGCCAAATAATAAATATTTGCAGTTTTGAGGGCCATTTGCAAATACTCAATTCTACCACTGTAGCACAAGAACAGCCATAGACAATCTGTAAACAAATGGACCTCTGACTGTTTATTCTTGCATCTTGCACTGGTGGACCTCTCCTTAAATATCTTCCTTCCATATTTCCTTACGTGGCTTCTTTCTTTTCCTCTGCCTCTGAGGATTTTAGGAGCTTATACCACAGTCTATGTGACTTAGAAGGTGTTAGATAAGTACTTGATTAATTTTTGACCAGCTTAACCCACTCTCCTGTTACCTTCCTCTTTATCCTTCCATCATTTTCTTTGTGAAGGACGAGGCAGATAACTGAAACAAAGTCAGCAGTCAAATCAAGGAGAGAGATTGTATGAGAGCTAGAGAGTACTCATATCATTAGCACTGCTGAAAAGAAAGGAGCAAGAGCAAATGACTCAATGTGGCAAATAACCCCTAATTTTCAGGGGTTAAAATAAGGAAAGAACAGATTTTTCTTAAAAATAATTAACAGTTGATGTTAAGGACAACTTCACAATATTTATTAGAGATGGGGGTAAACATTTTATGACTCAATGAAATAATAAATGTCTTCAGTAGTATAGTTCAGAAATGTTATTCTTTTCCCAAATCCTTGGGATCTACAGTTGCCAATGGGCAAAAAATAGACTTAATTTTGACTTTCATGTCTTCTTCCCTCTCTATGATTTAGGAGAAAGATTACAAACTCAGTTGTAATATCCAGTTATTAATGCAAAACCATTAAGTGCTGCTACAGAATAAAATTGCTTAAGGAATTGTGTGCTTCATAATTGTAGAATTCTGCTTTTTATAGATTTTAGGTATAGTTGATTTCAGGATAAAACACTAAAAACCCAAATATTACTAAGATAAATAAAGTTTGGCACTGGGGTAAAAAATTACATTCTACAACAAAGGTTTAAAGAAAACAATATATTTTATATATATGATATATCCCTGAAATATAGTAACTACATTAAAGGACAATTTCAGGAAAAATATTTATTGGTTCTACCATATTTCAGGTTTTTCTCATAGACCACTTCATTCTGTCCTAACATAATCCATTTTACATAGCAGAACTAAGATTCAGGGAAGTGAAGTGTCACATCCAAGGTCTACAGGTCATGTGTTAGACCAGGCTCATATAGGCTGGAGAGAGCCAATTGTACATATTGCTTCCCAACTCAAGTTTACCAACTTCTGGTCTGTAGCTTAAAATTAGTCACAGTAGATTTGAAAACACTACATGGAAATTGGCAAACCCATAAATCTGGGCCTGTTTTTGCTCCAGAGTTGACTATTAAACATTTCCCAGCACACCCCTATATAGAGGTCATAGCTGGTAAAGTTGGGATATGAAGCTAATGTTGCTGGTTTTAACCCTAAGCTTTTACACAATCTCTAAGTTATTCAAATACATTTTTTTCACTTGAAATAGAGTTGTGTGCTTTTTTGAAATAAAAGTATCATTATTAAATGGCATTAAAATAACTCCCCAGATCAAGGAGAGATGTAAGTATACACTTCAGTGAATATAGAATAAACCCCTATAAATGTATAACATCTATAATTATATCCATCTTGAAAATGATAACCGTAAAATAATTTAATTGGAGAAATTTAGAATATGAATATATCCATAGGTAAAACTATTTAAAACCAAATGGTAGAGTCAAGCACACTGGAATTTAGAAAGTACGAGGGGTTAAAGGTAATATTTGTTTCAGCAGAAAACCAGGTGGCAGTGGAAAAAAAGAAGTTGAACCCAGAAGGACAGTGTGTGAGGACCTATTGTGCAAAATGATTAGAGAAAGCAAAGAGAAAATGTTATAAAGATATTAAGAAGCCTGCAGGGATTTGCCATGTCAAACCAATACTCTACTATCCGTATACTTATAACATGCATAGACCTGAACATTATTTGGAATTGGTTAACTTTGTTGGTATCATTCCTAGTGAGCACTCAAAGATATCTGAAATGAATTTGTCCACCAGCAGCAGCTGCCCCTTTCTTTCATTAATAAATAGGGGAAGACTGGGGAAGATGTGCACATGTGTTAGGAAGGATTCAGAAATAATTTGGTCTTGGTTTCTCTCTTTACTTGATTACCTTCACATAAGCAAAAATGACTTCAAAAATTTGGAGAACAGAACATAAACACTTTCTGTCTTTCAGGAATTGTAAGGTCTGCCTACATTTAGAAATATTACAGTGGATAATAGATTCAGAATCTATTACACTAAGCTTAAATATAAAATAGTAGTAAACAGTTAAAAAGTGACCAAAAGTCATGTCAGAACCAAGTACTACATCTTCAGTCTTTCTCACTTGGGTCCTCTTATGTTCTATACATCAATAATTCTAATTAAAATTCCAGGATAACCCTAGGCAGAGGGAATGTGAAGAAAAGGCCCATAATTAATTGTTAGTAGATATAACTCAACATGGTTTATGATCTTGAAATCCATAACCAACCAAGAGTTGAATCTTCTGTGTGTGTGTGAGTGCACATGTGTGTGCTTATACATCTTTGCTAAAGGGCACCAAACAAATATACCATATGCCAAATAAATATGTCTAGAGCAAATTTTTGAGGCCAAGTTTCTGGGAAAATAACCAGGAAGGAAGCTTTGGACTGACTACAACAAAATTTTTCCCCTTCAAATAAAGAGTTGAGAACATGAAGAGTAAGATCAAAGAATAAACATTGGGAAACACAGCCTCTCTCCCAGGTTCTTGGCACCTTCCCCTTGCTATCTCACCAGGCACACACTAATCCAGCCAACAGTACTAAGCCCAAAGCCAACTATTGGCTCTACAGTGCATGGGGCAGAAGTATGCTAAAAGTGAATGAGTGATTATCAATGGGCCCCTAAGAGAAACAACAGCCAGTGTGCCAAATATCAACTTCTTCAAAACACTCACTTACTATGCTTCCCCGCCCCCTTTTCTTGGTTCCCAAAGGAATTTCCAATAAGTATTTTAACACTGATTTAGACTTTTCAGAGATGAAGGTGGAGGGTGGTCAGTTTATAAAGACCCCTGGCAGATGCCTAGATAAACAATTATCTGAAATATGGCTAGAACCATCCACTTGAACTCGAGAGAACAAGAAGCTTCTGAAAAATAACCAGCTGATCTCTAGTTATACTTTTCAAAGCAGGTATGGGCCTCATACCTGCTTGTCAAGCATCATAAAAGATCCAAGAAATTCAAAATCTGAGTCACTGTCTGCTGAATTCCCAAATAAAATATTCTGTTCTCCAAACAGTAGAGTCCTGCTAAATTATCCTTAGGGAGGCCTAAGAGGAAATTATCCTTAGGGAGGCCTAACCTCAGCATACTCTTCTGAGGTGTATTTTCTAGGATTGTTCATCCCTTTACCTGAAAGCAATTAAATGTGACTCAAATGAAACACAGTTTAAGACCAAAAGAAAATATTCTAAAACAGACCTAACCCCCCTTTCTTCTCATGCTAGGAACTAAGTGATGCAGAAAGAATAAAATATGAAAAGGCGGTCATATTTTGAGGAAAACTCCTACATTATCTGAGACAAGGGTAGAGATTATGAAGAAACACAGGTTAGCACCAGCAGGTGGAGGTGGTTAGAAAACTACAAAAATGTTTACAGTCTCAAAAGATTTAGAATGTTTGTAAACTGGGGGGGGGGGGGGATGAGCAGAGTATGCTAAGGCATTTATTCAGAATGATTTTCCTCTTTTAATCCTGTGAACTAAATCCCCTTGTCTCAGTAGACTGTCTTTTGGACCTTGGCAATCTGTGAGGATTTAGGTTTTAGGATGAAATGTGAGCATGGTATTTGACCAATGAGAGGCAGAAGTTGACAGAAAATTTCAGACTGTTGAAAATAGTTAAGAAAGAGTAGAGTATAAAACTATTAGATTATGCTATGGTGATGTCTGATTATTGTCTGCCTTAGCTCTTTTTCTTCCTTTTGGGTGTGTTTGTAAGGAAAATCCTTTGGAATGTGAGTAAAATTCTGTGTAAATCAGGTTCACTGAGAGAAGGGGGAGTTTAAGTCTAAAGGTAGACAGCTGGAGGTCAGACATTTAACAAAAGACTGAATGGTCCAGAATAAATTTTTATAATATTCATTTCCTAATCACAATAGTAACATTATACACTTTCAAAATTTAGGAAGTTGCAGTAAAACATGCACAAAATAAAAATTTCTCTTTTTATCATTACCCAGAGATAAACACTTTTTTTCCCAGTATTTCAGCCTTTCTGTTCATTCTACATTCTATACTGTTATACTTAATGTGCTGTTTTGTTACTTGCTTTTTTACTTAGAAAATTTGGCATAAAGTCAACATTTTCAATTATCTTCACTAACTGTTCTAGAACATGATTTTTAATGTTGTATATTCTTTTGTCCAGTGATTATAACTAATTTACCAAGTGTTTAGTTAGTTGTGATTATTAAATTTTTATTTATTTTTACAAGTATCTACATTGGAGCCCAATGTGGGGCTCGAACTCACAACTGTGAGATCAAGACCTGAGCTAACATCAAGAGTCAGACACTTAACCAACTGAGCCATCTAGGCGCCCCTAAGTAACTACATCTTTAAACATCATTTTATGGGGCAAATTTACAAGAATAGAACACCTTTTAAACTTTCAATGTTCACTGCCACATCATACTACGTAACAGTAATGTGAGAGTTTTCATTTCAAAATGTCCTTATCCAGCATTGGACATTATTCTTTCTAGATATCTCAACTAAACTGATAAGTAAAAGAAAATTAAATATAAATTTATCATCTTAATTTTCAACAAAATTATTTTAAATAATGTGTCCATGAATTCTGCCAGGAAGCTTCTTAATTCTGATACAAATCGAAGTATTCTTTTTTTTTAAAGATTTATTTATTTATTTATTTATTTATTTATTTTAGAGAAAGAGCATGAGTGGGAGGGGCAGAGGGAGAGAGAATCTGAAGCACAATCCGTGCTGACTGCAGATCCCAACTCGGGGTTTGATCCCAGACCCTGTGATCATGACCTGAGCCAAAATCCGAAGTCAGCCACTTAACTGACGTATGATACCACCCAGGCACACCTCAAAGTATTTTTTAAAATATGTTATCAAAATTCGGGAGCACCTGGGTGGCTCAGTCGGTTGAACGTCCAACTTTTGGTTTCAGTTCAGATCATGATCTCCGGGTGGTGAGATCAAGACCTGCGATGGGCTCTGTGCTCAGTGGGGAGTCTACTCCAGATTCTCTTCTTTCTCTGCCCCTTCTCCCACTCATGCTCTCTCTCTCTCTAAAATAAACAAATAAATCTTTAAGAAAATAAAATAAAATATGTTATCAAAATTCACCATCATTTTTTTCAAGGGACTGTTACCTAATTGTTTTATTTTTTATTTATTTATTTATGATTTGTTCATGTTTATTAAAGAATTTTACAAAACTGTAGATGTACTTTGTTGTGTGAAGTACTATGATGCCTGGGAGGAGGAGCTATATATTTTACCCATAGTATTTCCAGACACTGCTTAGCACATGGTAAATACTCAAATATAATTTTTTTTGGTTTGTAATTTCTTTCTTTTTTTAATTTTATTATATTATGTTAATCACCATACTTTATATCAATAGTTTTTGATGTAGTGTTCCATGATTGTTTGCATATAACACCCAGTGCTCCATTCAGTACGTGCTCTCTTTAATACCCATCACGAGACTAACCCATCCCCCCACCCTCCTCCCCTCTAGAACCCTCAGTTTGTTTCTCAGAGTCCATAGTCTTTCATGGTTCATCTCCCCCTCTGATTTCCCCCCCTTCATTTTTTCCTTCCAACTATCTTTTTTTTTTTAACATATAATTATTTGTTTCAGAGGTACAAGTCTGTGATTCAACAGTATTACACAATTCACAGCGCTCACCATAGCACATACCCTCCCATGTTTATCACCCAGTCACCCCATCCCTCCCACCCCCACCACTCTAGCAAAGCTCAGTTTGTTACCTGAGATTAAGAATTCCTCTTATCAGTGAGATCATATGATACATGTCTTTCTCTGATT
>NC_138378.1:29216085-29273790 GCF_054177405.1 Leptonychotes weddellii | reverse complement strand
AAAAAAAAAAAAAAACCTATATCAGTGAGAGTAAGTAAGCTCTCTATCAGCATTATCCAATAGAAATACAGTGTGAGCCATATATTTAATTTTAAGTGTTTTAATGGTCACATTAAAAAAAGTTACAAGAAACAAATGAAGTTAATTTTAATAGTATATTTTACTTATACCAATACATCAACATATTTTCATTTCACCATGTAATCATAAAATTGTTAAAGAGATATTATGCATTATTTTTACACATTAAGTCAGAAATCCAGCATGTATTTTATATCCCCAGCACATTTCAACTCAAACTAGCCACCCTCCAAGTGTTCATTAGCTCTTATATTAGAAAGTATGGCTCTAGATGATTGTGATAAATCATGAGTTTGCTAGGGTTCTAGTACCACTTTAGAGCTAGTCAAGATCTTGTGGTACCACAACAGTACAATGGAGCACACTGACCTTCTCTTCACCACTGGTCCCCTAGGGAGTTGGTGAAGAAACTTTACCTCTTAATTTTCATCAACAAGTTTCAACGTAGAAATTAAATGGAGAAACCCAAAATCAGAGGAATTAAGGTGTTTATATAGAACAGATCTAGGCTGGATTTCCTTTACCTGGCCACACCTAGAGAACCTTGCCTGGGAGCCTTTTCTCAGCACTAGCTTTCAAATTCCATCTATCCTTTGTGATTACGTCTCTCCTCATGGATTATTCCATCATCCTTGTATCCCCAACACACAGCACATAGCTGTCTCTTGATAGGTGCCTGTGTCTGTTATACTGATCTGAGCTAATTAGAATCTATAAATATGAGTAGAAGAGGTAGAACTTGGTGCCCCTTCAATTAAAAGACAATGCATTCTATAAATGTATTCTTTTTACCCTAAAGAAGTACCTCACAGGAGTACTTACAAATAAAAGCCAATCAGTGTGAATTTAGACAAGTCACTTAAGCTCTTTAGCCTCCATTTCCTTACCTGTAAACTCAGGAAAAGAAAAAAGTAATGCCTAACTCATAGGACTATTGTTGAGGCTAAATTAGATAAGGCATAGATCACATGCTTAGCAAGGGGACCAGCACCTGGTAAATGCTCAAGAAATGGTAGCTATTCATATAAACATGCTTGATCTTTAAAAGATGAGTAAAAGCTACAGTAGGATAATGGTAGATAATATATCTGTCATTTCCTAAAGCTGAAAAAAATGTGAATGATGTTGATAACTGTTTATTTTACCATAATAAACACAATTTGAGATATATGGTCACTCTCTATTTCCTGCCAAGTCATTGGGTATAAAAGACTTAGTGGCCCATATTCTTTGAAGCTCCCTAATTTACTGTCTGAGATATCTCTGGTCCTTTTCTGTCTGGAGACATCAATGCTGACAGTTAGTGGAGAACAGAATATAGAGTCAGGCTCAATGACTGATGCTCCATTCCTGCCACACATTCTCAGAATCACCTTCAAAACATCAATCTGGAGACCTCAAACTCCTTCCATCATCTATGCTCTTAAGAACCTACAGAGTAGCTCAAAGGCTTGGGAACCTAAATATGGTTTGCAGAATTGTATCAAAGTATGCATGCTTTTATCAGATGCTCTAACAATTATTATAATGACCTCACTGTAATGAACATTTGGGAAGCAAAGATTAGTTGAATTACAGGAAACTTTTAGAGTAAAGTGAGTTTCTTCTTGTGGGACAGGAACCCAAGCTAACTGCTCAAGAAGGTAGATCTAGTCTCTATCCCTTTGTACCTATTTCAAAAAAGTACAATCACACCCACTGATTTATTTATTTTAAGTCAATTTTAAGAACCTCCACCTTTTTAAAAACATCATTAGTTTTCTTAGCAAGTCCTTTTCCTGCCTATAATGCAATAGTAATCTGCAAGTCAATCCAACACAAGTTATTACATTCACTAAATTATTGGGAAGCAGATCCATTTCTTTTTTTTAAGTCTTATATAACTTAGTTTTATTTATTTATTTATTTATTTATTTATTTATTTATTTATTTATTATGTTCAATTAGCCAGCATATAGTACATCATTAGTTTTTGATGTAGTGCTCAACAATTCATTAGTTGTGTATAACACCCAGGTTTCACCACACGTGCCCTCCTTAATACCCATCACCCAGTTACACTATTTCCCCCCCACCCCGCCTCACTTCTGTAACCCTCCGTTTGGTTCCTGGAGTCCAGAGTCTCTCATGGTTTGTCTCCCTCTCTGATTTCTTCCCAGTTTTCCCTCCCTTCCCCTATGGTCCTCTGAGCTATTCCTTATGTTCCACATATGAGTGAAATAATATAATTGTCTTTCTCTGCTTGACTTATTTCACTTAGCATAATCTCCTCCAGTTCCATCCATGTCGATGCAAATGGTGGGTATTCATCCCTTCTGATGGCTGAGTAATATTCCACTGTATATATGAACCACATCTTCTTTATCCATTCATCTTTTGAAGGGCATCTCAGCTCTTTCCACAGTTTGGCTATTGCAGACATTGCAGCTATGAACATTGGGGTGCATATGGCCCTTCTTTTCACTACATCTGTATCTTTGGGGTAAATACCTAGTAGTGCAATTGCTGAGTCATAGGGTAGCCCTATTTTTAACGTTTCCCTTTTCTCCATATCATCACCAACACTTGCTGTTTCCTGTTTTGTTAATTTTTGCCATTCTAACTGGTGTAAGGTGGTATCTCATTGTAGTTTTGATTTGTATTTCCTTGATGGCTAGTGATGTGGAACATTTTTTTCATGTGTCTGTTAGCCATTTGTATGTGTTCTTTGGTGAAGTGTCTGTTCATGTCTTCTGCCCATTTATTGACTGGATTATTTGTTTTTTGGGTGTTGAGTTTGAGAAGTTCTTTATAGATCTTGGATACCAATCCTTTATCTGTAGTGTCATTTGCAAATATCTTCCCCCATTCTGTGGATTGCCTCTTAGTTTTCTTGACTGTTTCCTTTGCTGTGCAAAAGCTTTTTATCTTGATGAAGTCCCAAAAGTTCATTTTTGCTTTTGTCTCCCTTGCCTTTTGAGACATGTCTTGAAAGAGGTTGCTGTGGCCAATGTCGAAGAGGTTACTGCTTATGTTCTCCTCTAGGATTTTGATGGATTCCTGTCTCACATTTAGGTCTTTCATCCATTTTGAGTTTATCTTTGTGTATTGTGTAAGGGAATGGTCCAGTTTCATTCTTCTGCATGTGGTTGTCCAATTTTCTCAGCACCATTTATTGAAGAGACTCTCTTTTTTCCATTGGACATTCTTTCCTGATTTGTCAAAGATTAGTTGACCATAAGTTGAGGGTCCATTTCTGGGGTCTCCATTCTGTTTCACTAATCTATGTGTCTGTTTTTGTGCCAATACCACGCGGTCTTGATGATCACAACTTTGTAATATAGCTTGAAGTCAGGCATTGTGATGCCGTCAGCTTTGGTTTTCTTTTTCAACAATCCCCTGGCAATTTGGGGTCTTTTCTGGTTCCATACAAATTTTAGGATTGTTTGTTGCAGCTCTGTGAAAAATGCCAATTGTATTTTGATAGGGATTGCACTGAAAGTGTAGATTGCTCTGGGCAGCATAGACATTTTCACAATATTTATTCTTCCAATCCATGGGCATGGAATATTCTTCCATCTCTTTGTGTCTTCTCAATTTCTTTGATAAGTGTTCTGTAGTTTCTAGAGTATAGATCCTTTACCTCTTTGGTTAGGTTTATTCCTAGGTATCTTATGGCTTTTGGTGTTATTGCAAATGGAAATGGTTCCTTAATTTCTCTTTCTTCAGTCACATTGTTAGTGTATAGAAATGCAACAGATTTCTGTGCATTGATTTTGTATCCTGCCATGTTGCTGAATTGCTGTATGAGTTCTAGCAATTTGGGGGTGGAGTCTTTTGGGTTTTCCACATAAAGTGTCATGTCATCTGCAAAGAGAAGGAGTTTGACTTCTTTGCCAATTTGAATGCCTTTCATTTCTTTTTGTTGTCTGATTGCTGAGGCTACGAATTCTAGTAGTATGTTGAACAAAAGCGGTGGCAGATCCATTTCTAAACTCATTTAGTACCTTGACCTATTCATGTCTATAGCTACCAATGTCAAGGCAATACTGTCTCTCTAAGGGGCATGTCCAAATTATTAAAAAGGATAATTGGAGTCAGAAACCTTGGTGCTAAATTCTCACTGTCTCTTAGAAGCTCTTGTACCTGGCACAAGCCCTTCAAATTTAGTAAGTTTTAATTTCATCATAGGTAACCATGGTTAGTCTTTCTCCATGTGCCACATATAATTGTTAGGAGAGCCCCATAAGAAATTGTTATGCACCCTAGAGATAGATAACAATTATTTTATTTTTTGAAAATTTTATTTCTTTTATATTATTGAATCACAATATTACATATTTTGGGTAGATGAGCCAAAGATTCATATAAAAATATTAATATCTATTTATTTCAAAAGTAGAGGTTAATGAGTCCACTTAAAAATAATATCCCCTTTTTAAACATTTTGTCATTCTTTTTCAAATCACTTGTATGCACTGTCCCAATTTCCTTCACGTGGAAAATATGCATTGGAAGTAGGTAGTGCAAACATTATTATTTTCATTCTTCAGATGTCAAAGCTGAGGCAAAGAAAGCAACTTAATCAGCCTAACTTAGATTTCCACTAAACAACAATGACAACAACAAAATCAGCTTTGCAAGAAATTTCTACTCCAACACTCATTTTCTGCTATCATAATTTTTCAAGGGTCAGATTCTTATAGCAATTTTCTAGGTTCATAATTACCTTAGTTGCATGCACAATTTGGGTAGTTAAGTAATTACTTGATTTGCACATGCAAATACTGCAATCACTGGCACATAAAAATAATGTCCTTTAAACATTTGGGTCCAATGGAGGACAAATGGTCAGGAAAATCAAAATTCCTGTGGTTCTCACAAGGGATAACTATGAACAGAAAACATTACAAGCCATTCTCAAATGTTTAGAGAATCAGCTCACTTTAATCTAGAAAAAAAAAAAAAAAAAGCAACATGGTGGCATTCTTATTTCAAACTCCTCCTCTCTATTCAAAGAAGGTTTCCAGATACTGATATGCTATCTGGAACCATAAAAAGTCTGAACTTAGATTAGAACACCTGAGTGTAAAATACAGTCTTACTGTTGGTGGGATTAGGGAGATTTAAGCAAATCACTTAATCCCTAAACCATTTAATACTAATATGTAAAATGTGGATAATAATATCAACCTTACAGAGTTGAAAAGAGGAATAAATGAGATCAATTTTATGAAACTGTAAACTCTGTAAACCTAGACATACAGAACAGATTATTATTATTGGGTTTGAGATGTATATGATGCTATCAAATATCCCAATGGAGCAGACACACACTGGGGTTATTTTAGTGAACAACAAGCTGCCTCTAAGGAAGCTTAGTAATTTTAGCACATTTAGGAGTAAAGCATGAAAGAGTTGCAATCTTCTTTTTATACACAGAATTGATGTGGCATTTGTGTTAGTCCTGTATCTAGTTTTTGGTCTCATAATTGAGAGTGGATGACAGAGAAGCTATCAAAAATAAATGTCTGTGATGTTTAGAAACTAGGCCCTCTAATGAAAAATAAGAGGACAAGATACTTTTCACTATCCTTCAAAATTGATGAAAATTTGGGGGAAACTTGCTACAGTTTTTAAGGGATATGAAAAACTGTTTTACATATGAGCTGAAGAGAGAGCATTAGCTAAAAAATGCCGCCAGAGAAATGTATGTATGATACTGTGAGGAACTGTCTGAAACTAAAGTTACAAGGCATCAGAAAATGTTTGCATCAGAGAATTTGCATTGTTTTCTTGGGGATGATTAATCGAAATATTTATAACTTTGATATGCTCAACCTATGAGAAGGCTAAAAAATGAACTGAGGGACATGTTGAAAGATTTTGCAAGAGATGTGACTTTAGAATTGTCACACTTCATCTTCCTGTTGCTCACAAAGAAAAACCACTTGGTTGAAAATGTGTGGCAATGTCCTTTTTCTAACTCAGAAAGCAGTGTGATTCCATGGAGAAGAAGTGGCTTTGGGGACAGACAGACATCATTATACTCTTGTCCCATGACCAGATGGGAGTGCGCATGGATCTCCAAGATATTAGTACTTAACCTCTTGAACTCTTCAGTTTGAAATATCTAAAACATTCTGAAATTCCTAAAGTGAAGCACAGAGGGAGATCAAACACAGCTGTATGGATTCCAGCAATATCACCAAGAACCAGTCTCCTTCTGTCTTTCAGATACATCCAGATGGCTACATATGGTGGCAGGATGATAGAAGTAACTCCAGCCTGTCCTCCTGACTCAAGGACAGAGTGGAAGGAAAACTGTCTGTGCCACAATGTTCCATAAAAATGTGTATTTTATTTCATGTATTCTGATTGGTCCAAATGTAATTACAGCAAGCAAGGCGTCTGAGGGATCTGACTCTGCCAGAACATATGAGTGCAATTTTGAAGAAGGCTGGTATCCCAAAGGAATTCTGCATATGTTTTTCCAGAACTCTGGGAAATAGATGCTGGTGGCAGATACAATAGATAGCCACTATAAGAGATTTAGGGATAGACTTATCTGAGGGCATGACAGTGAATGGAAGGGCTTCTTTGATAACTTTTCCAAGGTTCCAAAGTTCTTATCTTCACTTTTATTCACAAGAGCAATCTGCATTCGTCAAATGTTGGCCCTCATCAGGGGTCTCCAGACACTTTCAATTCCACAAGGAAGCAGTGCAGTTCCCTGGAATTGCCAAGCCTGAAAGCCAAAGCCACATGGGGTCATATTCCACACCTTTCATTTAGTGGCTGTGTGCCCTTGTGAAAGTTGCTAACTTCTGTATGCCTTAGAAATCTTGGTAGTGAAAGAGGAATAACAACACTTACTCTGAGGATCATGGTAAGGATTGGAGATATAAGAAGATCCTACAACTGGTTCTGCTAGGTAGTAGATCCTCAATAAGTGAAAATGATTACTCTACACAATTTGGTCCAGGTCTTGTGATCTATTTCTTGGGTTTCCTCTCCCACCCTCACCACTACACCCCATCCAAATGTCAGTATTCAAAGGGGTCCTCATCTGACTTTCAGGATTTGGAAGAAGTCAGTGGTCCAAATAGAGCTCGAAGTGCAGCACATCAGTGTGTGAAACACCGAATGGGGCACTACTGGGCAAAGACCAAGGACAGAAAGGTTGCCATTATAGAATAAGTCGTCTTCAGTCTGGCTGTTGAAGATTTCTCTAAAGTGCTGAAACACACATATGAAATTCAGAGAAAGAACCAAATGCAAGTGTTTTATGAAATGAGAGCTCTGTAGGAAAGCTGGCTCACTAAAAATTAGTTGTTCCCTATTTATCAGCAAATGACCAGCTGCAACAGGTTGGCCTGGAACCTCTTGCTACTTGACCTCATCAGCAACCACCCCGCAATAGGTCACCATTGCTTAATTAGACAAGGGAGTTTTCAAATGTAATCTCTTTGCACTCAGCAGGCTCTTGGTCAAACAGAATCTGACTAACCTGCAGCTTCTGTTTACACAGCTTCCAACAGTTCAAAAAGCCAAGGGAAGATCAGAAGCTTATCTTCCAGCCAACAGGGGAGGGAGGGTAAGTGGAATTTGACAGAAGGTTGTAATCATCCACACTGGGGGTTGAGGGGAAGGCCTGCTCCTCTGTTTTTAAGCGTGCTAGGACAAGATGTTACATTTCTAGAAACCCAGATGCAGAAAAAGGTGGGCAGATGCCATTCTTGTGGTTTAATTAAGAAGGAAAGTAAAGATCTAACATAAGGCCAGCTCTCTTAGCTGGGCCTCCTCTTGAGAAGAAAGGGTAGAGGCGGGGGAGGCTGGTGGAGAGGATGAGCCCAGTGGGATGTGCTAGCCAGCGCATGGCAGCTGTTCACGGTGAATCCTATTCTAGCTCATGGCCATATGTTCCAGCCCTTTTGGAAAATTACCTCCAAATAACAGATCACGAAAGAGCAACTCCGACAAGCCCTATAATTTAGTCCCAAGAGGAAATTCTTCATTCATCAAGTGTACAGGAGGCTAAATTAGTTCTATACCCACGTGGGCCCTGGCTGGCAATTTTGTGATGGTAAGCCCTACCTTGGGGAGGAGTCCAGCCAGAAGAGACAGTTGCCAAGGCCGGCCTGGTGCCCAGCTGGGTCAGACCATACTGTACCACAGATTGGATAGAGTTCCTGGGGAATATCTCTGGGACTTCGTCCCTGTCACTTTTTTTTTTTTTCAGATGCACATTTTTAGGGTTTGTGGGGAACGAGTGAATCTGCTCCATCTCATCCTGAGGTTGCCAAAGCATTCTTCACCAGAAGGCCAACTAGACTTGTCAGAGTGCAAGGTGGGATTAAAGCTAAATATAATCTTTAAAACATGCTTCCATTTCATTCTCAGTTATTAAGCCAATATACCAAATAATTATAAATACACTTATGTATTATACATAGATTTTTTTTAATTTGCTAATTTGTTTTGTTTGCTTTTGTTTTATGAATCCATTCACAACCTGGAGTCCAGCTCCACTTTTAGTGCTCATTAAAAATGAAACAAAACAAAAAAGCTTAGAAAACATTCAGAAGATAGACTGAGAAGACATCTCTTTTCCTCCAGCCAAATCTATATTTTTATGGACTTTGTTTTTTTCTTTTAATTGAGAGGTAGTTGAATTCCTCAGCTGTACTGAACATTTCAGGAGTCTATAAATAAGCCAGAAGTTTTCTTTGTGCCTAATCAACAGGTTGCCTAAAACAAGACACTTTTTTATATTCCCTACATTTTAAGAATTATGTTGCTAAAATTGGCCTATGTTCCAAAGTTAAAAATCCTGTTCTTCCTAGAAATCGGATTCACTGCCTCCATCTAGGAATCGGAATAAAATGACATGCTTCTCCTCTTGGTATCTTTTCAGTAATCTCAAAAATGCCAACCTCATTTTTATCTGAGAGACTTCGTTATGCTTAGATTTTATGAGCAGCCATTCTCTCTGTAAATGAAGTCTGCTCTGTGAATTCACGAACCATGACAGGACACATTTGAAAAGAAGGTTTACTAATTTGGGGACAAAATGATTCTGTAGAAATAGAACATAAATGCATTCACAAATAGTAAAGCAACAATTCAAAAGTAAAATTAGAATTACAGTGCTACATTTTATATACATATAACTAAGTTCAAATAAGACTATGCAAATAGAGTCTGTTGATTGGTATAACTTTGTCCAACTATTTATTTCCTGTTTTCTGTTCGCCAGTGCCCCTAAAGACTGATGCTGGTGTTATATCTCTAAATTTGAACTCACAGAATGTAAAAAGGTGTCAGCTATTTGAAGGACAGAATTCTCTGCTCTGGAAAAAAAAAAAATCTCACTAAAGAAGTTCTTTAAGGTACACTGAAAAAAATCCCTGAAAATGATTGTACTGTATTTATTATCAGTTCTGCAGACTAAGTAGTTTAATATATACAACTTATTCAAGGTATTCATGACCAATGAGGCATTCCCATCATCAAAGACTTATCTGCTTTCTTAACTTCTATTCATAATTTTTTTTCCTTAGAGGGAGTAGGCAAGAATTCGACTTGGAACTTACTATAAACCATACATGGTCAGAGTAGAGGAGAAGATAAAGCTGAATTCATTGCTCCCTCACCTGGGTGCCCTGAGTTTAGTATGTATTTTACAATTCAGTTTGCGATGAAGAAATGAAAGATTCTAAAGCATGACGTCTTCACACTACTAAGAGAAACTTGTGGGTATGGAAGCAAGAAAAAGTCTGTCTCGATATAACTGCAATATATACTTTCATTTATTTCACAATCCCTGGCCATGCATTATATACCCAGGTACTGTGCTATTTGATGATGATATGCCAGGGAATAAGACAGATAAAGTACCTAGGGTTTTTCTTCAAGTGGGCTGAAGTGTTTGTGAGGATGGTAGGGAAGAGACAGTCAAGAAGAAAATAAATCGGGGCACCTGGGTGGCTCAGTCGTTAAGCATCTGCCTTCGGCTCAGGTCATGATCCCAGGGTCTTGGGATCGAGCTCTGCATCGGGCTCCCTGCTCCGCGGGAAGCCTGCTTCTCCCTCTCCCACTCCCCCTGCTTGTGTTCCCTCTCTTGCTGTGTCTCTCTGTCTAATAAATAAAACCTTTAAAAAAAAAAAAAGAAGAAAATAAATCTGCCAACAAGATCAAATCATATCATGATGTGCACTACTGGGAACAGAATCATGTGCCAGAAAGTGACTTGATGGCTGCTGCAGATGTGTGGTCATCAAAGGCCTCTCTTGGGAGGTGACATCTAAGCTGAGACCTGAATGACAAGGAAATGTAAGCCTTGTGAAGAACGGGGGTAAGAGGGCAGGCAAAGGAAACAGCAAGTGTAGAGGCTTAAAGGCAGGAATAAGCTTGGTCTATTCTGGGAATGAAGAGTGTGCTAGGGGCCTTGTGAAGAAGGAGAGATCATACCAGAGATAAGCAAGGACCAGAGCATACACAGCCTCGTCAGCCTAGGTAATGGCATGACTTTTAAGCGCCATGACAAAGTACTAGAAGGTTTTAATTTGGAAAATGGCATGACATGATTTAGAATTTTGGAATATTACTCAGGCTGCTGTGCCAGAGAGTACTGAAGAGGACACAATGGAAAAAAGAAGAGGCTATCACAGTTGTCCAGGTAAGAAAAAATGGTGCTTGTCCAGGAACCACGGCAATGAAAAATGTGAGTCAATGTATGTAGGACATACTTTCTTAGTAACACAGGTAACTTTTTGTTGATAAGCAGGATGTCGCATGAAGGTAAGGAGCATTCAAAGGTTTTGTGTTTGAGAAGGACTATTTGGTTCTTTTCTACCTAATGTATTCTGCCTATTCTACCCACTGACAGAGGAAAAGTTAATGAAATTGCATTCATCAAATCTTTCCCTTAGTGCTTACCAGTCTATATTTCAACAGGATTTCACATCCTTTACATCATATTTCAAATAAGAATGGTATGTTTCTCTTAGGACAATAAAAGACCATGATTTATGTGGCTGTTTAAAATTTTCAAATAAAAGCTTGGCAGTCAGCACAAGACACAAGCAATTTCATCTCCCAGTATATTCCTTTAAATGACATTGTGTTGAGCAGGAAGAAAACCAAAATGATGTTTACTCTGACCATAAATTGTGGAAATTGGAAAATGGTCTTCATGTAGAGGTGATCAGCACTGAGCGCAGAGGACATGCCATGAGAACCCGCAGTGTGAAAGAAATGCATGTATAGCTTGGATCTCTGAGGAGACCGTGGATGAGAAGGTGCTCTGCCACCTATCGAACTAGGTAGATGTTTCCAAGAGGCTTTATTTGTTGCCTGACCACGTGGCACGCTCTCTAGAACAGTGCTGTCTTGTAGGAACATGAAGTGAACTACATATGTAAATTTACATTTCCTAGTAGTCATCAAAAATTTTAAAAAGTGAAGTTAATTTTAATAAAATATTACATTTAACCCAGTATATCTGAGATTACAATAATTTCAACATGTGATTAACACGAAAATTGTTCATGACATATTTTACTTTTTTTTTCATACTAAAACTTTGAAATTTGATGTATAATTATCTCAGTTGGACTAGTCACATTTCAAGTGTTCACAAGCCACATGTGGCTAATGGCTACTGTATTAGACATCACGGTCTTAGAATACATATAATCTCCCATCAGCAACAATTTGCTCTCAAATATCCAAGAAGAAAATAACTGATGTCACATCATAGACGTGAACCATTGGCACTTCATAAATAGGCAGCTAATAACTGCCTAAAAGATCTTCAATGATATAGCATAAAAAATGACAACCCTGACCCTTGAGAAAATACAGCTACATTTTAATAACTCACGGCCTCATGGCCCAATGTTTTGAAGTTTCAACTCTGCTTTATTACACTTGGAACTGAAAAAAAAGGATGCAGAAAAAAAAAAAGAAAAATTAAAAGCTGATGTTTTTTATTCTTTTTTTTTTAAAGGATAAAGCTGCAAAGGGACAATAAAATTATCCCTAAACTATTTTTCGTGGTTACGGAACATCTATGTCTGAACTTCCCCTTCCATGTTTAAATGATTATCGCTAGTTGTGTCTCAAGGAAGAGAATCTGTATGACAAGATTGCAGCTAGATGCCAAAAGAGGTATTTTGGTATTTCCAGGCTGCAGGGAGGCAGTATGATTCCTTTGGCACCACAGTAAGGGCAGATGGCATACACCTAAATAGTACATGCCTTCTGACACGGAGCTTCTGCATCAGTGTCATCAGGACCATCATTACCAGGTGTGCCCTGGGATGGGCTTGATGACCAACATCTTTGCAAGTGAAGAAGCTTGCAAAGTTCTTATGCAAGGTGAATGATGAACTGATGATGCCTATGTAATTGTTTTTCCAAAATCAGTCTGAACCATATTTACAATTACAATTTATTAAAACTGCAGTAACTAGGGCACCTGGGTGGCTCAGTTGGTTAAGCGACTGCCTTCGGCTCAGGTCATGATCCTGGAGTCCCGGGATCGAGTCCCGCATCGGGCTCCCTGCTCAGCAGGGAGTCTGC
Organism: Leptonychotes weddellii; assembly: GCF_054177405.1. Classification (NCBI taxonomy): domain Eukaryota; kingdom Metazoa; phylum Chordata; class Mammalia; order Carnivora; family Phocidae; genus Leptonychotes; species Leptonychotes weddellii. The sequence continues at coordinate 29,261,142 of NC_138378.1, read as the reverse complement.
TTCTCCCTCTGACCTTCCTCCTTCTCATGCTCTCTGTCTCTCATTCTCTCTCTCTCAAATAAATAAATAAAATCTTTAAAAAAAAAAAAACTGCAGTAACTCTTGCCAACAATGTATAGACTTAAGTGAGGAACAAATACACGGAACCTTCGGAACAAATCACCCTGAAAAAACAAGAAAGAATGGTGTCACAGGGACAGAAACTTCCACAGAGTGGAGGAATAATTTATGGATCTTTTCAGGGACAAATCATGACTTTTAGACTGGACAGACCCTTTTCTTCCCAGGGCATGATCAGTGAAAATGCATTTCCTAGGAACACAGCTAAAGACTTCACAATTTTCCAGGGCCTGCATCCATGTTTATCTTCAATTCATCCTGTAAGAACTGAAGGAACAGCCACAAACCCAGCTAATTCCACAGTGTCTTTTTTTCTAAATGTTAAAATTAATAATTCTTTTTATAAGGAAAAACTTGATATATCAAAGAATCATATTTTCAGTGAAGGAAGAAAGAGACTGAAGTAAAATGAGTCTGAATCTGGTGGCAACTTTTATTTGGTTTCCACTATCAGGGGTAATAAACTGTAAGAAGTATGAAATAAAAGCATCCCCACTCACAAACACGGTTCACAATGCATAAATAATAAGCAATAAGCAATTCCTAATTTGAGACCATGACCTCGCCTGCAGTAGGGATTGCTTTGGGGAGAAGTTGCATTTTTTTAAAGATTTTTTATTTATTTATTTGAGAGAGAGCACAAGCAGAGGGAGCAGCAGGCTCCTCGCTGAGCAAGGAGACTGACGTGGGACCCGATCCCAGGACCCTGGGGTCATGACCTGAGCAGAAGGCAGACACTTAACAGACTGAGCCACCCAGGCATCCCGGAGAGAAGTTGCATTTTAACAAGAAGTAAGATGGAACTGATTTTACCCTTCCCCCTTCATTCTTTTCTTTCCTTGGAATATCCATATTAATAATATCACTTATTCCCAGGTCCCAGGCTCAGAAGACCCCACTGATTGCCAGTTGCAGGTCTGTTTCCCTCAATCTCTTCTAAATGATCATTCAGTCTCTACTTGAACACCCTCACTGCCTCTACACATAGTTTTTGTTTTTTCCCTCCTTCATGAAGAGCCCTATTCATTAGAATGTTTTAACTTATGTTGAGTCCAATGGTTTCTACATATAACATATATTTGGCTGGCCTTCGTTCTTAGCAAATAGTGTACAAAGATAATCCCTCATTCTAGACCCTTAAGAATAGCATTAGCAAACATAGAACAAGTATATAACATGATTCCAGCACATAAGAAAGATGCAATCTAAGGAGAAAGGCAGAATTAACAATCAGTGAAAAGTTCACTACTAGACGGGGCCTATGGTTCTGGGTGCAATAGAATTAAGAGTCCATAAAGGATGGGTAAAGTAGGAAAGATTGCATGGAGAAGAACAAGCCTAGATAAGCAGAAGTAAAATAGAAAACCTCTGGAGACACAGCAGAAGGAGGAGCAGAGAGGCAAGACAATTGCAGGAATTTGGATAAACTAACAGGTCAAACACGAAAGAACACTTAGGAGACACCTACTGATACAGATAAACTTTTCCACTAGTTAAGAGTGAGGTGTACAGCGTTTTAGATATCTGGCAAGTCTAAATCATTTTAGGAATGTTTCTTGAAAAATAAGAATTTAATCCAAGTATTGAACATTTAATGGTGTTTTATTTTTTCAATTAACTTTATGCTTGCTTTGGACAGCTATGTAGCATGTGCATCAATTTATGTCAAATTTCACATTATACGGATCTCTGCAAAACTGCAGTGTTTATCATTTTCTTATCCAAAGTACATATTTTAAATGTATTTTACATTTTTGTTCCTTCACTACCTGTCAGCAGGATACCTGAGTTCCTCATTTTACTATAAACTTTTGCAGAATCATGCTCACATGTGCCATGTAGGATTTAAAAAGTTGTAGCCAATCTGCTTTTGATTTAAAAGGCTTGCTGTAGCCTCAAGTCTAGCCTTTCTAACTGATATGACAGCAGCAACAATAGCCACAAATATACAATATTAATTCAGTTTTTTTTTTTGCTGCACCCAAAAAGATGTTGAAGGGCTCTCTAAAAATTTATGTTTCAGCTAATCTCCCATCTCTCCATTCAATATCAAATGGCCAATAACATCTCAAGGAGGTTGGTAAGCAAACAGATATTTAGATTAAAGAAACAGTACAAAACTGAAATAAAACTTTTGGATCTCCTAGGATTTTTGGCAAATAAGGTATAATTAAGTAGGCCCAGGACTGAAGAGGCCTAGATTTGAATTCCAGTTTTGCCATTAATTAGGTTATATGAACATGGGCCCACCACTCTGGATGCCAGTTTCCTAATCTGTAAAGACAATTATGATGAAGATGAAATAAAACATTTATATTTGAAAAGGACCTTACAGAGTGCCTGGCATTGCAGTCATTCCAGGAAAAGTCTAGTTCTTTGATTCATTTATTCATTCATACACCTCCACTAATATAAATAAAATTGACACCCAGTTCTTTCTAAATTCTTTTAGATGGAAATAAAACTGAAGAAGTAGAATCAGGGTTTATGTGGAAAACACTGCAATTTGGGCAGTGTGTCACATACTTTGCTTCTGACTTCCTATCAAACAGCGAGGCCATCTGAGCTGGCTTCAATCTTTTAAGCAGGGCTGCCATATGTTTTGTTCTGATACTGCTACCTGGAGTTGAAGACAAAATCCTGGATGTCTTCCGAGGAGAATTTCAGGCAATGGCGAGGTGTAAGGGAAAGCCATTACTGGGTCTCTCATGTGGAAGAGGTTGATCATGCTTATTTCTAAGGTAATGCTGTAAAGTATGGCTGCCCGGAGGCAAAATTTTAATTCCTAAACCATTTCACTTACTCTTTGCAAGTCAGATTTGCCTCACAAATGCTACCAAAAAATAACCGTTTTCCCTAATATATGATACAGTGTTTCACTTACCATCCAACTACAAATGTTAATTTTACTCTTTTATTTGGTATTTCCAAAATGTCAGAGAATTATCATCTTATGATTTCATATCTGATCTGTCCTCTAATTTCTGGTCTTTAAATTACATTAGGTATTCTTCAGAAATCGTTCACAATGGCTTTATCTTTATTCTTTTATTATCCACTGAAGGAAGGGCCCAGTTCCAAAACCATCTCAAACACCTTACGTCCAATGAAGCTTGCAGAACATATCCATGAACAGCCTTTAGTTTTGGATTTTGACGCTCAAAGTATTGTAATATTGCAGACTTTTTAAAAGTGTACTTGGTCTTAATCTTCACATAAAACAGGCAAACATTTACATATAACTCATATAAATATAAATCTATGGCTGAAGAAATATTTCACATCCATATATTCAAATGGAAAACTAAACAGGTCAGCTTAATAAAAACTCAGAAACCTTAAGGTAATTTGTGTTGCCTTCTATATCATCAAACTTGAGCTCGTGAGCCTTAAATGACTATGATTTTTATTTTTAATTTAAATGAAAAAAGTTAAAGAACTATCTGTCATGCCTTTTTCTCCTTGACTAATATAGCCATCTGGGTTATAGGACCAGGCTCTTGAGTGGCCAGTACAAATAAAGGACTACAGAAATCTTCCCCACAAGCAACCTCGATGTCCACAACTTCAAGAAGTTAGGAATGAACTTTATCTCAGCCAGGCTGACAATGATAAGATTTCAAAAAGGAGAGAAGACTGACCACCCACAGCCCTGCTGTCTCCAGAGCAGACCCAGCCAGACTTGCAAACACCACTATCATAGTACTAGTAGCATCTCCAAACTAACTGTCCTGTTGATTGGCGGGACTTCGGGGACTTTTATCTAATTGTCTGAGAACAGGAAGGAAAGGAAAGCACACACTCATTTTCATTTAAATGTAGACAATTTCTACCTTTGACCCTGGGGTGGGGGAAGGGGAGCACAGATTTACTCACACTGGTTTGTTGGGTTTTTTTTTTTTTTTTTTTTCCTCTTGGAGCCATTATGCCCTAAATGGAATATCTCTTGTGATTTCTTTTTTCTTTTAAAGACTGCCAGAGAGATACTAAACTGAGGACCTCCCCTTGGAAAACCACCTGGAAACTGAAAAGACATGTCTATTTGTGCACGAACACTGCCAAAGTGATAGGGTGGCAGCTGAAGCCCAGGAAGTGAATCACTGCCTCTGTCAGTTTCTATTTTGTCAGCAAAGGAAAATTTTCAAAAGTAACCCACAAAAAGAAATCAATAAGTAACCTATCATCCATTTCTGGGACCCTTGTTTCCAGTTTCCTCCATCTCTCCCATCCCTATTATTAAATGAGTCAATGGTGGAAAAACTCCAAATGTCTCATGTCGAGTTAAATTGGGTATTAAGTCATCTTAGTCTCATTGCATATGGCAAAAAAGAAGCCATCAAAAAGAACATACCGGTACTGAAAGAAGTGAGAATTTTGAACAATATACCATACTCCAACAAAATAATCCTATAAATTGAGAACACATTATGCCCCTGCACAGCACAGCATATATATGAAAAATTTAGTTGTTGAAAAACATGAGATATTCTCCTCTGCCACCAATCAGTTTGCTGGAAGGACACATACTTTGTGGTTAGTAAATAGCACTTTTTTGGTTTATAATTATGTCTAATTGCTTGCCAGTAAAGCATGATGAAACCTTCATCACTTAACCCTCCGAAAACATCTAAAATATCCAAAGATTTAGTAAATCATTGCCAACATACTCATACATCAAACAGAAGTAATCCAGAAAATTATATGAGCACCTTTCTCAGGCAGAATAATAGTTACGTTTATTCTTACATGGCCACGTTGTGAGCCGTGTTAAAGATATCTCACATTTTACCTCCTCGCCATTTGGATTCACAGACACTATTTTTTACCTTCTCTGAGTTTCCTGGACGACTGAAGTCCTTCCAGTCTTCAGTTAGTCATATCCCACACTCTACTCTTCAGTTAGTCATATCCCACACTCTCAGATGCTGGAATAATGACAATGACTGACATCATGATGAACTTCTGAGACTGAAGTCCTGTCTTTATCAATGAAGACATAGTTACTATTTCATAGTCACCCCAAACCACCTCTTCCATTTGGTGGCAGAGGGTCGAGAGGGCAAGATTTAGAGCAGCTATTCTTGAGTTCCTGATGTAGGGAGTGGGAAGGTTGTAAGTTGTTTTGACCATGTCACTCATTTAGAGCTCACTTCCCATAGAGGTTACAAATCTATTCTATCTTCCTAAAGTAGTCAGTTAAAATTAAGATGGATAATTCTCTAACTCATCTTATGAGGGAGTCATCATTTGCAAGATCTTGGACAGTCCCATGTTAAGTTCCACTGACAGCCACAGCTCCCATCTAAAGCTCAAAAGTGATTTCAGGGTCACCTAACAGATTTACGAGTCAGCCAGAGATGATGAGAATAGAATACAATTCTCCTCTTCGTCCTGCCTCACCAGGCACAACTGCAAATGTCAACATCCAGCTGCTCTCTAGCAGCCTTTCCTGGCTGCATCCCCTTTTAATCCGAGCTTCCTTTTCACTCTTTGGAGATTAGCTAGCACCCTCACTGGTGAGACCCACTGTATATGGCCTACCATTGCAGTGCATGGATTCATAAATGCCCAGGGGGTCAAAGCATGTCTCCTGAATGACGACATCCATTGTCCTGTGCATAAGGCTGGTGACTGCTTAACTCTGTACTTCTACTTTGTCACACACACCAAGACAACAATGCCTTCGGTCTAAAGACAAAAGGATGGAGACTTGCTGAGAAAAAGAACATGGGATTACAAAGGAAGCTCCATGCTACTATTAATGAAATTATAAAAAGATCAACGTTATTCTAAGAAACATAAGAATAAGGAGTTCCCAGAATAGAGCTAAGTGCAATCAAAGGAGAGAAAATAAATAATTCACATGCCAGAGAATGGCAACTCCACATGTCAGTCAGTGGCAAGCAACTGGCCCTGTGAAATGGATTTAACCATGTGTATCCCATATTTTGGGGGTACTTTTTGCTGTCATCATGCTTCAAGCTACAATATTATAAGTTACAAGAAAGAGTAGTAGAATTTATAGTGCATTGGAGTCATAGTTCTTGTACAAAATTCAATGTGTAAAACTATTCATGTGAAGGGGCTCCCTTTCCCTATTTCAACAAGCAGAATAAGGAAGGGAAAAAAATAAATATACACATGCTAGATTACAAATTGAGGCTAGAAACATTAAAATTAATTAGTAGTTGTAGTTAGCTCTAAAATGCCAAGGGGTGCCTGGGTGGCTTAGTTGGTTAAACGTCAGACTCTTGATCTCAGCTCAGGTCTTGATCTCTGGGTCGTGAGTTTGAGCCCCATGTTGGGCTCCACACTGGGTGTGGAGCCTACTTAAAAAATAAATAAATAAAATGTCAAGATTGTCTAATGTTGATTTGGCATTTCTATATATTTCTATTACTATATTCTACATTATTAGATTATTCTACATCACTATATATATATTTGTGATTTACATATATCACTATATATTATAGTATAATATAGAATATAACTATATGCTATATTACTTAATCTATATTATTATATTCTCTAGTATATTTCTATTACTATATTCTGCTTCTTCCTCTTTGCATGAGTTTAAAAGAGAAACTTCAGAAGTTAGGAGACTTTCCTGACAAATTACAAGATAATTTTATTCTTTTCTTTTTTTTATCTTATTATGTTATGTTAATCACCATACATTACATCATTAGTTTTTGATGTAGTGTTCCATGATTCATTGTTTGCATATAACACCCAGTGCTCCATTCAGTACATGCCCTCTTTAATACCCATCACCAGGCTAACCCATCTCCCCACCCCCATCCCCTCTAGAACCCTCAGTTTGTTTCTCAGAGTCCATAGTCTCTCATGGTTCGTCTCCCCTACCGATTTCTCCCCCTTCATTCATTTCATTCAAGAAAGCCAGTAGACACTGTAATGTTAAAGGCATGCCTGAAGAAGATTCAGAATGAAACTCCTCTGACATCATTGTCAAAGTCAAAGCATTATAAATTCCATCTCATCATTTTATTGGAGTCTTCATGATACCAACAGCTACTGAATATGTGACTTTTCTGCATCAGACACTTCAATAACAATTACTGCTGAGCAAATTCTAAGCCTATCACACCCACCCCCAATTCCACTCCGGACAAAAAATTTTAAAATGAGGTAACCGGAAAGTATAAGTAACTTGGCTTAGCCATGTTAGTTCTGAGCAAACCTGAGAACCTAGACATTGGGATGGAACACAGCAACTGGACTACTGTATCAGAAGTGGTTAGCATTTGGCCTGAACTATTTAATTGGCAGCATTTTATTGAATTGCAGACCACAGCAGGAAATCTTGGAGTATAAGAAATTATTCTGAGTAAAGGAATAGCCATATATCAAGGTCAGTTGACAGTTTCATATTTAAGGTGGCTATTAAACAATTACATTTATCTCTTCTCCCACCCAAAAACCCATATGAAAAGAAAAAGAATAAATTTAAGGCAGCAGTGGAAAACTGAGAGGGTTACATCAGCTGGCTTAAATAATGAGAAATGTCCAGAAGATCCAAGCTGACATGAAGAACCCAAAGCACAACACAGGCTTAGACAGAATTGTTTTTTAAACCAGTGAAATTTCCTACTAGAACTTCACATTCATCTGATACTGAAGCTTCAGAAGCAGATGGTGATAAAGAGCAGTGGGGTCTGCTAGCAGACAATAGGGCAGTCTGACCCCCAAGTAGCTGACAACTAAGGCATTTGCCCTCAGAGGCATTCAGTGTTTCTGAATAAAGCTGAGAATCTGCCCAGCAATAATTCCAGAGATGTACTGGGTCTGTGAGAAGGAAAGCAGTACTGTAGGCAAGTTTCTGTCAAGTCAAAGAACAAGAAGACTTGTCCTGTAACACTCCAGAAGGCAAGCTCTCCTTCCACCCTAAAGAAGAGCTCACCTTGCTATTATCATCTGCTCCCAACTTGCCTCCCTCCCACCCTACCTGCTTCTCTTCAGAAGCAGAGAGTGTGTAATTACCCTCAGGGTATAATTTTTCCCATTTGTGTCACAAATATCTACCTCAATTACTGATATTGATAAATTAAACCATCATTTGCAAGTGTAAACAGATATACCAGAATAATCAATTGAACTAGTACATAAGAGAGACAAAAACTGAACAAATGAACTAACTCAAGAGAATAGAGAGAAGCCAGAGCACAGCAGATAACTATAAAATAAATGTAATTAGTCTCTTCAGATCAATAACAGTGCATATCATGGAAATAGGTTTGGGTGTGAGCTCCGAGTATCTGTAATCAAATATAATTATCAGGGATTTCTTATGTACATTAAGATTTTACAAAGACAGTCTTAGATCATCTTTACAGTCTCCCCCCAAGCTGAGGACTCATGATTCTATTTCAAGTGCCAGTTCCTGGGTTTTATACTTCTCATGGAATACAAACAAATGCTCATATTACACAAAGAAAATAAATTAAAATATTCTGAAATTTTGAGAAATCACAAATGATGCACTGCTCCATTGAATATTGAGCCCAAACAGATGTGAGGATCAGCAGTGTGGAGACTGTCTTGCTGTGAATAGCACACGTTTAATCTTTGGATATCATTGTCCCTGTGTATGGTGTTCTCTGCTGAGATGTGGCAGGGAAATCTGGGGTCCTGACACACAAGTAAAAGACTGCAGTACTTGAAAAATATTTGGTCAGGAGTTAGTGTTCAACAGAGTACCTGTGAATACTACATGGGAGCATATCACACATAATGCTTTATCTCAACACTTGATTTATCAGGCTAAAGTATCTTTTTTTTTTTTTTTAAGATTTTATTTATTTATTTGAGAGAGAGCACATGAGAGGGGGGAGGGTCAGAGGGAGAAGCAGACTCCCTGCCAAGCAGGGAGCCCAATGCGGGACTCGATCCAGGGACTCCAGGATCATGACCTGAGCCGAAGGCAGTCGCTTAACCAACTGAGCCACCCAGGCGCCCGAGGCTAAAGTATCTCTTAAACAATGCTATACCCTATAGCAGGAAGAGTCTAAGGCTAAGTGGGACAATTGTTAGAACAGTCGACACAGAAGAACTGTTTGAGAAAAGCCAGCTTCCAAATGGAGATTTTCATCTGTGTATTGTATTCACTTTAATCCTCTAAGTATTTTCAGTTTCCTATGAAAGAATTGAAATTTCCTGAACAACAATACTGCCAAGAGTTATTATCCCTTTTGCTTACCTTCGAAGAGTCCTTCTCTATTAAAACGGCTTATATCAAATCTGAGCATTATTAAGATTACCTGCAGCTCTCCAGACATTGACCTAATTGAAAAGAACAGTCCAGAAAGAATATATAGACTTCTATATTCACAGGGCATGTATGGCACAGGTTAACCCTGGGAAAAAAGTTAATGGAAACTCACTGGAGAAAAATGGCTTTCTAAACTTTTTTATGAAGATGTATTGTCACCAGTCTTTAGTACACATATGCAGATATTTTTGCATTAAAAAAATGGTTTACTAGAGGGGTGTCTGGGTGGCTCAGTTGGTTGAGCATCTGCCTTTGGCTCAGGTCATGATCCGGGAGTCCTGGGATCAAGCCCTGGGTTGGGCTCCTTGCTCAGCAGGGAGTCTGCTACTCCCTCTCCCTCCACCCCTCCCCCATACTAGTGCATGCCCTCTCTCTCTCTCTCACCTTCTCTCTCTCAAATAAATAAAATCTTTTTAAAAAATGGTTTACTAGAAAAGATGCCTCTGTGTTTTATTCTGATTCATTTATTTTCATGCATAGAATTTCTGCATCATTTCCGAACCATTCATATTGAGTTCACTTCTCTCATACTTTAAAGGTCCTCAAGTCAGATTCTATGCATATTATTTGTTTGCTGATCATTTGGCATCAATTCTTTCAGTGAGCATTCAGTCATTCATTTATTCAACAGGAACTTAGGGAGTATATCTTCTTTGTCAGGCAGTGTTTGAGGTGTCAGAAATACAAAATGGCCCTCAAGCCTTACACACTAACACCAGCCTGTTGGACCCAGGCCTTCCTTCCAGATACCTGAAATGTTTGAGGAAGCAGAGAACCCTTGCATGTGGTAGCAGTGAGTTTTAGCATTCTGTTTTTGTTTTTAAGAATTATTTATTTATTTTTAGAGAGAGAAGGAGAGTACGCGCACAGGGGGAAGGGGCAAAGGGAGAGGGAGAGAAAGAATCTTAAGCAGACTCGATGCTGAGTACAGAGCCCAACTCGGGGCTCAATTTCACAACCCTGAGATAATGACCTAAGCTGAAACCAAGAGTTGGACCCAACCAACTGCACCACCCAGGCACCCCTAGCATTCTGTTTTAATGAAACATCTATGAGCAAGAATCATGAGCTCCTTCCACAACTTTCAGAGTTGATTTCATAGTCCCTTTTCTCAAAACTTCCAAGAGTTACAAAACCAGTTTATCTGAGGACCAAGGAACATGACCTTTCCATTCTTCCTTCCTAACAGGTTTATGTGTTAACTGTAAGGTCAGATATTGGGGTGACAGATATCTGAGGCTCCTAAATGTTAAAATCTTACAGAATTTCTCATTACCTGTTAAAAAGAGAAGCTTTCTTCTTAATGTATTTCTTTTTTTTAAGAAGGATTTATTCATTTTAAAGAGAGGGGGAGAGAGAGAGTGTGTGCACATAAGTGGGGGGAAGGGCAGAGGGAGAAAATCTTCAAGTAGACTCCCCACTGAACAGGGAGCCCAACACAGGGCTCGATCTCATGACCCATGAAATCATGACCTGAGCCAAAACCAGGAGTCCGACACTTAACTGACTGAGCCACCCAGGTGCCCCTAATGTATTTATAAATAGAGAAAAAAGAGAATAGAAGGAGAAGGACTCACTTGCCTCTTTCTCTTTTCTCTAGGTTTAAAATTCTGGTTGTAACTTTGACTTAGTGGTCAGCCAATAGGCAGAGTCACAGGAGAGGACGAGGCTTGCCTATTACTAAAGGAAAAAGAAAAGTGACCAGGACGTGTGTGTGCCTGGTATTTATAACCACTCATCCTCAAGGAACGCTCCTGCCCCTGCTCTCCTAAGCCCTCCCCATATGATAGGTAGGGAATTTTCTGCTATGGACTTAGGACACTGTACTAGCTCCCAGCTCTTTGCCTTCTGCATCATTTCCAATACCAATGGGGGTTGGGCCCCCAGCATGAGGCATGGAGTCTAGAAGTCAGGTTAGTAATCAAGCAATCAATCATTCTTTCCTGAAGAATACTCACACCACATAGTGGATGAGTACAGTACACAAATGTAACAGATGAAAGATACATTCAATTATTTCCCTTATACCATAACCTGACTAGTTAGATCTACTAAGTGTATTAATATTTGGCATCGCCAGACCTACCCACTCATCTCCTCTCAGCCAAGAAAAATCTTAGGATGGAGAGAACACTGATTTCCCTGAGCTGCTCCCTTCTAATTCCATGTATTTTATTCTTCACTATTACCAGTAGAAATATTTACACAATAGTTTGAAAGGTTGCTGCCACTGTGAGCCACAGCAAAAATTTTTTTATGTTGAAATAGTCTTATCATCTCATCTTTTGGGAAAAATTCAAATGAAATGTACACATTTAAAATCTAGGATTACATATCAGATTAGAACTGGAAGAGATCTATGAGATAATCACCATCAACTACCATGATTACAAATGGGAAACATGAAGAACAGAGCAGAGGTGGGACTTTTGAAGAGTTCAGAACTAGTTGCACCTGGAGTTTTTCACTCTGTCATCTCCCAGCAAACCAATGGAAAGATGATTTAATTGTTGTGCTTGGGGATCCCATCTTGTTAACTGTGCTTCTGCATTACCTATAGAAACTTACTGTGAACTTTTTTATGTTTTGAAAAAAGAGGTGAAGTTTATGGTTTTTTAGGCAAGCTCATGACAAAATTGTGGGAGAGAATCCATGGTTAACTTACCATGAAAAAGCCAATCAGTACAACTATTTAAGTAAAACTAGGAGCAGGTCTAGGATTATAGTGCAAGGTTGAAGTCCCCTCCTCACTTCCTTGCTTGAGACAATAGGAAAGTCAACAAGAAAACAGAGGTCCTGATGGGCAGCTTCAGCACTACAGAAGAGAAAGCTGAACTGACAGGATAAAGTTAAAAGTTAGAAGTTGCACTATAAGATTCTAAAGTCATGAAGTGTAGATTCTAATAGGTAGCTCCACAGATAAAAGAATGAGTATCTAAACTGTGGCTAGGGGAAGCTGGGCATTTGAAAAGGGTCAGTCTATCTTGTCAGAATGGTTGGTTAGACCAGTAGGTATCCTGCTGGCCAGGAGAAGAGCAGGGAAGACCTCTGACCAAAGCTCTCAGTGGGGTGATGCAAAAGGCCACCGCACGGTCTAGGAATTTTTCTAGCTGTTGCCACTGACTAAGGAGAGACTAAATATAGAAATAAACAAATAAAACAGGAAGCAACAACCAGAGAAAAAGGATCAAGGTAAAGAAGGGAGGGAGGGGAGTAAGGGAGTAGAAAGAATCAACCAACCAAGGTGCCTTTAGCTTCATATGATTCCTAGCCAACATTTCCTATTCCAAAATCAGCTGCTTAAAATTTTGTCTTATTTGTTAAGAGAAGGTTTAAGTGGGACACATGAGATAGAAGCAAAATGAATTTCTTCCAGGAGGCACTGCAGATCCATTATGAGGCAGACTGGAGTTAAGAAACAAGCCTGCTCAAAAGGATTCCTTCCTGAAAGTGTCCAATCTTGAATCTCACTCGAAAAAATATTCTTTAAATCTTGATAATATCCCAGGACAATTAGTTCTTCTATATATATCACCTCCCTTGGATTGGAAAAGCCTTGGGAAATAAACTGCTGAATCTTTTATAACTCCTGCGGGCTTCTTGGGATTCCTTAGATTGGTGGTGATTTGAACAACATGGATAATATGTTCTACCTTTTGAGATTGATATTTCTCTCTAGGACACCTCTCATTACCAGTGGATCCCCTGCTAAGATCAGAGGCATTCCCCAAAGCAAAAGACCAGGAATATCTATTTTGTCACTATTAGTTGAAATGGTGGGACTGACATTCCAGGCCTTCTGCTGTAGGAGATGAGCCTCATTAGGAATCTAACCTCCGATAAAGAGCAGTCATTTTTGCACTGATATGAAAAAATATTTTATATCTGCAAAGAGCAAGAGCTGAAAAGAACTTCAAGGGGTGGGGCACCTGGGTGGCTCAGTTGATTAAGCAACTGCCTTTGGCTCCAGTCATGATCCTGGAGTCCTGGGATAGGGTCCCACACGGGGCTCCCTGCTCAGTGGGGAGTCTGCTTCTCCCTCTGACCCTCCCCCTCCTCATGCTCTCTCTCTCTCTCTCTCTCAAATAAATAAATAAAATCTTAAAAAAAAAAAAAAAAAGAACTTCAAGGGATATTCGGTTGAGATCAACCTGAGCTACTAAGAAGTAAAATTTACAAATGTATGCTGTTTATAAACTGTTGACTCTGTTTTGATTTGCTTTCCTTCACACTTTTAGTCTTGCTAATTCAGAAGAAATCACCTTCTCAAAGATAATATCCAGGAATTATGAGCAGTATAAATTCAAGCATAGTTTTGTATGAGAAAAATACTAGTAATGATAATAATGATGATATTAATTATTATCATCAAAATGTCCAAAATGAAGACATGTTTCATAAGAGTTAGAATTTTAAAGGCTATTTCCCTACACTGTTGCTATTTTACTCTGTATCTTAGAGACAGGTATATAGAAAGTGAAAACAGATCATCACCAACTGCTCTGAAAATTGTTTGGTCAAGAGCATATTTTCCACCATATAGTGGATGGTGCATACGGGCTCTCTGGGTATTTCTTCCTGTCCCCTTCATCCCCTAAATTTTTAATCTACCTATCAATGTGCATTGAGTCAGTCAGCCAAGAACACCCATGTTTCAGCAAGCTAGGGTGCCTGAGCTTATAAAACCACAAAGTGAGATGTCAGTGACTTAAACACCAGGTCTTATCATATTGGGGGGTGGGGAATTAGGTGTTCAGATTCATTGACTGATAATATATTCAGATATTTAGAGAGTAGGCAAAAATAAGTAAATAATATCCAAAAGTAATTACTTTACTTTTGATAGGATTTGCAAGAATGATTTATGAGTGGGATGCAGCAAGCTCAGCTTCTGCAATTTAGAAAATCTGCAGCTTCTTCTAGGCAGACTCAGTGCTTTGACAGGAAGGAGTTATGGCTCAGTGGATGGTACGTGGGCTAAATTTCAAACCTCACTCATCCCAATAACTGGGTATCCTTGTGCGGTGGCACAACTGTTTGCAGGACTCCTGCTTAAAGAAATACGAAAATTACTCAGGATGTCTATCAAATACCTGCATGGATTTTCAAAGACATTTCTTAGCCAGGGATGAGTGTTTGCTTCTTAGAACACTAGTTTGAATTCCTAAGAAAGAGACCATGACTAGGGTAAAATTTTATTATTGTAGAACATGGTGGCTAGCAATTCAAGTTTTTCTAACCTATTGATTTTTGGAAACTCTTTCCAAAAAGATGTTTTCCTTTTTTGTATGACTCAGCTAAACTAAAGGTGATTGAGAGTTTTAATGAAAACAATGAATTATTTAGGAAATGATTTGACAGGATTATCAAATGGCAATTCAACTATGCCAAACAAAAGAATGGAAATGATTGACAATATATACAACATACTGGCTTATGTTTTTCCTGCAAGATGGCAAAGTGGACAGAATTTGTCTTAGAAGAATATAAGCTTTCTCTAAGAAGCATGGAATTTAAAATGAGCAGTAAGAAATATGGCATTAGGTGTTTTAGGCTGCTTTGACGCTCTAAAGGAAGAAAACACAAAGGGGCTCAAGCCATGGCTTTTACATCTTGTCGTAAGCGTCATTTCCTTGAACCGTCTCAATATAGATTCCATTTTTTAAGAAGGCAAGCTGAGACTTTTTTCCATTACTCTTGGCTGGGATCTGGATTTAGTCAAACTGGCCACTGTCACTACTTATGTCTAATTAGAACCACCTGTGAGAATTTTGAGTCAAAAAGAAAGAGAATGAAAGCTAATGTTCATGATTACAAGATTTAATTTTAAAGTTCATTTTATTTGTTTTTGGCCTGATAACAAGACTTTCCAAGCACCTCTCACGTTTTTAAAACTGATTTTCTTTGGATTTGGGGCCAGAAGTGTTCATGTGTTACATGTACGTGTGTGTACAGACAGAGAGAATCCTCTTAAAGAGAACCTTCACATCTCTTTAAAGAAGAAGAATATAACATTGAAATCTGAGTTGGAGTAAAAAAGTATGGCTTGTTTGGCTTTCTATTCTTTAGAATGGTACCGAGGGAGCTGAGCTGACACCTTGTCAAAGAAATAGCATCACAAGTGTTCGCTCTCCTCCCACCCATTTTCCTTCCAATCACATTTTCAACATTTCCTAAGGGGAATTCTTTCCAGTCTTAAACTCACTGACTTTGGTCTTATCACAACAGTATAAAAAGTTTTGGAAATTTTGAGGGAAGAAAAAAAAATTATGTCGAGCCAGGATAGAATTATGAAAGCAGAAGAGGGGGTGGGAGGTTTATGTTTTTTCCATTTTCTGTCATCAACTGTAAAATGTCAAATCCATCAAATGTCTGGTTCTGAATATGAAAAAGTCAACTTTGGGGAAGCAAATGAAGCCCTCTGTGAATGAAAAATATATCACTTGTTATGAATAGTATAAATACTTAAAACTGGACTGGCCTTTTTATTATAATAACATGGCATAAAAGAAATATTTAAAATTGTCTTTTTAAAAAGCACACATTGATTTCAAAAATCCACAAACTTAAAATTCAAGACTAAGCTCCACAGAATAAATGTAATTAAAAAAACTAAATTTTTCCCTTCTCTTCTTCTTACAAACTGAACCATAGTCAATGTTTAAACTTAGCATACGCAATATCAGAAAAGAAAAATAATATTCAAGCCTCTTGCCCCCCCCACAAAGGCATATTTATTATAACAACACAAACGCATTCAATTAACATGAAGAAATGTGCACTAGAACTTTGGATACCTTCCCTTAGAGACAATGGCAAAACTGTCAAGTCATCAGGGAAAGGAGTAGAAACCACCAAATGCCTTTATTTAACTCTCAACTTCTCAAAGTCCTTGATTTCCCTTTATAACTACTTTGTCAGCCCCAAACTCCATGCTTTCTAATTTGTGGCCAAAAGAGGAACACAGGTATTTTTGCCTCCTGAAGCTGATCAAGAAATGGAAGCTGACCCTGCTAGCACTGGGATTTTGCACATTCTGGTTTTAAAAATGCAGATGAAATTTTGGCTGTGTATTACAAGTGCTCTTTAAGAGCCCTATTGGAAATTGTAAACATCCTTGATATCTGGTTTCCCTTTAGGGCTGTTTAAGTTCTTTTTAAGACAGGAAGTGAAGAACTTAAGAGATTTAAACAAGGAGGCAAATCTAGGTTTGAATGTTGCCTCTGTTTTGACCTCGCTGAGGACTGAGTCAAGAAAGTTTCTTGACTTCTAGACCCAGTCCATTCATCTGAAAAATGAGCTTGAGCGTTCTCTCTTCAAAGAGCTATGTAGATTGAATACGAACATTAATGCAAAAATATTCAAGTAAATTATTAAAAGCTCCAAGAATATAAGGTATTGCTTGAATTTTTTTGTCTTAGAAGGTCCCCTGTGTCTGGCTAATCTTACTACATACAAACCGAATGTTAGAAGAAGACAGAGGGAACATTTCTATATCTACCTGGTATCTAAGTCTCTTCTCTGCGTGATACCATCTGCTCTTTTTACCCTTAGGATCCTCCTTTAAGTTGGGTGAAGGGCCCTTCCCCACCCCTTCATCTCTCATAACCCACAAACACCAGAAATAATGCTCGCTCTATCGTTTGCTCCTGAAGACATAGCAACCATAATTTTCCTGCCCTCAAGTTCACTGTTACACATTATATCCCAACTCATTACTATATTTTCATTATTTTCCTCTGGGCCTCCTTTCTTTGTTTCACTCTTCTGTCTCTTTATACTTCAGGATACATAAAATTCATACTTGTTCTTTCTTTAAAAATCTTTCCTTACATTTATCCACCTATTACCTTTATTTAGATTTTTATTCATTGAACGAACTGACAAATGTTGGGCTCCCCAGTCTTCCATGATGTTGAAAAGGAAAGCCACTGTCAACAGCTGAATAAAGATTATATGAAAATGTTTATCCTGGGTCTGTTCCAGCACATCACCTGGATGACTCAGTGAGCACTGATAATCTACAGCTGACCCATGTTTAACTAAAACCTATGGAAGAGACAATAGAAGGTCTCACCTTCAAGGAGCTTATAACCAAGTTGGAGAGTGAAAGGAGATATATCAACTCGTAATGGCAATTTTGGCACTGTGGATCTCATGTTTTGATACCTTCCCGCCAGCTTTTTTCTCATAAGCAGCATCCATTCCTGTAAGCACACACGGCTGTGTGTGATAAAAACAGATGGCTCAGGAGGCCCCTGGGTGGCTCAGGCAGTTGAGCGTCTGCCTTCGGCTCAGGTCATGATCTCAGGGTCCTGGGATGGAGTCCTGCATTGGGCTCCCCGCTCAGCAGGGAGTTTGCTGGAGATTCTCTTCCTCTCCCTCTCCTCCCCTAGCTCGGGTGTGCTCTCTCACTCTCTCTCAAATAAATAAATAAATCTTAAAAAAAAAGAAAAACAACAACAGATGGCTCAGATCCCAGACAATTTCTAGAATAGATAATGCAGGGATACTGAACAATGGAATTCTAAAAGTCCACTTTAAGACAAATTTGGCCCCTTAAAGAGATGTGAGATGTCATATTAGAAAACGCAGCTTCTGGCAAACATTATCAAGTTACAGGACAGTTATCTCAGTGGGTGGGAGTAGGGGGGAGGTGTGGGGGTGAGATGAGGGGATTGACTAAACATCCTGCTGCAAGCTGGCCATACCTAGAAGCGGCTTCTTAGGTGGCCCCTGCTGCTTTTGAAGCCATGAAAGTCCCCTTTCCTTCGTTCTTTCATCAGTTTGGGAATCATGAAATTTTTCTGCAGAGGATGCTTATTTAGGTTTTTATATCTGCCTACCTATTTTATTACCTTTTATATTGCATGTGAGGCTGGATCAGTTTGCAGCAGAACAAAGCTAATTACAACTTGCATGGCCTAAATATAGCATAATGACAGAGTGCCATTCAAGGGTAGCACTAAGCTGAGAAACCTTCTGGCAGGCCAAGACACGGGTTATTCAGCTTTGTGGTGATTGCTCTAGGGGCGACTGACTACAGAGCTCTAAGCTACCCAAAAAGTCTGAGCAGGTCGCTGGACAACTTGACTTTGGGAGGAAAGTGAGTCTCAGGTCCACTTTGCTTGTTTAGGTTGATCCTCATTTTTACAGAATTAACTGCAAATGCACAGTGAGTTGATATTTGAGAGAGATGGTCAACACTAAATTCAGGAATTACGGAGCTCTGGACTGAGGTGGAAGAATTGACAGAACCAAGAGATCTAGATAAGAATAATCCCGGGAATGCCGTTTGAAATCTTCTCCCAAATGGCACAATTGGTGTAATTTCCACCAGCGAATAATGTGTTATTGGGTTGTGTTATTAAAGCAGCCCCCTTTCCAAATCCCTTCCCTTGTGTGACTGTTTTTATTCTTCAGTGTGGCTGGTGCCTTTCCTTACAGTTGCTACCTTTAGTCCTATGGTTACATGTACATTGCTTGTTTCTAATACACAAATGTATTGCTCCCTTGTGGGAGTTCCTATGGTACAGATGCATGTGCAGTAGTAGTTGGTGGTCCTGATCCCTTTACCGTCTCTATGTCAGACTCAGAAACTATCTTGCTACCCTTGAGACATGTCTGTCATTGGCAGTTTTATTTCACTAAGAATGTCTGACTTTGGTTGTCTCACATTCTCCTCACTGTTCATTCTGCTGTTTGATTCTCCCTGGAATTTTGTAGTCATGCTTTGTATTAATGCTTGTTAATAGCACTTAATGAGAACCTTTCAAAGAGTCTGAGTGAACAGAGGAAATGAAAGACATGCCCAATGCTGTCACCAGAATTCCACCTCGCACCCCAGGGACGAAGCCAGATCTTAGCCTTTGAACCCTAGTCAATGCATGTGCAGTTTCTTACAAACCACTTTGCCTTCCTTTGTGAAAAGGACTTGAAGAGGCCTGGCCTACCACACACAGAATGGGAAAAAGGCAAAGAAATTTTTTTAAAAGAAAAGCTAGTTATAGACATTATTATTTGGTTGGACCAATGAGAACCTCCTGCCAAACCATCATGCTCTTTGGGGAAACAAAGATGGCTTCTATTTAGAAGAAGAAGGACATCTGTCATGATACCTTACCTGATCTGAGCCTCAACAGGAATCTGCCTTGAAATTTACGATAATTTCTTCCCATTGGTGAAATTAACACTTGTTCCTTATAAATAAAGATTACATTTTAGGATTCAGTAAATAAATCCTAAAATCTTCTGTTGTTAAATGCAAGCATAATAAAAAGGACCAAGGATGTTTCAGTATTACTATTGGGCATTTTCTAGTTGTTTTTATGCTGCGGAAGTATGTTTTGGAATTATGAATAATATATTTTCTACATCGTCCTAGAGAATTTTCTTCATTTAAAGATGCTATCATATTCACTAAGTTTTCTTTCATGAGCAATCCATTCTAAACCATGTGATGGCTTAACCAGGAGTATAACTGCTCCTTTTTCTACTCCCCTCTTCCACCTACTCTATGCCCTTGGGTCTTAATACTGGTTTTCTACATATTGGTACTTCCATAGGAGACATAGGGCAGAAGAAATAAAAGGACATGGAACCCCAACCAATCAAATTTCCTCCTTTGCAGCAGTTCTTGGGGGGAAATGGGGTGAAAATGTTGGCTTGAAAGAGGTTTGGGCACAATATGGTGATTCCACCTACAGCTCCTCTATTTACCATTCATGGTTATAACCTAAATTTCATCATTTTCTGGGAGTTAAGGCTTCTGTCTTTGCTTTGTGGGGTCTATCTATTTTGACAACTTTGCAACAAAATCATTGCTTTATCAACTTTCCAGTTACTGAGGAAAAAGCCAAAGAAAAACTTATAAACTTTGGTACCAATGCAGCCTTGTCAATGTGGGAAGTGTGAAATACAACTTTTTTGACAGCTATAAAATTGTCCCATAATGAAAATAGGGGGACCTATAATTTAGTTTTATATTTTTCACATTAACAATAGCACGAGCAACTAAAAATACAGTTGAAGTCATCCAAATAGCACTTCTCAATATTATGTCTGGGTTAAAAAAAAAAAATTCAGGTTTGTATTTGGCTACATGAATGTAAACAACCATATAATAACTTCTTTTCATGACCCATCCCATATTTATAACACAAGCACAGACAGAGTTTATGAAATCAGGCCTCCCTAGAAAACCATGGGTACAATGCAGGAACCATAATGCAACAAAATAACAAAAATGAATTATCTCTGAGAGTGTTTACCTTTCTAATAAACAATATGTATGACAAGGTTTTTATTTTTCTATAATTAATATGTGCATATGTTTGAACTTTTACTGAAATATAAGAGATAAAGAAAGGTGCTTAAATTGCAAGTGAATAGCTCGATGGATTTTCACAAACTGAACACTTCCTTGTAACCAACTCCCAGATCAAAAGAAATGGAACATTGAATTTAATTTAAAAAAATTAATTAAAAACAGACAAACAAAAAGAAATAGAACACGAATACCGCACCAACTGTTTTGGGCTCCCTTCAATTCACCCCCATTCCAAAGCACCAAATGTAACCCTCTCTCACACTGATTAGTTTGGTTCACCTTTGAAATTTTTTATGAATTGAATCAAGAGTAGCCAATTTTAACAATCAGCTCATGTGTTTCAGTGATATTCTCACCTCCTATACAGAAAATTCTGTGATGGGAGCTAAATATGTTACACAATTTAAATATGTAAAAGATGGGCTACAACTTTGATCTGAATAAAATTTTAAAAACACAGAGCATGTGTTTAGGAGAGAGAGCTTAGACCTCCTTCTGTCCTTGACAAGATCCTAAGGTACAGATAATACCCAAAGGAATAATAATAAACAATGGCTGATACTCTCTGGGTTAGATACCATTTTAAGTATCAATGGAACATCTCATTTAATTCTCACAATAACCCTATCAGGGAGGACTGCATTTCACAGAGAAAACAGAGTCGAAAGGACTTACCCAGGATCACACAGCTAGGAAGTGGTGGAGAGGCATGTGGGCTCAGAAGCCTTCCTGTTCATCTACTGAACTAGAACTGTCTCCAGGATATGAGCATCTCTTGATCTTCCTATAGGCCAAGATCATAATGTAACCACTGAAGAATAATAAGACTCCTAAACTTGTGAGCTCACCTGTTAGGATAATTAAGCAGAAGATGAATGGTGTTTTTTTGTTTTGTTTTTTGTTTTTGTTTTGTGAAAGTATGGAACTCTAAGAAAACAAAGGAAACAAACTGACAGCAATTGTGAAAGTCGTAAAGCCTCAGTTATCTGGAACTTTTAATTAACTAGAAGGGAGCAGTCTCATATGGAAGACTTGCACAATAGAGAAAATTGGATTAAAGCTAGTAATAAATAAAACTACACATACTTCTAGGCCAATGGTTCCCAATGAGAGTGATTTGGGCCCCAGGGGACCATTTTTAGTTTTCAGGATGGTGGAAGGTGGGGGTGGAAGGGGAGGGGACAAGGGGAGAGGGGGAGGAAGGAAGATGATTTGGAGTGAGAGGTAGGTGGCATCTAATGGTTAGAGGTCTAGGGTGCTGCTAAACATTCCACAATGCACAGGATAGTCCCCCACAACAAAAAATTATCCAGCCTCAAAAGTCAGTAGCACTGAGGTTGAGAAACCTGCTCCAGATGATGGCTTAGAATTAGTCTTCCCATTTTTCTAAATTGTCTCCCATGCAGAAAGAGGAGGAGATTCATAGTGAGACAGCTCTGAGTGTGGATTCACTGAGCGTGGTGCTGTAAGATCATAACCTCATCAGGCCTCCTGTGTTCATGTGGGAAATATGATGAGTGAGACTCTCTTCATGTAGTTTTTGTTTAGAATAAATATATGAAACACCAGGCATAGCGCAAGTACCCATCACAATCCTATATGCTGAATACTTTTCTTGTCAGTCAGGATTATCAGAGCCTTATTTCTTAAAGACTTATGGCTACTGGATAATATATTTTCTGACTTATTTTAACAGTTTGACACAAAAAGTTATAAAACAGTTTCCCAAATAAATTTGGAAAAAAGTGAAAAAAATCCATTTATCAGAATAATTTTTATGCTGAGCCATCTAATTATTTTTGTATAGAAAAATGTATTAGATCCCTACTTCATAAGCTAAGTAATTCAGAAGCATTGACCAAATCCTCTCTAACCAGAGCTTCCCAAACTTTAAAATGTGCTAGAATCACCTGTGGATTTTGTTAAAGGGCAGATTCTGATTCAGCAGGTTTGGTGCACCACCTGAGATTTTACATTTATAACAATCTTCCAGGAGATACCACCGCTGGTCCTGGACTACATTCTGAATGCAAATCTCTTGAGAACAAGACCTATTAAGGTACAGATAAATAAATAGGAGATGCTCTTTGAGATACACAGAGAATCTGTTAACACTAGACACTCACCTCACGTATGGTTGAATATACACAAATTCTGGCCTCCCTCTGGGCAGTGAAGTTCAACTTTCTAGACTTATATTGAAACAGTTAAGAAAATAGGTTCAGAATCTTTTAGTGGGGGCTGGGGGCATTGAAGAGAGGAAGGGCAAACATTAAATCCAAGATTCCTTAGATAGAGCCTGACCATAAGCCCCAGACACTGTACTCCCTTGTCGCAAACTTGGCCAAGATCGCAATGCAGTCTTTGTTAAGTGGCTGAACATCAGTACTTAAAGCTCCAGACAAGAGGAAGCCCAGAGCTCTATAATGAAAACATTCTGTGGCTGCTCAGGCCCCTAAGCTCTGCAAGGAATGGATTACTGTCAAGGGATGTGTCAAAGGGTTTATGTTTAGGGCAATGGAATTACTGTACTTAAAAAAGTCCCAAAGGGCTAAAGGTTGACTTCTTAAAATGACTAGGAAGATGGTGAAGCTTCATAAGAAAGAAAGGAGGGGAGAAAGAAAGGCCAGAGGCCTCTGTCAACCTACTACACTATCACCTGATGAGGTTGCAAACGTGGGGTCCTCGGATACCTGCAATTCTCCAATCAGCATGTGCTCACACACACATCTCTAGGAACAGAAGCCATAAATCTCTTTAGGGTATCAGAGTGGGTGTGCTCCTTGTTTCTCACCTTTCTTCTTCCTTTATAAATTCTGTGGTTCTATCTGTTAACAACTAATCAATGCCATCTCAACTCCTACAGCTCCTCCCTCTCCTGGGACATATGTAACTACAAGACTTCTATTCTCACTGCAAGTATCAGTCTCCAGGACTCTGCCCCATGGCTCAGAAATTCTCCAAATAGTATGTCAGACCACTTAGAGACACCATTAGCCATGTCCCTCTGGAATCATGGACCTTGTAATATCACTAGCTGAGTAAGGCTAGATTGAAGGGGAAGGACAAAGCTGACATAAACCAGCAAAATTCATGAGAGTGACAGGATATGGACATTGATGTGATCCTTCATCTTCCATCCTTAAGCACCAATTCCTGTGTCTCATGAAAATAGGCATTTTTTTTTTTAGTTGAAAGGGAATTGTTCAAGTTCTTTTCATGTAGAAAGGATGGGAGTGTTTTATTGAAAACTTGAATTAAAAATGATATTTAACTATAAAACTATTTAATATTTATCATTAATTCCTACAAATACAAATAGTGGCTGCCTTAAAATACTGAGCCTTAAAAAAAGTCATGTATTCATGTTGTGAATAAAAATAGTATAGGCTCAAGAAAAATCTGTCATAATATGAAATATAACACACATGGAATGCATTTCCCACTGAAGACAATATTTCTTTCTTACACAAATGTTTCACTTGCCATTGAAGTGAACGGAAGTTCATGAAGGTTGGCCAAACAAAGGGGTTTTTTAACACTGTACAGAACAAAGTGTATTCTAACTGCCAATTACCCTTAACTGCAAAGGCTACAACATCTCAGGGACACAGCCAAAGGTCACAAGTGATACAGGTACTCCCCAGAGCAACAAAAAGCATGAAGTGACAGTGACATTTTAAATATACTTTTACCAGTATATAAAAACAAAGAGCACATGCTCATATGAGTACTAATGCGGTGAGAGCAAGAGACAGAGAGAGTGATTATAAATTGATTTTAGGACCTTTTTTCTCATATTTAACCACAAAACAGTAATACCTTGACCATGAATCAAAATGTATCCAGAAGGTCTGGTTGTGTCTACGCTGGGCAAATAGTACTAGGTAAATTCCAAGTTCAGTTCAACTCAACTCAGTAATCTGGATTGGTTTTATAAGGCTACATAATTCCCAACAGCATTTCAGAAACTGAAAAATTTGATCAAACTGTAGTTATTTTGATTAAGGTGGAAGATAATCACCTTTATTATTTTAAAACTGAATTTTAATGACATGTGTTTGGGTCATATAGACTTGTCTTTGAAATTTTTTAAACATTGGCAATGAGTCACTTCCCTGCATCTCAGAAATATCACTGCTCTAGCTAATAGTATATTCTAAACGGCTATTTAATTAAAACCATCATATGTCATATATGACATTGCAATTGTCCTGTTTCAGAAGCAGATTTACTCTATAGGTATCCCTGCAGCCCTTAGACAAAGCGTTATCTCCTGATCTCATTCCTTTAAAAAAAACATTTTTAGTAAAAAAATAAATACACTTACAGAAAAAGTTCCAAGAAGAATACAACAAAATATCATATACTTTTCACCAGAGTTGCAAACTGTTACTATTTTCTCAACTTGTTTTACTCTATATATAGATAGATAGAGGTATGGCTATAGATATCAGTATCGATGTGGATACCAACTTATCATATACCCAATCTTACGTTCTGTGGGTTGAACCATTTGAGAGTAAGTTGAATTCGCCATGACTCTTTGCCTTTAATACTTCATATATTTCATATATGCTTTTATGTATTTATATGCCTTTAAATACTTCATTATGTTTTATACAAAAAAGCATGTATTTTCTAAGAACGAGGGCATTTTTCCCCCAATTTTCCATATGATTCAATGATAAAATTTAGGAAATTTGGCATTGTTACAATATTATTATCTTATATATAATCCAAATTCAGTTTTTGCCGATTGTTCCAATACTGTCTTCCCCCCCCAAATGGTCAGAATCTAGCATAGGATTATACATTTCATGTAGTTGATATGTCTCCTTATTCTCCTTCAATCTACATTAGTCCCTACTTTTCTCCTTCTTTCACCAAATTGATATTATTGAACTGTACATGCTAGTTGTTTTGCAGAATGACTCTCAGTTTGGGTTTGTATGCTAGTTTCCTTATGAACTGATTTATACATTGAATTATATTCAGTATTATTTTCAAAGCTACGTATAACACTGTTTCCCGCAATACTATGTTTCCCAAGAATAATATTAGCATTTTGAAAGAAAAACTGATATCTCACACACATACTCTCTCACCCTCAATCACGGTAGTAGCCCCCATTCTGTGAAATAATAAACACCCCTACACATTCTCAAATGCCACTGGAGGTGGGCAGGTACTACCTCCCTGAATGAACAAGTGGGTGAATAGGTATAGACACAATCTGATTTTGTAATTATTTCTAACTATTTACAGTATAAAAACTAATTCCACAAATGTTTGCTTCTTAAAACTACTCTCCATGACCTTTCCTTTCCATTCTAGTTTCCATTCAATGAAAATAAACATTTTCTTATTTTAACATATCTCACAACTCAGCCTATTTTCCTTGTGACTCATCGGTCCAAATACTTTCATAGAATTAACATTTCAATTATGCTTTTTGACAGGATATTTAATCCAAAACTCTCCCACATTAATCTGTGGCTGTATTTTAAGTCTGGATTTTGTCATCTGCTATGGAAGTAAAGCACTGGATAAAATTCCGTTGACATCAAAACAGGGGAAGAAGTAAAGAAAAGCAAGTGTGTCAGAGGTGCAACGGAGTGGTTTTGACTTTGAGCTCCATTCAAACAACTATAATACCTGTGGAAAAATAATCTGACAAACTTCATAGAAATTTGTAGGAGCCCAGAAGTTGGTCCAACACCCTTTTCTGGCTTGCTGCCACTGGTAATGGAGTTTTTTTTCTTTTTCTCTCTCTCTCTCCACTTAACTCCTGCTCTCATCTCTCCAGTCACCTCCAGTCATGCCAACACAATCTCAAGGCCGTTGCTGTCTTGTGATCATCCAAAGTCCCATGCATCCAAAGAAAATAATTCCTTTTTTTAAGTTTTTATTTATTTATTTGAGAGAGAGAGCACATGAGTTGGAGGAAGGGGCAGAGGGAGAGGAAGAAGCAGAGTCCCTGCTGAGTGGGGAGCCCGACACAGGGTTCAATCCCAGGACCCCGAGATCATAACCTGAGCTGAAGGCAGAGGCTTAACTGACTGAGCCACCCAGGCACCCCAAAGAAAGTCATTTCTGAGCCAGGTATAAAACCCATTTCTGGAAGCGAAGTTTATCTTATTTTGAGACTTCTATTTTAGCAAGTCCTCATACACTGCGTGAAATATACAGATTAGCAGTCTTTTGAAATTGCAGCCTTCTTCATTTTCACAGGGGGAGAGTCTGGGCATGTTACAGTGCTAAGGAGTAGGTTTTTATTTACCAAATATATTAAATTATCAATTCATTTGTTAGGCATGCATGTACTATACACTGGGCCACATGCATAGAAGATAGCTATAGCCATGGATACAGCAAAGTTTCTCCTTTCAAGCAGCATTTTAGTAAAATAAACATTTACTTTCTGAGGAGATTATATTAATCATGTTGATTATACCAACCTTCAGAAAAGCCAACCTGTCACCAGAGTGATTAACCATAAATAGCAATCAAAAGATAACATGAATTAATTTGAAAGTGATTTTTTTTATATATCTCTTAAATAAAAAACAAAAGGACTTCAGCAAGACTAAAAGTATAATACCAAAAACTAAGTTAAAATTCCATTTTCAATATAGCCTGCTAAAACTTAGCAAGCATTTTATTTTATTTTTTATTTGTTTATAAGACTTTATTTATTTTAGAGAGAGGGAGAGAGACAGAGGGAGCGGGGCGGGGGGGAAGGAGAGAGAGGGAGAGAAAGAATCCCAAGCAGACTCTGCATTGAGCATGGAGTCTGATGCAGGGCTCAATTTCAGGATCCTGAGATCATGACCTGAGCTGAAATCAAGAGTCGGATGCTTAACCAACTGAGCCACCTAGGCGCTCCTAGCAAGCATTTTAATGATGAAAATAAAAATGATAGATGATAATAGGTATTGTTTTACATGTGATAGGTTATCTTACAAATGTTTCAGTCTTCATAAAACTGTAGCAGGTGTAATTATTATCCATGTATCAAGTATGGGGATGAAGGTTTAGAGAACTTAGGCAGACTTGCCTAAATTCAGAGCCAGCAAAGAACTGAGCCTGGATTCAATCCCAATGGACCTCTAAAGCTCACTGTACTGAGCCTCAGAGACTATTATCTTCTTTTTACCTCAAGCCACCCCGACCCCAGTTGTGGATATGACATAGACATTTGGCATCCAGTATGGAAAAACACTAATAATAATAATAATAATAATAATTAGTAGTAGTAGTTGTTGTTGTAGTAGTAGTACAATTAGCAATTATTTTTAAATTGATGGTATATACTCACTAATTTGTCCATTCATTCATTTATTTAGGTAACATACTTTACTAAAGTATAATTTACCTATAGCAAATGCACAAATCTATGAGTACTAAAGCTCTAGAATTTGGGACAAATGTGTATGCCCATATAACCATCACTCATTTCTAGGAACCCCACAAAGTTTCCTTGTACCCCATACCAGTCAATCCCCATGGCATCCTCAAGACTCAAGCAACCACCACTCTGTCTCCTGTCATTGCAGATTAATTTGTCCTGCTTTTCCACTTCACATAGGTGGAACTCTTCAGTATGGCAACTTTTGTGACTGGCTTGTCTTTCAACATTAATTTTTTAAGACTTATTTATCTGCATTGTTGCATCTATCACTAGTTTGTTCTCTTTATTGCTGTTACATCCAATTGTAGGAGCATATCATAGTTTGTCTTTCCATTCTTCTGTTGATGGTATTTGTTTCTTGATGGATATTTGTTTACTACTTGGCTATTATAACTAAGGCTGCTATGAACATTTTTGTACAAGTTATTTTGTAGGTGCATGAACTCTTTGGTATATATGCAGGAATGGAGTTCCAGAGGGTGGGTATAGCTACTATAAGTTTTCCAAAGGGATTGTACCTTTTTATACTCTGGCTGGCAATATATGAGAGTTCCAGATACTCCATATTCTGAACGACATTAGCCATTCTGGTGGGTGTTCAATGTGATCTCACTGGGGGATAATTCATATGTTTGTTAAGATATGCGTTGGAGTCTCCTAGACTATGAAGCTTAAGCATGACTTCCTTGCTTCATTTGATTAACACTGGATCTCATTCCACCCTCAAACTGCCACAGGAGACAAATATTATTGACTTATTTTGCAGATGAGAAATTATAAGCTATAATCCTGCTTTTAATGGACAACATTTTCATCAATCACTGCCCATGCAGAAGTGGTTGTTAATTATGGTGAAAAAGATTTATTTTATGTGTAAAAATAAAAAACAAATATGTCTCAATACATGAAACAAAATTAACAATCCATTACGTATTGCTTTTTCCTTTTGATTTTTTTTCTTTTGCCTTTCTTATTATGTCTCTCCCACTAGAAATGCTGTCACATCCCTTTCTATCTCCATACCTCCTGCCTATCTTATCACTGTCTTTGTCTGCCTCAAATCCAAAAACTTTAAGTAAAAAGTTCTTCCTTTTGAAATGTTAATAAATATTTTATTAACTACATATGTATCCAGTAATTTTGAACCTAGTTATGAAGGGCTACAATTTATTAATATATTCAACAAAACCTATTTACATTCATATATTAATTTTATTTCCAGATATTATTTGTCACATCACTAGTCTGGTCTATCTGTAACTTTAACTTCTAAGTAAAGACAAGCCAGAACTAAACACCTCTCTGTAGCATAATGCCAGAGGGAGGGGAGGATCTACTCAGAGGAAGACCGCTAGTTGTCACTTCTCAACCTATGTGTCTATCATTAAACTTTTTTCAAAACTTGGGTAGCAAAGGTTTTTCAAATGTAATTTTTTTATCACTCCCTCAATAGAATATTATCCTGAAAAATACAGAATTCATGATTATTAATGTGGTTTCAACTGCATTTTAAAGATACTACCTTCCTTTTTAAAAGAGTTAATATTTTTCTATATTTAATACTTGTACTGTTGTGAGATCATTATAAAATTTTTCATATTTCATCTCTGTCATACAGTAGCCTTCATTACATAGGTGCACACCCATACACACACACAGGAATGCACAGATGCATTACTCTCACACTAGGTTAAAAGTCTGGACTTCCAGAAATTCTAGATCAAGTGTCAACAAGATACTGCATTTTCCTAGAATGTTTTAGGGAAGCTCACAAATTGAGTGTTGGGATTCACTTTAAGGGAATTCCCCAAGGAAGTTTGTCTCTGAGAAAATTAGGAAGGCAAAAGGGCAATCAGGTTAAGTACCTAAGTAATGTGGAAATTGTTCAATTCTCTAGTTTTTTTCCCCAGGATTATCAATTGATAGGGAATCTAATTAAAATGTAGAATTCACAGCAATCACTGGGGTGCCCAGGTGGCTCAGTGTGTTGAGCATCCGACTCTTGATTTCAGCTTAGGTCATGATCTCAGGGTCCTGGGGTCGAGCCGTGCATCAGGCTCTGCATGCAGCAGGGAGTCAGCTTGAGGGTTCTCTCCTTCTCCCTCTGCCCCCCACTTGTGTGCTCTTTCGTTCTCTCTCTCTCCCTCTAAAATAAAAATAAATAAATCTTAAAAAAATTAAAATGTAGAATTCACAGCAATCATTATTTCACATCTGATTTTTGCATACCTTGGAATGAAAATAAGTTAAAATATTCTTATTAAAATAATGACTGAATGGGGTGCCTGGGTGGCTCAGTCGTTTGGGCATCTGCCTTAGGCTCTGGTCATGATCCCAGGACTCTGGGACCAAGCCCCACGTCAGGCTCCCTGCTCAGCGGGGAGCCTTCTTCTCCTTCTTGCCCCTGCTCATGCTCTCTCTTACTATCTCTCTCTCACCCAAGTAAATAAATAAAATCTTTAAAAAAAATAATGACTGAATAATATGAAGACTTAGGCTTGGCCACCTGTTCGTGCAGTAAAATTTCAATCAGATATATTGTCTCTTTGTTCATAGTGCTGTGGCTTTTAATCAAAGATAATAATGTAAAACTAAAGGCATATATGGAAAAAGAGATAAATCATTTTCTGAAGGGTTCATGATTTGCCTTGTTATATCAGGAATTCAACTTTGAATATTGATATTACAGCGATGGACTCTGGTCATTGAATTCTTAAAAAAGAAAGAAGGAACTGCTGCCTATCTTTCTTAAAAGAAAAATACAGGAATGAGGAATGCTATTTGTGAATGAAGAAGTGGCCTTGTGTTGACTGTTACTGTCTGAATTTGACCAGAGAACTTTGGCATTCAAGATGTATCACTAAAGGAATAAGCAGCTTGTTGGACATGGGATGGTAAATAAGAAATAAGATCTAACTTCTATCTGAGGATATCACAGTTAAGAGGAATGCACAAATGAAAATATATTGAATATTAGTCAAGGCATAGTGAGGGTTAAAAGTAATTTCAAAAGCTTGTAATTGTTGGAATTCACAAAATCATACTGTCAAAGTATGTCTATCATTGGAAGGTATATTCAGAGATGAGAGACAAATAATTGAAAACTGACACAGTTCACACACTTGGCTACTCAGCCATCACTTGTATTCTTCCACACATGTTCAAACCCTCCTGCAACAAGACACAGCTATCCTTTTCACAAAGAAGTTCCCACTCTTTCCCCAAGTAGGAAGATACAGTCCCAACAGTCATTGTGTCCATCATGGGCTATATTAATCACTCTTCATATTCAGTCACTGTCTTACAAAATATTGTTATCTAAATTTAAGTCGATTTATAATTGTTACCTACAAAAATTCCACTAATTTATTACCTCCAATAAATTTGTTAACCTCTAATTACTCATATATGAACTTTTTTAATGGGAAGAAGAGGAAATTAACATATGTAAATAAACGTACACATAATAACAAGCATAAAGAAAGTTTTCTAAGCTACTACAGTCCTCATTTCTGTAACTGGTCACAAGGTCATATTTGATATTCATGGCATCTTTCATCTACCATCCCATGTTTCCATACTTCCTTTACCCTTAGAACCTCAGCTGTTCTGGGTTCTTTACTTTATGGGTGACCCAAACCTTCATTCCTGAGTCCTCAGTCATCTTGCCAATTTCACTTGATGTAGTTTTCCATTAACCTTTATTATTGGATGTGGAAGTGCTAAGTCGCACCCTAGAGAAGCCTGTGAATTTCAGATACAGTTCTCCTTGTCTTTATTGTATAGTAGCAACCCAGTTTACTCTTTACCCTTAGTAATCAAAATCAGTCACTCTAGCCAGTAGGTTTGTTCCTTTTAAGCACACCCCTCCCACTTTTCTTTCCTGGCTTGGTGCCTAGGGAGCCCAAAATGACCAGGTGGAATTCTCATTTTCCAATCTGGTGGAGCCATTGTTGTGGAGCCATCATATCCACTGGTGGAAGAATTACCCCCTTGTGGTAATTCAGCAGAGCTCAAAAGTACCAGAATGAGAAGCAAAAATTCTGCAAGGGGTTATAATAGTGAGAGTAGCCACTTTCACTTCCACCCCTTGATTCTGGCCATGGGAAAAACCACACAATGCAATGGTCTCTGATTCAAAGCATAAACTACGCATTGTAAAACAGAACTTTGTCTTTCAGAGTATTATTTCCCAACTAATGCCATCAGTCCTTAGTGAACCATTCCATCTTTCAAACAGGCCAACTACTTTTGGGTGATGATATATGTTGGTAAGGCCAGCTGAGTTTCAGGCATGAGCCCATCTTTGCCCTACACATTGGTTGTGAAATGTATTTCTTGAGCTAATAAAATGCTAAGGAGAATGCTATGACGGTGGGTCAGGCATTCTGTGAATCCACAGATGGTGGTGTTAGAAAAAATACTACTCTCAGGAAAGACAAATCCATATCCAAAATATTTGTCTATGTCGGTGAGGACAAATCCTTGTTGCTTCCATAATGGAAGAGGGCCAATGCAATTAGCCTGCCACTAGGTGGCAGGGTGGTACCCAGGAATGGTGCCATATTGGGAACTCAGTGTTGATCTCTAATGTTGGCAGATTAGGCTACAGGTTAATGATAGCCCGGTCAGCCTTGGTAAGAAGAAGCTCATGTTGGGTCTATGCATAACCTACATTCCTACCATCATGGCCACTCTGTTCATCGGTCCATTAAACAAGAACTGGTTTGGCTGGGGAAAGAGGCTGACTGACATCCACAATGGCATTATTTTTGTCTACTTAAGTGTCTCCTCTATGGTGGACATCATTTTTAGCATTTATATGAGACAGAAATATCTTCATATTCTGTGTCCATTCTGAAAGATCCATCCACATACTTCTTCCCGATATTTGTCACCGATTTTCCAATTTTATTTCTTC
Source organism: Leptonychotes weddellii (assembly GCF_054177405.1). NCBI lineage: Eukaryota > Metazoa > Chordata > Mammalia > Carnivora > Phocidae > Leptonychotes > Leptonychotes weddellii. The sequence continues at coordinate 29,228,063 of NC_138378.1, read as the reverse complement.
AAAGTCTCTAACCATTCAGCCAAACCATTAGCAAGTGCCCCATAAATCAGTATAGCTCTTCACTTCAGCCAGCTCTTACTCCAGATGTAGTGGACAACCAGCATATTCCATGAGATAGACTGCTGCCTCCTAAGATGATTTTTATCCACCACAGACCTTCAGTGTTATATTCCTTCCTTTTTGGTCTAACAACTTCAGAAACCATTCCCACACGCTCCCCAGGTTTCTGCCAATACATGATAGCAAGGTCCTGCTGTTTTATCCTGGGTTACAGTGTCTGTCACCCTGGAGCCTGCTGAGATTTGACCCTAGTTATGGGTTGCCTTTTTCTTTATTCAGTGTTCTTTTCATTGTAAGCTTCTGATAATTTTCCAGAGGTCTGACAAAATTGATGTTTGCTCAGTGTTTTGGTGTTTCTCCATCATTTTCATTGATGTCACTTCACCAGTGAACTATCTTTACTCTTTGTGATGTTCATTACCCTCCATTATTCTCATTTTGCTCCTTTAAGCCAACATGTGTACTTTTCATCAATAATGGTTTACCTCTTTGGCTTTCAGTTTTCCTATCTGTATTGTACAGCCACCTCTCTTTCAGAGTTTTGAGGATTAGAGGTTATATTTGAATGACACTTAACACAATGTCTGGCATGGAGAAAAAGTTCAATAGCTCTCTGTTATAGGGTAATATCAGATCTCCTTCATGATCTGTACAGTTACTTTTTTTCCTGAGTTATTCAACACATATTTACATACCACCTTCAAGATGCCAATAACCCAGCTAGGAATGGGAGATACAACCCTTACTCCAAAGTGATCTGTAGCCTAATGATAAAAAGTCAAGTAGATATTCAAGTACCATATTCAGAGGAGGAAGAGTAAAGCATTAGGGGAGAGGCCCACAAGTAGACCTAGTATAGTCTTGAGGAAGTTTACAGAATCCTTTGTAGAGAAAATAGCATTTGAAGTTACTGTTTATAGAAATCACACGGGCCATGTTTTCTAAAATGACCATAAAGGACAATAGATGTTAGCCACATTAAGGTAAAGAAAGAGAACACTCCAGGAATAGCAAATGTCTGAGCAAAGGCCCCCAAAACTGCCAAAGAGTGTGACATATGTGGGAAATTTCAAGAGGCTCCCTAGTTCTACTAAAGAAATTAAGAATGCAGAGAGAGGAGACTACTGGAGGACACAATCATATTTAAATATTTGTTAGACATGTAAAAAAGACCAATCGTTAATTACTCCACAGAGAAAATATTACCTCGTGCCAAATATTAGAAATTATAGAGGCCACATTCTACCTATAATGTTATAAAACTGGAAATTATCATTAAAAAAACAAATATATCCACTACCCAATTTAAAAATATTCTTCCATGTATAATTCTAGGTATAAGGAGAAAATTAAAAATGGCAATTAGGTATCATTTAGAAATAATTTTCAGTGAGTACAATATATACTAAAACGTTAGAGGTATCATCACAGTAACACTCAGAAACATTTAGAATCTTAATAATTTATTAGAAAAAATACTAATAAACAAAGTAAGAATCCACTCAAGAAGCTAAGACAAGCAAGATAAAATAAATTTAAAGAAGGGCACCTGGGTGATTCAGTCGGTTAAGCATCCCACTCTTGATTTTGGCTCAGGGCACGACCTCAGGGTTGTGAGACAGAGCCCCAAGATAGGATCTGCACGGATGTGGAGCCTGCTTAATATTCTCTCTCTCCCTTTCCTTCTGTCCTTCTCCCCACCCCTCAAAAAAAATAATAAAATAAATAAAGAAATTTAAAGAAATTGAACAAAAAAATTAATAAATTTCAAAGGAACATTAATAAAATATAAAGTTTGATGTGAACTTGATAAATGGGGGAGATAATTAAGATTAGATTAGAATAGGATAGAACATATGGTTTTATGTTAATAAATCTAAAACAGATTATTTTTAGCAAAATATGAACAACCAGATCTAAAGTCTTGTATAAGTAACAAATTTAAGGAAGAGTTTGCAAAAATCATATACAGGGAAGACTGATATAAAAAGACAAACAATTGAATAGAAAAATGGATAAAATCTATGATTGGAAATTTCACAGAAAAGAAACTAGATATAACCAATAATTCCATGAAGAAAATGATCAACCTTCTTAGTACTCAAGTAAGTGCAACATGAAGTGATACTATCATATTGTTTGCACTTGGTATTAAAAATATAAAAGAAAAAGGTCTAGTGGAGTTCAGGATGGAAACCAATTCCACAGCCAGGTGTCAAGACTGTCCCCCAATCTTCTCATTTATTTCCTTGGTCAAACTCATCTCTCTGATGGGAAGACATTCCAAGTCTTCCTCAGGCATGCATAAATGGCTTCCTGGTAAGTCTCCCCTTCAGTATTCTAAACATGCTTATAGAGGTCTAATTTGCATACAGAGTTAAGCTCAGATTCTAACAATAAATAACTACTACTAATAAAGTATCCACTTTAACTCTTCATGGATTAAATGTTCAAGTGAAGTTATTCAACATATATTTACAATGAGCCTATTATATATAATGCTTTTCATTCAGTGCATATATATATATAAATGATGGGCAGGCATCATATACATATATTAATTATTGAAAAAATACACCCTCCAAGATACTTTTCATTAACCCCTGGCTTTTGGTCTTCATGCCCTTGAGTAGTCTTCTCCCACATTAAAACAGGGCTAGCCAGGAGATCAATAGAGTATGATAAAAGTGACAGTGTATCACTTCTGAGTCTAGGTCATAAAAAGCATTACAACTTCCACTGTGGTTTCTTGGATTACTTACATTGGGAGAACTAGTCACCGTGCTGTGAGGACCCTCTAGCCACCCTCTGGAGTGGTGCCCATTATGAGAAACTGAAACCTCCTGTTAACAGCTAGCCCCTCCTTGCCAGCCATATGAATGAATGGCTGATCGTCCAGCTCCAGTCAAGCCTTCAGATGACTGCAGCTGGGCCAACATCCTCAGGAGACTCATCCTCATTAAACTCATGAAAAATTCTGAAACAGAATCACTCAGCCAAACCTTTTCTGAATTCCCGGCCAAAGAAAACTATGAGACATTCAACAATTGTTGTTCTTTTAGACTACTAAGTTTTGAGTGCTTATTTACCTCAAATTTACCATCGTTATCAGGCAATGTTTGATGTATCTGGTTTTCTGGCATGAAATGCCATTCTATGTTCAAACACCCTATGATTTTCTTTGGCAAAGATTTATAATTTAGGAAGAAACTTTCACTTTAACAACAATTCAGAAATAGATATGTAAACAGATAAACAATTCATGACAGAATTGTTCTTCTCTGTCTTGGACATTAATCATCCTTTGGAAGTTAAATAAGACATTTACACAGACAGCATGTAATAGAGTCCCTTACATGAGTAAATGGCAGTTTCCAGAAATTGTCATTATGCCAAGAACGGGTGAAAGCCTGTAAGTGGCTTAGATAGGAGCATCCAAGTGAGATATTGTGATTCTGATAATAAAGAAGATTTCATGTAATGAGCATGCTTATAAATGGAGTCACTGCTTTAAAACTGTTCTCAGGGGGCCCTGCATGGCTCAGTCAGTTGAATGTATGACTCTTGGTTTCAGCTCAGGTCATGATCCCAGGTCGAGCCCTGTGTCAGGATCCACGCTCAGCAGGGAGTCTGCTTGAGATTCTCTCTTTCCCTCTCCCTCTGCTCCATCCCCCATCTCTAAATAAATAAAATCTTTAAAAAAATACAAACTGTTCTCGGGCTAGATACACTCAGCTCCATTGCACTCTGAAAGTCCAACGCAACCTCACTTCTATTAATTGAAGTACACTGTTCTCGCAGTTCTACAAAGTAAGATTTAAGTGATCTTTGTTTTACCTCTGTCTTCTACTACATCCCCATTTACATTCTTAATTTCATTTTTGTTTATTTCATTTTGTCATTTCATTTTGACCAGATACTTTCATTAGGTATAAACAATAAAACAGTTTCAATGTGCGGAGATTATGTCTAGATGTTAACATAAGAAATATTCACAACTGGATAGTCCTGGTTGCACAAGAGACTCCCCTGCTACCAAAAGCTGAACATACGACTCCCCCTTTGTCCAAGTGAATAATAAATATTACTATGTGATAAAAAATAAAAGGACCCTCAAAAGGTCACGGTAACATCCTGACTGTCCTCATTTTATGAGGCCCCTTATCTTTGGGTATGATTTATGCAGCACTTAGGTGTATAGGATTTTGTGAGGATCCACACTTGTAGAGAGGCTGCTGGCTCCCCATCTCATACTTCAAATGTGAAAAGCACCAATTGAGTGCTAGGTGCTGACAATTATTCTATAGCATTTTGTTCCAGTTCACTCCATGTTTTCACATTTATTAGCTCATCGATTTCTGTCAGACAAACAGGTAAGTTTTATTGTGGAATGGAAATTTAACTATGTGCAGAATTTTGCTTCATTGAGCTGTTTGACCTACTTGTCTAAACCACTTTATTATCCTCAGATAAATAAAACGTTCACTACTGAACTGACCCGAACAAGCGTTCTCCCAGGTAATAAGCTTTAACTGTCTTTTGGGCTCAACCTAAGATTTCTCATCAGCTAAGTGACGTGAAGCTATCTTCCCTCTCCGTTCACACCCCTTCACTTGTTACACTGAGGTGATAAGCAGTTAGGGGAAATAGAGCCAACAACAAAAAGTGTGATCCTACTTATTTGAAATCATAAATCTCAAAAGGCTCCTGCAGATTTTACCTTTAAGACAACTGGGAAGTGCATCTTCCCTGGGTTGTTTTGCAGTAGGTTAAAGTGTTTTTGCCCTTCATACTGCTGAGAGGAAGATGCTTTCCTCACAGGAGCATCCAGCCTGAGAGATAACCTTGGCACACAGGGCTGTGACTCCAATCCTCACTCCCCTTCCCTCGCTCCCACCTCATATGTTGCTGCTCCCCACAACAACCACTGCAGAGTTCTTGCTCTGTCATATTCCAAACCATGAAAATGCTTTGTCTTTAGTTTGAAACACGTATGATCATGAATTTGAAGAGAGAAAGAAAGGAAGAAGGTGGTAGGGGGGAAGAAAGAGGGAAGGAAGGAAGGAAGGAAGGAAGGAAGGAAAGAAGACTGAGGGAGGGGAGGAAAAGAGATACTGATGAGCTTCCATTATTTCCCTTGATGGAATGTACTTAATCATTTTCCCCAAGATATGAATGGTAGCAGGATGTTTATACCAGAGATAAGACTGGACTGAAATCGTAGTTCACTCTGGGAGCTAATAAAAGTAAAGATTTGAATTTAAGTATCACTTTCTCCTAGAAGCACACGAACAAGGAAATGGGGGTCAAAAGGGCAGCAACAGTGTTGTAAGCACTTTTTCTGAAACATAAACATCACTGGAGTGCATTTTGGACCAAATTACCTCTCTCAGATCTGAGATGTTAGCATTCCTGCCCTACTTAAGCATGCCAATTTTACTGTGGCTTTGAGGAAGGCTGATCAGGGGGGCTTGGTTGGACACTTGAGAAAAGGATCTTACCTCCAGCACTAATATAACTCAAGCAATTAAAAGGCATCCCGCTGAGGAAGATCTCAAAAAACTCCAAATCCTTGGAACAGAGTCTTCCCCATAAATATCACTGGCAAATGGAACATGTATCACCCCATTCCGGAAGATAATACAGTCACCTTTCTCTTGTAAACAGACGCCGTTGGTAAGTCCAGAAACTCTGAGCTTGAAAGACTGGATATTCTGCAACATATAAACATTTCCAGGAGTATTTTATGGACCAAAAAAAAAAAAAAAAAGGAATATCTATGATTTTAAAACAATGTATCTGGATCACAGTTTTTCAACAGATTTCGCTATCCTCAAGTCCACCATGAAACACTATGATGAAACTCTACCTTTTTGGATGCAGAGAACTTTTCAAAACGAATTGGATATATCATTACTCACAACAGTCAAAAGGTAAAAGCAACCCAAATGTCCACAGACAGATGAATGGATAAACAAAATGTAGCATACACACATACTGGAATACCATTCTGCCTTTGGAGAAAGGAGATTCTGACACACGCTATAGCATGGATGAACGGTGAAGACATTATTCTAAGTGAAATAAGCCAGTCACGAAATGACAGATATTATATGATTCCACTAATATGAGGTAACCTAGAGTACCCAAATTCATGGAGCAGAAAGCAGAATGGTGCTTGCCAAGGACTGGGGGGTAGAGAGGTATGGGGGTTGTTGTTTAATGAGGACAGAGTTTAGGTTTGCAAGACGGCAAGAGTTCTGGAGATGGATGGCGGAGATGGATGGCACAGCAATGTGAACGTCCTAAATGCCACTGAACTGCACACTGAGAAATGGTTAAGATGGTAGATTTTTAGGTTATGTGTATTTTATAAGAATAAAAATTAATTTAAAAATTTAAAAGTGAAGTTGACAATGAAATTACATCTTTCTAATTTATTTTGGGATATTTCAATTCCTCCCACTCCAAAAGAGCTGTCTTGCTATTAACTTGAGAAATAGCCCATTAAAACAGTTCCAGCCCCTATACACTTCTTTTTAGAATGTCCTTGACTGAGGAGGCAGTTAGTAGCTATTACAAATTAAAGAGAAGCAATTTAAAATATTAAAAATTCTGCTTTTTGTGTTATATTGGTAGACACTCTCAGCACACAGTCTTGCCTCTGGCACAGACACGCACGTACCCTGAAGGCTCACCCAGTTGTTAACGCTACAAACTTACTAATGAATGAGGAGACGAAGATTGCTTTAAAACCCAAACTTTGCACAGCTGTAAATTGGTTGTGAGTGTTGCTTCCAGCCGTGTTAGCCAAAAAGTTGCTCAGCCAGTCTTCTTCTTTGCTCATTTGGTCTGTTTCTGCCCGAGTCTAGAAATGCTTCCTGCTGGAACTCTTCCCCTTGGATTAGCAGCTTTGGTTAACCAGGCATTTTACTTGCTATAAAATATGGATGTTCTAGGAAAGATTAGAGTGAGCAAATAAATGAGGATTTGGCCAAGGGAGGGTAAAAATTCCCGAGAATAAAAACACAATTTAAAACTTAAAATCTGCTGTACTTTATATGAGTAAAGATGGGAGAGTTTAAGTTTTTCATATAGTGTGGCTTCCACTGGCTTTGAATTTTCTTTAAGAATCTTCCCATTTTTACCTCACTTACTTTTGCTCCATGCTTTTCAAAGACACTTGTTAGGTAAGAGTCATATTCATACTGCCTTAACAATGACAGGATTGGGAAAGTAATAAATAAATGCAGCCCTTCTCCACCATGATTTGATGTTGTGTAAAGATCCATTTACATGTTGAGTGCTTGCAAAGATTTGGCAGAAATATAATGTTTAGATGAGAACAAGAATCTAGACCTTTGGTCTCAGACTGACATTAGTTCTGTCCTTCCATTTCCATTAATCTCAAACATTTTTGTCCTCCATACAACTGCGCAGGTATCTCTTCTGTGGTCCCATTCTCCAGCTGAGATGAATAATCCAGCTGTTCGGTGCCTACTGCCTTCCTGCTCTTCCGACCAAGAGCAACAGAGGTGGGAAACTTGATGATAGGGTGGATAGGAGGCTATCCCACAGAGTATAATAACTTCTGGAATTCATCTTCCTAGTTAAAAATAACAACAGGAGTGTGTGCTCTGCCTGTCACTCACCATACAACAGAGAAGCAGCCGATGACTCCACAAAGTGCTGGCTTTCTCAACCCTGGGGAAAACTGAGTCCCCTGAAGTAGATTCCAGCTTAATGAACGATACAAGACAAATACAAAGGAAGAAGACACAAGAATTAGATAAAGATAACAAATTTAAATTAATATGTTGCCAAATATGTAAGTAAAAGCAAGGATTTGTGGAGGGGAAAACAGTTAAGGAGAGTAATTCTCCACTCATCATGTTTTAGTCAGACTGCCTTCCTTTTATGTGTCTCTTATTTGATAGAGTTCATTTATCAGCATAGCTCAGTAATAAACAATGCAAATACATTTGAGAGAATGGATGGCGAATGAGAAATAAGAAAGCAAAGAGAGTTGCTGCAGTAAGTTCATCATACAAGACACGTGAAGAACACTGTTATGATAATTCTTTTATACAATTATTTGGAAATCCAAATATCTTTGATCATTTTTAAAAAATTAAGCAATTCTTACAATAAATTCTTACAATAAAAGTTAACTAGAAACAGCTCAATGTCCTTAACTAAAATTCAGACAAAATAACTGCTTCCTTAAAATACTTTGATTTCTAAAAATATTTTTCACTTTTTTCCTATGACATTTAAGAGCCAACAACATTTTTAAAGCCAATCTTATAGGTACCCTTGAGTAGCTGACTCCTGTTCCTAAGTCCACAGTTGTTTTACTTTCTCTTAAATAATTACTTTTCCTTGTTCTTAGTAGTTTGCTTGAAATCCTTTTTCAAAGGATGTTCTAAGACTAAGCCATTGTGTACATTTATCACCAGACAGCTAAGGTAGTTATGCAAATAGCCAGGAAAACTAAGAGGAAGAAGCTGGCAAGGACCAATGTAGTGTATTTCATTCGTTCATATAAATTTCAATTCCTTCTCATGAATGACTGGAGCTGTATGGATTAGTCCACAGATCGTGCTATTGCCCCAAATTCTACTGATGACAAGTGGACATAACCAGACAATTCCAAGCCCTCAGAAACGAATACTAGCTCTCAAGGCATTAACTGGTTCAACAGGGAACCCAACAGAGAGAGAGAGAGAGAGCAGATCCCTGGAGGAAAGTATCAGGGTTCATTAAAACTCAATCAATTCACTAAAAATGTAATGCCCAATGATGGTGTGCACAGACATATATAGATACACACACACACTCACACACACACACACACACACACATACACACACTACCCAGGAGATAGCCCCTTCTATGAAATGAGCACTTGAAAAAAGACTGTCTTAAATCTTGAGGAAGAATTTAATCTGCCAAAACTCTATTATTTTTCCTAAAGAAAGACAAGTTATCTTCGTTTGTGATTATGTTCTGATACATACTACCACACAGACAAACCTTGAAGATATATTAAATGAAAGAAGTCAGTCACAAAAGATCACGTCATGTGATATTCTATTTACATGTAAAATCCAGAACAGGCAAATCTACAGGGACAGAAAGCAGACAAGTATTTGCCAGGGCTTGGGTTGAGACGGAATGCCCAGCAATTGCTTACAGGGTACTGGGCTTTTTTGGGGGCGATTAAAGTGTTTTAAAATTCATTGTGGTGAGAGTTGTACAACTAATGTGCTAACTATACCAAAGACCACTGTACTGCATGTTTTAAATGGATGAATTTTGTGGTATATGAATTATATCTCAACAAAGTTGTTAAAGCCTAAATTGGTTTATCTTTTTTCATTATCACTGAATATCTGAACTTGCCTTTGAATTAGGGAACTGAGGGCATAAAAAAAGGAGGTGAGAACCACTTAAATAAACAAGGTGGAATTTAGCAAATGTCCTCATTCCTAATACACCAAGCTTTAAAGTACACTCTGTAACTGTGAGATTCCTCTTCGTAGTTCCCTCCTCCTCAGGTACCCCTATTACTCAGGTACCTTCCAATCAAGCTATAGAATCAGAATCCCTAAGGACAAGTTTTGAAAATTACCTCTAAGTCATATCCGGAGGCATTCTTCTCTCCACGATGTTAAGGTTGTGTATCATTCGTTTCAGTTCAAGGTTTGCTCGTCCCCTCTCTCTGATCTGGAATTAGAAATAAAAGGATGGCAAATGCTGCAAGACCCTCTGAAATTACATTATTTATCAGCAGAGGTTTTAAAAATGGAAACATTTCATGAAAATATAATTTACCAGTCTTAATAATGTGAGCAGGAATCAAAGAAGAGAACATTTTAATTTATAACAAAAGCTCCCGTATCCACTGTTTCAGAGCATGTGGATCTGCTTTGCAAAGTTACATAGATTCCGCTTCACAGAAGAGAGAGGAAGCGAGGGAAAAGGCTCTGATAAAATGCTATGAGGAGAACCCATTTATAAAGCTGTCAGCCTCTCTGTAATCTGGAGGAATACATGTAACAGAATTTATGAAAGCCGCACTTTAAAGATAAAACTACATACTGTGACCAGGAAAAACCTTACAATAGGAAACTTACTAAATGGTGAAATTCATTACAAACCCAACCATTCTAGTTTTAGCTAATGAATTACCAAAGAACTTCACGCGTCTGAAGCAAACTTTTGAAGCACAGAAGACGCACCCCATAAATGTCAATATCAAGTCAAACTGTCTTTTATTAGATGTGCCATAAAACATCATGAGGAGAATAACACAGTGGATTCTTGCATTAATATTGCAGATTTCTCTGACAGATTTTAAAGTTGTATTATCACATTTTGTTCCAGAAAACTGAAGTCCCTTTCCTGTAATTCTGTTCATTCTCCTTTTAAGATGATAGACCATGCAACCATTGAAGGGCCCTCTGCCTCTCCCTTCCTATTGAGTTTCTTTCTCCAAGTCTATCAGCTATGGCATTTTTGTATAAGTTAGTGCTTTCCAAGCCTTAAAGTACCTATGAATCACTGGGGATCTTGTTGAAGGACAGATTCGGATTCAGTAGGTTTGGAGTGTGGTCTGAGAATCTGCATTTCTTATGTGTTTGTGGTGTGGTCAACGCTTACGGTCCACAGTCCACACTTTGAGTATGAAGGGTTCAAGCCATACATTTTCACTGTTTCTCTACCATTCCTTGAGATTAGTGCATCCAACTAAGAGTCTATTGAATAGAGAAATAATTTTCTTTCCATTTTCTATTTGCCTACATCTGCTAGCATAATGATCATTAACACCGTAAGTGAAAAATAAGTTGTCAGTTGGCTCAGCTAGAAGCAGGTCAATATTTAACCATTAGTTACAGCAACCTAGGCAGTTTATAGGTGAATTTGTGGCAACTTAGAAGATCATTTTTACTTATTGCCTCAGTGACATAATCATAATTGTGTCAAATGTGCTGACTCTAGTCTTGATGAAGTGGTGTCTTGGGAGGCAGATAAATTGAGTCGGGAAAAAAGATTGAGGTGACAAGAAACAGCTGTCCTCCTACTGTTAACGCTTAGAAATTCTCGATAATGTACCCACGCTTAAAAGAAAAGACCATTTACCTGTGCTCAGAACGAAGAAGGAAGAGTGTTAGGTGATGCTGTGGCAATGCATTTGGGTATTGAGTTAGGCCTTTGTGGGTGGGAGTAACGGTTTTTACACAAACCCAGTGACAGAACAAGTGATCTCTGGAAGACACAATGAGGCACTGCCAAGATCTCCCTTCAAAAGAGAACATATCGCCCAGCTGCAAGGAGTATCATTAGCTGACAGCCTTCAGGTGTTAATTCCATCAAGTTCCCCTCAGCTTTATAGCCTAGGGCAGCCCCAGCCAGCAACTGAGTCAGCCTTGGTTCAAGAGCCTGGCCATGTCTATACAGCATGGAAGTCTTCCAGGGCCATCCTTGCCCTGGAGCCTCCTGTTGGATTAGCAGGGACTTTATTGGATCTGTATTGAGGGCAGATGACTCCTCTCCCAATCGCCTTCCTCCCTGTTTGTTTCACAAGCATTACGTCCCAATTAAGCATTTGCACTCCTCCCTCCATCCCAGCATCTGCTTCCCAAAAGACTCAACTGATACCTGACCATCAGTGTCTGAGAAATGGAAACTAGAACCAACTCTCCAAAGGACTGTCCCCCTTTAGTCTAGGCATGGCTACTGTTGACTGAATTACTCAAGTTCCATTACACCCCTGTTCTGACTAGAGGTGTTAAAAGCATATCAAAACAGGGGGGCGGAGCAAAATGGCGGAGGAGTAGGAGACCTGGATTTCGTCTCCTCTCAGGAATTCAGCTGGATAGGGATCAAACCATTCTGAACACCTACAAACTCAA
>NC_138378.1:29198924-29215585 GCF_054177405.1 Leptonychotes weddellii | reverse complement strand
GGCAAAGGAAGCGAGGGCAAAAATGATCTATTGGGACTTCATCAAGATAAAAAGCTTTTGCACAGCAAAAGAAACAGTGAACAAAACCTAAAGACAACTGACAGAAAGGGAGAAGATATTTGCAAATGACATGTCAGATAAAGGGCTAATATCCAAAATCTATAAAAAACTTTTTAAACTCAACACCCAAAGAACAAATGATCCAATCAAGAAATGGGAGAAGACATGAACAGAAATTTTTCCAAAAAGATATCCAAATGGCCAACAGACACATGAAAAAGTGCTCAACATCACTCGGCATCAGCGAAATGCAAATCTAAACCTCAATGAGATATCACCTCACACCAGTCAGAATGGCTAAAATTAACAAGTCAGGAAACGACAGATGTTGGGGGGGATGTGGAGAAAGGGAAACCCTCCTACACTGTTGGTGGGAATGCAAGCTGGTGCAGCCACTCTGGAAAACAGTATGGAGGTTCCTCAAAAAGTTGAAAATACAGCTATTGCAAACCAGCAATTGCACTACTGGGTATTTACCCCAAAGAGACAAATGTAGGGATCCAAAAGGGTATGTGCACCCTGATGTTTATAGCAGCAATGTCCACAATAGCCAAACTATGGAAAGAGCCTAGATGTCCATTGACAGACGAATGGATAAAGAAGAGTTGGTATATATATACAATGGAATATTAAGCAGCCATCAAAAGGAATGAGATCTTGCCATTTGCAACCACATGGATGGAACTGGAGGGTGTTATGCTGAGGGAAACAAATCAATCAGAGAAATTCATGTATCATATGACCTCACTGATATGCGGAATTCTTAATCTCAGGAAACAAACTGACAGTTGCTGGAATGGTGGGGTGTGGGAGGGATGGGTTGGCTCGGTGACAGACACACTGGGGAGGGTATGTGCTATGGTGAGCGCTATGAATTGTGTAAGACTGTTGAATCACAGGCCTGTACCTCTGAAACAAATAATACATTATATGGGGGAAAAAAAGAAAGAAGATAGCAGGAAGGGAAAAATGAAAGGGGGGATTTGGGGGGGGGAGTGAACCAAGAGAGACTGTGGACTCTTAGAACAAACTGAGGGTTCTAGAGGGGAGGGGGCTGGGGGGGGATGGGTTAGCCGGGTGATGGGTATTAAAGAGGGCAGGTACTGAATGGAGCACTGGGTGTTAGGTGCAAACAATGAATCATTGAACACTACATCAAAAACTAGTGATTTAATGTATGGTGATTAATGTAACATAATAAAAAGTGTAAGAAAAAAAAGACAGAATATATCTTTCAGTATCCATAATTCATAAGTAGTACCACTTTTGTAGGATTTCTGACATCATTTATATTTCATTTTAATGTAAGATAACTTTTTATTGCTGAATGAAAACTTCTAATGTATATATAGTCAAATCTGTTACTGTCTTAACGTGTATCATCCTTTCAAATGATTTCTATTTCAGTTATATTAAAATACTTAATCATAAAAAAAAGGATTGAATTGAATCTGTAGAATAATTTGAATGGTCTAATATATAAGTATGGCATATTTCTCCATTTACTGTTATCTTCTCAATATCTTTTGCCATGCCTACATGCTGCTTATTTCTAATTAGCCTTAATTCTAATTTACTTGATTTTAAGGCTATTATAAGATTGTATCTTTTTTTTTTTAAGATTTTATTTATTTATTTGAGAGAGAGAATGAGATAGAGAGAGCATGAGAGGGGGGAGGGTCAGAGGGAGAAGCAGACTCCCCGCCGAGCAGGGAGCCCGACGCGGGACTCGATCCCGGGACTCCAGGATCGTGACCTGAGCCGAATGCAGTTGCTTAACCAACTGAGCCACCCAGGCGCCCAAGATTATATCTTTTATAAGCTTCATTTTGTCAATTTGTTGCTGATAAATTGAAAACACATCATTTTCATAAATTGATCTGTACCTTGATGTCATGATAAATTTACTTATTAATAATAATCATGTAGTGTCTAAATAAAGACAATACTATTTCTTTTTTTCCCCAACTTTTACTTTTTTGTTTGGTTTACTGCACTGTAGAACCTCTAGTACAGTGCTTGATAGAAATAGGGATATTGATTTCTTTTTCTGTTCCTAGTCTCAATGGAAATCTTTTACTATTTCATCATGAGGTACATATAAATAAATGTTTGCTATCAGATTTTTAAAAAATATTTATTTAAGAGAGAGAGTGTGCAGCAGGGAGGGGCAGAGGGAGGGGGCAAGAGAAACTTAAGCAGACTCCACACTGAATGTGAAGCCTGATGCGGGGCTTGATCTCATCACCCTGAGACCATGACCTGAGCCAAAAGCAAGAGCCAGATGCTTAACCAATTGTGCCACCCAGGTGCTCCTGCTATAAGATTTTTTTATCATCTTTTAAAATGATTTCATTTTTTCCTTAATATGTTAATATATTTCAGTAATTGATTTTGACTAATAAACCCCATATTCCCAGAATAAAGCCAGCTTGATTATAATGTATCTTTGAAATTTGGATCTCACTGAGTATGGGCTTATAATATTTTGTTTAAATTTTTAACCTATGCTTAGAGAAATTGGCTTGCAGCTTTCCTTTCTTATAATTGTCCTTAGCAGGTTTTGTTATCAAAGTTATGCTGGCCTCAGAAAACTGGTTAGGAAATAGCTATCTTTGCTAATTCTCTTAACAAGTTTGTCTAAAATTGGACCTATTTCTTCTTTAAATATTTATAAAATTTTCTGGTAAAAGTATTTGACCCTGGAGTTTCTTTGTGGGAAGGTTTTGAAATACAGATTTAAGTTATTTAACAGACATGGGATTATTTAGATTTTTTATTTTTCTTTAGGTATTTTTGTATGTTGTATTTTCTGGAAACTATTACATTTCTTATAAATTTTTAAATGTTTTAGAATAATACTTTTAATGATATAGAATCTGCACAGATAGGGGCACCTGGGTGGCTCAGTTAGTTAAGCAACTGCCTTCGACTCAGGTCATGATCCTGGAGTCCCAGGATCGAGTCCCGCATCGGGCTCCCTGCTCAGCAGGGGGTCTGCTTCTCTCTCTGACCCTCCTCCCTCTCATGCTCTCTCTCTCAAGAAATAAATAAAAATCTTAAAAAAAAAAAGAATCTGCGCAGATAAATCCTTTTTGTTTCTGATGTTGGTAATTTGTGCATTTTCTCATAATTCTTTTTTTTAAAGATTTTTTCTTTTTTTTTTTAAGATTTTATTAATTTATTTGTCACAAAGAGAGTGAGAGAACACAAGCAGGGGGAATGGCAGGCAGAGAGAGAAGCAGGCTCCCTGCTGAGCAGAGAACACGATGCGGGACTTGATCCCAGGACGCTGGGATCGTGACCTGAGCCGAAGGTAGATGCTTAACCGACTAAGTCACCCAGGTGCCCCCATTTTCTCATAATTCTTATCAGGAGTTTATTAGCCTTTTCAAAGAAACAGTTTTTTCTTTGTTAATTTTTTTCTATTAACGTTTGTTTTCTATTTAATTAAATTCAACTTTTATTTTTATTATTTCTTAATTTTTTCTTTTTGCCTTATTTGCTATTTTTAACTTCTTTGTTTTACAGATTTTATTTATTTATTTTAGAGAGAGAGGGAGAGCACATGTGTGCTAGTGGGAAGAAGAGCAGGGGGGCAGAGGGGGAGGGAGAAGGAAAGGGAGAGAATCCCAACAGACTCTTTGCTGAGCGCAGAGCCCCACGTGGGGTTTGGTTTCAGGACCCTGAGACCATGACCCCAGCTGAAACCAAGAGGACGCTTAACCCACTGAGCCACACAGGCACCCCTATTTTTAACTTTTTTTTTTTAAGATTTTATTTATTTATTTGATGGAGAGATAGAGAGCACAAGTAGGCAGAGCAGCAGGCAGAGGGAGAGGGAGAAGCAGGCTCTCCACTGAGCAGGGAGCCTGACGTGGGGCTCGATCCCAGGACCCTGGGATCATGACCTGAGCCTAAGGCAGCTGCTTAACCAACTGAGCCACCCAGGCACCCCTATATTTTTAACTTCTTGAGATATAAACTGAGATCATTCTCAAACATTTTCCTTTTTAAAATATATGCAAAATTATATAAATTTACCTCTGAACAGGACATTAACCTAGCATTTTTTATGTCCTATTTTTCATATATTTCATTTCAAGATATTTTCTAATTTTCTTTTTGATTTTATCTTTGACCAATGGAGTTATTTATAAGTTTATTAAATGATTTTCCAGTATTTGGACACTTTAAATCTTTTTTGTTTTTCATTGATTTCAAACAATACCATTTTGGTCACAGAATAATACTGGTGTTATTTTAACCCATGAAAGTTGTTGAGAATTTGTTCATGAGCCAAGATTGCTGTGTGCATTTTTAAGAAATAAGTAAAGGAAAAAGTATGTTTTTCAAAGTTTGAGTGCAATGTAATCTTACGCAAGTTCGGTAAAGCTTGTTAATCATGTTGCTTATTCTACGTTCTTGGTAATTTTTGTCTGCTTTTTCTATCAGTTACTAAGAGAAGTGTGTTAAAAGCTCTCACCATGAGTTTGGTTTTGTCTGTTTCTCCTTTTAGTTCTTTTTTTGCTGTATGTATTTTCAGGCGGTGTAATTAGATCTATGCACATAAAGAATTGTTTTACTTTCCTCAAGGATCAAACTCTTAACATATGAAACACCTCTCTTCATCTCTAGCACCTCTTTTTCCTTAAAGTCTATTTTGTCTCTTAGTAATTATGCCACTTTTCTCTTAACTGCGTTTTTCAGGATGTATATTTTTCTTTACATTTTCTTGTAAGCCTTCTTTACTGCTAGACTTAAAGTGTGCTTCTTGTGAACAACATAGAGTGTGGTTTTGTTACTGTTGCTTTTTCACCAGGCTGATCATTCTTTTTGGATTATTTAATCCAATTATATTGAGTGAATTATTGATCTATTTGGTTTATAACTACCATTTTATTATTTATATATTTATCTCACCTATTTTATAGTCTATAATCTTTTTCCTCTGCTTTTTTTATCTTTTTTGGATGAATCAGGTATTTTTATTAATTTATTTTCACCTTTTGACCATGTTAGGTATATATTGTTGAGATAACAGTATGCATTTTTTATTTGTTAGAATCTGTTGGAATGTATTTCTTTACCATTTACCAGGTATTCTAGGACCTTAGAACGCTTGAACTGTAGTTATTTCTTTCCCACCTTTTTGCTGTTTTTTCAAACATTTTAATTATGTGTGTATTTTGAACCTCAAAAGATAACTATTCTTTTTTATTTGTATAATCAATATTTGTTTATGCTTACTTACCCACATATTCACCTTTTCCATTACTTTTCAGTGTTCCATTGATCTCAATATTTTCACCTAGCATCATTATTCTCCTAAATTACTTCCTTGAACACTTGTATTTAATACTTATTGCAGATATGTTGATGGCAAATAATCTCTGGTTTGTCCTGAAATACTTTTCTTTTGAGTTCTTTTTAAAGAAGACTTACAGAACAGAATTCTAGGTTAGCAGTCAATTTCTTTTGGCACTCCGAAGTTGTCATTCTGTTATGTTTCATTCATTATCTGACTCATTTTAGTTTTCTCTTTGTCCTTGTCTCTTTGTCCTAAAATTGTCCACCAATTTTAATATGATATACCTTATAATGTTTTTCCTTGTGAATTTATCCTGCTTGGGGCTCATAGCTCTTCTTGAATCTTGGCTTGATGTTTTTCATTATTTTGGAAAACTCTTAGTCATTATATGTTCTTGCATTGTATTTATCTCCCTTCTCTTTCTGGGACTTCAATTACATGATCTTGTAATAAGTCCTATATGTCTGTTGTGCTCTTTTGCATATTTTTATTCTTCTTTTTCTCTGTGTTTCAGTCTGGGTATTTTTTGCAGCCCATCTTTTCTATCATAATTTTCTGTGTTATCTGTTAATTGTTATCTATTGGATTGAATTCTTTACTTGAGTTAGTGTGTTCTTCAGCTCTAAAATTTCCCTTTAGTTTTTGATAGATCTTAAATACCTATGCAAATACTTCCTTTTGTATTCTGCTTTCTTACAAAGATTAATAACTTCCATATCTGGAACTCTTGTGGATTTTTTCTAATATCTGTATTTTCTCTTTGTTTCTGATTATTTGTTTTTGTCTTAGAGTGTGCAAAATAATTGCCTCATGGTATACAAAATAATTTAGGAATTTATGTATGAAAAAATATAGACAAATGGAGGTGATGTTAATTTTCTCTAGATGGGATTTACATTCGCCTCTGGCAAGCAGTTTGGATAGATGTGGTTAAACTTAATTCCAGCTGAGATTGGGTGGAGTTGGCCTACGCTTAATCTTTGTTAATCGTTTGTTTATTTATAGTCTAGATTAACTGCTAGATTTTAACCCTTTTGGGCCTCACCTGAAAGTCTATGGAGATAATCAGGTTTCCTCCTCCTTGGTAAGAACTGAATTCTAAATTCTTCCACCCAATCTTGGGAGATTGTCTAAAGCACTGATTGACTTCTTAGTTGCTTTGCCACAATTTCTTCTTGGCTCTCTGATCCCTTGCTTTTCTCTACTTGGAGTTTTAGTCTGGCTCAGACACGAGGTCCATGATAATAATGTAATCATGAAGTCTAGATGAAGGTCTCCTCCTAATCTCCAGAAAACTTCTTTCTCCTGCATTCACCATTTATGGTCCTCAAACTCATCCTTCCCCCATACATCCTCTGGGACATCTCTTCACTGAGTTTAAAATTTTGCAAAAAGACAAATAGAACCTTCACCAGCTCCTACTATATATATCAATAAAGTATCCTACCATCTTATTTGTAAGCATTTGATTGGGGCATATTTTAGAAAGCTATAACATGTGTTGGCACACCACATGTTTGATTAAACCATACAGTGAATCACATTTGTTACTATTTCTATTACAAACTTGATCTTGAGTGTAGCACTGGATAATAATGCTTCTATATAAACATGCAATCCAGTTTTTAACATTTTGATTTTAAGGCCTTTTTAAAAAAGTTTAATCTTCTGGGATTGAATAGAAGGCTTTGGTACTCCCCTTAAATGCTCTGGGTTAAAATTAAAATTTAAACAATTTAGGAAAAGTATGGGGAAGACTTTTGCCCTCTCAGTAAGGATTGTCAACTCCACACCTGCACAGTAAGACAAGTTCCTGAGTGCAAAGGTAAGGGAGTTAGGGTTTTGTGAGTCTGAGGGAAGAACTTACACAAGCACCTAGAAGTGAGTGAAAACTTGTATCTGTGTCAAGCCACACCGGCTGGAGTCCAGAGTGCAAAAGGGAGAGAGAAGAAGCCAGAGACATGATTGGGTCAAAAAGATCTTCCTTGTGCATCAGGTTTTAACAAAAGAGAGAACAGATCAAGTCCTTCTGGTGGCACCAGCAAGGTGCCTAGATGATAAGAATGAGACTGGCACAGACATTAGTGGGAAATATGTGTGGTTTAAAAAAAATGGCAGTGTGATGTCTGGAAGTGGCCTAATTGGAGAGACTCTGAGAGGTAGATTGTATAGGACTCAGTGCTGACTGCACTTGGGGTCTGTGGAGAAAAGAGGACCCGGGTCTTCAGGACCAGAGTGGGCAGCCAGTCCCTAAATATGTATGAAGCAGCTGCTTTGCTGACTGTGGACATGGGCCCCTTTCTGATGTTCTGTGGATGAAGTGGACACATTGTGACCACTGGGTTGTGGGATGTAAGTGACTACTGAGATGTGAGCCATGCAGGCAGGCACTCTGATACCCTGGATCCTGGGAACTAGGCTAGAGAAGTGTTTTCCTACTTTATCCCCTCTGTCCTCTTGCCAGGGAAAAACCAGGAGAAGGCTCCCTTCTTTGTACACAGGAATAAGCTCTTCCTGTATTAGACCTTTGGGCAGTGTCTGTTATTGCCCTCTTATTCTCTTTGATGTAGGCATTTCTGGATTGGTAGTGTCTCTCTGGGGTTTAGTTTCTCCAGTGTTTTTAGCATATGGCTGTGGGGAAGGCTGCTGCGTCTGAAACTCCAGACTAGCTTCAGGAGAGGAGCTGTGTGACCTTTTGAGATTGGATTTTTTTCACTTAGCATAATTCTCTTTAGGTTCATCCAGGCTTGGGTGTATCAAACAACAGAGCTACAAAATATATGAAACAGTATTTATCAAACTGAGAGGAGAAACAGACAAATTCACAATTACAGTTAGGGACTTCAACACCCATGTATCAACAATTGATAGAACAACCAGACAGAAGATCATCAAGGGCATAGAAGAAGTCAACACCATCATCAACCAATAAGACCGAATCCACATTTGTCAAATGTTTCTTTTTTTTTTTTTAAAGATTTTATTTATTTATTTGACAGAGACAGAGACAGCAAGAGCAGGAACACAATCAGGGGGAGTGGGAGAGGGAGAAGCAGGCTTCCCGCTGAGCAGGGAGCCCAATGCAGGGCTCGATCCCAGGACCCTGGGACCATGACCTGAGCCGAAGGCAGATGCTTAATGACTGAGCCACCCAGGTGCCCCACATTTGTCAAATGTTTCATCCAATCACAGCAGACTATACATTCTTTTCAAGCACCTGTAGAACATTTACCAAGATAGAACATATCCTGTTACATACAACAATCCTTAACAAATTTGAAAGAATTTAAATCATATTAAATATATTCTCTGACCATAATGGAATCAAACAGGAAATCAGTAACACAAAGATAACAGAAAAATCTCCAAACATTTAGAGATGAAACAACACGTTTCCAAATAATCTTTGGGTCAAAAGAGAAAGAAATTAGAAAAATGGGAAAGAAATTAGAAAAATGGATCAAAATAAACCCAAAGCAAGAAGAAGGAAGGAAATGATAAAGAGAAGAGCAGGAATCAATGAAATTAAAAACAAACAAAAAAAATAGAAAAAAAATCAGTAAAACAAAAAAATTTCTTTGAAGAGAGTAATAAAGTTAACAAGCCTCTAGCAAGAATGATCAAGAAAAACAAAAGGGAGAAGACACAAATTACTAACACCAGGAAAGAAGCAGGGTGTATCACTACAGATGCTGCAGACCTCAAAATGATAATGAGGGAATACCACAAAAAAACCTCTACACATTTAAATTTGAGGACTTAGATGAAATGGAACAATTCTTCGTAAAGTAAAAACTATCACAATTCTCCTAATGTGAAACAGGTACTTTTAATAGCCATGCTTAAAATATAAAAATTATGCAATATAAAGGAGATGAGCATTTTTAACTGAGAACATTTCCACCCCAAACTAAGTAAAAATGGGGAGGATGTGACAGTGGGTAGCAACCAGCTATGTCAGCCATACCTCCTTTAAACATAATAGTGATGTACTAAAGAAATAATATTGGGAGACCATGGATCTCCTTTGCTCTGAATTCCAAGAAATTGCATTAATCTATGGGTTGCTCTCATTGTTTTTTTTCTCCTTCAGGACTGATATCATACTCATTCATCTCTTTTGTCTCTGACACTGAGGGAAGGGAAGTATCAAATAATGGTTTTCTCTGTTGTATGAGGATAGGCTTTGGAAATGGAGGTTTTGCTCTCTGCTGTGGATGATGACAAAGTAAAACTTGACCCATGCCTTCTCTGGGTTCCTACACCAGAGCAACTGGAATAGTATCAGGAAATTATAAGCATTCTAGAGGTTCAAGAGTCAATAAGCATTTGGTGTTTCTTGCTTACTTTCTACTCAGTTCTTAATATTTTCTCATCAGGGGGCACCTGGATGGCTTAGTCGGTTAAACATCTGCCTTCAACTCAGGTCATGATCCCAGGGTCCTGGGATCAAGCCCCGCATCTGGCTCCTTGCTCAGCAGGGAGCCTGCTTCTCCCTCTCCCTCTGCCTGCCACTCCCCCTGCTTGTGCTCTCTCTCTGTCAAATAAATGAATAAATAAAATCTTTAAAAAAAATATTTTCTCATCAGTCAAATGGCTTTAGCCTGTTTTATTCATCAGAAGTAAAAGGCTCAAAGTAGTTGTGAAATAGTGTTTGGACTGTGTGCCACTCACTTCAATTCTCAGAGAAGGCATTATGCTTCATTTTTTCTTAACATAATAAACTCTTTCCCAGTTAGAACCTCTTACAGGAGTCTTGAGAGAATTTCAGACACAGCTCTCATAATATTTCCCCAGTTAGTAGAGAAGATTTTATGGACATGAAAACTGTGAACAATTATAATACTTTTGTCCAGAGATGTGTATGTACCTCAGTAGAATGTGGGCTTTATTATTGTATTTTATCATTACTGTCATCATCACCTTCATTATAATCTTAGAATACAAGTTTTTTATTGATACAGTAAAATGTCCCTGATGACTCAACTAAAATGTCACTTATTCCTGTTTTCAAATGTGTATGTGTTTGTGTAGGTGTGTGTACATGTAATTTATACATTCTTGTATTTCTCTGGATTCCCTTTCTGTTGGCATAGTAGGTATGGATGTAGCTAGCCTGTAACTCCATTGGAAATTCACCCTTGAAAGAGAAAGTTTTTCCAACTTTGAATTTCCTATGTCATTCATTAGAAGTTGGTGGGAAATTCCAGTCCTGTGAGAAATGCTGACATTAATTTCTGTAAAATATCTAGAACAACTGATGTTGTTACATGAACCAGACCCAATCAGCTCTCATAAGCTCCTCAGAACAGGGGTGGAAGCACAGATTCATGGTAGAAGGAAGTCAATTGAATGTTTCCTCTTTTAATCTGGGAGTTTCCAAAGAAATAAAGTTATGAGGGCATGAAGGACTACTTTGGAACAGAAAGGCATGACAGAAATTTATTTTCCTCATTGTGTAACTGATGGATCCCAAATCTCCAACTAAGGAAGCCTTCAGTCATTTACCCTGTCCAGCCATTATCTCTCTTCAATAGTGGACTTTTGCCACTCCACCCAACCCTGCCACGTTAAAAAAAAAAAAAAAATTATCTCATGTTGTTGAACCACTGAGATAATGATATAGAATAAACCTAATCAGTCTTGTTTAGAGAGCCTAATTTGTGAAAATTTACAAAAAGACATTATATCAGCTAAGACTATATACACAAATACATTCCACTCAAATCACAATTTACCTACTCTACTTATAATGATAGGTATTCTCTGTCTAGTCGAAGTTGATTTTCAAACAGATGAGCTTTAATTTTATGGATTCTCTTAACTAGCTGCACTGCTTGCTCTGTTTTCTTGATTCTTTGTGTAGCATAATGAGTAACTTGATATTCACCTCATATTTTATGGGAACATAATTCATCTCAATTCCAGATGCAGGAGAGTTATCCCTGTTTGACTTCCCACTGTCCTCTCCACAGTCTCAATTAGATGATTATTTAACAGCCAGTCGAATTCCCAGACCAAGCCATCAAGGCCTAGATCTTTAATTGCCCAAACTGTTTGTTCTAACATGTGGCTTTCAAACATCCTGCTGGGTCAAATTTAATTGAAAAAAGATGGCTTTCCTATCCTGAGAATATTTTAGAGACTAGAATATAAGCAGTGGGTCAGTGAGATAACAAAACATTTCTAATATATTTTTACCTAAAATATGTCTTTATTAAATCTTGTATACATATATATGTGTGTGTATACATGTATATGTGTATATCTATGTGTGTGTATGTCTGTGAAACTACGTTCTCTTCATTATTAAGAGTGTTGGGAATTTAGTTTCCCTCAGTGCCAAAATCTATCTTTAATCTTAAGTTGATGAAGAGGCAGAATGGATACATAGCACATTAAAAGATTGACACTTTCTGGTAGAAAATTATAACCTCAATTTGATGTCGTCGCAGCCAGTAGTTTTTGTGTCCACTTATCCTGAGGGTGAACATTGGCGTAACAGACACAGGGCATCCTGGGGGATTATTATTTTTATGATAAGAAGAATTAATATTTAACAGTGTCTTAGTTCTCTGGGAAGTGATAAGATCTACCCCAGGATATGGTGCATCAAATGGAAATGTTACATAGTTAGAAGGCTATAATAGGCAATTTTATGAAAGGGCTGGAAAACTCCCAAAAGGAATTTAGGAAAAGATGAAGGAGGGACTTAAATAATGTCCATCAGTTATGCTCTTATGTGAAAGAAAAGCCAAATAAGCAGAAGTGAAACCATTTCAAAGTCATCTGAACTTAAGTCTCAAAAAAACATAAGAAGGGAGCTTTAATCCCAGTGCTGGCCAGACCTTTGCAAACCTGAACAAATGCTTCATTTCTCAGTTCCTAAAATGAGAAAGAGTGGACTTTGTTTCCTCAAGTGCCCTTGAAGTGATTCCTTGGCTAATGGTTTCTAAAGACCTTTGAAAACGTTAAGGGCTAATAAGATTTAACATATTATGGTGTTTTCCCCCCGATCATTGCATGTATGTTAATTTCTCTGTAATTCAATTTCCATTCTCCCCTCTCTCTCTTTTTTTTAAATTTACTGATTATTTTACTTGAGATGCGTTTTAGTGAAAAAAGTGCTGAAAGAACCGCTCACCAGCCCTTTGGATGAGATAACTGGTTTCAGATTTATTTTCAAAAATGTGACACTGACTTCTCTCCCATTTCTTTTTTCTCTTCTTTTCTTTTTCTTTATTCCTTTATTTTTTTCTTCTCCTTCCCTCCTTCCATGACATATTTCAAACATAGAGAAAAATGCAGAGAATAATATAAAATTTCCAGTGCATGCAGCCATGACACAGATGTCGTAAAGACAATGTTCAATTGGATTTGCTTCAGATGTATTTTTAATAGAAAAAATGTTACATATGGGTAAAGCTTTAAGTGTGCCTCTTCCCACCTCCACTTCCTTCTGTCCTTCCATGAGTTAACCACGGTCTTCAAGATTTCTATGTCCCTCCCAATCAGGTTTTAAAAATCTATGTTATATTTTTGGGGCACCTGGGTGGCTCAGTTGGTTAGCATCTAACTCTTGGTTTTGGCTCAGGTTATGATCCCAGAGTCCTGTGATCAAGCCCTGTTTTGGGCTCCTGGTTCAGCAGGGGGGGTGGGAGGGTGTGCTTCTCTCCCTCTGCTTGTCTCCCCACTTGCACCCCCCCCCAAAATAAATAAATACATCTTTTTAAAAAGCTGTGTGATATTTTTGGGGATTTTAAAAAATCTATGTAGTACTTTTTGGGGGTTTTATGTACATAAATGGTATGGTACAGTATATAATCATCTCACACTTAATTTTTTTTAACTCAACAATAATATATTTAAAAAGCCAACTTATTGCAGGTGGATCTAGTCTATTTATTTTAACTGATGTATAATGTTCCATTAGATGCACAGTAAATATTTCTCTTTTTCCACATTGATAGACATTTATGTTGTTTTCAAAATTTATTATTAAAAATTGTAATGAACATTTATGTACTTATTTTCTTTTGAGCAGGTATATGGTTTTCTAGACTGTACCCTTGCAGGGAAATTCCTGACTCATAGGTAATCATATATTCAACTAACCTCAATATTTTCAAATTATTTTCTAGATGAGTTATAATGCTACTGGTAGATTATAAGGCTCATTCTGTCCCCATAGCCTCTGTAATTCATGAGGTTGTCAGTCTTCTTAATAATTGTTTATCTGGGGCGCCTGGGTGGCTTAGTCGTTAAGCGTCTGCCTTCAGCTCAGGTCATGATCCCAGGGTCCTGGGATCGAGCCCCGCATCGGGCTCCCTGCTCGGCGGGAAGCCTGCTTCTCCCTCTCCCACTCCCCCTGCTTGTGTTCCCTGTCTCACTGTATCTCTCTCTGTCAAATAAATAAAATCTTTAAAAAAAAATAATTGTTCATCTGATAAATATTAAGTGGTATCTTATTTTTTATGTATGTGTATACTTCAGAGGTATGATTCACATACAGTAAAATTTTACCCTTTTGAATGTGCAGTTTTATAAATTTTGGCAAATGTATTCAGTTGCATAACCCCCAGCACAATCAAGATATAGAACATTTCCACCACTCTAGAAAGTTTCCATGAGCTAGACCCTCTGTGCACCCCCAGCCCTGGCAACCACCGATCAGTTTTATCTTATTTTTACATACATTTAAAAATTAGTGGAATAGATAGTTGTGCATATTTTCATAGGTGTATTTTCCTTCTGCCTTGTGAGTTTTCTGTTCATGTAATATATCCGCTTGGAATCCATTTGGGTATAAATAACTGAAATGCTTATATATCATGACCTAAATAAAAAGTTATTGAATTTTATGAGCTAAGCAGCCTATGACTAGTAGTGGGTCAAAGATATTAAGAATCCATATTATTTCTATCTTTTTTCCTCTATCATCCTTGAACTATGATCTTTTTATTTTCAAAAATATTGCTTCATGGATGCAAGGTGGCTGACACACATCCAGGCAAAATGTCTATATTCAAGGCAGAAAGAATGGATCTGGGAATGCCATCTGCATCCATCTCTTTTATTAAGAAAGTGATTTTTTTTAAAGGCATCAGCAGGTTCCCCCCTTAAGTCTTCTTGGTCAGAGTAAGTTGTATGTTTTTTGGGCAGGAGGCAGGGACCATCCTCTGGAAGTTTGCTTGGAAATGCATTGAATTTACAGATTAGTGTGGAAAAATAAATATAACACTGTATGTATTAGGGTCTTTTTATGTATTTTGATTGAATTTTATATTTTTCCTATGTACAAAACATTATTAGATATATTCCTATAGACTCTAAATTTGTTTCTCAATTACCAGTGAATTTTTATGATTACATTTTATAAATGACATGTAAAACTGAGGGTTCTAGAGGGGAGGGGGGTGGGGGGATGGGTTAGCCTGGTGATGGGTATTAAAGAGGATACATATTGAATGGAGCACTGGGTGTTATACTCAATGAATCATGGAACACTACATCAAAAACTAATGATGTAATGTATGGTGATTAACATAACATAATAAAATAAAAAAATGACATGTAAATTTGCTGAACTCTCCAATTGATTATTCTTATTTTCTAATAAATCCCCCGAATTTTCTATTTAGATGAGTATTGAATTTATGAATAATGACAATTTGGACTCTTCTTCGGCAATTCTTTTAGTTTTCTTTCCTTCCTGCCTACCCACTTTCCCCCTTTTGCACATTTATTCAGATATTTATGATCTATAAATATATCTGTTCTTAGTATTCTTTTTTGAAGTAGGTTTTTTTTTTTCCAGTAAACTCTACCCACAGCGTGGGGCTCGAACTCAGAACCCCAAGATTAAGAGTTGCATGCTCTACCAAATGAGCCAGCCAAGCACCCCTTTTTTGAGGTAGTTTTAACATCTGTTTCTCTCATGAATTAAAAAAAAAAAAACTCTTAAGCATGTATTTATTTTCATATTTGTATGAGAGTCATGATTTCACTTCTTTTTTTTTTACACTTTATCATTTAACTGTTTTCACCTTAGAATTTCTGTTAGTGAGTTTTTTAATCTGTTTTTCTTCCATATTATTCTAGGGTTTTTTCTCATATTTTTTTGTTTGGATTTTTTTTTTAAATTTTTATGTTCAATTAGCTGACACATAATACATCATTAGTTTTTTTTAAATTAACTTATGTTGTTTCAGGGGTACAGGTCTGTGATTCATCAGTCTTACACAATTCACAGTGCTCACCATAGCACATACCCTCCCCAATGTCCAAGATGTTACTTATTGAGAGAGAGCTAGAGAGAGCATGAGCAGGGGGGAGGAGCAGAGGGAGAGGGGGAATCAGACTCCCCGCTGAGCAAGGAGAAGCTGGGCTTGATCGCAGGACCCTGCTGAGATCATGACCTGAGCTGAAGGCAGACACTTAACCGACTGAGCCATCCAGGTGCCCCTGGATTTTTTTTTTATTATTATTGTATAAAAATATTTCAGATTGTCTTAATTTTTCTAGTTCTTAGAAGTACTGTTTCTTCTGCTTTTTGCATCCCCTGCCTTTCCTCTTGGGAATATGATTCCTGGTTTGGTTTGGACATTTTAATGTGCTATTGCCTTTAGCACAATTTTCTTTTATTATGGAATTTTTAAATGCCATGGGTTCTGGAGGCATCTCTATAGAATAATTTTTGGTTTTTCTAGGTCTTGGGCAGTTTTACTGGCTGTGAATGAGTTTTTCACATTCTAAGTTGATGTTCCTACATACGGTGCTGGCTTTGGGTTTCCATTTCTCACATGCGAATATTATGGTTCTGCCTTGGGTATATGTTTTCTTATTGTTTCTCCAGCATATCAGTCAGGGTTCATTCTAAGGTACGGGGAGGGATTTAATAGAATGGATTAGGTTGGAAGAATTGAAGAAGTGGATTCTAGAAATGGCTCTCAGATCAACAGTCATCCTAACCTGAAGGTCACCATCAGTACAATGATAGAATCACGAAGCTACTGCCACTGTTCCTGCTACTTCTGATGGTGCTTCTCTCCTCTTATGAAGCTAAAAAGCAGACACTAGACTGGTACTGCAGGAAATCCACAGCTCTACGGTTCTGCTTACAAAAGTAGTTAAAAAGTGAGACCAACTCTTTTCTACTTTCCAATCTTATGTGACTGCAGTGTTGGTAGAATTTGATTCTCCAGGTCCCTTGCTGCATGGACATCTGGGAAATATAGTTGATTTCAGTTTTGTTTCTGATTTATTTTGTTTTGATATGCTTTTTTTTTTT
>NC_138378.1:29169055-29198424 GCF_054177405.1 Leptonychotes weddellii | reverse complement strand
CAAGAATGTAAAATAATACAATCACTTTGGAAAAATGTTTGGCAGTTTCTAATAAAGTTAAACATACACTTAATCTATGACCAAGTTATTGCACTCCTAGGCATTTACCCTAGAGAAATGAGTACATATGTTCTACAAACTGACCTGTACATACATGAATGCTTATAGCAGCACTATTTATAAGAGCCCCAAGCTGGAAAAAAAAAATGTCTAACAACAGGAAAATGGATTTACTAAACGTGATATACTCATACAATGAAATATAACTCAGCCATAAATAACGACAAACAACAAATACATGCAGTGGCATAGATAAATCTCACAAATATTATGCTGAGCCAAAGAAGCCTGACAAGAAAAGAGTACACAGTATATTATTCCACTTATATGAAATTCAAGAAGAAAACAAAACTAATCGTTATGGTGATAAAAATTCGGAGTACTGGTTGACTTTGGAGAGAAGGTGGACACGTTGATCAGAAAGAATGCGGAGGAACTTCCTGAGATGATGGAAATGTTCCTTATGATCTGGATGACAGGGATGTACACAGGCCATAATTCATAGAACTGCATGCTGAAGATGTATGTGTTTTACTGAAGTAAGTGTCAAGAAAGCAGGGTTAGCATGAATAAAAAGCCTCTGGATGTCTAGCCACCTGATCTTTGCCCTTTAGACTTACTGGTTCTCATGACACTTAGCAAACCAGTGCCTTCATCACGTCACACAATTGCCTAGTAATACAAAGAAGTGCTACATTTACAAGAAGTTTCCACTGGAAAAGTTACTATTACTTCTTAAAGAAAAAGACCCAGCACATGGACTACCTTTAGAACTGGCTTCAATGTAACCAAATCACATCAATTCTTCATGGGAAGAAAGAGTTTGAAGAGCTGATTCTTCTCAAAACTAGGAACCTAAATCCCCCAAATGGCTTTTAAACCTCATCCAGCCTGCATGGTCATGGGTTACTGGGCTACATTGGTCTCCAGATCAAGTGCCCGACAAGGTGGTTTCTTGAGAAGGTAAGAAACACAGGCACTCCTCTCACTGAAATATTTGCCTAGAGATATTTCTGTTCCTGAGAATGAAATGCAAATTTGTTTCCAGTAGCCTGAGGTGGGATAGTGGTTTTTATGGTTTTGCTTCAAAACCTGATGAAAATTGGGAGTGAGTTCATCTCTTTTTATAAGGTTATTTGGTGAGGTTTCCAACATGATCTAATCTTGCCCTGGAAAATGAACTAAAAGAGTTGACTGGTTATTAGGAATGAGTTCACTGGCCCCACTTTACAGCCATCCAAGTGGATGTCTCCATGGAAGTCTCGAGGCTGCTCCTGTCCCAGCTGGGTTCAGGGACCTCCCTGTGACTTCAGAGGAACTTCCCAGGGCAGAACAGGGAAGAATCGTATCCAACTCCTTTCACATTTTAAGTGTACTAGTCTTTCCATTACCTACTCCTATTTTCAGAGCTGTATAATTTAACTTCCCAAATTAAGACCAGGTTAAAAACCAATAACCTCTACTCACTCAGACACAATCTACTGTGCCTGAATTTAAAACCACACCCACACATCTATTTTTCCCTATTGAAATAGCACAGGTGGATTGTTCTAACATTAAACCTTTCCAAAGCACACTTGATTGGAGTGAAAAGCAATTAGAAGTCTAATAAAATTAATCAACTTCCACAATTAAAGGGAAAAAAATGAAGGGGTTCTTTTACAGGATAGCATTTTGCATGCTGACTTATAACTTCACACTCGATAAGATGAGCTCGGATCTCTTGTAGATATTTTTACACTTGCTTTTGCTAGTTAAATAAAGACTTGCTGCAGTACCTGCCCTTTTCATGAAATTAAATAAAATGAATTTAATAGTCCCTGACCTCCACAAAGTCAGAGGTTGTTAGGATAAATAACACATACATATTAAAACAACAATGACAAAAAAAACCTGAGAAGTGTTTATATCATTGTGAACAAAGTTTTAAAAAATGCTGAATAGATAATGAGGGAATAATGAGTTTAGAAAATAGTGAAAAAGTCTTGTGGGAGAAGGTCAGTTCTGAGCTGAATGGCAGAGAAAAAGAACTTTTACTTTTGGTTCTCAGGCCAGTTTTTCTGAGAAGAATATCCTTTAGTACCATTGTTCTCAGTGGGAGACAATTTGCCGCCACCACCACCCATTCTGAGGATGCTGACAATGTCCGAATAAATTTCTGATGGTCAGAACTAGGGGATGGATGTGCTACTGACATCCAATGGGTCAGAGATGATGTTAAATATGCTACGTTGCGCAGGAGAGCCTTCCTCGTCCCCATACCTCCCCTCAACAAAGAATTATTGGTCCAAATTATCAGTAGTTTAAAAACACTGTTTAGAATTACTCAGAACTTCACATTCATAATAAAGCTATATTGGCTTTTATAGCTAAGTCACCCACAGACCTCAAGGAGGAAAGACCAATATAATATTTAAGATTTTTCAAGACCAGATTCAAACACATTTTTAAAATGAAGGATAAAGTCAAAAACTGCACTTAAATTATCTTTTTTCCCCTAGCATAATGGAGATATAATTGACATATGCCATTCTGTTAAGTTTAAGGTGTATGACATAATTTGATATACATATATGTTGTTAAATATTACCATAATAAGGTTAGATGACATACATCATCTCACAGTTATCTTTTTATGTATATATATGTATGTATATATATATATATTTTTTTTTAAAGATTTTTTTATTTATTTATTTGAGAAAGAGAGAATGAGAGAGACAGAGAGCACATGAGAGGGAGTAGGGTCAGAGGGAGGAGCAGACTCCCTGCAGAGCAGGGAGCCCGATGCGGGACTCGATCCCGGGACTCCAGGATCATGACCTGAGCCGAAGGCAGTCGCTTAACCAACTAAGCCACCCAGGCGCCCTATGTATATATATATTTTTATGTATATATATTATATACATTATATATATATAGTAAGAAGTTTAAAAGATCTATTCTCTTAGCAGCTTCCAAGTATATAATACACTATTGTTAACTATAATCACCATGCTGTACATTAGATCTCCAGAACTTGTTCATCTTATAAACTGAAAGTCTATACACTTTGATCTTTACCCATTTCCCCCATCCCCTGCCCCTGGCAACCACCAAACTGTCGTCATGAGTGTGGTATTTTTTTAAGATTCCACGTATGAGCGAGATCATAGAGTATCTGTCCTTCTCTCTCTGACTTAATACATTTAGCATAATGCTCTGAAAGTTCATCCATGTTGTATGGAAATGGCAGGATTTCCTTCTTCTTTAGGCTTGAATAATATTGCATGATAGATTGATCGATCATCAATCAATAGATAACAAATTCTTTATCCATTCATCCATCATGGACACTTAGGTTGTTTCCATGTGTTGGTTACTGTAAATAATGCTGCAGTGAACATGGATATATATCTTCAACATTATAACTTATATCTTCATTCCTTAGGATATATACCCAGAAGTGGGACTGTTGAATCATATGGTAGTTATATTTTTAATTTTTTGAGAAACCACCATACTGTTTTTCATAGTGGCTGTACCAATTTACATTCCCACTGACAGTGCACAAGGGCTGCCTTTTCTCCATTTCCTCACCACCATTTATTATCACCAGCCATTCTAACAGCTGCGAAGTGATATCTTACTGGGGCTTTGATTTTCATTTCCCAGATGATCAGTAATGTTGAACACCTTTCCATGCACCTGTTGGCTATTTGTATATCTTCTTTAGAAAAAAATCTATTCAGGTCCTTTGCCCATTTTTACATTAGATCATTTGAATTTTATTTTTGTTTTTTGTTTTGTTTTTGCTACTAGTTGTAGGAGTTCCTCATATATCCTGGATATTAACCCCTTATCAGATACATGATTTACAAATATTTTGTCCCATTCTATAGGCTGCCTTTTCACTCTGTTTCTTTTGTTGCACAGCTTTTTAGTTTGATGTAGTCCCTCTTGTTGATTTTTGCTTTTGTTGTTTGTGCTTGTGGTGTTATACTAATAAATCACTGCCAAGTCCAATGTCAAGGAGGTTCTTCCCTGTTTTCTTCTAGGAGATTTACAGTATATCAGGTCTTATGTTTAAGTCTTTGATCTATTTTGAGTTTATTTTTGTGAGTGGTATAAAATAGGGGTCCAATTTTATTGTTCTGCATGTGTTTATCCAGTTTTACCAGTACCATCTGTAGAAGAAACTACCCTTTCCCCCTTGGTGGTCTAGCTCCCCTGTCAAATATTAGTTGACTATATACATGGGGGCTTCTGGGCTCTCCGTTCTTTCCACTGATCTATGTATTTATTTTTATGCCAATGCCATACTGTCTTTCCCATCAACAGATTATGGACAAAGAAGATGTAGTATATATCTTCTACCACTGTATTTATATATTACATATTATTGGAATATTATTCTGTCATGAGAAAGAAGTGCATCCAGTCATTTGCAACAACATAGATGGACCTTGAGGACATTATGCTAAGTAAGATAAGCCAGACAGATAAAGATAAATACTGTATTGTATCACTCATATGTGGAATCTACAAGCCAACCCCATAGAAGCAAAGAGGAAAATGGTGGTTACCGGGGAGTGGGGGGAATAGGACAGATGCTGTTTAAGGGTACAGCCTGCAATGAATAGTAAATAAGCCCTAGAAATCTAATGCAAAATATCGTGAATACGGACAACAATATTGTATTATTATCATCCAGCTTGCTAAGAGACTAGAACTTAATTATTCCAACCACTAAAAAGAAATGATAAATATGTAACATGATAGAGGTGCTAATTATCACTACAATGGCAATCATAGTACAATATATACATGTATCAAATTAACATGTTGTACACCTTGAATTTGCACAATGATATATGTCAAATATATTTCAATAAAAATATGAAAAAAGCAAATTCACAATTAAAAATAAATAAATTTATACAGTCAATAGTTTATTTGAAAACATTTGTTAAGAGCTGTTATAGATTGAATGTTTTTATTCCTCCAAAATTCATATCTTGGAGCTTCAACCCCCAGTGTGATGGTATTTAGAGATGGGGCCTTTGGGAGGTAAAACGGGTTAGATAAGGTCAGGTGGGGCCTTGGTCTGATGAGATTGGTGCTATTATAAAAACAGACATCAGAGAGCTTATCTCTCTGCACCAGCACAAAGAGGAGGTCATATGCACACACAGGAAGATGGCACCTGCCTGTAAGCCACAAGAAGAGACCTCAGAATGAAACCTACTTTGCTGGCCCCTTAATCTTGGACTTCCCAGCCTCTAGAACTAAGAAGTGAATTTCTGTTGTTTAAGCTACCCAGTCTATGGTATTTTGTTATGGTAGCCTGAACTAATACAAGAACCTACTATTTTCTAGGCATTGCAGTAGACAATAGGGCACCAGTAACAGTGAGACATGAGTCCTCACTGCTGTAGCATGTATGCAGAATGTTGCTTAAAGCCATGAATGTGGAGGAGACCACCTACAACGAAATTTTATATAAGGAAGCAAAGCAGGTAAATAGATCAGAGGAGAAAAAGGAAGGAGAGGAGAGCAGTGGACAAGGGAAGTGCAGAGAGAGAGAGAAAAAAGAATGCCTCTTAACACTCCAAAGTTTAAAGTTCAAGCACATAAGGAAGAACCAGTAAAGGTTGAGTCCATGGCTGGGACTATGATGTCAAGGGATATTAACTAGAAAAAAGGTGGCAATGAACAATTAGATCAACTGCTGATGTGAGATCAAGTAACTGGAAGGCAGGAAGTGTTCTTTCCTTTGGCCATTGGAAGTTATCATTAATCTTTTTTTTTTAAAGATTTTATTTATTATTTATTTGAGACAGAGAGCATGAGAGGGAGGAGGGTCAGAGGGAGAAGCAGACTCCCTGCCGAGCAGGGAGCCCGATGCGGACTCGATCCCGGGACTCCAGGATCATGACCTGAGCCGAAGGCAGTCGCTTAACCAACTGAGCCACCCAGGCGCCCGGAAGTTATCATTAATCTTGACAAGAGTAGTTATGGAGCTTGAGAATGGGCCTCAGATTAAAGTGGACTTAAGAGTAAAAGGGCAGTGAAGAAGTGGAGACAGAGTGGCTATATTTCCTTTTCAAGAAATATTGATGGGAAAGGGAATAGGAAAGGGTGGAGAATAATGTGAGATGGAAGAGCTACAATTGTAAGATATAATCATGTTTGTATGCAAATGGAAAAATCTAACAAAGGGGGAGTTTGATAATGCAGAAAAGTGAGGAAACAATTTAAAGAATGAAGTCCATAAGTAAGCAAGAGCAGAAAGGTAACATGTACCTTTGATAGGAGCCAGAGAATTAAATATATATATATATATATATATACACACACACTCACACACACACACACATACATACATATCTATTCATATATATATATATATGAAGGAAGACAGTGGAGACAGATGTAGGCAAGGCTGTAGGTTTGGTAGAGTAAGAAGATGCGGTTTCCAACTAGTAGCTTTTATTTTCTCAACAAAGTACAGCAATTTAATATCTATTTTCATGCTTTCCTACTCTCAACTTGCTTGCATATAAACCACTTAGTCACCCATAAGCAACCACAGGATCATAATTTAGTATTGTTATAGCTTCAAAGAGAAAGAATTAAATTAACATGTAAATTCTTAATATCCAAAAGTTGTTCCTGAAGCCCACATAAGAAAAAAAACAATACATTTGAAACTTGAAGCTTTTATTTTGAAAGATGCAGAACTTACTGAAATAAAAAGGAAAAAAATAAATGACCAGGAGGGGAGGGAGAAAAATGGCTGAGAATTAAAAAGGAAAGTTCTGAAAAGAGCAGGATGGAGACTTTATGCCGTAACAGTGATACACTGGAAAGATAGCAGAGGCATGCTCTGGCTCACTCCCAGGATGAGACTGATGACAGTGCCCTGGGCCATGAGGGACAAGAGAAAGTGGGATGGGGTAATGTCATGAGGGACAAGAGAAAGTGGGATGGGGTTGGTAGATACTGGGACATAGAACAAAACCTGGTGGGTGGATGGAGAGAAGGACATATAAATGTGAGCCCAGACCTTTACTGATACTGAGAGGCTGGAGGCTCTGCCCAACCTGTGTCCTGAAGACCCTCTTCACTAAGCTGAGTAGATCACTGGGTTAGATAGGAGTACAAGAAGGTGTCTCAGTCAAAGTGACTTCCCAGGAAACCTTGGGGAGGTGATCCGAATATGCCATCCAGGTGATGGACATTAAGGAGGGCACTTGATGTAATGAGCACTGGGTGTTACATGCAACTGATGAATCACTAAACTCTACCTCCGAAACTAATAATATACCATATGTTAATTAACTGATTTAAAATTTTAAAAAATATGCCATCCCAATGAATGCCATTTCGGCATGAGAATTATTTTGAACTGAAAGCAACTGAAAAACAGCAGACATGGGAAAGCTCTTCCACTTTCCGCCTAAAGCAGGGCATAGATTTCCCTTTCTGATGGTATCTCTCCTCCCTCTCCCATACCAGGAAGAGGAGTTCAACTCTTATCCCTGGAGAGGGTACCAACTTCAGTCTCATTAGCAAACCTTACTGAAATAACCCTTACTTTCCATTAATTTCCCTCATGTATTTACTTAATTACAAGTTACCACTCCTAGAAGCCCAAGCCCTCTTCTTTTGTAGTGTTACTTCTCCACAGATTTGTCACTCTTCCTTAAAATGGTATATAAGCTCATGGGCTTAATTGTTTCTTTGGGTTTTTCACTTTCTCTTCTGTGAGAACCCCATCCAGATGTAAAATTAAGATATTAAGGTCAAATACAATTTGTATGTCTTTCTCCTGTTAATTTGTCCTTTGTCAGTTTAATTTGAATAGCCCTAGGTATTGAACCTAAGAGGATGGTGAATAAAATTTTTCCCTCCCCTACATTTGGAATTCATGTGTTTATCAAAGAAAAGCAGAGAGAAGGCCAGATGTGAAGCATGCCTGATAAGTCTCTTAAAGGACAGATAGTCTAGGAAAAAGTAGAGAAACACTGGGAGAGTTGTTCAGGCTACTGAGTGAGTGGAAGAATGATGGGGGTGAATAATCAACCATCCAACCCAGGCAAAGAGGAAAAGCCCTAACAGCCTAGGTAGCAACTGCCTTCGATGTTGTGTGTTGAAAGACGCAAATGTCTTTTTCCGGATGCTTGGGCATTCCTTAGCTAAAGTCTTTAACTAGAACTTGATCGTACAATAAGAGCAATTTAGTAGAGCGCAGCACACCTCCACTCCTCATCTGCAAAAGCAAATGAACTCCGGCTAAAAGCTGTCAGGGAAGAACTAATGGTAAAAGCCTTCAAAGAGTAAGAATTGAACTCTTGAGTTTCTTCATTTGTATATCTTTATAGATTTATGTCATTACTCAATGAAAACAAAGTAATTTTCTTTCTATTTCTGTTTACCTTTGGTGCACTTGGCATCTGACTAGACATTTCTGGAATCTGAATCACAGCTTTTCAGGGATTTGATGTTAACCACTAAAGGGCTATGAAATGGTAAGCTAATTAAAATTATGCTCCTTAATCCTGGTATTATGCCATAGATAAAGAAGATAAAAAGGAAAAATAAGATCTAACTAAGCAATTGTTCAGTTAATTCTTTTTGAAGAAAAGACACAATGTATATATTCTATACACATGTACTTCTTGAGTAATTTTTTAAACTTCAATTATTTTCTAGCTTTATTTCAATAAAAAAGCTCTTTGAGATGGATGAAATATTTTTCTAAATAAATACCTTCATCTTTCTCTTAATTTAAACTTTAGGATAATTTTAGTTAATAATAATTGTTTTTCATTAGAAAACTAATCTCCCTAATTACTGACTTGAACTCTAAGTTATGAAATATGGAGGATGAAATTTTGAGAGATGTAGTAGACAAAATTCCATAGGGAAGGAAATTATTATACACAGAACTCATTTGGTAAAGCATTTCAATTGCCCTTATTTGAAAATAATCCATCCCTTTCTGAGATATCTCTTCCATTTGGCTGGACTTCCCACTTAAATATGGCTAAGGCAATTCCATTTGTGATTCTGAATCAGGTGTTTTCTGAAACTACCTGGTTTGGGAAGTTTTCACTACAGTCTCCTGGAGAGAAAGAATCTGGGGGTGGGGGGTGGGGTGGGGCACAGGGAGAGGAAAGCACTGCTTATTTTTTTGCAAATCTCTCTTGCTTGTAGATTTATAAAAGGACAATCATTGCCAGCCTTAGGCTCTATCACTTCCATTGTTTAGAGCCCTAAGTAGGTTACAAGGGCAAGATCTCCAACAATCTGAGTCAAAAACCATTCTCTCTAGATGAAGTTGACAAGATGACCTAAGAATAATTAGATTTATTCACAGAGTAAAATCACTATGTTAGTCCAGCCTGTGGTGAGAAACCAGGTATCTAACTATAGGCAAAAGCATAGCCATGAACCTCTAATAAAAACAGAATAATGAAAATAGAAAACAGGGCTCACTCACTGAAATATAGTAATCTCCATAAAGCCACCCCTTCATCTGGGAGGCACTCATCTAGTCTGGAACAAGAGTCACTAGGTGAGAGTAATTTGTTAAAAAAAATCACTATGAACTATTTGGATGCTTTGCCTAAAACAAAACAAAACAAAAGTCTATTTAATACCAACTTTTTCCATTTGTTCTTTGGGATTATAACAGACTATGCCCTTAATATTAAGAATATTTACACTGACCTGAGTATGAGTGAATAGAGTCAACTGCCTTATGGTTCCTTTAATAATTCCGGAAGGATTTATTGAACACCTACTTGGTGAGAAACATGATACCAGGTGTTGTAACACACATCAGAATGTATTATGTTCTAACATATCCTCAGAGGATAATAAGTAAACCTCATGAAATGCAACCACTTTTAGGCTGTGATATGAATGCAAAAGTGAGAGGGATTCCTTTTGGCTTTGACTTCAGGAAGGGTGACCCCTGGGCAGATACAGGTACTATAAAATCTTCCAAATAAAGGAAATGGCAAGATCCAAGGAGTGGCAACAGTAAGGGAGAGTTTACTGGGTGGCCAGAAAGAAAGGTTCATATTAGGGTTATGGACACTGAAGCTGAAAAGTCAGGGAAGGTATAATGGAGGATTCTGACAGCTTCACTAAGGAATTTAAGGACAGCTCTTATTTTTAACTGCAGTTCTTTTCAGAGCCTCTAACATACTAATATGCATTGTGACTCTCTAAGAAAGAATGTAGCATGCCATAATCTCACATGTTTTGCTCATGAAAATTTGTATATGAGATGCAAGGAGACCCTTGTCCATTCATTTCATACACTTAGAGAAACCCTGTTTTAGGGAATTTGAAACTGCTTCACAATGAATGTGATAGCATTAATACTTATTAATAGGATCAGACCAGCCTAAAAGCTATTTGGCTTTATACTTATTATGGATGATCAAAAAATGACTAAGTCCTAAATCGGAAATTTAAAGTCCATCTGGTGCTATCAGAGCTATCTGATGTTTCAACAGCCTCAAAACAAACAAACAAACAAACAAAAAGCCACACTATTTCATTGTCCAGCCTCTGGTGACAGGAACTCAACCAAATGAACCTATTCATCTTCAAACAGTTTATTATTTTGAACCCAAATCTACTTTTCTGAGCTTGCTAGGTCCTTCCTTTGGGGCTATCACTAAAAGCCTAAATCTGCTCCTCCCCTAAAACCCTTTAGGTAGTTTGAAACAATTACCTCATCTCCCCTTCGTTTCTCTTTTCCTAGTTCTTTCAATTGTTCATCACGTGGCACAGTTTCTAGGCCCTCGCCAGCATAGTCATTCCTCCCTTGATACTCCAGGTTGTCTGTATGTCTCTTGACATGAGATAGTGACATGCATTCCTCCCCGTATGGCCTGCGCTAAGATTTAACAGTCCAAATTCTGAACATTCTGCATCTATTATCACAGACCAAAACCACTAGGGTTAACCCAAATTCAATATGTTATGATCCATTAAATTACTTAAATACTTTTCAGAATAAACTTTGACTCAACCCCATCTCCTCCAACTTCTTCCTATGTTGCTGATTTTCAGGACTTTGTTAAAGTTTATCTTTTACCACTGGCATATGCTTCTTTTTCTGCAATAATCTTTTTGATTCTGATTCTGCCAAGTCATCTTCAGTTTGATCAGTCTTCACCCAAGACTGGATAAAATATTAGATAGGAATAGACTAAATACAAAACCTTACAAGGGAACCAGACACTCCTGTTCAAGATGTAATTAATCAATTGCTTAGTGAAATGTAATTTATCTACCAAAAGGGATCACCTACCCTACATGAATTGTAAAAAACTAAGGTTCACAAAAATCTACTTATCTAACTCTGCCTCATTGGGCAAAGAAAAGAAAGATAAAGATTATAACATAGCTAGTCAAATATATCTGGTTAGCTCCTCACTTGATACCTACTCAGCTTTCAATAGGCCTCAGAATTTGCCCTTTCCTTTCTGAAAACTGGCACATCTATCTGTAGAATTCTAACTTTTCTCTTATTCTCCATGATTTGGCAAAATTACTGACAGCATTTCTGCCATTTGCTTCCATGTTCTCTTAATATCATGGGTCTTTCTCCACTTGGCGCAACCATATCTTTATTCTTACCCTGAATGACAATGTTTTCTTTGTGTTAGAGCAGGAGATCTTAGCTGAGCATCATCTTTAAAACTAATACTACTTGCCCCAAAGGAAAAGAAAGATGCATTCCCTTATCGCTCTTGCTCTGAACCAGGGTGCCTCAATCTCAGACTATTGATATTTTGAATCAGATAATTCTTTATGGAGAGATGTCCCGCACAAAGTAAGATAATTTTTCTGGCCTTTACCTACTAGATACTAGTAGCTATAGCCCTCTCCTAAGTAGTGACAATCAAAAATGTCTCCAAATATTGCCAAATGTCCCATCTTTCGGGGGAAGGGGAGTGCTCTGGTTAAGAACTACAGATCTGACCAGAAACAAATTGAAAAGAATGACCTTTTTGTCTATGGTTTTTCTCTCTAATATGTACTTTTGTACTCTTTTTATTTAATTCCATTAAAACTAATTCAGTCAATGAATGGTATAAAATTAAACTGGAAAACATGCCTAGAATTCATAAGAATAACAACAATAATAATAATAAACCTGTTTATGGCTTTAGAAGGCAAGTGTTACAAAATTCAGATAGCAAAACCAAGGACCAAAAAGTATCAATTATGCCTTGGTCCATCAGGGCTACTGTAACAAATACCATAGACTGGGTGGCTTAAACAGCAAACATTTATTTCTCACAGTTCTGGAGGCTGGGAAGTCCAAGATCAAGGTGTCAGTTGCTTGGTTCCTAATGAGAAACTCTTCCTAGTTTGCAGATAGACACCCTCTTGCTGTGCCCTCTTATGGCAGAGAGACCATCTCTCTCATGTCTCTTCTTACAAGAGCACTAATCCCATTCATGAGGGTTCCACTTTCATGACCTAATCACCTCTCAAGGCCCCACCTCCAAATACCATTACATTGCAGATTAGGGCTTCTGCATATGAATTTTGGAAGGGGACACAAACATTTAGTCCATAGCAAATGGTAACCACAAGAATCATGACTACAAAAGGATTAAAATGTGTTTTTCTCGATATATATTGAAGCTTCATGTTTGGCTTTCAAAGGTCACTTAAGTCTGCAAAATGTTTTGGTTAAATTCCCTAACCCCCTCACCTATACCACCAGCCTTGGCCCTCTTCCTTCCTTTCAATCTCAAAGACTTTTTGTCACTATTTATTTCTCTTTCCAGTACCAGTCCATAAAGAAGGACAATGCTTACCAATGGATACAAAATGTCCCAAGGACACCAAGAAGAAAAAGAATACAAGAGAAATAGCACAACCAATCCCTTTCCTTGGGGATAGCTTGTTGGAGTATCTATCGCCCCCTGGTGGTAAGTTAATCTATTTTCTTTTTTATTTTGGACTTCTAAGTACTTAGTGGCTAGGACTTATTTTCAAAGCTGTTTTATATCAACTCTGTCAAGAAGCCAGCAGAAAGATGTCATCTATTTTTTTTTTCCCAAGAAATGGATCAGGCCACAGTAAAGTGAGGTACTGCTTATTCTGGCAATGATTGCATTGATTTTTCACATTTCAAAAGGTAACATGTTTGACATATTTTATCTTTGAATCAAGAATAAGGTTAAGGTCAACTGTTGATCCAGTGTCTATGTTCTCATGTTTTAATTACAAAATTAAAATTTAAAATGCACTGACAAAACAGACAGCACATTTCACAGGCCTCATTAGGTCAACTTTATTCTCTTTCTTTTGAAAATGTTCTAATAAATCAGAAAAAATAACCAAAAAAAAATATTGTTCCAACTGTGGTAAAGCTGAGTCTACCAAATATGGATCAGTAAAAAATTCTTTGAGAACTGACAGCAAACTGACTCTTCTGCTATTGTGCTATCAAGGAAACTGCTCATGAAACAGAACTTGACATCTGTATTTTGGTAGGTTAATGTGAGAGAAGAAAAAATCCTTGCTGTGTAAGATTCTAATTTTTATGGCTTCTAGTCATTTTAATATAAACTTGGCAAAAGAAAGGAAATAAAAAATCAGAGAAAAGAACATAGCTAAATTAAATATTATTGGTCTGGGTCACTCAGAATTTTGATGCCTGCCAAAATTGATTTTCAGCAACAAGCAGCATTTTCAATGAAGAGAGGGTGATGTTAGTGAATGGATTTAGCATCATTTTAAATTTTATTCCAGACAGACTGTGAGTCTTGGAGCATAACTTTGATTCCTTGTACTTTAAGACATTGATCCATAAAGAAATGCATCAGCCTTAAACCTATTATGTCCAAGGCTGTATGTTAGGCACTGGGAAATAATCTCAACAACCACCCCTCCCTTCAGAAATATAACAAAGGCTCTCATAATAAACGAAGGGCTTCCTATCAGGAAATAAGTTCTTCTTCAAAACAAATCTATTCCATTGGGAGGTGGCCTAAGAGGTGTACTTTGCATTGACCTAAAAAAGGTTAATTCACCGTAATTCTAGATTAGTCAAGAAGCACTTTGGCAACATGGAAGAAAGACAGTGTATAAATCCAAATAATGAATATGATTATGAATCAGATCAGAACTATACAAATATGCCCATTTCACAAAGGCAGAGTTTTGATGTATCAATCCCCAGATCCTTTTGCAAGAGGATAATTCAATGAATACCAACACCAGAAGCCCCTGATTGCATGTGCATGAGACCTTGGTCTCCAAATCCCTTAAATAAATGTCACACCCTTGCACAAGTGTTGGCTAGCTTTGAGGCACCAAGCTCTATTAGATTTCAAGGTGCAATGGAGATGCCACCCTCCTATGAACCACTTGTCTCATCCTGGTTCAGCGGTTTAGAGGAAAAACAGCAAGCATCAAAGCAGATGGACTCTATCCTCTGATATCTATGGTCTGTGGGAGGGGAAACAATGCTCTAGAGAATTATTTTGTATAACTTTTATCAGTCGGGAAGTACTCTTTACAAACATGTTTCCCAGTCCAAGGCAGAGGCAAGTTCATGCACTAAACAGTGGTTCTATTCAGTCTTCTGTCTTCTACTCTGTATGTTCTGGATGTATTTAAGTTTTAGGAGAAATGGGACCAAGAGATACACTGACTACAAATGATGAAATTCAGGAGTGCAATCCTCAAGTAAATTCTAAAGAAATGAATACCTGGAGACTCTGAAGATCATCTGCCTTTAAACAACAGCTTATTCAAAAATGGGGGTGTTGAGTTCGGGGGACTAATTTAACATTTGTAAGGTTATCAAGCAAGAACTGAGTCCATTTTTGGTACCACTTTTTGCACAAACTGGTCCAAAATAAATAACCAGCACAGCTGTGGTGCAGAAAACCTCCTGTGTAAATTATTTTCATGTGTGTGGCTTTTTAAAATGAATTTCCATCAATCTTTCCATGGGTTTTGGTCCACATTAGTCCCGACTATAACTGTATTTTTCCAAAAAGTTAAGGGAGGTGCTATCTATCAGGGACCATCTCTATTATGTCCTCTTTGTTGTTGTTGTTGTTATTTGTTTTGTTTTGTCTTGTTTTCAGATAGGATTTGAGGCTCGCCACATATTTACTCACTA
The DNA here is from genome assembly GCF_054177405.1 of Leptonychotes weddellii. NCBI lineage: Eukaryota > Metazoa > Chordata > Mammalia > Carnivora > Phocidae > Leptonychotes > Leptonychotes weddellii. The sequence continues at coordinate 29,183,204 of NC_138378.1, read as the reverse complement.
CTCTTAACTAGGTCACAGAGCTTGATTTGGTTTGAAGCAATATGTGAGTGATTACATTTGGGTAGCTTCCCGCCTATCCCGCTCTATCTCCCTCTACCTCCTCTCCTGAACACTCAGAATTCTTGGCTTTACTATTTATAGTTATAGGGTAGCTCCTGCTTCTCCCACCCACCTTTGCTCCAATTCGAAACACATGCAGTGAAAGAGAGAAAGGGGAGTTTGTGGGAGGAGAGGTGGAAGAACCACACCCACGGTGAAGCCACCATCTCATCCTGTTAGCATGTGGTCAAACACCCAGAAAGAGGGTTTGCTAAGACTCATTTAAGTACATCCATGCTCACTGGTCCAAATATATGTTGGTTTTGTATCATCTGACTCATTCTGATTTTGGCACAAATCAGTTTCTTGATCATGATGGAGGAAAAACCAATAAAGAGAAATGCCTCAAGTCATACCCTCTGAGACTTGAAAATAAAGAGGAGAGAAGGGGAAGAATAAAACCTTCTCATCATTTTCTCAGGAGTTATCACATTCTGAAAGTCCTGCATCTGACCCTATGAAAACCTAATTCCTAAAGGTGGTACCTCATAGCAAATAACCACACACACACACACACACACACACACACACACACACACAGGGAAAGAGAAGAAGCTCAGGTGGTTTAGACTTTAAAACCACTTAAACATTTTTCTGGAAGGTGAGAAGGTAAGGAATCTAAAGGAAAAAAAAATCTGGAATAGTATTTTGGCAAACTCTCCACACTATAAACTCTATACATAGGCAATTGTTCACTTCTGCCAATTTTGCTTAACTAAAAATTACTCAGATTAAATGTTAGGGGTGGATGTTTGGTGATGGCAAAACCTATGTTCTTTTTACCCTTTAAAAAGAATCTGAATAGAGAATAAAGAGGTCGCTCCCACTGCCTCTTGTCTTCTGTACATTCGACAGTTGTTCTGGTCTCCTTTAGATCTTTTGTTTCCTTGAAACTTTGAGGTTTTATACCTGCATCTATGACTTATCCTTCATGTAAATAAGTGGCTGGAGTAAATCATTTGTAAAAAAGCTAAAGAAAGAAGGCAAATAATTGGTGATCATTACTGTTACTGACAGCAGGTAAAAACTGGGGAGGATGATGATGTTTGATGTCAAAATGAGCAGCAGAAATTTGGAGTCAAGAAGGTCTAGGTTTAAATTCTGACTCTTCTCATTTCTAGCTGTGAAAACTTGGGCCAGTTTTTTAAAGAATCTTCCTAAGACTTACCTTACCTCATCTCCTTACCTAAGAATCTTACCTAAGGCTTACCTTACCTTATCTCCTTACCTACAGAATAGTATTGATAAGGGCATATATTTCATAGGAACAGTGTAAGAGTTAACTCATATACAGACCTCTCTCCAAAAACTAACATTTAGTTTTAAAGTTGGGGAGAAAATCAATCACAAGATTCTAAACTGGTTGTGAACTGTTTCTCCAACCTTATTGTTTTAAATCAAGAAAATGGTTCTTGAATTCAATGTAGTGCTTTAGCAATGGTATAAATTTCCATAATGGGCTCCATTTTCAAAATTCACTGTACAAAACAAAATCTAACAAATACTAATAACTGCTGTATATTCCAGTCCACTTTTTAAAAGTGGACATAGTTACAAATGCATAGTCAACTAATTAACCTCATCCAAGAATAAGAAAAATGAAAATGCCATGTGTATTTCTGTTTATTAGTATCCTCAATTGAGACAAAGAGCCCTCCTCTAGGGTTTGGATGAGTTCCAACAGGAAGACTAGGCCAGTCCTCAAAAATGTCAAGCTACAAGGGAATTTCCAAAGTTGATTGATAACAGCTGATTACACATCCTACCCATCCGTGCCCTCCTTCTCCCACCCACAGACAAAAAAAAGGAAGAAAAAAAATAAGCACAAAACACAAACTCTATCACGGGACACAACTTTTGTCAAGTCCACTGTGCTATCTTCTCTTTCTCCAAGACCCATTTGGAATGTTAGCTTTCTTAATAATCCAAGGACTCCATAGATGTTAAGTCCAGGATCATATAATGTTGAAAAGCTGGGAGACTGAAATATTTTTTCTCAGGAGAAAGAAAAAAACTAAAATCTAATCTTCAAGTTAGTTTTATTTGTCTCTGAAAAGTGTTTCTTGAAACTCTGCTGTAACACTTGCTCATGATTTTTAAAGTATGGCCAATAATGTATCATCCACAGTTTTATCTAATAAGCAAAGAAAATAAAGTTCTGGGGGAAAGTTAAATTCATAGCTAAATTCATTCCTAGCCATTTTCATCAGTATTTGAGATTCTTTAAAAAACCTGCTATTTTAGGGGCGCCTGGGTAGCTCAGTCATTAAGCAGCTCTGCCTTTGGCTCAGGTCATGATCCCAGGGTCCTAGGATCAAGCCCTGCATCAGGCCCCCTGCTCAGATGGAAGCCTGCTTCTCCTTCTCCCTGCTGCCTGCCCCCCGACTTGTGCTCTCTCTGTCAAATAAATAAACAAAATCTTAAAAAAAAAAAAGAAAACCTGCTCTTTTAGACTTCTTTATAAAAGCCATAGAATTTTGGCCCTGAGGTTCAGCCTATGATAGATATCTGATCATATTCCCGTATTTATTTCCATATTTAGTTGTTTCTTTATAATTGATTTAATATAAATATAAATATTTATAAATATAAATATTAAATCAAGAGGCATATTATTGAAAGTGATGGGTGGATCGTTGGATAGAAGTCAGACACAGGTTTTGTTTTTGCTTAGTTGTTCACATAATCAGTGTGTCTTCCTTGCTTCACACATCAGCAGGGCCTATTTATACTATCTATATACTAATCTACACTATGGTTCTTCAAAAGAATCCTGTAAGAACCATATGAAAATCCTTTCTTGGGGTGCCTGCATGGCTCAGTCATTAAGCAGCTCTGCCTTCGGCTCAGGTCATGATCCTGGAGTCCCAGGATTGAGTCTCACATCTGGCTCCCTGCTCAGTGGGGAGTGTGCTTCTCCCTCTGACCCTCCCCCATCTCATGCTTTCTCTCTCTCACTCAAATAAATAAATAAAATTAAAAAAAAAAAGAAAATCTAAAAACTAAAAAGATTTTTAGTGGAAAACTTCACCATCACCTATTTACCTCACATGTGCAAAGAGTTGATTTGACCTTGCATATTTTAACATGCCCAATGGCTCACTGCCCTCCTATGTATGTGCAATTGGTTTGGTGAGATGTCCTATAGCACCATTTAATAAAATAATGCTTTCCAGTTGCTTTTTGGAATAGACCACCAGTGATCTTATCATGAGAAACATTAATACTGAAGACTAGTCCAACCTGAAGCAATGATGGAATAGTTTCTTCTTACCATTTACAAGTTTAAAAGCAATGCCTATCAACTATCTTTTACCTTATTAGACTTACTTTTATTATATACATGTCTGCATTGTTTGACATTTTTAAAGTAACTTTGCAATCATAATTAATGTTATTTAATTAAAAGTACATAAAATTACAAATACTATTATTATATGATCTATGTAAGCACCTATTATATAATTAAAAATTGTTTAAGTATCAGTGAGGGTTGTATGTGTTGTATGTTGAGGATAATTTGGGGGAGGAAGGGTCTAATTCTTAGTGAGGTCACTTTCTGCTTATGTGATCTCTTGCAAATTATTTAGAGTGTATTTTCAGAGAACAAACTGGTAGTTGCCAAAGAGGAGGTGAAATAGATAAAGGGGATTAAGAGTACATGTATCTTGGGCGCCTGGGTGGCTCAGTTGGTTGGGCGACTGCCTTCGGCTCAGGTCATGATCCTGGAGTCCCGGGATCGGGTCCCGCATCGGGCTCCCTGCTCGGCGGGGAGTCTGCTTCTCCCTCTCCCGCTCCCCCCTCTTGAGCTCTTTCTCTCTCTCACTCACTCTCTCTCTCAAATAAATAAATAAAATCTTTAAAAAAAAAAAGAGTACATGTATCTTGATGAGCATTGAGAAATTTATAAGACTGCTGAATCATTATATTGTAGACCTGAAATTAATACAATGCTATAATTATACATCTCAATAAATAAATAAAAATAAAGTGAGTGCATTTTACTCTTCATTTATAAAATGAGGATGGTAATGGGTGACCTTGTTATAAGGATTAGCAGAAGTCAAACACAATGCAGTTCTAGTTTTTGTTGTGTGATAAGTGGTAGACATTACCATTGCTATTATTATTATCATTATTATAAGCCACCATTGCTCACAGTGGCCTCTGACTTCCTAATAGCCACCCTTCCTATGCTTTGTAGTTCTCCACAGATTGCTAACAGCTAGTGAGTGATCTAGTCCATGGATACAATCAGCACCCTTGGGTGTCATTTTTCTTGGGCAGAAAAGCTTATATTGTTGTCATCTGTTTTTCTGTCTGGTATATGCATTGGATAAAAGCTGTTCAACCTTGGAGAGTTGTCTGAATACACTCTTAGCCTTCAAATTAAATGAAAAACAAGAAATAAGAAGAAAAATACCTATTGAATTCTAAATGGTTAGCTTATAAAAATATTCACTAATGAAATCTAAATTTAACATGTGTCTTGGAATAGATTCATCCAATCAACATTTTGGTTGATGTGCAGAGGGCCTAGACAATATCTATTTTTCAACAGTACTTCTCCTATATGGCCACACTCTAAAGTTTATTTTAACGGCTAATATTAGACTTCAACATATAGTTCAAATAAGTTCATTTGTTCTCTGAAATATATCATTCAGTGAAAAGTTTGGGGAAAACAAGTAATTAAATGGAATAACTTGGCATGTGGCTTCATTTCTCTGCTGAAGTATACACAGTTGCATGTCAAGATGAATAAATAAGCTTCACCCAATAGACAGGAGCTCATGCAACAATTTAATATTTAATTAGAAAGACCAAAATTAAGCTGTTGTGTCTGGAGCTTAGATATGCATTAACTTGGAGGAAAGGAGACAAATTCCCAGAAACTTCGTAAGATAAAAATTAATTGGAATGGTACAACAGGACAAGAGTGATCCCTTTAGAAAAAATAATGGAAGACAGATGACCCTACTAGACACCTTAGAGGAAAGAACCCTAGACAGGAATAACTGTAATAACTGCACAATTATGTCAATAGACATTTTCAAAGGAGTCAAATTCTTTTTTTTTTTTAAGATTTTATTTATTCACTTGAAAGAGAGAGACACAGCGAGAGAGGGAACACAAGCAGGGGGAGTGGGAGAGGGAGAAGCAGGCTTCCCGCGGAGCAGGGAGCCCGATGCGGGGTTCAGTCCCTGGACCCTGGGATCATGACCTGAGCCGAAGGCAGACATTAAATGACTGAGCCACCAGGCGCCCCACAAAGGAGTCAAATTCTTTGGAAGGTGCCAAATTATTTGTGGTATTTTTATTTTTTATTTGCAGCATAATTATCATCTAAGCACTGCTATATCTATCTGTAGGGCAAATGGTTATTTTGCCAAATGCAAGATTTCCTCTTTTTTAAAAGCTTCTTTAAATATAAGAAGAAAATACAAACAGTGCCGTCAAAATCTACACTGAGACTCAGGAGGAAATTCTCATGGAAATGTGGCTACTCCAAAAGTAGTACAAGGAGAATCTGGCTCCTGGGATTGTACTCAAAATCTAAAGCAGACACTGACCCATATTTATGATTTGGAAGCTTTTTCACTATTATGAATTTATGCTTATAATTTATGCCTTCCACATTTTCTTTCTCATTACACATATGCACATATGTACATATATGTACATACATATACATATTCTTCTAAAATGCACTTATGAGTTTGTTTTAAAACTTTTTAAATAATACACATTACCAGTGTTTTATATATAAGCTCTCAATTTCCCCATGTATTAGTTATGAGTTAAAGCCTCACATATACCATTTAGATGACAATAAATAATAAAGATCAAAATTATTCCAATGGTAATCATTATTTATGTGGCACAAACCACAGTATATTGCATGGGTCAACTGTGTCTTTTATACAGTAAAGTAGTATTTTCCAGAATCCACTCTAACCTCCAGTGTGCATTAAATGTTGCCCACACAAAGCCAAAAAGCTGTTGTGTTCCAAACAGAGTGGAATTTAGGAACTGAGAAGAACCAAGTACATGACCAATGTCTCTTCTGATTCTAAAATAATTAAAACAATTAATTTTCATTTCTGAGCTTAAGTGGTGGTCCTTCATGATCCTGGGAAGATAAGGCTGATTTGATTTTCACATTTTACTTAGATTAGTGTGAAAGACTATCAGGACTATCTTCTATCAGGACGGCCTTCTGCTCAATGAGACCTGTTCTCCTCCAACACACAATCATACTGCCATGATTTTCTAGCATTTGAAAGACTGTAAACAAATTATTACAAGTGGGATAAAAATAAGTAAACCAGAGTTTGCTCTCTTTTCTTACTCTCCCCACAGATTTGTGAGGTCAGGTGCTGGTTCTCTGTCCAGGTCGGTGTCTATTCAAAGGGGTTGGCGGTGAAAAGTTGAAAGCAGATAAGCTAGACATGAGCACAAATGTTCCAAATAAGGGTTGAGAGGTGATGCTCAGAAATCCTGATCCTAGGAAAGTAGCAGCAGCAATTCTGTTTACGTCAAATCTGAGGCCAAGACTCAGGAAAGGAAAGCAACCTTTAAAAATGAATTTTATATCAGCCTAAAGACTGAAGAACATGTGCCTTTGAATGCAGTGTTCTATCCCTGTTCTGTTCCAAAATCCTGATACATAGTATATGATACAGAAAAGTGCTCTGAAGTAATAAAAGGGCTAAAGATGGAAACTTTTGTAAATGAAGTTTTATTTTTAAAATACTAGTAATGGTTAAACTTAAATAACAAAAAAGAATTGGTTAGTAATTATCCTAATTTAGGTCAGAGTCGTTACTAATTATTCTAACATGTAAAGTAGTGCCTCAAATTATATGAATGTGCTTGAAAATGGTTTGTTCTTTCTCTGGTTTATTAGCCCTGGAATTCTGTTTCATTCATTCTTTAAATTAAAAAAAATATTAATGGAAAACCAACCTCTTACTAGATATCACAGGCAAAGAGATTTAAGTTGACCCCTCTGATCTTCTCTTTTGTATTCCTAGTTAGTTCATGGTAACTTAAAATCTTTCAAAGCCCAGTTGTTAACACATTTAAAATAAGAATCACCAGAATGTATGAAATTGGTTACACCTTCAAAATAGAGCAGTAGAGTCTGGGTCATGGAGTGAAAGTAAGCGCATGGCAAGAATTGGTTCCTTGGCTTTGATCCTTAAGTCTGTTACACTTCTCTGCATCAACATTTTTAAAACCCATCAACCAACCTACAAGTACCTGAGGCATCCCTATAGTGTTATGCATTCATGCATTTACTTATTCAGTAAATATTTGTAAAGCACCTATCATGATCCTGGTACTAATTAGATAATAGGATTTTATTGTATTTTTAAAATTTTTTTTTATTAACATATAATGTATTATTTGCTTCAGGGGTACAGGTCTGTGATTCATCAGTCTTACACGATCCACAGCACTCACCATAGCACATACCCTCCCCAATGTCCATCACCCAGCCACCCCATCCCTCCCATCCCCCTCCACTCCAGCAACCCTCAGTTTGTTTCCTGAGATTGAGTCTCTTATAGTTTGTCTCCCTCTCTGATTCCGTCTTGTTTCATTTTTCCCTCCATTCCCCTATGATCTTGTTTCTCAAATTCCTCATATCAGTGAGATCATATGATACTTGTCTTTCTCTGAGTGACTTATTTCGCTTAGCATAATACCCTCTAGTTCCATCCACATCATTGCAAATGGCAAGATTTCATTTTTTGATGGCTACATAATATTCCATTGTGTATATATACCACTTCTTCTTTATCCATTCATCTGTTGATGGACATCTTGGCTCTGTCCATAGTTTGGCTATTGTGGACATTGTTGCTATAAGCATTGGGGTGCAGGTGCCCCTTCAGGTCCCTACATTTGTATCTTTGGGGTAAATACCCAGTAGTGCAATTACTGGGTCGTAGGGTAGCTCTATTTTCAACTTTTTGAGGAACTTCCATACTGTTTTCCAGGGTGGCTGCACCAGCTTGCATTCCCACCAACAGTGTAGCAGGGCTCCCCTTTCTCTGCATCCTCGCCAACATCTGTCGTTCCCTGGCTTGTTAATTTTAGCTGTTCTAACTGGTGTGAGGTGGTATCTCATTGAAGTTTTGATTTGGATTTCCCTGATGCCGAGTGATGTTGAGCACTTTTTCATGTGTCTGTTGGCCATTTGGATGTCTTCTTTGCAGAAATGTCTGTTCATGTCTTCTGCCCATTTCTTGATTGGATTATTTGTTCTTTGGGTGTTGAGTTTGATAAGTTTTTTATAGATTTCGGATACTAGCCCTTTATCTGATATGGCATTTGCAAATATCTTCTTCCAGACAATGGGATTTTAAAAAGGAATAAAAGTGTTTAAAATTGTATTGTGTAGAATGGCAGGGTGAGTGTGACAAGTGCATTTACAGATATATTTCAGGAACTCAACAAAGGTAGCTAAAGTTCTCTGAATTAACTATGTCAAGTTTTCCTTTAAAAACCACCTATATCACATATGGAGCTATGTATTCCCAGTGATGCTCACTTCTTCATCTCTCATTTACCACTCAACCAACTGGGGAGGGGTATGGGGGTTGAGTGACATAGAAACTACTTTTTATTATTATTATTATTTATATTGACTCATAAATGAGACAGAAGAACAAGGGCAAGAACAGGAAGGCCCAACCCTTCTAAGTAACATATTGGGAGTTGGCTTTCCACTTGGCCTACCCTAAGTGAACTGCTCATAGATAAATTCTGAGACCTGATCTCTCCTCAACCTTAATCTCTGAAAAGCAATTAGTCCTGTTCCTACATGAGACATTAGACTGGAGAATAAAACACGAGCACATCCCTGGCAGGGAATTAGGAATCAGGAAAAACCCTAAGAGTACAAGGTCATGCCAGCAGGTCAACTGATAGATCCTACACAGCAAAAACTGCCAGGAGAGGACATGCCTGTTGTTGGGAAATGGCCTTTGAGAGGGACTATATTCTTTACAATTGTTAGGAAGACCTGTACGTAACAAGCATGTGCTTATGCCCTAGGGCAAAGCATACTACTGATGAACTAGTTGAATAAAATACAACTTCTAATTGTAACATCATTAATAGTTCCTACTACAAACTTTTGTAATTCAGGGATTCTTTGACTTGGAGCAGAGAAAATTTAAGAGAAACATCTCCAAAGTGAAAATGAGTTTATGATAGACATTTTGTTGGCCAGTGAGAGGAAAAGTCGGTTTAAAAAAATGGTCTAGGGGTACCGTTTTTCATGCCAATCAGTTTCATAAGTTGAGTTTAATGTAATCTTTAAACTTAAATTATGAAAGTGTCTGTCCTGTAGAGAGTGTCATCAGGAGACAATGTGATGCAGAGACTTAACTGGCTTTTATAGCTACTTACACGGCATGCAAATAAATGACACCTACTCTTTAAATTAGAAAAATAATCCCATCCAACTTTTTCTCGATACATTGTTCCACCTGCTAAAGACATGGACGATTGGGGAATCTCTCTTTGCAATGGAAAAGCACACAAACTTACAAAGTTGGTTCAAAAATAATCAATGCCAATTTGTTATTTCTATAATGACAGAGAACATATAAGTGAATACAATGATCTGGAAGGAAAAGGAAATACAATTTTGACATAAATTTTGACTGACTCATCAACAAAGTGGGTGAGTGAGGACCCAAAATATAAAGCCTTTGAAGTGAAGGTTTCAGAAAGGAAATTTGGGGGGCGCCTGGGTGGCTCAGTCGGTTAAGCGACTGCCTTTGGCTCAGGTCATGATCCCGGAGTCCCGGAATCGAGTCCCGCATCGGGCTCCCTGCTCGGCGGGGAGTCTGCTTCTCCCTTTCCCACTCCCCCTGCTTGTGTTCCCTCTCTCTGTCAAATAATAAATAAAAAATCTTAAAAAAAAAAAAAAGAAAAGAAATTTGGTATTGAAGTAAGGAAATATGAGGGGTCTTGCCATATGCTGTTGAACTAGGAGGTGTTGACCTATGAGGTGGAGGTAATGAGTACCCTTGACTCCATGGTGTTAGTGTAAACAATCCCTTGGGTTCAAGTATCAGCCATTTAAATAAATTCAGGAGACAGAAGAAGTGATGTTTATAGGCCAGAAGTCTGGGCTCCTTTTCAAACAACCGTGGGTATACAGATCACAAAATGGAAACCTGATATGATGGGAAGAAAACAAGAGGAAGTAACACAAGGTAAACTTGAGGGTTAGGGTTAGAAATCCTGAAATCTAGTTCTGAGAAAGAAAAAAAAAAACTTTATCCATTTGAGATGAAATTGGTAAGTTTTACCTCAAAAAGTTATAGTGTATAACTGTTACCTGAGATTGACAAAAATCTATTTTTGTAAGACACTTTTAATTTTCAAAGTTACAATTTTCATTTATCTGTGTAAATAGGAAGTTGTGTTACAAGTTTGTCCTGAGTCAAATTTTTTTTTATTTAATTTAATTTTATTATGTTATGTTAGACACCATACATCTTTAGTTTTTCATGCAGTGATCCATGATTCATTGTTTTCATATAACACCCAGTGCTGCACGCAGTACATGCCCTCCTTAATACCCATCACTGGGCTAACCCAAGCCCCCAACCTCTCCCCTCTAAAACCCTCAGTTTGTTTCTCAGAGTCCATAGTTTCTCATGGTTCGTCTCCCCCTCTGATCCCCCCCACTTCATCAACATGGATAGGACTGGAGTAGATTATGCTAAATGAAATAAGTCAAGCAGAGAAAGTCAATTATCATATGGTTTCACTTATTTGTGGAACATAAGGAATAGCATGGAAGACATTAGGAGAAGTAAGGGAAAAATAAAGCTGAGGCAAATTTTTAAAACAATTTAACTTCGAAAAATTAAAAATATAACATGCTTAAATTTATTACATTTTGCTAAATCTAGTATAAAAACTATTGACAGTTTAAAGGAAGAGTATATAAATATCCTTAGTACCAAAACTGACCCAGACTAGAAGTCAAATATGTTGTTGACAATTTCCTAAGTGAATAAATACTGACATTTAGATGCACATTATTAAGTGAAAGAAGCCAATGTGAAAAGGCTACATTCTGTATGATTTCAACCATAGGGCATTCTGGAAGAGGCAAAACTATGGAGATACTAAAAAGATCAGTGGTTTACCACAGAGTGCTTTCAGTGTGGAGAGACGAAAAGGCAGAGCACAGAAGATTTTTAGGGCAGTGAAAATATCTGTATGATATTATACTGATAGATATATTTCATTATACATTTCGCCAAATCCATAGAATATACAACACCAAGAATGAATCCTAAGGTAAACTATGGACTATGAATGATTATTATGCAATATAAGTTCATCTTTGGAAAAAATGTACCATTCTGGTGAGTAACGTTGATCATGGAGGAGGCTATGCATGTGCAAGGGGCAGAGCATATATGGGAACTCTATTTTTCTCTCAATTTTGTTGTAAACTTAAAACTTCTGTAAAAGAAAAATCTCTAAATAAATAAATAAATGTAAAGGAGATGGATGGAAACAAGCAAGAAGTATATTTGTTTAAGAGCTAATGGGTTTGGGGGGAGGAAAAGATGGCAGAGGAGTGGGGGACCCTATTCTAACCGGTCCCCAGAATTGAGCTGGATATCTACCAGACCACTCTGAACACCCACGAAATCAGCCTGAGATGTAAGAAGGTATATCTGGATCTCTACAAACAGAATATCGCAGGCGGTTGGTTTCAAGGTATGAAATGGGGAGCCGTGATTCCGTGGACAGATATTGGAAGATAAACAGATAAACTGGGGACAGAGCACAGACTCGCAGACTGCTACTGGCAGGGAAAAGACTTTAGGGTAGCCCCCTGAGCTGAAACCTGGAGCAGCGGGGCTGCACCTGTGAACTGGGGGCAGTTGGCAGTTTTAGAAACACAAAGGGCAGAGATGTGCCCCCATGCCCTGACCTGGAGACAAGGACTGGAAGCCCTGCTGAGCGGTGCACAACCCTGGATGGTGCAGTTTATAGCTAGTGGCACAGACAGAAATGGAGATAGTGTGGCCTGGAGAGCTCACTGAAGAATAGACTGTGATCACTCTGCGCAGAGGCAGAGGGTCGGATACAATCTCTTCGGCTTTGACTCTCAGAAGAGGCGTGGAAGGCCTCCAGGGAAAGCTGCCAGAGAACAAAACCCCCCAAAACCAGTTTTCACTGAGCCCATCACCCCTCCACAGGGGGCAGGGCAACTCTGCCCAAACAGGGTTGCCTGAGTAACAACGCAGCAGTCCCCTCATCCAGAAGACAGGCTGGGAGAACAAGAGGCCAAAAACCCTAAGTTCCCTATAAAACACGTGCATCTTGCTTAGGTTGTGGTCAATAATCTGGACTCTGTACATTCCCTCAACCACCCATCAACAGAATGATGAGGAGGAACCCCCTAAAATAGGAAAAACTCAGAGACTGTGACTTCGGCCATAGGTTTACAAATGGATACAGATATAACCAAGATGTCGGAAATGGAATTCAGGGTAGCATTTGTGAAGACAATAGCTAGAATGGAGAAATCGATTAATGGCAATATAGAGTCTCTAAGGGCAGAAATGAAAGTTCAACTGGCAGAACTTAAAAATGCTATCAATGAGATCCAATCTAATCTATATAATCTAACAGCTAGGGTAAGTGAGGCAGAAGAACGAATCAGTGATCTAGAAGACCAATTGATAGAAAAGAAGGAAAAAGAGGAGGCCAGGGAAAAACAATTCAAAATCCATGAAAATAGAATCAAAGAAATAAGTGACACCATGAAATGTTCCAATGTCAGAATTATTGGGATCCATGAGGGGGTGACGAGAGAGAGGACTAGAAGATATATTTGAGCAAATCACAGCTGAGAACTTCCCTAATCTGGGGAATGAAACAAACATTTGTGTCCTAAAGGCAGAGAGGACTGCTCCCAAGATCAAGGAAAACAGGCCAACACCCCGCCATGTAATAGTAAAACTCACAAATCTTAGAACCAAGGAAACCATCTTAAGGGTATTAGTGGGGAAGAGATTCCTTACATACAGAGGGAGGAATATCAGAATACCCTCAGACCTATCCACAGAGACCTGGCAAGCCAGAAAAGGCTGGCAAGACATATTCAGGGTACTAAACGAAAAGAACATGCAGCCAGAAATACTTTATACAGCAAGGCTGTCATTTAGAACGGATGGAGCGATGCAGAGCTTCCAAGACCGGCAGAAACTGAAAGAGTATGTGACCACTAAGCCAGCCCTGCAAGAAATATTAAGGGGGGTTCTATAAAAGGAGAAAGACCCCAAGAGTGATCCAGAACAGAAATTTACAGAGACAATCTACAGAAACAAGGACTTCACAGGCAATATGATGACAATAAATTCATATCTTTCAATAATCACTCTCAACGTGAACGGCCTAAATGCTCCCATAAAATGGCACAGGGTTGCAGACTGTATAAAAAGATAAGACCCATCCATATGCTGTCTACAAGAGACTCATTTTGAACCTAAAGATACATCCAGACTGAAAGTGAAGGGATGGAGAGCCATCTTCCATGCTAACAGACCTCAAAAGAAAGTTGGGGTAGCAATTCTTATATCAGACAAATTAGATTTTAAGCTAAAGACTGTAGTTAGAGATAGAAGGACACTATATTATTCTTAAAGGGTCTATCCAACAAGAAAATCTAACAATTGTAAATATCTATGCCCCCAACATGGGAGCAGCCATCTACATAAGCCAACTGTTAACCAAAATAAAGAGTCATATTGATAACAATACGTTAATTGTAGGAGACCTCAATACTCCACTCTCAACAATAGACAGATCATCTAAGCAGATAATCAACAAAAAAACAAGAGCTTTGAATGACACACTGGACCAGATGGACCTCATAGATATATACAGAACATTCCACCCTAAAACAACAGAATACTCATTCTTCTCGAGCGCACATGGAACTTTCTCCAGAATAGACCACATACTGGGTCACAAATCAGGTCTTAACTGA
>NC_138378.1:29131287-29168555 GCF_054177405.1 Leptonychotes weddellii | reverse complement strand
ACTCTGCTCAAGAATGTTTGGGTTGGGCGCCTGGGTGGCTCAGTTGGTTAAGCGACTGCCTTCGGCTCAGGTCATGATCCTGGAGTCCCAGGATCAAGTCCCATATCGGGCTCCTTGCTCAGCAGGGGGTCTGCTTCTCCCTCTGACCCTCCCCCCTCTCATGTGCTCTCTCTCTCTCATTCTCTCTCTCAAATAAATAAATAAAATCTTTAAAAAAAAAAAAAAAGAATGTTTGGGTCATGCAGGAAATCAAAGAAGAACTTAAACAATTCATGGAAACCAATGAGAATGAAAACACATCGGTCCAAAACCTATGGGATACTGCAAAGGCAGTCCTAAGGGGAAATACATAGCCATCCAAGCCTCACTCAAAAAAATAGAAAAATCCCAAATTCACCAACTTACTTTACACATTAAAGAACTAGAGAAAAAGCAACAAACAATGCTAAGCCATGCATTAGAAGAGAAATAAGATTAGAGCAGAGATCAAGGAATTGGAAACCAGAAACACAGTAGATCAGATCAACGAAACTAGAAGCTGGTTCTCTGAAAGAATTAATAAGATCAATAAACTGCTGGCCAGACTTATCCAAAAGAAAAGAGAAAGGACACAAATTAATAAAATTATGAATGAAAGGGGAGAGATCATGACTAACACCAAGGAAATAGAAACAATTATTAGAAATTATTATCAACAACTATATGCCAATAAATTAAGCAAACTGGAAGAAATGGATGCCTACCTGGAAACCTATAAGCTGCCAAGACTGAAACAGGAAGAAATGGACAACCTGAATAGGTCAATAACTAGTGATGAGATTGAAGCAGTGATCAAAAACCTCCCAAAAAACAAGAGTCCAGGGCCTGATGGATTCCCTGGGGAATTCTACCAAACATTCAAAGAAGAAATAATAGCTATTCTCCTGAAGCTGTTTCAAAAAATAGAAACAGAAGGAAAGCTTCCAGACTTATTCTATGAGGCCAGCATTACCTTAATCCCCAAACCAGGCAAAGACCCCATCAAAAAGGAGAATTTCAGACTGATATCCCTGATGAATGTGGATTCCAAAATCCTCAACAAAATCCTAGCTAATAGGATTTAACAATGCATTGAAAGGTCATCCACCACGACCAAGTGGGATTTATCCCTGGGATGCAAGGGTGGTTCAACATTCGCAAATCAATCAATGTGATAGAACACATTAGTAAGAGGAGAGAGAAGAACCATATGGTCCTCTCAATTGATGCAGAAAAAGCATTTGACGAAATACAGCATCCTTTCCTGTTTAAAACTCTTCAGAGGATAGGGATAGAGGGAACATTCCTCAAGTTCATAAAATCCACCTTTGAAAAACCCACAGTGAATATCATCCTCAATAGGGAAAAAATGAGAGCTTTTCCCTTAAGATCAGGAACACGTCAAGGATGCCCACTCTCGCCACTATTGTTCAACATAGTACTAGAAGTCCTAGTCACAGCAATCAGACAACAAAAAGAAATAAAAGGTATTCAAATTGGCAAAGAAGAAGTCAAACTCTCTCTCTTCGCAGATGACATACTTTATGTGGAAAACCCAAAAGACTCCACCCCCAAATTACTAGAACTCATACAGCAACTCAGTAATGTGGCAGGATTACAAAATCAATGCACAGAAATCAGATGCTTTCTTATATCCTAACAATGCAACTGTAGAAAGAGAAATGAGAGAAATGATTCCATTTACAATAGCACCAAAACCCATAAGATACCTCGGAATAAACCTAACCAAAGAGGTAAAGAATCTATACTCTAGGAACTACAGAACACTCATGAAAGAAATTGAAGAAGACACAAAAAGATGGAAAAACATTCCATGCTCATGGATCCGAAGAATAAACATTGTTAAAATGTCTATGCTACCCAGAGCAATCTATACCTTCAATGCCATCCCAATCAAAGTTCCAATGACATTTTTCAAAGTGCTGGAACAAACAATCCTAAAATTGATATGCAATCAGAAAAGGCCCCGAATCGCCAAGGAAATGTTGAAAAAGAACAACAAAGCTGGGGGCAAAACGTTGCCTGATCTCAAGCTCTATTACAAAGCAGTGATCATCAAGACAGCATGGTACTGGCACAAAAACAGACATACAGACCAATGGAACAGAATAGAGAGCCTAGATATGGACCTTCAACTCTATGGTCAAATAATCTTTGACAAAGCAGGAAAAATATGCAATGGAAAAAAGACAGTCTTCAATAAATGGTGCTGGGAAAATTGGACAGCTATCTACAGAAGAATGAAACTCGACCATTCTCTAACACCATACACAAAGATAAACTCAAAATGGATGAAAGACCTCAATGTGGGACAGGAATCCATCAAAATCCTAGAGGAGAACATAGGCAGTAACCTCTTCGACATTGGCCACAGCAACTTCTTTGAAGATACACCTCCAAAGGCTAGGGAAACAAAAGCAAAAATGAACTTCTGGGACTTCATCAAGATAAAAAGCTTCTGCACAGCAAAGGAAACAGTCAAGAAAACAAAGAAACAACCCACAGAATGGGAGAAGATATTTGCAAATGACATTACAAAGTGCTGATTTCCAAGATCTATAAAGAACTTCTCAAACTCAACAACCAAAAAATAAATAATCAAGTCAAAAAATGGGCAGAAGACATGAACAGACACTTCTCCAAACACATACAAATGGCTAACAGACACATGAAAAAATGTTCATCATCATTAGCCATCAGGGAAATTCAAATCAAAACCACACTGAGATACCACCTTACACCAGTTAGAATGGCAAAAATTGACAAGGCAAGAAACAACAAATGTTGGAGAGGTTGTGGAGAAAGAGTTTGTTCTCTTACACTGTTGGTGGGAATGCAAGTTGGTACAGCCACTTTGGAGAACAGTGTGGAGGTGCCTCAGAAAATTAAAAATAGAGCTACCCTATGACCGAGCAATTGCATTCCTGGGTATTTACCCCAAAGACACAGATGTAGTGAAAAGAAGGGTTATATGCACCCCAATGTTCATAGCAGCAATGTCCACAATAGCCAAACTGTGGAAAGAGCCAAGATTCCCTTCAACAGATAAATGGATACAATGGAATATTACCCAGCCATCAGAAAGGATGAATACCCAACTTTTACATCAACATGGATGGGACTGGAGGAGATTATGCTAAGTGAAAGAAGTCAAGCATAGAAAGTCAATTATCATATGGTTTCACTTATTTGTGGAACATAAGGAATAGAAAGGAGGACATTAGGAAAAGGAAGGGAAAAATGAAGGGGGGTAAGTCAGAGGGGGAGACAAACCATGAGATACTATGGACTCTGAGAAACAAACTGAGGGTTTTAGAAGGGAGGGGAATGGAGGGATGGGTATTAAGGAGGGCACATACTGCATGGAGCACTGGGTGTTATATGAAAACAATGAATCATGGATCACTACACGAAAACCTAAAGATGTATTGTACGGTGACTAACATAAAATAATAAAATTAAATTAAATTAAAAAAAAAAAGCACTACTGGGTTTGTTTCAGTCCAGTCCAGAAGAAACATTCTAGATTTTCAAGGGAGAATAAAAACACATCCATTCATATATCCTTGGGATGAGGACTCGAGGCTCTTTTGGCCTCATCAATGATCCAGTGTGGTGTCTATAATTTTGGCTTCATTCTTGCCTTTGGTATAATGCAAACTGTAGTTACTGCCCTCTATATTCTAACTGGAGTGCTAATGTTCTTTTCATAAGCACGCTCTAAAATACAGTCTTAGCCCAAATTGAAAAGTATACTTTAATTGAATAATCATCTGCACAACTTGAGATCTGAGAGCTGAGGGAACTAATTACTTTATGTCCAATCAGATTTGGTCTCTTCAACTCCCTTTCAGAGGCCTGCTTCCTTAATGTCCCTGTTTCCATCGGTTCAAATTCAACATCACCACATCCTTCCACCACAACCAGAGACTCTCCTATTTCTGTAAAGAGTGCTATCATTCTCCCTCACTAAGCCCATCCTCCCCTAACTAGCATCAACACACACACACACACACACACACACACACACACCAACAAATATTCTACCAAGTTCTATTTGTACTTCTTTTGCTGTATGTCCTATATTTGCTCTTTATATTCTGTTCCCAGTGCCATCAATCTATTTTAGTAGCCACATACCTGGTCTCCCTGTCTCTAATCTCTCCAGGCCTTCTCTCTGAGATTCTCTTAACAAATCATTCTTCAAATATGCCAGTCTCAGGATCTGATACTTCAGTAGTTCTCCACTGCTTACAGACAAAACTTCAGAACCTCTAATTAGGCTTTTCCACTCAATTCTCTATTGTCACCTCTTTTTACCCAACTCTCTAGTCTAGACTGCTGACACTTTTCTATCCAAGCACAATTTGTGTTTTCTCTACTCTGTGCCATGGCTTCAGCTACAACTACCTCTGCTTGAAATGCATCTGTCGGTGTCTCTACTTTGCGAAATCCAGGTCTTTTAAGCCTCCATTCTAGTATCCCCTATTCCATGGAGTTCTGCTCCAGTCACCCAGGCTGGTATCCCTTCTCAAGGTTCCCTTAGTATTTTATCTACATCTTTTCTATGGGACTTATCACATACCTCTCTATATCATGTTTGTTTGTGAATGTAGTTTATCACCCCTTCTCTTTAACCAGGTTGTGAGATTAGATCCTGTCTGATTCATTCACCTTGAAAGCCCCCCACAGCGTTTTACACATAGTAGAAACACAGTAAATATTTGTTGGGCAAAGAGCAAGCAGCTCAATGGAAAGCCTAGAGTTTGAACCTTTTTATGAATTTCCCATTCCAAGCTAGTCACCAAATGTTTGACCCCCTAACTCATGAGATTTTAAAGAATCATATGATGAAATTCTGGGTTATTATTATTGTTCTTTTGAAATAGAAATAAAACAAGAATAGATAGAGGTGTTAGAACCTGTACGATAAAAAAGTAAATCAAAGGGAATGAATCTGGTAGATGTGATTAAAGCTACTTTTCAACATACTTTAGATACATAATCAAAATTCACTGTGTGATTAAAATCCACCAAAATGAAAAATTAGCTCATTTTTCACAACTTCAAACTGAATCTTAAATAGGAAGAAGAAATTTCAAGTTTAGATTTGTGCATATAATTAAACCTGAATACCTGAAACTCCTTGTTAAATGGGTCATAATCTAACTGAGAAACTATGCTGAGTTAATTAAGTTTAAACTGCATATCTCTTCAGCCATTCAAACATTATTTTTATATAATATAAACTTATGGACACATTTTCATAATTTATAATTTTAAAGATGTTCTCTTTTGGGTTCAAATAAAACATAAATTACTTTAGCAGGTTATTAACTGCGCTGACTTTGGAATGACATAACCAAGTTCTCAGTTAATTAGCTTGTGGCTTCTGTTCTTCAGAAATTAGAACAGAAAGATTTGAAAATGTGTATTTGTTTGTATAATGCTGTGATTTATGTCAGTTTCCCTTTTTATTTTCAAGCCCTCTGTAAAAGAGCAATCCAGTTTAAACCACTTATAAGGAAAAAATGTACTCTAAAAATAAAACCACTGTCTAAAGTTTTTTAAAGGCAGGGGGAAGTTAACTTAAGTGTCAAACTGTGATTTAGTTGTCATCCTAACAAATCCATCTTGCATGTGGGGAAAAACAAGTTCAATGCAGTTTACCAACCTCTATCTCTGATTATCTCACATGGTAGCTGCCTTCAGCTTCCATGGTCCTAATCTTGGATAAATGGCTCAAGAGGTAATGCTGCTTCAATCTTTAGAAATATATTCCTAACTGTGTGTGTGTATGTGTGTGTGTGTGTGTGTGTACTCATGCATACTGTGGTAAAAGTTCTGCAAAGAAGGGGCACCTGGGTGACGTAGTCAGTTGAGTGGCCAACTCTTGGTTTCGGCTCAGGTCATCATCTCATGGTCCTTGGATCAGGTTCCGCACTCAGTGGGGAGTCTGCTTGAGGATTCTCTCCCTCTCCATCTGCCCCTCCCCCCGCTTGCACTCTCTCCCCCACCAAAAAAAAAAAATAAATCTTTTTAAAAAGTCCATAAGAATAAATTACTATTTTTGAGGGATTTTTTTTTTCCAACTCACAGAAAAATAGAATGCCTAAACTTCCATCTTGGTTCCATCACTTATTGGTTGTGTGATACTCAGTAAGTCAACTGATATGTCTGCAGCACTGTAAGATAAAGATAAGAATAGTTCTTCCTATGTAGGTTGTAATAAGGGTTATATGAAAAAATACAAGCCATATGTATGGCAACTACCTCCGCTTGAAATGCATCTGTCAGTGTCTCTATCTTACTGGGTAAAAAGTTGGTGACAATAAAGAATTGGGTGGAAAAGCCTGATTAGAGGTTTTGAACCATAATAAACACTTAGTCAATTGTACTTGGTATTGCTGATATATTAATTGTTGTTGTATTATTGTTGTATAGTTACTTTTTGTTGTATAATCCACCTTCTTTATTTTATAGAAGATTAAGCAGTCCTAGAAGCATCAAGTAGCTATACCTTAATGACCAAGAGTATCTGTTCTAATGCCACAATGCCTAAGTTTGAATCCCAATCCTCTGCCTAATAGCTGTATAATCTTTATCAACTTAATTAATAATATTGCTTCAGTTTCCAAATTTGTAAAATATGAATAATAGTAGTCACCACCTCATAGTGTTGTTGGGCAGATAAAATGAGTTAATCCATAAAAAGCAATTTGAATAGTATAAGGGCTCAATAAACACTAGTCACTGTTAGTACAATAAAATCATGATTACTACTACTACCTCTATTGTTATTATTAACAGACTTACACTGCATGTTAGAATAGTGGTTAGAATACTGATTAACGTATGATAAGTGCTCAATAAACATTAGCTATCTAAAGGTGGCCAGGAGGGAAAAGGGTCATTCTGATTGCAGCACAAAGGCATGGTAACAATAATCTAAACTATCATTTAAGTTCTAGTACTTGAAAAAAAAATCAGGCCTTTGACTATGTGCTCTAGGAAGAAGGAAAATTTCAACTTTGTCCTGTGCTCCAAAGTTTGCTGAGTTGACCATTTCCTCACCTGCAGGGGCTCCTGTCCTGCAGCAAGCTGACACCCATGCAGCCAGCTTGAGCCAGTTCTCGCCTAACACTCATGGCTGTGTCTGCATCCCTTTATGAATCAAGCTGACTTCTGGAGCTCTTCCTGATAAGAAACTGCTGTACTAAGATTAGGAGGTTCAGGAAATGGAGATGAGAGATACTATAACAAAGAAGGGATCAAAATGGGACCACTGTTGCTGGTTGTGGGCTTTGTTCAGTGTCACTGGAAGACTGTGAGGAATATCACCTATGCATTTGCAAGTTGGAGAGGAAAAAGGAAAAAGATCATTACTGGGAATTGTGTTTCTCTTCCATTTCACTCTTTTCAAATGTGATACCATAACTACTGTGTGAATTGGGAGAGAAGTTTCATAGCCTGGAAATGCACTGGATGTGTAAATTTGATGAATATTCAAAAATAGCTTCAATATTGCCTGCCACATCTTTCATTCACAAGTGATCCTATATAAAGAAAAATTACTAATGCTATTTAGAAAGAAACTTCCAATATAGGGCAATAAGAAATCATACAGATTATTTGGGCAGGAATGTACTTTTGCATTCCCTTTAAAATGTTAAGCAAATCCTGAAACTGTTCTGGTCTGGACAAGATGACAAGACTTGTTTCTACCTGCTGCTCCCTGCTAAATACAGATATAAACACTGAAAGTAATAGAAGAGGCAACCTAAGGGGAACTTGGATAGGTAAAAAGAGAAAGGAAGACTGGAAAGGGACCTAATCACTGAAGGAACAGCACAGCAGCAGGGAGTCTCTTAGGTATACCTGCCCCACTCACTCACCCAACAGAAGAAGGTTACCAAGCAATAGAATGTAGTCCAGGGGGGCTCAGACCTTCACCAGATTGATCAGGAATCCCTCTAATAAAATGATGTGAACTCAGCACCACTGGTAAGAGGAGTAATAGAGAGCCCTCATAACAAGGGCCTGGCCTGGGAAGCATGACCTTTCTCCACTGGCCTGGAGAACCCATTCTCCTACAGAGAAAGACAAGGTGAATGATGATACCAGCAAGGGTAAACTACCTCAAGTGCATCAGCAAGATTTCTTATCCACCCAGAGACACTTGGAGGGCAGGTACACAGGTGGGATTATGGAATTCCACCACAAGCGGTCTAAGTGGGCAGTGTCTTTTTCCCATGGTCCTGAGACTCCCCTGCCCCAATGAGAGACAATGAGGCAAATGGATAGCATCAGCAAGGAGGATCTCACAAGTGCCTGACCAGGAAACTTCTTTATCCCCACAGGCTTAACTCTTCTCCACCACCTAAAGGCACCAGGTATTCTGGCCTGGGGATAACCCTTTCACCCCCTTAGGTGACACCAGTAGAGACCAGTGGGAGCCCCAAAAGCACGAGACTAACCTAGCAGACGAAAATAGCATTGCAAAAGTTCTGAAAATTAATAAAGTTATTATTGTAACCACAGGTCACAAAAGAAGGTATGTTCCTGTGTGCTAAACCTAAACATAGTGACTGCCTACTAAAATAAAAGATGTCTGTAAGACCCAGATTCTCCAAACATAATAGCCAAAATATCCAGAACACAAAGAAAATTTTATCTGTCATATCAAGAAACAGAGAAATCTCAACTTAAATGAGAAAAGACAACCAACTGATGCCAAAACTGAGATGAATCACATGTTAGAATTATCTCAGAAGCCATCCTCAAAATGCTTCAACAAGCACTTGAAAATGCCCTTAAAACAAATGAAAAAAACAGAAAATGTCAGCAAAGGAAAAAAGTTGCTAAAAGAAAAGAAACCAAATGAAACTTATAGAACTGAAAACCACAGTAACTGTAAAGTTTTAAAAACTTGCTGGATTGGGGGCTCCTGGGTGGCTCAGTTGTTAAGCGTCTGCCTTTGGCTCAGGTTATGATCCCAGGGTCCTGGGATTGAGCCCCACATCGGGCTCTCTGCTTGGCGGGAAGCCTGCTTCTCCCTCTCCCACTCCCCCTGCTTGTGTTCCTGCTCTTGCTATCTCTGTCTCTGTGAAATAAATAATCTTTAAAAAGAAAAACAACAAAAAAAAAAACAACTTGCCGGATTGGTTCAATAGGAGAGTGAAGATGATAAAGGACAGAATCAGTGAACTTCAGGACTTGAGGACAGATAAAAAATTTACCAAATTCAAACAAAAAAGAAAAAAAGATTAACAGACAAAACTCCAGAGTATGAGGGACTTCTATGATAACAACAAGAAAGCCAAAATTCATATCATCAGAGCTGTAGAATGAAAAGAGAGAAAAAAAAAATGGGGCTAAAGGGTATTTGAAGAAATAATGGCTGAAAAATTCCAAATTTGGTAAAAGACATAAACTTAGATTCAAGAAGGTGAATGACTCACCAAAGAACATAAATCCTAAGAAATCCACACCAAGACACGCATATCTAACTGTGAAAATTAACAGAAAGAGGAAAATCTTGAAAGCAACCAGAGAGAAACAATGCATTACATATGGGAAACACCAATTTGAATGAGAGCATATTTCTAATATGAAATCATGGAGTAGAGGCAGAGGTAAATATTTTTCAAGTCTTGAAAGGAAAGAATTATTAACCCAAAATTCTACATCCAATTAAATTTTTCCTCAGAAAGGAAGAGAATATAAAAACACTCTCAGGTGAAGGAAAACTAAAAAAGAATTTGTCTACTTCTAAAAAAGAAGTAGAGTTCTTCAAGAAGAAAGCCAGGGATAAAAGAAGGAATTTTGGAGATGAGGAAGGAAGAAAGAACAGCAAGAACAGAATCATGGACACATAACATACTATTCTTCAGCTTATGAGTTTTACAAATCATATTTGATAGATGAGTTAAAATTTGTCATACCATTTGATACTCAAGATAACAATATTTAAAATAAAGAAGTTACCTTCTTTACCTACCTTTACAGGGAATTAAATACAAGAAAAATTTCAATACTTCACTCAAAGTGGTTAAATGTTGATACCAGTAGATGGTAATAGGTTAAATGTTGATACCAGTAGATGATAGGTCATACATGTATATTATAATTCCCAGAGAAACCATTATGAAAACTACACAAAGAGATACACTCAAACTCAAAAACACCATAAATAAATCTAAAGGGAATGCTGAAAAATGTTTAAGTAACCTATAGGAAGGTAAGAATTGAGAAGCAGAGAAACAAGAAACAGAAGACATAAACAAAACCAAGCAGAAAACAAATAATAAAATGACCAGTTTAAGCCTTAACATATCAATAATTACCTTAAATATAGTCTAAAAACCAATTAAAAGGCAGAGATTAGCAGAGTGGATAAAAAATCATAATCCACGGGCGCCTGGGTGGCTCAGTTGGTTAAGCGACTGCCTTCGGCTCAGGTCATGATCCTGGAGTCCCTGGATCGAGTCCCGCATCGGGCTCCCTGCTCGGCGGGGAGCCTGCTTCTCCCTCTGACCCTCCCCCCTCTCATGTGCTCTCTCTCTCTCATTCTCTCTGTCTCAAATAAATAAATAAAATCTTTAAAAAAAAATCATAATCCATTTATATACTGTCTATAAGAAACTCACTTCAAAAATGACAAGTAGACTGAAAGTAAAAGGATGGAAAAAATATACTATGATAATATTTTTAAAGTAGGAGTGGCTATATTAATATCAGATAAATTATAATGTCAGATAAATTATATTCTAATTTAGAGCAGAGAAAATTATTAGTGACAAAGAAGAATATAACGTAATGATAAAAGGATCACTACCTCAGAAAAAAAAAAAAATCCTAAATGTGAACCCTCCAAAAAATAGAGTTTCAAAATACATGAAGCAAAAACTGATATAGCTGAAAATGAAATAGATCATATTATTGTTGGGAACTTCAACACCTCAATTTCAGCAAGTGGTAAAACCACTTGATAATCAGGGATGCAGAAGAAATGAATAACACAATCAACTAACAGGGTCTAATTAACACACAGACAACGATTCACCCAACAATAGCAAAATATACATTTTTTCAAGCACAGATAGAATATTCCCCAAAATAATCCATATCCAAAGCCATAAATTACTCAACAAATTTAAAAGAAATTAGTATCACACAGAGTATGTTGTTGGACCATAATGGAATCAAACTAGAAATGACAGACAACAGAAAACAATTAGATACTGAGTAACTTACTACTAGATAGTCCATGGGTCAGGGAGGAAGTCTCAAAGGAAATTAAAAGTACATAGAATCTAAATTAACATGAGAATAAAATATACATAAAGTGGGATGCTGTTACTACAGTTTTGTAAGGTAAATTTGTAGCACTAAATGCTCCCTTTGGCCAACATTAAAGATCTAAAATCATTAACCGTTTCTCTACCAGAAAACTAGAGAGGTGAGATAAAAATATACCCAAAGCAACTATAAGAAAGAAATAATAAGGAGCAGAAATCAATGAAATTAAAAATAGGAAAAACAATAGAAAAGATGAAACAAAAAATGTTTCTTAAAAAAATTGATAAACCTCTAGTAAGACTGCCAAAAATAAAATGAAAGACACAAACCATCAATATCAGGGATGAAACTGGGGTTTTCACTACAGTTTCTATAGTGAACCTGTGGCAATTTAGTGAAATAAGGAACTTTAACCTTAAAATTTTGACAATTTAGAAGAAATTGATCAGTTCCTCAAAAACCACAAAGTACCAAAACAAAGTAGATCATCTCAATAATATTATAATCACTAAAGAAACTGAATTTGTTATTTAAAAGCTCCTGAAGAAAATCTTCAGACCCAGGTGGTGTCATTGGAGAGTGCTACCACTGAAAGAATTAGCACCAATTTTTAAAAATCTCTTTCAGAAAATAAAAGATGAAACACTTTCTAAGTCATTTTATATGGCCATTATGAACCAAGTTGATATCAAAACCAAATAAAAACATAGTAAAAACAAAAGCAAAATAAAACATAAAAACTACAGACCAATATCCCTCAGGAGTATGGATGCAAAAATCAACAACAAAATATTAGCAAATTGAACCCAACAATATATAAAAAGAATTATACACCATGACCAAGTGGAATTTATTCTCGGTACAGGAGGCTGTTTCAACATTCATTTAAAAACCAGTATGGTCCATAATATGAACAGGCTAAACTAGAAAAATCATATGAGATTACATCAATTGACAGAAAATGCATCTTATAAAATTTAACACCCATTCATGATAAATTCCCAGCAAGTTAGGAATAGAGGGAAATTACCTCAACTTGAAAAAAGAGGATTTACAAAACAACCTACAGTTAATATGATATTTAATGTGAAAGACTGTTTTCTTCCTAAAATCAGGAAGAAGGCAAAGATGTCAGCTCTCATCACTTTTACACAACATAGTTCTGGAAGTTCTCACCAGTGAAATGAGGCAACAACACACACAAAAGAAGCATGCATATTGGAAAGGAAAAAATAAATCTGTTCCTATTTGCAGATGACATGATTACCTACACGGAAAATCAGAAAGAATCTACAAAAGTCTTATAGAACTAATAAGTGACTTCAGCAAGATCACTGGATACAGGAACAATACACAAAAAATTAATCACATTTCTGCATAATAGCAATAAATATGTGGAAGCAGGAATTAAAAATATACCATTTGCAATCACTTCAAAGAAAATCAAATGCTTCAGTATAAAGTTATCAAAACATATATAGGACTAGTATGCTGATAAAAAATAAATATTCACGGATTTGATGATCTGACATAGTGAAGATGCCAATTCTCCTCAACTGATCTGTGTTTAATGCAATTCCTTTTTTTTAAATCAAAATCCCAGCAAGAATTTTTATAGACATAGCAAGATTATTCTAAAATTTATATGAAATGGCACAGATCCTCTACTAGCTAAAACAATCTTGACAAAGGAGAGTAAAGTAGAAGGAATAAGTACCTGATGTTTAGGCTTATTCTATAGCCACAGAAATCAAGACAATGTGATATTGGCAGAGGGACAGACACATAGATCAATAAAACAAAATAGAGAGTCCAGAAATAGACTCAGACAAATAAGTCTAAATTTTGACGAAGTACAAAAACAATTTGTAGGATAGTGTTTACAGCAAATGGTTATGGTGCAACTAGACATCTGTTGGCAATAAATGAATCCCAATCTAAACTTCAGACCTTACACAAAAATTAACTTAAAATGAATCATGGACTTAAAATGTAAAACATCAAACTATAAAAACTTTGAGAAAAGGACACAGGAGAAAATCTTCAGAATCTATGGCAAGGCAAAGAATACTTAAATGATACCAAAAACACAACCCATAGAAGAAAAAATTGGTAAATTGGACCTCATCAAAATTAAAATGTTTTGTTCTGTAAAAGATCCAGTTAAGAGGATGAAAATAAACTATCCACTAGTAGAGAATATTTGCAAACCACGTACCCAACAAAGGGCCAGTATCTAGAGTATAGCACGAACTTTGAAAACTCTACAATAAAAAGCAAACAACTGTCTAAGAACCATGAACAACATTAAGGATCCTATGGTAATGGAACTGTTCTGTATCTTGACTGCAGAGGTGAACACACAAAACTTTACATGTAATAAAATTGGGTAGACCTTGACACACACGGGTGTATGCTCATGCATACTCACACATACCTTATTACACATTATTATAAGGAAAACTAGGAAATCTGAATAAGTTCAGTGGATTATATCAATGTCCATATCCTGACTGTGATATATTACAGTTTTACAATTATTTAAGGAACTCATACAACTCAGTAACAACAAAAAAATCTGATCTTAAAATGGGCAGAGGACTTGAATAGGCACTTTTCCAAAGACAACATACAAATGGCCAACACATACATAAAAAGATGCTCAGTATCACTCACCATCAGAGAAATGCAAATCAAAACCACAATGAGATATCATCACACCTGTCAGAATGGTTATTATCAAAAAGACAAGAAATAATTAAGTGCTGGTGAGCATGTGGAGAAAAGGGTACCCTTATGCACTGCTGATGGGAATGTAAATTGGTACACCACTATAGAAAACAGGATGGAAGTTCCTCAGAAAATTAAAAATAGAACTATCATATGATCCTGAAATCCCACATCTGTGTATATAATCAAAGGAAATGAAATCATGATCTTGAAGAGATATTTACATCCCCATTTTTATCACAACATTTTCCACAATAGCCAAGAAATGGAAATTACCTAAATGAGTATCCATCAATGGATCAATGGATGAAGAAAATGTGATACACACACACACACACACACGCAAAGGAGTATTATTCTGCCATAAAAAAGATGGAAATCCTGCCATTTGTGACAATATAGGTGGATCTTGAGGGCATTAAGTGAGATAAGACAGACAGAAAGACAAATAATGCATGATCTCACTTATATGTGGAATCTAAAGCAAACAAATTCATAGAACCAGAGAATATATTGTTGGTTGCCAGAGGTGGGGATGAGGGTCAGCAAAATGGGTGAAGGTGGTCAAAAGGTATAAACTTCCAATTACTAAAAAAGGAGAAAAACTCTGTTGCCATATCTAGACCCAGATGGCACCAATACCGTTAGACTGAGAGGCCAGAGATACCTGTTTCTGCAATTAGTTAACCTGCCTCTCATATAGTATCACTCCAGCCATACAGGCGGTCCTGGAAAATGTCTGGCTGGGTTATAAGGAGTTCTAGAGTAACATACAGGGAAATGAAAATGTGGTATGGCAGAAGACAGCCTTGCTCAGGGTCCCACAGCTTTCTAGTCGGGGTACCACTGGACAGCCCACATGATTGATACCTGATGCATACTCTACCTGACCTAGTTCTTTTAAAATTCTTATAACCATTGATTTCTAAATCCACTCTTTGTTTCTTTCATCTTGCTCTTCTCTGTGATTTAATGTATGTGATTCATGACATGTCACATGTCAAAGACATGTGTGCTATAGGTATTCAACAAAAATTAGTTGCATGATTTGAATTCAAGTTTATTAAAGTTGCAATGTGCAATACATATACCATACAGAAACTAAACCAAAGCAAACTTAGTTTATTTTCTAATAAATAATGAAGTAGGTAGGCTATCAGCTCATTAACAATGCAGTGAAAGTCAAAATTAAACAAAAGATATGAGATGGTCAGATGACAGGGATGAACTCTGCCAAGGGGATCAGAAAAAAGCTTTATGAAGGAAAAGAAATTCACATTGGAACTCAAATGATGGGTAGGACTTTAGTAGGAGACAGAGGGGGTGACAGTATTCCTGAAAGAAACTAGAAGAAACTTTCTTCTTTTTCCTGAATAAAAGAAAAAGTGAGGAGCCAGCCCTAGAAAGGGCAAGTTCTTGGAAGGGTGTGTGTGTGAGGTGCATACACAATAGGCACAAAGACAAGAAAGACAGAAAAGTGTATTGAAGATATGTTCTTAAGCATTTGTATCTACCATGCCAAGGAGTTTGGACTTTATGAGAAGAATCATGAGACGTTTGGTCTAGAGAACTTAATCTCACAGTGTTGCATGGAGATGGTAGGATGAAAAATGACTGAGATTTCCAGTATGAATGACAAAAAGATGGGATGTATTTAATGGGGAAAAGGCAAGTTTGGGGCAAATGTGATTCTTTTTCTTTATTATGTAATTTTTATTTTTTATTTTTTTATTAACATATAATGTATTATTTGTTTCAGGGGTACAGGTCTGTGATTCATCAGTCTTAACACAATTCACAGCCCTCCCATTGCACATACCCTCCCCAATGTCCATCACCCAGCCACCCCATAAGAGACTCTAATCTCAGGAAGCAAATGTGATTTTTGCATAAACTATCTGGATTATCTTTAATTGGCTAAAAATCAAGTTCTTTATATATAACTCTTAGCCATCTTCAGTCACTCAATAAGGCATGAACTCTTCCTGATGTTGGTCATCTTGGGGCAGGGGAGGCAGCCATCAGCAGGATTTCCTGTTAAAGTGTTGACCACCCTATGATCACTCATGCCTCCTCCTGTGGCCTGCTGGGTGGAATGCCTGCTCTTTCCATAAGTCCTAAGTATTCTTAGAAACATGGATGTATGAACTGAGTTAAGGTTTATGGGGTAGGAGGAACAGATTAACTAGTTACCACATCAGCATGGGTAAGTTTATCTAATTAATCTTTGATGAACCCATTGTCACCAGGAGGATCAGGACACTGGAAAATATAAGCTAAGTAAATGTTTAACTTGAGCAAAGAGAAAGAAGCTTGATGAGCTTCCAGATTCTGGCCAGATTTTGCTGGGTGGCAGGATCAAGTTCTATCTAAGTATTCTCCAAATGGTGGCCAGAGGTTCTGAGAACAAATATGCTTCAAAAGGACTCTACCCAAGCAAGGCCTTTCAATTGGCTTTGACTTGAAGCCAACCAAGGTTAGTAAAGGTACTAAATTGGAGAAGATCCTATAAAAATGAAATCTTTGGTGTCAATGTCATATATATATTTTTTAAAAGAAATAGTGATGAGAATTAAGAAGAAAGCTAGCTTTCCATTTCCATAAAGGTTTTAGAAAATGCCTAGAGAAGTCCTGCCAGTGAAGCAGCTCCTCTCTGGGCTACATTTGCTCACAATGTGACTCATAGGAGGTCACCTGCAACAGGAGAGACTCCTTTCTACCCCGGGTTCAGAACCAAATAAATAAATAGCACACCAACTTTGGAGAGACACACGTCAGAACTAAACATGTAATTTGGAAAATTATATGTGGCTAATTGCCCGGAAAAGACCTCTTAGCTTTTCACAGAGATTCACTGCAAAGATTTTGGAAGCCTCATCAGAAAGGCTTAGAACATTTCTCTTCCCAGGACAAGGGTGAGAAAAATATTCTGGGGAACATAAGAATGAGGCAGCACAGAGGTATTTATGTTTACCCAAGTGGCCACCAAAGGATAAACAAGAAATGCTGCCATAAATCCCTAACTTAAACTGCATCAACAGCTCATATGTCTCTCAAGCCTTTTTCTAATCTTAGAGTGTATATATATATGTTTTGGCTGAGAAAATTTATTTCTTTAGATACCAACTGAGTTCTTATTATAAAATCAGAACATTAGCCCTGAGGTTTGTATAAAACTTCATCTTACCAAAAGGCATGAAAGTTTCCAGAGGCCCTCCTGTCAATTCAAGTTTCTTTACCTTAGGTCTGACCCCATCGGTTTCACGTGGTGCACTTTTTTTTTAGCTTCAAATCAATAATTTGTTGACCTTCCCCCACCTTTTCTGGCATGTTTGGTTCAGTCAAAGGAAAAGGAACCCCCCCAAAAAAGAGATTTGTATAGCAAGACTGGATGAATACCGTTCTCTTTCTAGCCTGCTTTCAAGAAAGACAGGTTAAAAATAACTGAAAATTGGGGTGCCTGGGTGGCTCAGTTGTTAAGCGTCTGCCTTTGGCTCAGGTCATGATCCCAGGGTCCTGGGATCGAGCCCTGCATTGGACTCCCTGCTCACTGGAAAGCCTGCTTCTCCCTCTCCCACTCCCCCTGCTTGTGTTCCCTCACTGTGTCTCTCTCTGTCATATAAATAAATAAAATCTTTAAAAAAAAAAACAAAACTGAAAATTTACAAGGGCCTCTAACCTAACCTGAAAAGCCAGCCTCAGCCAGGCACCTGACTTTGCTGGTTGCTCACCAGAGTCACTGTTCAGAATTCAATTTGTCTTATTAGGGCTCCAGCAAAAAAAGATAGATAGATAGATAGATAGATAGATAGATAGATAGATAGATAGACAGATAGATAGATAGGTAATAGATAGATAGATAGACAGATAAAACAAAACAACTAGGCACGGCCACCTTCTTGATGACAGGCCTTGACAAAAACAAAACAAAACTGTGCAAATAAAATTATGAAGAGAGCACTGGGATGTTAGCCCAAATCATCTTGTCTTGGACGATTTTTTTGTCCCCCTCTGCCACGACAAAAATAAAGAAGAAGAAAGTGAATAAAATAGTGGCATCTCTTGATTCTCTCAGAAGGTCTCCATATCCTAGTTGCTGAGGTAGAAGCTAGAAAACATTTGTGATTCAGAGCAGATGGAGACTGATAGCTTCTGCCCCCAAACCCATCCTTTTCACAGATGTGATCTGCTTTTATACCCCCTGCAATGCATCTCCTTGATAAGCCTGATTCTGACAAACCCTGTATTACAAATCCTGAATCAAAAACCCAAGTACTATCCAACAGAACTTTCTGTAATGATGCAAATGTCTTGTAAACCTTGTTGCCCGATATGTCAGTCATTTGCAACAGATGACTATTAAACATGTAGAATGTGGCTAGTCTGTCTGAAAAATTCTTAATGTTATTTAATTAACATGCAACACAGAGGACAACAGGTGGCTCTCCTTGATAGTGACAACTCCAAAGATATCAATGCCTATCAGCCCCATTTTAAACACCTTTGGATTAGTGTGGAAGGGCTTTCCAGTAGTAAATGAAAAAGAAGTGAGAATTGCAATATATTTTCTAAAAGGATGTAATCACAGTACTTTCAGATATATATGATAATGGACATAAAGGTAGCTAGTTTGCTAAAGGTCCAGTCCTGTACTTTTGATAATGAAAGCATTATTATTTGCAATTAGCCTTTTAAGCACCCCAAACTGGACCTGCCTTGCTTACTTTGCTGTTTCATTGTCTATCTGTAAATTGTATTTTATGGTACTTTTATCTTCTCATAATCCAGTTTCTCTTATACCATGCACTTCTTTAAGTGAACGCTCTGCCCCTTAATTTCCAAAAATGCACCTAGAAAACTGCTTTGTCTACAACACCATACAGCCATGATCTTCTTTCTTGGTTAATTAAGCTAAATTCCTAGTGGTATATAGTATTGTTGGTGACTTGCTTTTTCATGTTTTTACTTCCTGAACTTGTAGCAACTTCCTTGATTCCAATGTTTAAAAACTTTCTTTACCTCTATCTTATATCTGTTGTTGATCCATGTAAGAGCAACTTTACCAGATTATCTAGAACAAAGGTTTTCAAACTTTAGGGCACACAGGAATCATCACCTAGAAGGCTTGTTAAACACAGATTCCTGGGTCCTAACCCCAGAGTTTCTGATTCAGTAGGTCCGGGTGGAGCCAGATAATCTGCATTTCTAACAAGCTCCCAGGTGCTGAGGATGCAGCTTGCTGGGGGACCACACTTTGAGAACCCCTAACCTAGACTTTAAGAACTCTTCTTGGTTTCTTGGATTTCTCACCCACCTACCTGAGCCCCGTGGTCGGTCATTTCAGTGTAGACCCCAGCAATGCCCTTTATAAAATTAGGTGTGCCTATGAATCATTTGGGATACTGTTCAAATGAAGAGTTGGAATCAGTGGGTCTGGAGTAGAGCCCCAGAATCTGCATTTTAACAAGCATCCTAGGTGATGTTCATGCTCCACTCTGAGTAACATCACCCTAGAATTCTTTACCTTCAATTTCCCCCTTACTCATTTTCAACCCTGTGTCATTCTGAGACACAAGTTTCCTAAAATCTGCAAAGGGAACTGGACTCTTCAGACTCATTGTTGCCTAAGAGTCCTGCTAGCTAGCAATGGAGCTACCATTCCCCAGGCCCATGCTCAAGGTAGACATCGCTTGCTGATTCATCATGATGATTCTGAATGCTGAGTCTGAATGTAGCCTCAACAACCTTCTCAGAACAGTGGGCATCAGGCAACCATTAACAAATCCCAGTAGACTCAGAGCAAACTGTCTCTCATTGTTCAAATAAATCTCCCAAATGGTTATACTAAACTTTACTAGGGATTAAACTTTTCCCACCTTTTAATGTCAAAAGATAATCAAGCTTTTTTTTTTTAAAGATTTTACTTATTTATTTGACAGAGAGAGGGGGAGAGAACGAGCACAGGCGGAGGGGTGGCAGAGGGAGAGGGAAAAACAGGCTCCCCACTGAGCAAGGAGCCTGATGTGGAGCTTGATCCCAGGACCCAGGGATCATGACCTGAGCTGAAGGCAGATGCTTAACCGACTGAGCCACCCAGGTGCCCCGATAATCAAGCTTTCTATATACCTGAGAATATTTAGTTCACATGGCTACTCAGTTCCTTCTTCTAAATAACCTTGTGAATTTTGATAAATCCATTTCTTCCTCTAGTTTTCAACCATATCTCTAATTATTTCTTGTCTTGGTAGAAGTCTTATTCTGCCTTATTAATATCAGATTTTTTTTTTACCTTCTAAGATAATACATACCCTACTTAATGTCTTTAATATTTTCTTTTTTATTTCTCTCTTATCTAAAATAAGCTCATGCCTCTTATCCCCAAAACTAGGACTCTTGATGCTGCTATTACATCAAAATGCCTGTCTTGTTTCTCTCTTTGCTTTGACTTTTACTCCCCCAAAATGGAGTCCATATTCATGGCTTCCATTCAAAGCAGCCATTCATTCCTTAACCTCCAGAAACTGGTTTCCTTCCCCACCACTCTGGCAATGATGTGTCACAGGTGTTTATCCAGAGAATTCAATGACTTTTTCACAGTTTTCAATGCAGTAATTGCTATTGATTAAACATTCTGAAATAAAAGGTTTTACTTTCCACGGGCTCCTGGCCTACTCCTTGTTTAGATCTTCGGTTTTACTTCTCTTTCCACCACTTGATATCTAGAACCCAAAAAGGAGTTCTGTCTCTAGTACACTATAGCTTTCTCTCTCAAGCCTTCCTCAGATATCTCATCGAGTTTCATTGCCTCAGCAAACACTTCTGTTGTGGGTGATGACACCCAAATATATTTTCCTTTTAAGGTTCAGTCCTACTTTCCCAAAAGCCTACTAGGCATTTCCAATAGGATTTTCTCAACAGGTTTAAAGCTGATCTCATCTTTTCCCCACCTAAGTCAGTTTCCTCTTTGGGTTTCTTATTTTGCTCTTCAAGTTATCTAGGCTCAGGGTCCTGGAATTGGCCTGGACCTGACCACATGTCACTCTGTACACCCAATAAGTTTTCAGGGCCTATAAATACTTCCTTCAAAATATTTCTCTAAACATTCCATTCCTTTTTATCACTGCCAATTCTAACCCAGTCTTATTACTTAATTTTCTAAGCATAGAAGATTTTTCAATTCTCTGCATGTCAATTAATCCAAGAATCTACTGTAATGGAATTTCCCAAAACCCTTCCTTCTTACGTCACCCTTATGTTCCCAAAGCCTTCATCATACCATTTCCTATAGCAAAAATAATCTATAATCCTATTCAAGAGATTCTATAATCACAACCATTCAATCTATCCAAACCTACCTCCTCTACCCACTCCATGAACTCTTCAGCCATGTTGGTCCACTTTTCCTCAAAACATCCCATCCTTGTTTACAAAGAGCCACCCTACCCCACTCCTACATGCTACCAGTTTCCTATGCTCTATCCTCCTCCACTGTCCATCCCAAAGTCCAACTTCTGGATGCACTTCCCTATTTTTGCCCTAGTATGCTTTGCATACCTGAAGTCTTGTTTGAACAACATGCACTCAGCTTTCCTGTCCTTCCATTGCTATTTACCTTTTCCTATAAATCCTATATTCCTATACAGATTCAAAGCTCCCTGTAAAAGGAGCTCTATCTTACATCTGTTAGAATGGCAGCCAATCATAGATCAGCAATGTCACCAGACAGCTGAGTTTAAAAGTAAAGATTTTATCCTAATTTTGTCCATTTTATGGATCAGCATTAGAATTTCTATGCAGTCTGAACTGAGCATTGCCCTCAGGGTGATAATTTTATATAGTGCTCTACAAAAGATGTACACACCAGAACAGGTAGTGTTTCCTCTAATAATGAGGCTTCCACACAGTCAAAGGCTGTAGTTCAACTAAATCTTGTTTCATATTCTAGCTAATAAATGCTCCTAAATATTTTCAAGCTTCCCCACCGTCGCTAAGGCTTAGAGAGGATATTTGTCATACTTGCAAAGGCTTCAAATGAGGCATGATTTCCAGAAGAAAGCAGCTGTGTAAAATTGGCGTACAAACAGAAAGACGGCATGGCTGTGGGACACCTAGCTTGCTGTCAACAACCAAAACCTTCACTGGCACTGGTAAATGTTTTATTGGTTTAATATTAAATTAACTGCCCTTGCATACGGAGTGCATTATATTTAATGGCATTCTGGTATATGGAACTGCAGTTTGCTCTTATGCACCTGTAAAATTAGTATTTCATAATATTCCACTAAGTTCGTAAGGCTTCATTTGTTTTATATGCTGTTTTCAAAAGCTTGACATAGGCAGTGGAACTTGGGCTTGGAGAAAATCTGATGGGCAAACTGTTACTCACCACTAAAGAAGGACTCCTTTTTTTTTTTTCTATCTACAACAGACACTATTTGAAACAAAGATTATAGGGTTTTTGTTTATCTTGAGTCATCGGTGAACGATTAATGCACTTTGGTTGCCCTTCGCTTTGCTCAGGAAAAGTCTATCTGGGGAGATGAGTAATTGCAGGTTTACTAAGATCAAACCCAACGACGATTCTTCAGGCTGCTCCTGTTTAAATACCTGAACTGTTACTAAACCTTGGGTAGGGAGTCATTTTTGGTTTTGCCCAGACATTTTAAGCCTACAATTAGAGAGGATTATTTACAAATAGTATTCATTTAGGAACAAAATTTCCCCGATTATAAAACAGTTAAAAAAAAAAAACTCTGAAAACAATGAAGCTTAGATTCTGTGCTTCTCTTATTAAAAGTTATTATATGGCTAACCCAGAACTCACCTTTCACATTCATTCGCTTAATTTACAGAAACCATTGTCATCCACTAATTCTGCTTTTGGCACTGAGAGCAGTTTGAACTAAGGTACACACACAGAAAACAGTCTTAATAAACTCATTTGGCACTGCAGCCACAGACTTTATTTTTATAGGACTCACCTTCTAAGGTAAATTGCCTAGAGCCTGACCTCATTCAAAGATGCCCATTCAAAACTGGATCTTCGTTTACGTACAAGCATTTGTTTGAATACCTGTTTTCAATTCTTTTGAATACATAATCTAAATAAATCTATAAAGATAGAAAACAGACTGGTGGTTGCCAGGTGCTGGGGGCAAAGAATGAGTGACTGCTTAATGAGAATGAGGTTTCCTTTTGGGGTGATGACAATGCTTTGGAACTAGATAGAGGTGATAAATGTACAACATTGTGAAAGTACTAAATAAATGCCACTGAATTACACATTTTATGTATAATGGTTAATTTTATGTATGTGAATATCAGTTCAATTTAAAAAAAGAAAAAATCAATCTTCATCATGGGCTTACTGAACATATATGGCTTGCAAGCCCCACTCAGGTCAGGTCTACAAGTGATATTGAGCTGCCCTAAAAATGAACCCCAGAGCCTATCTTCTGAAAGAAACATGGGACTTCTAACAATTTCTTACATTTTATTATATAATCAAAATTGCCTACTTCTATTTAGACCTCTTGCATTTGACTCTATTAACAGAACAGTACAAAGATTCAATGACCATCCCTCTCTCTTCTTGAAGATCTTTCCACCAGTCTCTCTGTCTCTTCACAGTGTGTGGCCTTTCTTCATTTCCTTTCATTTTCTGAGCACACTTAAAGAGCTGGTGTCCCTCGGGGACAAGGGGAGTCTCGGGGACTCTGCTTTAGCCCTCTTCCCTTCCCTGCAGGATCTCAGAGGACTTCTTTGCCCCTGCCTGGCTGCTAAGGCCTCTCAAATTTGGACCTGCAGCCCCTCCTTGTTACAGATCTGTGTGGCACTAGCCACCTGCATGTCCAGAAAATTCTCATTTCCCAAATGGAGCCCACTGTAAAAATATAGCCCACTTTCATATAGTTTTCAAAAAAATTCTTTAGAAAATGTTCTCATAGACATTATCTCTTTGAATCTTCACAACATCCTTGTGGGATAAATAATTATGTGTCCCCACACTGCAGCTAAGGAAGCTGAGGCTCATAAAGGTGAAGGGCACGAGGTCACTAAGTTAATAAGTTACAAACATGCCCACTATTCAGCCTCACAGTTCCTTACTCTTCCCAGTGTATGACAGGGATGCCTTTATCTCTCTTCAAAAATGGTTCCCTCTCCTACATTTGCAATATGCCTTGGCAACATCACCCTCTCTCCACTCAGGCTCAGGAACTGGAGTCTTCCAAGTCATTCTTGATGTTCTTCTCCTTCACTGCCAACAGCTACCCAAAGTCTCTTACATGTTGTCAATTCTACATCCATGGTCGCCACTCATCCCCTCTTATATCTTGCCAGACTACTTCAAAATTCTCTTAACTGACCTCCTAGCACCCAGTTCTATCCTTGCAGGGCCTCCTGTTATTGTATCCCATCATTCATCCCTACCTCAAGAGAACCTTGGTTCATCAGTACTACCTATCAGACCAAATCAAGGGTTTTAGCATGACATTCAAAGCCTCTTCACATCTTTTCACTTTCCAGGCCTATCTATCATAATTCCTCACCATGTCTTTAATTCAGGGATACTGAATTGCCTTCTATTGCCTGAAGCCACTGCATTCCACTCTCCTGTGCCTTTACTTGTGCTGTTTCTTCTTGAATGCCCTCCTTATTTATTTTCTAATTGATGAAACCCTTCAAAATTCAATTTGAACCTCACTACCTTTGTGAAATATTTCCTGAGTCCCCCTACTTGGTCCAGGAAGAATTAGTCAATCCTTATCTGATGTTCAATACAAAGCACTTTGTGTATCATGTATAGTAGTTTCCTAGGGCTGCTATAACGAATTTACACACCTTTGTTGCTTAAAACAACAGAAATTTATTCTGTCGCAGTTCTGAAGGCCAGAAATACAAAATCAAGGTGTCGACAAAGCTACACTCCCTCTGGGGGTTTCAGTGGAGAATCCCTTCCTTGCCTCTTCCAGTGTCTGATGGTTGCCAGCATTCCTTGGCTTATGGCTGCATCTCTCTTTGCTGTCTCCACACTGCATGTCTAAAAATGACTTTATTCCCTCCTAACATGTGAAGGATAGGTTTGCTGGATATCTTAGTATGGTGTGAAAATCATTTTCACTCACAATTTTAAGGCCTCTTGCATTGCATTCTAAGTTCCATTATTGCTATCTGGTCCCATTCTTATGCCTAATTACTTTATATGATCTCATTTTTTTTTTCACCACCTGAAGTTTTTACCATTTTTTTCTCTTTATCCCTGGTTTCTTAAAATATCATGATGGTGTTGCCTTGGTATAAGTTTTTTTTTATATTCATTATATCTAATACTTGGTAGGATAGTTCAATGTCCTTAGTTCTAAGAAATGTTCTTTTTTTTTTTTTTTTTTACGACAGAGAAAGACACAGCGAGAGAGGGAACACAAGCAAGGGGAGAGGGAGAGGGAGAAGCAGGCTTCCTGCTGAGCAGGGAGCCCGATGTAGGGCTCGATCCCAGGCCCCCAGGATCATGACCTGAGCCGAAGGCAGACGCTTAACGACTGAGCCACCCAGGCGCCCCTAAGAAATGTTCTATTATTTGGTGAACAACGTCCTATTTTTTCTGTTCTCATTTTCACAAACACCTATTAGTTAGATGTTCAATGATCTGGAATAATCTGATAACATTCTTATAACTTCTGTGCTATGGTTCATCTCCTTGTCTTTTTATTTCTATATTCTGGATATTTTCCTCAGATTTATCTTCCAACAGTTCTACTGAATTTTAAAAATTTCAGTTATCCAATTTTTAATTTCCACAAGCTCTTATTCTTTCTTGGCCTATTCAATTTTTAGCAATAAAGTTAAGATGCAATGGTTACAATATCTCCATATATTTTTTTGAGATGATTAATAATAACTTCTTCAAGTTTTCCATTCTTATCTGTATTGCCTCTTTTTCCTCTGATTTCTTTCTTCCTGTTTCTTTTGGTATTTATCTTTTCTATAATAGGATTTCCTCGAATGGTTGATGTTGCTTGGTTATCAATTTACATTTTACAGCAAAACACTAAATACTTAAATAGAAGCTTTATGTGTATTTATAGGGTTTCTACAGGCCAAATATATTGCAGGCCAAATATAATTTTTGCTGGTCTTCTTTCTAGGGATTGTTTTGGCTCTCCACAAAGAGAATCTCCAATGTTCTGTCTAGGGAGGGGTATATCTAAGGCCAGACTAGAGGCAGGAAGGTCGTTTCTCACCTTTTGGTTTATAGACTTCTACTTATGATCAGTGTAACACCTCAAGCTCATTCTCCTCTGGGCCCTTCTCCCTAATCTCTGAGATTTCTCTGGTTCAATTTATCTCAAGAATAAACTTCCAGGCTCTTGCAAGCATAAGAAGTTGGGAGAATTTTGTCTTTTTACTACAAACGGTGGGAGTGAGGACCAAGAAGCTGCCTGTCCCTTCGACTTATTTTCAAACAAATCTATTTTCAGCTCCACAGTTCACCACTACCCTCTTCATTACTGCCAATTACTTAGCCATTTTCTTATTTACAAACAAATTGGATTGGGTGGCATCCATTTCCGTACCACCATCTCCCAGCCCTGGCCCCAAGGTTATTTTGGCCTAACTTTCTAAGTCATTTCTACCTACTTCATACACTTACCATCTACTACATACAAACACTTGCTATTTTCTCTGCCTACTACTACTTATTTAGTGGTCCAGAATCTCCCAGTTTATTCAAAGATTGCGTTTTTTACTCTCTGTTTTTTCTTTCCGAGAACCTCTAGAGAGGAAGATACCAGATAATGCTTTATTTATTCCACCATTTGGAAATAAAAGCCCTCATCTATTAAGGACCACAACCTTTCTCTTTGATCTTTTAAGCTATACTCTTTTCTTTCTTCTAAAAAGATAGCCTTTCCCATTACCATTCCCAAACTTTTAGAGGCCCAGTTTCTTTCTCAAAATCCACTTTTTGACCCATATTTCTCATATTTAAATAGTATTCAGTTCCCTATTTCCTCAAATAGGATTAAACTGCATTTTTTCCATCTGCTCCAAATTGCCTCTTATCTCTCCCCTACTTTTAAA
Organism: Leptonychotes weddellii; assembly: GCF_054177405.1. Taxonomy (NCBI): domain Eukaryota; kingdom Metazoa; phylum Chordata; class Mammalia; order Carnivora; family Phocidae; genus Leptonychotes; species Leptonychotes weddellii. The sequence goes on along the minus strand of NC_138378.1, from coordinate 29,141,402 downwards.
ATTGTGTCTATTCCTTTAAGGATAAATAACTTTCAATACAACATTCAAAATAGATTAACTAAACACTACTGACAACAAATTGCTCAAAGGAAGGGAGGGAAAAAAGAGATTACTATATGTCCAGGCCTACCAGTCACTCATTAAATATTAAACTGATTCCCACAAATTTTTCCATGGTGTTTTAAACTTTAAGAAATGCCTAATGGAGCATCACAGTATGGATGCTCAATGAATTGTAACAAACCAAGCAGGACTCAACTGGTCTGAGTACAAGTCTCTGGGATAAGTTTAACAATAAAAATAACTTCATTTCCATCCATCACAATTATGCATTTTATCCATTGCTTTGGAAACTGTACAAGATAAATTATAAGTTCCACAGTGTCAGTAATCAAAAAAATCAATTAAAATATATTCCATGTTATTAAATAGTTCTGACAGTTGCTCTCATTACTTCACAGATTTATAATTAGCCCTCAGAATACCACTGTGGTCATTTTATTTTTTGAATGGACAAACTGAGGCATGAAATAATAAACTATGTTTTTTAAAAATATATTTGAGAAAAAAACAGGAGAATTAAGAATAATCTGGGCTTGGCTTACCCTCTTGTTTGTCAGCCACATAATCTTCCATATAATAGATTCTTCATGGCATTGTTGAGCTTAAAACTGCAAGATATTTTTCGCATTAAGTCAGATACTTAAATGTAAAAGCTGTCTATTTCCTGACATCTATAATGCCCACTCTATAACATTATATATATTTTAAATAAGCACCTTAATTGTAAAAAATGTCTGATAGTTTAAAATGTTGTGCTCACACTCTTTGAAATTATTACATTGCTGGGGCAAATATAATTAAATTTGGTTACACGTTAAAACAGAGACCTGGTCATGCATTTTATTTTAATTGTGTGTCTATTTTAAAGAACACTTACAATTACAATGATTCAAATCCAAAGAATAATTTGTTGAATGTAAGACTATACCACGAACTTCATAGCTGGATGAAAATTATTGGATTCAAAATCATTCAATTGTCTGCACGAGCCAGAATTTGGATCAGATTTTTGGAAAATGTGGTCTACTATTAAAGCTCTGAATTGAAACTTAGTAAAGAAAATACAGAGAACTAAAAATTCAATGTGAAGAAGACAGGGAGAATAATATTTTCAAATTATAAAGGAGTCGTGTTACAATGGAAATGATTATTCCTTCAGTATGGGTAGTTCTTGATTGTATCATAAACCATCTCTCTCTAAAACTTAACAGCCACGCAGTAATGCCTATTCAAGCATGCTGCCAGAAGCATGGAACAACCCTGCTGCCTTAGAAAGACTCTTACCCAGAAGATGAGGAAGACCATTCACACAGCTGTCATGCCTACCTGTTCTAGCCTGAGACTCAAAGACTACAACCTGTTTTACTCAGCCCTTCTCTGGTCTAAAGCCAAGAAGACTCCATCACCCTCTTGGTATACCAGGAGTCCCTTTCCCCTGCCAGTGGGCACAACCTGGAACTGTCTCTGGTGCAGCCTTTTCCCTGCACTCACACTTTGGTGGGGTTAGGAGGGTCTCTACTCTGGTTCTGGATTCCCCTCTGGAACTCTATGAGGGCACTGATTATCCCATCTAGCTCCCGTATGCCCCATTTCCTTGGAGGTAGGGTCTCACTCTCTGCACTACCTGAGGTCCTCTTTTGGATAAGGCTTTTTTCTTGATAGATTTCTCAGACAGTCAGCAGAGGTCCCCTTTCAGCCTGAATGGATTCCTCTGAACCCCTTGCTTCATCACAGTACCATAACCTGTGACATGATCGATTATGAAAGCTTGCACACAGCGCTTCTCTAGTCCATACTCCATACCACAGCCAGAATGGTCTCTGCCTCTCATCTGCTTAAACCTCCTCAGAGGGGTCCCCCATTCCTCTCAGGATAAATTCCAACCCCTTAACTGCTTCTATAATTTTACTTCCTGTCTTGCTCCAACCCAGTCTCTGTGCTCAACCCCTGTTGGGCTATTTATAGATCCCTGAACCCAAGTTCCTCCTATTCTCTGGCCTATGGAATTACCACAACTGTAGAGACTTGAGTCTAAAGCACCCTTCACCCTGGCTCTAAGCTGGTTTTTCTAAAAATCACTTTAGCTAATACCAATTCATCTATAAATTAACACCTCTTAGACATTCAAAAATTTTTAAATACATTCTATTCTTTTTAAGCCATATTTTGACTTTAAGATTTTTCTTGCCCAACTTATCTCATTTCTAACTTTTTTTTTTAATTGCAGGATTTGGGGCACCTGGGTGGTTGAGTCAGTTAAGCTCTGACTCTTGGTTTCAGCTCAGGTCATGATCTCGAGGTCATGGAATCGAGCCCCACATAGGGCTCCGTGCTCAGCAGGGAGTCTGCTTGAGATTCTCTCCCTGTCCCCCTATCCCCACTCATGTGCTTGCTCTCTCTCTCAAATAAATAAATATTTTTTTTAAATTGCAGGATTTTATGAAAAATGAGATTTAAACAAATTTTTTTGCAAATGTCTCTTACTGTGGTTGTATTTACTTTTGAAAACCTTAAGAACATTCAACACAAAGAATTATTCATTTTTTTATTATTTTATCTTTTATTATTTATTTTAGACAGAGAAAATAGGAGCAGGAGGGATAGAGGGAGAAGGAGAGAAAATATCAAGCAGACTCTGCACTGAGCACAGAGCCTAATGTAGGGCTCCATCTCACGACCCTGAGCCAAAACCAAGAGTTGGATGCTTAACCAACTGTGCCATCCAGGTACCCCTTAAAGAACTTTTTAAACTAGCAATTCACACTTCTCAGCAGTATACAAAGCAAGAATCATGATAACTTACTGTCTTTTATATTATTTAGGTTTTGTCACTAAAGTCAGAGAGCCAATATTTGACCAATATTTTAGTTGATGAATATTCTAGGATGAAACCAAGGAAACACCTAAGAGAGCCATGGGAACAATCGTAAAAAAAAAAAAAGAAATAGAGAGTGAGTGAGAAATTATTTAACCTATTATGCAAATGTGTAAATGCACTAAATATCAAATTTCAGGGAAAGCGTATTTAGATGAATTGACTAGCATTTGAGAATTTTTTTGTGCATACTATATTTTGATTTTCACTATAGTGCCAGGAGATAGGTCTCATTATCTTCACTATAGAGAAGAGGAAATTAAAATTCAGACACATTAAGTAAAATGTGTCACACAACTACAATGAATGGGGGCAGGATTTGAACCAATACCTTTCAAGAACTTGACAGCTCTTTTCACTGTGCAGTCCATGAATCTTGACATCTGAAAGATATCATGAGTCCATGAATCCAAATGACAGAGCTGAAAATGTCACCACTGATGTCTGCTTCATTTTTTCATAGTTGGATAACTCAAAAGGAAAACAGATTTGAAAGACTTCTATAGCCATGGGGGAGTTGCATCAGGAAAACTACAGTACTGGGGCACCTGGGTGGCTCAGTCAGTTAAGAGGCTGCCTTTGGCTCAGGTCATGATCCCGGGGTCCTGGGATCGAGCCCCACATTGGGCTCCCTGCTCGGCGGGGAGCCTGCTTTTTCCTCTCCCTCTGCCTGCCGCTCTGCCTACTTGTGCTATCTCTCTGTCAAATAAATAAATAAAATCTTTAAAAAAAAAAAAACTACAGTACTGTGTAACAAGCCACCCCAAAGCTCAGTAGTTTAAAGGAACAATAATTTTTTACAGCTCACACATGACCGTAAGTCAGCTGGGGCTTGGTTTATCTAGGCTGGGCTCAGCTGTGGTAGAAGTGCTTTTAGCGTGCTGTATCTGAAGAGATTCTGCGTTATGGGACAGGTCAGCTGAGGTGATTGCAGCTGCAGGGTGAAAGTCCAGCTTGCTCAAATTTTTTTTCCTGTTTTATTCTGCAACTCAGGCTAAAGGGGCAGCTATGACTTGGATGTGCTTCTCATGACAATGACAGACATAAGGAGGCAAGTAAAAACTCATGAGCCTCAAGGCCAAGGCTAGAAATGGCATATTGGTACTTCCACCTACCTGACATTGGACAAAGCCAGGGCTGAGTCCCAAATCAAAGAGAAAAGTGTACTATGGATCAAAGAGGCAATCACAAGGTGAAGAAAAAGGAGAGGTGAAGAAATAGAGCCAGCAATTCATTCTTCTTTCTAAAACATTGCTTTCTAAGTACACTCTGATTTGAAAATCTGAGATCAGGTACATTGCTTGGACAGTAAAATAAATTCACCTTTCTTCCTTCCATTTATCCTTCTGTTTATCCATCCTTCTGACAAACCTTGAAAGCCTACTAGGCGAAACAAACTATAGGCACTGGAAATGCAAAATTATTAAAAAATGTTCTCTGTCCTTCAGGTAAGAAATAAACAATATCTTCACAGCATATGAGACTTTTCACACAATAAAGAGAGTACACTGGAATAACTTTTCTGGATGTTAGTTTGAAATATAAATCAGAATTTTTTTTTAAAAAAGGACTTATCATTTGATATAACTTTTCACCTCAACATTCAGTTAACAAAATAACTGAATAAATATACCCAGGTGTACATACAAGGATATGGAACAAATATTGTTTAAAAGAGCAAATATCAGGGTGCCTGGCTGGCTCAACCAGAAGAACATGCAACTCTTGATCTCGAGATTGTACATTTGAGCCCCATGTTGGCTATAGAGATTACTTAAAAATAAAATCTTAAAAAAAATGAAAAGAAGAGAAGACTATGGAAACAAACTGAGGGTTCTAGAGGGGACAGGGGTGGAGGGATGAGTTAGCCTGGTGATGGGTATTAAAGAGGGCATGTACTGAATGGAGCCCTGGGTGTTACATGTAAACAATGAATCATGGAACACTACATCAAAAACTAATGATGTAATGTAGGGTGATTAACATAACATAATAAAAAAAAGAAAAAAAAAGAAACAGAACTTGAATTATAGTTTGATTAGAACTAAAACATAAAAATTAAGGTTGCCATAACACATAAGCAAACAATTAAAATACAATGTAATTTAGTTCGTAACATTTGCTATATACCAAATACAAAGAAACTAATTCTCTGGGATGGACCAGTCCTATGGAAACCTTACAGAGGAGACTATTAGAGCTAAACGTGGAAGGATGTGTGGGAGCTTGCCCAGAGAAGAAAGGACAGTGAGACTGTGTCTTCCTGGTAGAAGGGAATTTTTTGTAGAAATAATGAGCAGTTAAGGGTATATAAAGGAATTCCCATCATTATTCAAAAGCCTTAAAGAGACTGAAGGACTAAGGAAGATCTGAGCTACTTATGAAATTCTTACTACCAAAATCTTTACTAAAGTCAATGCATTTTCTAATACATGAAGTACCAATGAAGGAAAAGACAGCATGTTTTACTAAGTAGATTTAGGCTATTGAGGAAAGAGTTGTAAATCAAGTGTTTACTTCCTTGTGGTCCTTAATTAAATGTTTGATTCAGCATTGAAAATGTTAGGTAGCTACTGAAAAGACTGTTGATTTGAATGTTTTATATTTGAAAATGACAAGTCTCTCATAATCAAGACATTTCTTCTTGGGAAAGGCAGGATAGAGTTTTTCAAAACCATTGAGAGGATATAGTCCATTTACTGATTTCCATTTCTGGACTTGATTTATAACCATATGATTTCATCAAATTCAAGCTTGAGAGAAGAATTTCTGCGAGGCAGATATTTTAGACCAGTCCAGATTGCTGGGTATCATCAAATTTCAGGATTGTTATATTTTCCAGCAACTATCCTATTCATCCACACTTTGCATGTACTCACTAGTTTTTTTCTTTTTTTTCCTAGAGCTTTTATAGGTGATTATATTTTCTTCTGTTACTATATAAACTTAAACTTTTAAAAAAGACATCTAGTTTTTCATAAACTCAAGCATGTTTTGCTTCTTTCTTCAATCAATAACATTTATGCAAAGAGTATGATCTCAAAGGCAAAGTTTAAATTGTGCTATAAAATTTTTGACACAAATCCTTTTAATTCTAGACCATTTATATTTGATTTGTCTCATTATTTTGTGTATATATCTTATCTCTCCTTGCAAAAGATTTGTCATTTCCTTCAGTGTAGCAACTGGAGCACACAATTATTTTGTATTTTTGTCCCATTCCCTACCCCCACTCACAGACATATATAGCATTAAGCTATGCAATTTGGTGAAGTTGGTGAATTTAGAGAAACTCATGCATACTCTATTCTTCCTGCTCTTCTAAAATGTTTGTCTACATACTTTGCATTTTCAACTTTTTAAAAATCTTTTTATCATTTTATTTTTTTCCATTGTGGCAAGTGTACTGTTTAATCTCCATCCCCTATTCGCCCATCTCCCCTCCCACCTCTCCTCTGGTAGTCCTCAGTTTGTTCTCCATTGTTAAGAGTCTGTTTCTTGGTTTGTCTCTCTCTTTTATTTTTCCTTTGCTTGTTTGTTATTTCTTAAATTCCACATATGAATAAGATCATATGGTATTTGTCCTTCTCTGACTGACGTATTTCGCTTAGCATTATAGTCTCTAGCTCCATCCAAGTCATTGCAAATGGCAAGATTCCATTTTTCTTTATGGCTGAGGAATATTCCATTATATATATATTCCATTACATTAACTATATGAAATTCTCGAACTACTTATGAAATTCTTACTACCAAAATCTTTACCAAAGTCAATGCATTTTCTAATACAGGAAGTACCAATGAAGGAAAAGATACCATGTTTTACTAAGTAGATTTATGCTATTGAGGAAAGAGTTGTAAATCAAGTTGTAAATCAAGATATATATACACCATATACATACCATAGTTTGGCTATTATAAGTAATGCTGCAATAAACATAGGGGTGCATGTCTCCCTTTGAATTAGTGGTTTGGGTAAATACCCATTAGGGCAATTGCTAGACTGTAAGATAGTTCTATTTTTAATTTTTTGAGGAAATTCTATACTGTTTTCCACAGTGGCTGCACCAGTTTGTGTTCTAACTAAGAGTGCATGAGGGTTACTTTTTCCCCACATACTCGCCAACACTTGTTGTTCCTTGTGTTGTTGATTTTAGCCATTCTGACAAGTGTGAGGGGATATCTCATTGTGGTTTTCGTTTGATTTACATTTCTCAACATTTTCAACTTCTTAATAAAGTTTTCAACTTCAATTCCTATAGGAAAAATCATTTGCCAGGTACATTTGCACCTAAATCTTATGATATTCCTCAACAGAAAGATGACTTTTGAGGGAAATATGTAAAAAGAGCCTGAAATAAAATAGAACACAAACACAGACATGCAAAGTAATTTAAAGTTCCTTCTTTAAATGGCTTTTTAATTACCTCTGTATTTCACTTGTTTCTGATTCTCTTTAGAGCAACAGTTTCTAATTTTTGCTGGACATAAGAATCATTTGAGATGCGATTAAAAAATACCCATATTCAAGCCTCACCCCAAGCAAAAGAATCTGAATCCATATGCAAGGAAGCCCCTAGCATGAATAATTTACACATCTCCTAAGCCAATTCTAAAAGGAAATTGTAGGGGTCAAAGTCATAATTACTGAATTAGACTTTCCCAAAAATTAAAAAAAAAAGATTTTAACTTATTCAAAGAAAATGAACAGATATTTAAAATAATTTTAGGATCAACTCAATCCAATAAATATGTTGAGATTGCCAATTAAGCACAAGGTACACAGTGAGTCAACAGGAACTTTAAGAGCAGGGTTTCCAGTATTATCATTCCGAAGAAAAGTCTATCTGTTCAGCCTTATCAGTCCACTTGTTCTCTCAACTTAGGGCCATAACACCCAGACTTCCTCAGTTGTCTGATTCTCTTAAATTTAAACAAAAAGGCTGAATCCACCAGATGTTCTGTTCTCAGAGTAACCAGGTGATCTGGCATCAGACAGCCTCCATGAAAGATGAACTGGTAGCCTGCCAAAGCAACTCCTCCTCCTAGAGTCCTTTTCAAAAGGTTAAAATCATAGCAGAGCTGAAACAATACTGCTAACTCTAACAAAACAGTCAGAAACAAACCCAAGAAGGAAACTGGGCTCCCAATTTCAGATCTTGACCTCTGTACAATTTTATTCAATGTGAACCCTTGTACTTTTCCTTTTCCAATGCTCCTTCTTCTGAGATGATATGCCCTCTGGCTTCAGATTACAAAAAACAAAAACAAAAACACCTTTTTTTATGACCGAATGTTTTCTCTAAGTTTTATCTATTTCTTCGAAATCTCTTAAATGCTATGGTTATTTCAACTAGTAATTGTGTTTTTACATCATCTCTGAGAATGGCACACAGTTCAGAGAAAAACAGCCAAAGTAGTTCAGTGTTTTTGGCTTATTGTTTGAATATCTGAAAGCATTGCAGCTGGAAAGAATTCCATTAATTTGTGGCTAGCACCGATACATCAGCCTTAAGAGCTTCCAAGTAAACACAGGGAAATTGGCATTGCTATCTTGTGACATTTCTTGTGGCAAGAAGCAAAGAACAGAGTGGTACAGAGTTCTCCAAGAAGGAAACGTTAACCCAGATGTGAACAAGACAATGAATGAATTGTTCATTGGAACTTTTCAACCTTTCAGCTGTGAGCGGCAATTATAATCACCAAAGCATCCAAACACTCAAAGGAGACTTAAACCTGAAAATTACCCATCATGGCGCAGGCACAATTATGTCTCCATAGCTCCATGAAGTATAGGAGTCCAAATTTAACTTAGACACTTAAAAAAATTAAACTTCTCTTTAGAGGAAACCCAGAAAAGCATGTGGTCACGTGTAACACGTGCGTGCGTGCACACGTGTGCGCACATACACACACCCTACATTTAAAAACAATTGGCATTTATCTTCAAGAATCAAATCTTCATACTTATTGCATAACACTCCTTTCACTTCTAATCAGAAAGGCAATCTTTCTTCTAATATAGTAAATATAATTTATTTGCAAATCTACCAGAAAGGATTACAGCAGGCTATTTTAGGCCTCTGACTTCAGAGTTGTGTAGTATCATAACTTTTTTTGCTCTGCCAACAGACAGAAGTGTTTGTGTTTTCTTTGCCTAGATGCTAAAGTTCTAAATCATGCATTTTATTAACTATCTTAAATTATTTTAAACAGTGACCAGATAATTAGATGATCTCTATTTTGAAGTGTGCAATTACACTTTTGCTCTCTTACAGTTTCTCAATTATGTAAACCCCAAATCAGATTGCTTTAATGCCCCTCCTAACTGGTTATGTTTCTGCATCATTAATAGTTCAGCCAAAGTGTTCCTTCCCATGTGCCATAAGGAAGGTCATTTCTGGTAAAATTTAATCAACAATGTAAATGAAATTATTTTAATATCATTTGTCTACATATTCCATAGAAATCTCTCTGATGTAACATTGACACATATAATAAAACAACAACAACAACAATAACACTTGATTGACTGTATTATCTATCTATCCTCTGGAAACTGTTCTAAAGTTATTAACTGTTAAAAAAATCAAGTGTATAAAACATCTTTACTGATTTTGACCAACTGAATGTATCTACAAATTATTTTAGAAATGATTTTAGACATGAATAAAGAGATAACATAAAATATATTAAAATAGAATGTTCAATAAAATGAAAGGAATGAGCTTTTAGAAAAAATGAAAGAAAATGACTACCACAAATATTATAGCTTAGGGAACAGCCAATGAATCTTAATTCTTTTTTTTTCTTTTTATTTATTTTATAATTTTTTATTGTTATGTTAATCACCATACAGTACATCATTAGTTTTTGGTGTAGTGTTCCGTGATTCATTGTTTGTGCATAACACCCAGTGCTCCATGCAGAACGTGCCCCCCTTAATACCCATCACCAGGCTAACCCCTTCTTGCAACCCCATCCCCTCTAGAACCCTCAGTTTTTCAGAGTCCATCATCTCTCATGGTTCGTCTACCCCTCCAATTTCCCCCCCTTCATTCTTCCCCTCATATCTTCTTCTTTTTTTTTAATTAACATATAATGTATTATTTGTTTCAAAGGTATAGATCTGTGATTCAACAGTCTTGCACAATTCACAGCGCTCACCATAGCACAT
>NC_138378.1:29103386-29130787 GCF_054177405.1 Leptonychotes weddellii | reverse complement strand
AAAAAAAAATTTTATAAAAGGAATTGATAAGAAGTTGTTTGAAAAAAGAAAAGAGGATTAAAAAAAAAAGAAAAAAGGGAGAATGTGATCAGGCAGGAGAGTAGAACAAAACCATACACTAGAGATTTAGGGTATATTTTGATCTGTTAGAAACTATCTCAAAATTTTAAAGAGAGAACAACTTATATATATATGCCAAAAATACGGGTAACTACCATGAAGGGATAGAATGACTCTAAAAATGAAAAATAAAAATGTTTTTTTAAAAAGGGATTGATAAGATGTTGGTTGAAAAAGGGAAAAAGAAAATTAAAAAAAAAAAGTTAAAAAAAAATTAACTTTGAAAGACTAAAGAATCATGGTAAAAAAGCCATGGATTCTATCTGTATTATTCCCCTAGCGCTGGAGTTCTGCCGTTCCCATTGATGGGTAAACTTGGTCTTGGCTGGCTATTCTCACTGATCTTCTGGGGGAGGGTCTTGTTGCCGTGGTGGAGTCTTTGCTGGAGGCAGAATTGCCCCGCCCTTGCTGGTCTGGGCTAAGTAATCTGCTCGGGTTTGCTCTCGGGAGCTTTTGTTCCCTGCAAGCTTTCCGTACAGCTTTGGAGGCCGAGAGTCAAAATGGCAGCCTCCCAATCTCTGCCCCGGAGGAGCTGAGAACTCGGGGTCCTGCTCCTCAGTGAGCCCCCAGAGAAAAGCCGTCAGTCACTCCCATCTCCCCGGTTTCTGGCCGCACTCCGTGCTCACCTGGCCTGTGACTGAGTGTTTCTATCTCTGGCTCCCAACCCCGTGTGGATCTCCAAACCCAGCAGATCCCTGTGGTGCGCTCCCATGCCGCTCCTCCCAGGGGAGGAAGGGGAGTCTTCCCGGATCTGCCGCTTGTTGGGTCCCTGCTGGAGGAGCAGTGGCCCGACTGTGCCGCAGATCACAGTTTATGGCAACCCGGAGCTGAGAGCCCACGCCTCGGCTCTGTCTCTGCAGCCTGCTTCCCTGCTCCAATACCTGGGAGCTCTGCCGCACTCAGGCACTCCTGGCCTTTCTGTGACCCCGAGGGTCCTGAGACCACACTGTCCTGCGAGGGTTCCACCCCACGCTTAGCCACCAGAGTGACGTCCCTCAGCGGAGCAGACTTCTAAAAGTTCCGATTTTGTGCTCCGCGGCTCTATCACGTGCCAGAAGCGGCCTACAGAGGCCCCTCCCCCACCATCTATCCCCCCGAATATCGCCTGGGATTCACTTCTCCGCACATCCTACCTTCCAGAAAGTGGTCCCTTTTCTGTTCAGAGAGTTGTTGCTATTCTTTTCTTCGATCTCCTGTTGAGTTTGTAGGTGTTCAGAATGGTTTGATCCCTATCCAGCTGAATTCCTGGGACCAGACGAAATCCAGGTCTCCTACTCCTCCATCTTGCTCCGCCCCTCTGAATCTTAATTCTTGTAAGTCAGAGCATAATAACTGATTCTGATAATATCTAATACATTATTACTTTGTTTTAAAACAACTTTTTATGCACAAGTTCCTAGTTATAAACACAATACCATAAGGGCTTTGGCCCATAAATATTTCTATAATATTGCTCTTCTAAGGAAAACAGAATGAAAATCTGAATAAATTGCCTATCTTATAATATTATCGTATACTAATTCAAAGCTATAGGCACAAATCATTCTACCTTATTTTTATGAGGAAGAACCTGACCATGGTAAAAGAATTCTCTGTACTGTTTTCTTCAAATTTTGCTTTGGAAAAAACAAAATACTTCTTGATATTAAATGTGGCAAGCCCATATGAATGTGATGGTAAATCAAATAACTATGCGTCCAATCCTTTAACATGCAATTAATAAAATATTATTTGTGGAAGAGATTTCATGCTCAATAAGTTTTATGGGTGAAGTCTTAGGTCTGAATTTTATAAATTAGACATGATATTTGTGTCAGAACAATGTTCAAATAATGGATGGCTATTGCAATTTAGGAATCATGAGAACCAACATTTCCAAAATTCTATGGCATACTGAAAATCCCATTATTTCCAAAAACTAAACCTATGTGCCAGAGGAAACATTGTGCTAATGGTGGATTTCTTTTTATGATCCTTTCATAAATAGTGAATATTGGTTTTTGTGTACAAATCATAACACATATTATGGATTTTCATCTCAAAAATTTAATATAAAATATAGCTTATGATTATTAGAAATTAAAATATTTTCCTCTTGGGCGCCTGGGTGGCTCAGTTGGTTAAGCGACTGCCTTCGGCTCAGGTCAGGATCCCAGGGTCCTGGGATCGAGTCCCACATCGGGCTCCCGGCTCAGCGGGGAGCCTGCTTCTCCCTCTGACCCTCTCCTCTCTCATGCTGTTTCTCTCTTGCTCGCTCTCTAATAAATAAATAAATAAAAATCTTTAAAAAAAATAAAATATTTTCCTCTTGACATTTTGTAGGAAGTGAACCTCCCTCGTATGTCTTTCCACAAGAGTGTAGTCAAAGATATAGTCTAAGGCAGTAATTTTCAAACTTCTGACTGGTGGCCAACACCCCCCCCCCAAAAAAAACCCTAAAAAACACTGCATTTTATTTTGGGTCTGGGTACATGCATACATGCATATATATATAATTGAAACATAAGTTTAAGAAAGTAATACTTCCCCTTACTACTAGTGCTGCTCTTATATTTTCTATTCCACTCCATTTATTACTATTATCAGTTATTCTGTTTTATTTTTGCATGCTGATTATGACCCATAATATTAATTTTATGAACCATCCATGGTTCCCCACCCAGAGTTTAGAAAACACTCTCTAAGAAGAATTTTGCCCATGTCTACCTCTGTGATAGGGGAGGGAAGGTCTTCTGTACACCCTTATGTCCCTGTCAGGCACTCCATTATGTTCAGGACCCCAAAAAGTCTAGGCCCTTGACAAAATCTACAATCTAGACCCTTGACAGAAAATACAAGTGGAAAATCACTGTTGTTCAATATATAAAATCTTGTAAGAAGCTACATTTGTGGAGATTATCTGAAGGACAGGCAGACAATTCATGTGAATGGATAATCTTTGACATCTACCTCTGAATTAAGCCACACCAATAAAATTCATAAAGTGGTTTTCATCAAGGATCCATCAGCATATCCCTCTGAGAGACACTGAGAGAATCAAGTATCAGGGAGAAGTGTGTCTAATCTAGGGATGCTCTGGTCCAAAGCACCTCACACTTTGATGTGCACAAATACCCAGGAGAATCTTGTTAAAGTGCTGATTCTGGTTCAAAAGGGCTGCAGTAAACCCTGAGATTCTGCATTTTTAAAAGCTCCAAGGTGAGGCCAGTGCTGTTGGTACAAGAAGCACACTTGGGGCAATAAAGGTCCATATGAGATGATGTTATTCCTAAAATTGGGCATTCTAATTTTTGGGGAGCTCTTGAGATAATTATTTTTGGACATTTATCAGGAAAAACTGTTCTTTTCTTGATCAATTGCTTTGTATTTGGGAGAAAAAGTTACATTTTACTAAATTAGACTTATTCCTGGATCATGTTATAAACATACCATTGATTGTCATTTCTTTTCTTTCTCAATTATTACCAATTTATATTTTGATTCTGTCTCTCAGTTGCATATATTGTTAAGAATTATTTTGTATATTTTTAAATAAAACTTCAATGGCATAACATTGTTCAAGATTCTAGGATTTAGGGGAGAGCTGAGTCAGTGTCACAGATCCATGGTCTGTGCTCCAGCAACTTTCTGAATGGTGCTTCTCACCAGCACTTAGTACTGCTAAACTTTTCATGAATGCCAAGTGAGAACCCCTTTGACAGAGCTTGCCACCTAGCCTGTACCCAATATTAGAGCCTTGAGCTTCTACAGTGTAAGAAGGAATATGGAATAAAGAACCTCACTCTTCTTCACGTGAGGATGTTGGGCATTCAATGTAACTAGTTTGAGATCCCCATTTCCCAAACACCAGAATGGGAAAACATCCCTTCCTCTACTGGATTTTCAAATGAAAGCTAGGCAAAAATTATGCATGCCTTTAGTCCAGGACATGAAAAAACATGAATCAATATATTTATTACAATGGTAATTGCTCTGTTTATAATTTTCTGCACAAAGAATTAAATTTAAAATGAACTTTAAATTGAGTCTGAATTGATGGCAAGTATCAAGACTCGTAAGTTTTCATTTTAACAATAAATAAGAGGTATACTATTAGGGAAAAGAACAGAGGAAGAAATTATTTCTAGACACAAACCTCAGTGACATCTTAAATTCACGACCTATCTTTTAGGTACAAAACTAAAAGATATTTCTATAAGTGAAACGTATGTCAGCCATGTTTCTGTTCTTTAAAAAGAAAAAGCATATTAGAAGGCACTTGTGGGAATTATGAAATAGTCTTTTGAGTATACTTTGTGTAAGTCAGATCAACATTAGAGAGATACTACCAAGAATGTGACTTTAAAGAAAAAAAATAATATGGCCAGCCTATCCTTTTTAACTTGAAAAAGGGAATATTCAAAGGAAACTAAAAAGGTTTTATTATCTGAAGAGCTGTCCCCATAATGATTGGCAAGCAGTTGATCCTATTCCCCATGGAAGGTAATGGGAAACAGAATTAGAAACAAAAAATTATTTATCCCGGTGGAAATGGATGGAAACAAGCTGCTGGACTCATATCTTCTGTGAATGGACAATCTACAGGCTGGACTCTTCTCTTCATTAGCATAATGGGGCCATGACATTAGCAACCAAGATGCCCTTGAGAATACTTCTCCATTTCCATTTCTGCCAAAGAAGGAAGTTGGACTCAATATATAAGACTTGACATTCCAGATAAGATACCACCTGAAGTTCAACAATTCAATGTAGACTAGATCAGCAACTCTCAGAGAATTAGGTTTTTGTTTTGTATCTGTTTTAATCTAGCAACATCTCATATTTCATATCACTTATACACACACACACACGTGCAATGTGCACGTGCACCAACATAGCCAAAATGAAACAACACTTTCCACATAACTTAAGAAAACTTTTTAAATGTTCTCCATCTATTTCCTAATCTGTAAAATGAGGGTGTTGGATTAGATCAGATCACCTTTACAATCTCTTCTAGCTCTAATGATATATCAACTAAGTGACCTCAGAACAGGAAGTATGTGGGGAAAGATGCATGTGGTTCTTAAAGTTAGGACTCCATGAGCACTCCAGTGAAATATCATAATGGCCCTATTTTGACATCTCTAAAACTCTCCCTGGTCCTTAAGCCCAGTGAATATTGCATAGTAATGCTTTATTTTGTCAAAGTAGACAAGGTCTTTTGAAGCTTAAGCTTAGAATTCCCACCACCACTTCCACTGCATTCTTTTGGCCAAAACAAGTCACAAAGTCAACCCAGACTTAAGGGGTAAGAAAATATCTCTTGATGCATGGAGACACCAGTGCATATTGCAAAGAAAGAGCTTGGATACAGGGAAGGGTGGAGAATCAGGGATATTTTTGCAATCAATCCATGCATTATGTAGCCATTACCAAAAAAATCTGCATACTGCTAATAAATGTCTTTATCTTCATTAGTGTGGCTTTCAACCTCATTTTTTAAAACCAGAAGGACCCACATTCCATTTCAAATACTCGTATATGTATAGTTATAAATTACGCCAATAGCCCAACTCGTGGACACATTTCCTTTTACTGTTCAAATTATGTAAGCTCAACTAGTATTCAGCTCAACCCTGAATCCCCACAGTATTCCCCACTCCAGCCAATTACAGTATTCCCCACATATTCCCCACCTCTTGACTATTGGGGATGATGAAGTAAAAATCATCAAATCTTACTGCAATCTAGGCAAAGAGATCTATAGCTGGGCCATTTCAAGATCTCATTCACCTGGAAAATTAATGGTCAGCCAAGGGGTGTGGGAAGGAGTAGTAAGGGAATTGTTCTAAGCTCCACTTTGATTTCTGTAAGGACTCCTGTGTTTTCTTTAACCTCACATACTCACTGGCATCTGTAAGACAAATCTTCCACTTTTCTTTTTGAATTAAAAATTAAAGTTCCTAGGGGAAATTATGCAATGGGAAACTGACACTTCAATAAACTTGGCTTACACATTTTATTGATTATGGTAAATCTAATTATTGCAATAAATCCTGGGAAAACCAAAAAAATATTATCCTTTTCATGCTCCAGTGGTATATATTCCTTTCTATTAGTGTAATACCTACTTACCTGATTAGAATCTACTTCCTCAAAAGTAATAAATAAATCAAGGAGTCATTTTAAACTAAGTTTGCCTCAGTTGTCTTGCAAAATCTTAACTTTTTACTATTTTTGTGGAATGATGGACACGAAATATGACTCCACTTTTAAGTACTCAAATAAGCCTTAAAGTTTTATTAAAATATAATGCACGAACACTTTAAAAGGAAAAATCTAATTACATAATTGCTGCTACTTAGAATTCTGGATTCTGGCTTCTTTTTTCTTTTACTATTTTTTGTGGATTTTTTTAATTAAAAATACTTAAGTTGTGCCTAATGTGAATCTTATTTTCTTTGTTGCAATCGCTTTGGGCTCAGTGACCTGTGAAAAGTCAGACCCTTGGACTTAGAAAGCTTCATTTCACTTCTTATCCTGGGACTGGCTGATGTGTGATTTCTCTGCCCTCTGGCCTGTGTCTCTCCCACTGCTCCTCATCTTCCCGCAGGTCACATCAAGAGGCCATGCCCTGAGGTTGGGAAATAAGGCTGACAAACAAGGTCCACCAGAGGTGAGGAGACCCCTTTCATTCACCAGTATTGGAGGTTTAATCTGCTCTAAGATGCAAATCCTTATCTTTGAAACACAAATAATTTACTTCCTTTCCTCTTTTTTTTTTCTGAAATAAAATTTAAAAAACACACTGGAAGTCAATTTTATTGACTCTTTGACAACCAAAGCAAGCAAGAAAACCCTCCAAGCTATTCTAGATACCTAGATGTAGAAGGTCAAAAATAAGTATTTAACTGAAACCTCTTCCAAGGCAAATATCTATATAGTACAGGTCACTGATTCTAGATTCAGTTAAGATAACTTTGACACTTCTTTAGTCCCTCAAACTTTCTACCCCATATAATGCTGCTTTTATCTGTTTCTCAAAGATGCATTTTTCAATAAGGTGAATAATAAGAAATAAGTGAGAGCAAGTTGAAGCAGAATATAAGGCATGGGATACATTTGTATTATATACATGCAATAAGGTGTAGTAGAGAGTCTAAAACCATAAATAGACCCCATTCCTAGGTCAGCAACTTATAAAAAAGTTACAGCATTTCTGAACCTCAGTTTACTCATCCATGGGAAGATAATAATAACACACATGAGTATAAAATAATGAGAAAAGCACTTTGTATTTTTTATACTGTAGTAAAGAGTATAAAGATGTTATCCTGTTGGAATTGTGAGGTGTTATGAGCCCAACACAAAGGACCTGACAATGGAGGATAATTTAAAATGGCACAACAGCAACTGTGGCCATGGAGGCATACTTCACTCTCCAAAGTCAAGATAAAACAAACTCTTTTTCTGTCTATTATGAAAATACTGACTTATGTATGGGTTGGATTCTTCAAAGAAATTATAGAAGTCACTCAATACTCAGTTTGATTTTGGAGGGATCAGAGGGGTAAAGAAGTGGATCTTGGCCAATATCATTCTAGTTAAAGGAAAAATAAATGAGTAATCATATCTCCCAATGAAATGGCAAAATAGGCTGCAAGTCTCACATATTGGTTTTTGATTATTTTTAATTAGCATCTATCATCTGGTATGTAAAAAGATTATTTTTTTTTAAAGATTTTATTTATTTATTTGACAGAGAGAGACACAGCGAGAGAGGGAACACAAGCAGGGGGAGTGGGAGAGGGAGAAGCAGGCTTCCCGCAGAGCAGGGAGCCCGATGCAGGGCTCCATCCCAGGACCTTGGGATCATGACCCGAGCCGAAGGCAGACGCTTAATGACTGAGCCACCCAGGCGCCCTGTAAAAAGATTCTTAATAAATATTTTGGACAAATTAACACCCAATGCTAAATATTCTGTGTTTTTTAATGGTAATTTCTATTAATATTTTTCTCTATTAATCTTCTTCTCTTTTCCACTTTTCACATTCTTAAAGCAGGACCATTTTTGAGACTCTCATAATTCCTACAGGTTAAAAGTTGTGCCACATTTATTCCTTTGTAAGGTGCTACAAGCATAACTATAAAAAACTGTTGTCTTCATAATTCAGAATTCCAGAATGCATACTGGATATGGTACAGTGCTAGCGAAATATTCTGCAGTTGTCATAACTGGATGTTGGCTTTTTTTTTATTATGTTCAATTAGCCAACATTAGTTTTTGACATAGTGTTCAATGATTCATTAGTTGTGTATAACACCCAGTGCCCTCCTTAATACCCATCACCTGGTTACCCCATCTCCCCACCCCCCTCCCTTCTGTAACCCTCAGTTTGGTTCCCAGAGTCCAGAGTCTCATGGTTTGTCTCCCTCTCTGATTTCTTCCCATTCAGTATTCCCTCCCTTCCCCTATGGTTCTCTGTGCTATTCCTTATGTTCCACATATGAGTGAAACAATATAATAATTGTCTTTCTCTGCTTGACTTATTTCACTTGGCATAATCCCCACCAGTTCTATCCATGTTGATGCAAATGGTGGGTTTTAATCCTTTCTGATGGCTAATATTCCATTGTATATATGAACCACATCTTCTTTATCCACTCATATGTTGAAGGACATCTCAGCTCCTTCCACAGTTTGGCTATTGTGGACATTGTTGCTATGAACATTGGGGTGCATGTAGCCTTTCTTTTCACTACATCTGTATCTTTGGGGTAAATACCTAGTAGTGCAACTGCTGGGTATAAGGCAGCTCTATTTTTAACTTCTTGAGGAATACTGTCCTCCAGAGTGGCTGTACCAGCTTGCATTCCCACCAACAGTGTAGGAGGGTTCCCCTTTCTCTGCATCTTCACCAACATCTATCGTTTCCTGACTTGTTAATTTAGCCATTCTGACTGGTGTAAAGTGATATCTCATTGTGGTTTTGATTTGTATTTCCCTGATGGCTACTGATGTGGAACATTTTTTCATGTGTCTGTAAGCCATTTGTATGTCTTCTTTGGAGAAGTATCTGTTCATATCTTCTGCCCATTTCTTGACTGGATTATTTGTTTTTTGGGTGTTGAATTTGAGAAGTTCTTTATAGATCTTGGATCCCAACCCTTTATCTGTAAAGTCATTTGCAAATATGTTCTCCCATTCTGTGGGTTGCTGCTTAGTTTTGTTGATTGTTTCCTTTGCTGTGCAAAAGCTTTTTATCTTGATGAAGTCCCAAAAGTTCATTTTTGCTTTTGTTTCCCTTGCCTTTAGAGACATGTCTTGAAAGAGGTCACTGTGGCCAACGTTGAAGAGGTTACTGCCTATGTTCTCCTCTAGGATTTTGATGGATTCCTGTCTCACATTTAGGTCTTTCGTCCATTTTTTTTAAAAGATTTTATTTATTCATTTGAGAGAGAGAGAGAGAGCATGAGCAGGGAAGTGGGGCACAGAGAGAGGGAGAAGCAGGCTCCCCACTGAAGAGGGAGCCTAGACACAAGGGGCTCAATCCCTGGGATCATGACCTAAGCTGAAGGCAGATGCTTAACTGACTGAACCACCCAAGTGCCCCTGGATGTTGGCGTAGAAGAGGAAATTAAATGTCCCTCTGAAGATTAAGATGAGATGACAGTCAAAAGCCAATGTCAAATGTATTTTTTAATTACTTATACTCTAATGTAAATGGAAAAACAGAAGTTCCACTAATTTCCATATTCATATGGATGATAAAACACAAATTTGAGATGACATTTAAAATCAGGAGGAAGCCTAAGTCTTTGCTAGAAATAAATGATTGTCTAGAATGAGGCTTTGTCAACATACCTATCAGTGCATCTTTTCCCTCAGTTGCCTTGCTAATCGCAGATACTATTAATGCTATTTGAATTTTATATTTCTCTTCTTATGATATTTTCTGTAACACCACATTTGTCCTACTCCTTGGATAATTGGTCATGCAGCTGATCTTATTGTGACCTGGAATACCAGGTTTTCAAATCTAAGTCTGGAGTACCAGTATCCCTATGTCCCTCAGACATTGTCCCACTGACCATAAGATGCCATCATAATTCATTCAATCATTATTATGAAGCATATAACCCAGAAATGAATAGCACACAACCCAGACTAAAATATATCACAATAACTGTGTCACGGCGCCATCAGTGAACACTCTATGGTCCCTTCTGTGTGAATGCTATTGCTCATTTCTTGGAACTAACTAGTAAAATGACTTAATAAAACTTTCATGGCAGAAACAAACAAAATACTAGCCACAGCATTTCGACTAAATTGCCCTAATGTATCACTGACAAAAGCTTGTTAGTCTTGAAATCCAATTTATCTGTTCAAATCCAATTTATCTGTTCAAATCCATTTGCTCCTCTTTGTGCAGAGTTCTTTTTGAAGTTCTTTGGAGGTCTGGAACTAGAGGAAACAGCAGTACTTGGAGGAGTAGGATAATAACTCTCTAAGTAACCAATTACATCTCTGGCATTACTGAAATAAATTTTTTCTTGGTGAAGACTTAAGAAACCTTGTGTGAGTGATGAAGCTAATGTTTCTGTTCTGTGAAATCATGCTAAAGGACATGTCTAGATGGTGGCTCTTATCCCCAGCACTCAGCTTCCATGCCTTTCGTGGCAGGTCTTCTCTTTCAGTTCCATTGTTTTGCTTCCACATTAACTGTTGGCCACAGAACAAGCTGAGAAAAACAAAAGCCATAAGACTCCATGTAGTGGCATTTCTGTGTGTGTGGAGTTAACTGCCTCCAGTCTGTATGTTAGGTTGGCCATAGGCTATCTGGTATCTCTACCATGCCTGAGGAAATGGTGACTTTTCTCAGAAATAGCTTCTGATGAGGAAAGAGAGGCCATGACCTCCCATTAATTCATTCCAAGATCTTGAAGTGATCATTTAACTTCTTCTTAACGTCTTATTTTCTATTTTCTGTTTGAAAAACAGAAAATAAATACATTTCCTCCAGCCCATGTGCTGGACTGTTCTGAAGTTTGATTGAGTTATGGAAAGTGTCTTGGAAATTATAAAGATTTATGTAAATGATAGATATGAAAATAACACCTGGTCATATTCATTTCCTGCCAATATTATATTTAGTCTTATTACAAATGGGATTAGTCATATTCTGTGTAATGTTAAAAATCCTCTTAGAGGGGCGCCTGGGTGGCTCAGTTGGTTAAATGACTGCCTTCGGCTCAGGTCATGATCCTGGCGTCCCAGGATCGAGTCCCGCATCGGGCTCCCTGCTCAGCGGGAAGCCTGCTTCTCCCTCTGCTTGTGCTCTCTCTTTCTGACAAATAAGTAAATAAAATCTTTAAAAAATTTAAAAAAAAATCCTCTTAGAATTCACTGTATCAAAGAAGCAAGCCTTTTTTGACATGATGAAATTTCAACTAATTTGTATAGTTAACTTAAATCAGTCTTTACAACACACTTTTTTAAATATCTACAAATTAAATATTTCAACCTGGCTTTGTCTTTCTTTCTGCTCAATGCACCTAGACTAATATTTCTATTAGTCTAACATCCCATTCATTTTCCACAGAGTAGAATCCTTTTCAACTCATTCATATCCTAATGAAAGTTCAGTAGGTGATTTCTAAATCACATTTCTCTTTATCTATTCATCATTCTGTTTCCTCATTTTCCCTCATCCTTTCACACACATCTGCAGGATGGATCCAGCATTTTCTCACTTACATCTTGAAGCTCATTTCTCGGCAAAAGGTTTAGGGTCTCATTTCAGGTTCTGCATCTCAACCCCCTAGCCCCTTAACAGCTCCTGCTCCCCAACTGCCTAATTCATCTTCACACTCACATATAATATAAATTATATGCAACTTCATATGGAAGGTGCTTTCTGTCCTATATTTAACATTTAAGAAACCACATTTAAGTGATACTCCTCACTAATTAGTGAAATAAGACAAGTGATAAATTAAGGACTGAGTGGAGTGTCAGATGCAAGCATTGCCCTGGATCTCAGAGAGCAAGTGTGCATACTTATTCCCGTGCTATAGCAAAAGAGTACATATATTAAGAATGGTTATTTCACGTGTAAAGCTGCCCCTCAAGTTCTTGAAGCCATAAGAATATTTGACACATAGGTATTATATTAGTTATTTCCGTCACCTCCAATAAGAGGCAATTCGTGAAGTGTACTAACTAAACACCCAGGATCTTTTATATGCCTTGAATAGGAAACAGTATTGAGTCATCCAAGGTGCTTGATTTTGCAGTTTAGAGGCATCAGTTACTAAACTGCGGTGATATCAAGCATGTGCACAGGGAGAGCATATTGTTGAGTATTTTTATAAGGAATTAGTCAATGTAATTGCCAGCTGTAAAGAGACTGTTACACAACCTCATTATATGTTGTAAACACTTCATCACATAACATCTTTCCATGTCATAAATACATCATCAGAGACTATTATGTTCTCTAATGATGACTTCTTGGATTCATTCATCATACAAAAATGAATAAATGCCTAAGGAGAGCATAATCTGTGCAGTTTTTCATTGCTATGGTAACTCCATCTCTAGAATTTCTTATGATATCCTGTATAATTACATGTTACACAGCATGTAGATAAGTGTATTTGCTCTTTGTTCCTTATTCTTAACAACCACCTTAGCTAAAGCTAATAAAATCTGACCTGACCTATATAGTTTGTAAAAAATATATATATATATATATTTACAGAAAGAAGAGGAAGAGGAAATGAAGAAAGAAGAAGGGGGGAATAAGGAGAAGGAGGAGGAGGGAATAAAAAAGAACAGTTTAAAACTATTAAAATAATTGTGTTAACACAGCCCTATTTGTGTTTGTGTATACATGTGTTAATTCTTTCAGATATGTTTGACTTTAGACATGCTCTACAATTAAACTTACATAAGGCAATAGAACTGGTCATTCTCTGTGATTAGGGTTTTAATGTTAATTTTAATTTATTCTCTAGGACCACATGTTATATACGATCATTAATTCACAATTTCTACTTTTTTGCACTACTCCTTTCTAAATCCCATTTCTTAAGAGAATGGGATGGAGGAAAACACCTATAAAATAAAATAAGACTAAAGCAATGTTTTCCAATCTTGTTCTATGAAGCCATGCATTATTCTTGGGTCTCTAAAGCCTCCTAAAGATGACACTAGTGGGCCAAGCAGTCTCAACACCATCTCCTACCTCAACCACAGAAGCTCCATTTGTATCTGTTTTCTAATTTGGGTATTAGAGTATAAAATCCACTGAACTAAATAATACCCATGTTTCTTTGAGCTTTAAACTCCCATGATCTTTTATTTTTGTATGATTACCAGGGATTATCATGGGATGGTGGTAGCAGCAAGAGGAAATTTCAGGTGAGCCCTTGGCCTAGGTCTTCTATTCATTGATACCTATAAATCTAGACTTTTGATGTTATCACCAAGTGAAGTCATAGGTAGCCGTTGTATTTATGTGTGCCCAAGTCTAAGTGTTAATTTGTTAAACACAAACATTTAAACATCCCATAATTGCTGTGATCCTGAATTGGCACTGCCTCATTTTCAATTGTAGCAGGGATCTCAAACCATAGAGACTGATTATTCATTTCTTAACCTCTGAGGGGTTGTGATGATCACCCAGCAATATCTTGGCAAAATCAAAGTATGCCTTCTATCTTCAAGTCTAGGAAATCATCCAAAGGACTGTGAACTTCCTTAACTAATCAGATCATTCTCCAACAAAAACAGGGTTCTTCTTAGGGGCTGAGAACTGTACATATCACCTCACTAGGTTTATTCATTTAATCCTTTGAATGGTCTATTGTTAACTATTATTACTCCAATTTTCAGATGAGGAAGGTGAGATTTAGAGAGGCTAAACAAGCCAAAATCAAACATAGGAAGTGGCACTACCATTCAAACCCAGTCAGGCTGCTTCTACACATCAAGAGAGTAATTACCAAGTTCTATTTGTATGAATGTTAATATAAACTACTGCTCTTTCCCCTTTGGAACATATGGCAAATGGCCAAGATTTAAATAACCCACAAAAGGGGCAGTTTGCTTTTTGTTATTTATGTGCTTTTGTGTTAGTCCCTCTAATCGAGGATAGTAAAATGAAACAAAAAACTAAGTTTAAAATTAATTTTCTCAAGTTCATGAAAATAAGTAAGTATAAAAAACTTTAACTAAACATCCAAATGATGTTTTTGGTTAAGTTTGCAATTATTCAAACTTAAAACTGCACTAGTTATTTTGTAATTATATACATTTATATATATATGTATATATACATAGGTATATTTTTATGTGTATATATACACAAATATATACCAAAAAATTACCTACATATATACATATATAAATAAAATAACCTAATAACATAGCAAAATAATTTAAGGAAATTCATTTAGATGTAGCATGGAAACTTCTGAATAAAAATAATCAATATTCAGAATACAACAAAAAAAACAGCCCCAATTCAAAAATGGGCAAAAGATTGGAATAGACATTTTTCTCCAAAGACAATACACAAATGGTCAAATAAGCACATGAAAAGATGCTCAGTTTCAAAACAATCAAAGTCATATCATGCATCTTTTCTGACCACAATGCTATGAAACCAGAAATCAACCACAAGAAAAAATATGGAAAGAACACAAATACATGGAGGTTAAATAACATGCTATTAAACAATGAATGAGTCAACTATTAAATCAAACAAGAAATCAAAAATCACATGAGAACAAATGAGAATGAAAACACAAAGGTCCACAATCATTGGGATGCAGAAAATGTAGTTCTAAGAGGGAAGTTTATAGCCATACAGGTCTACATCAAGCAAGAAAAATCTCAAATAAACAATCTAACTTTATAACTAAAGGAGCTAGGAAAAGAAAAACAAACAAAATGCAAATGCAGAAAAAGGACAGAAATTAAAAAAATATATATCAGAGCAGAAATAAATGATATAGAAACTAAAAAGCAATAGAACAGATCAATGAAACCAGGAGCTAGTTCTTTGAAAAGATCAACACAACTGACAAACCTCTAGAAAAACTCACTTTAAAAAAAAAGAGAGGACCCATATAAACAAAATTACTAATGAAAGAAGAGGAATAACCACCAAAAGCACAGAAATACTAACAATTATAACAGAATATTATGAAAACTTATCTGCTACCAAACTGGGCAACTTAGAAGAAATGGATAAATACCTAAAAACATACAACCTACTAAAACTAAAACAGGAAGAAATAGAAGATGTAAACAAACCAACTACCTAGCAATGAAATTATATCAATAATCAAAAAATTCCCAAAAAACAGAAGTCCAGGACCAGATGGCTTCACAGGCAACTTCTAGCAAATATTTAAAGAAGAGTTAATGCCAATTCTTTTCAAACTATTCCAAAAAATACAAGAGGAAGAAAAACCTCCAAATTCATTCTATGAGGCCAGTATCACCCTGATACCAAAACAAGATAAAGACACCACAAAAAAAGAGAACTACAAGCCAGTATCTCTCAGGAATATAGATGCAAAAATTCTCAACAAATTATTATCAAACCAAATCCAACAATACATTAAAAAAAATCATACAACACAATCAAGTGGATTTATAACTGGGATGCATGGGTGATTCAATATTTGCAAAACAATGTGATACATCACATCAATAAGAGGAAGGATAAAAAAAGCATATGATCATTTCAATACATGCAGAAAAAGCATTTGACAAAGCACAACATCCATTCACGATAAAAACCCTCAACAAAGTAGGTCTAGAGGGAACATATCTCAACATAATAAAGGCCTCATATGAAAAACCCACATCCAACATCATACTCAATGTGAAAAACTGAGAGCTTTCCCCCTAAGGTTAGGAACAAGACAAAGATATCCACTCTCACCATTTTTATTAACATAGTCCAAGTCTGAGCCACAGCAATCCGCCAAGAAAAAGGAATAAAGGGCATCCAAGATGGTAAGGAAGAAGTAAAACTTTCACTATTTGCAGATGACATGATACTATGTATAAAAAACCCTAAATACTCCACCAAAAAACTAGTAGAACTGATAAATGATTTCAGGATATAAGATCAATGTACAGAAATCAATTGCATTTGTATACATTAATAATGAAGTGTCAGAAAGTAAAATTAAGAAAACAATCCCAGGGGTGCCTGGGTGGCTCAGACGGTTAAGTGCCTGCCCTCGGCTCAGGTCATGATCTCCAGGTCCTGAGATCGAGCCTCATGTCGGGCTCTGCTTCTCCCTCTTCCTTTGCCTCTCTCCACTGCTCCTGCTCTCTCTCTCTCTCTCTCTCTACCTCTCTGTCTCAAATGAATAAATAAAAAATTATTTAAAAAGAAAACAATCCCATACACAATTGCACCAAAAATAATAAAATATCCAGGAATAAACTTAACCAAAGAGGTGAAAGACCTGTACTCTGAAAACTATAAAACACTGATGAAAGAAACTCAAGATGATGCAAAGAAATGGAAAGACATTCCATGCTCATGGGTCAGAACAAATATTGTTAAAATGTCTATAGTACCCAAAAAAACTACAGATTTAATACAATTCCTATCAAAATATCAACAGCATTTTTCACAGAACTAGAAAAATCAATTCTAAAAATCTGTATAGAATCACAAAGACCTAAAATAGTCCAAGCAATCTTAAAAATGAAAAACAGACCTGGAGGTATCACAGTTCCAGATTTCAAGTTATATTACAAAGCACTAGTAATTAAAACAGTATGGTACTGGTATAAAAATAGATACATAAATCAATATATTAGAACAGAAAACCCTGAAACAAACCCAAACCCAAATATGGTCAATTAATATTTGACAAAGGAGGAATGAATCCCAGAAGAGAGCACAGGCAGTAATCTCTCTGACATGGGCCATAACAACATTTTTCTAGGTATGCCTCCTAAGGCAAGGGAAACAAAAGCAAAAATAAACTATTGGAACTACATCAAAATAAAAATTTTCTGACCAGTGAAGGACACAGTCAACAAAATTAAAAAGCAGCCTATGGAATGAGAGAAGATATCTGCAAATGACCTGTCCAATAAAGGGCTGGTATCCAAAATATAAAAAAGAATTGATACAACCCAATACCCAAAAAACAATTACTCCAATTACAAAATGGGCAGAAAACATGAACAGACATTTCTCCAAAGAAGACATCATTTGGCCAATAGACACATGAAAAGATGTTCAACATCACTCGCATCAGGGAAATGTAAATCAAAACTACAGTCAGACATCACCTCACACCTGTCAAAATGGCTAAAACCAAAAATACAAGAAACAACAAATGTTGTTAAGGATGTAGAGAAAAAGGAACCCTCGTGCACTGTTGGTAGGAATACAAATTGGTGTAGTCACTGTGAAAAACAGTATGGAGGTTCCTCAAAAAAATTAAAAATACAACTACCCTATGATCCAGGAATCACACCACTGGGTATTTACCCAAAAATGACAAAATCACTAATTCAAAGGGATACATGCACCCCTATGTTTATTGCCGCATCTTTTACAACAGCCAAACTATGGAAGCAATCCAAGTGTCCATCTACAGATGAATGTATAAAGATGTGGTACGGGGGCGCCTGGGTGGCTCAGTTGGTTAAGCGACTGCCTTCGGCTCAGGTCATGATCCTGGAGTCCTGGGATCGAGTCCCGCATCGGGCTCCCTGCTCGGCAGGGAGTCTGCTTCTCCCTCTGACCCTCCCCCCTCTCATGTGCTCTCTCGCTCTCATTCTCTCTGTCTCAAATAAATAAATAAAATCTTTAAAAAAAAAAAAAGATGTGGTACGTACACACACACACATACACACACACACACACACGCACTCTGGAATATTGTTCAGCCATAAAAAAGAATAAAGTCTTGCCATTTTCAACAACATGGATAGAGCTAGAGAGTATAATGCTAAGTGAAATAGATCAGTCAGAGAATGACAAATACCATATGATTTTACTCATGTGGAATTTAAGAAACAAAACAAATGAGCAAAGGAAAAAAAAGAAAGAAAGGCAAACCAAGAAACAGACACTTAACTATAGAGAACAAACTGATGGTTACCAGAGGGGAGGTGGGTGGGGGTATCAACAAAAAAAAGAAAAAAGAAAAAAATAGAAATTAAGTCATTTTCAAGGACAAAATAAAGGGAAGGGATTATAAAAATTTTCACCTGAATACATCTAGGGCAAAGGAATATATATAAATAGTTTGGGGCTCTAGGAGGAGATTTTGGAAGCCATGTCCCAGGATAAATTTTCTTCAAGATCTATCTGAAAAATTCATGTGAATTTTGAAAATTGTTCCACAGTATGATATTTGTTTCCTGTATCCCATGTCTTTAATAAAACCAGTCAAAAGAAAAAAATGCTCAACATCTCTAGTTATTAGGGAAATGCAAATCAAAACCACAACTAGATACAATTTCATATCCATTAAGACAGCTATTATGGAAACAAAAACAGAAAATAGTAAATGTTGGAGAGGATGTGGAGAAATTGGAACACTTGTGCATTGTTGGTGGGGACATAAATTGATGCAGCTTTTGTAGAAAACAGTTTGTTGGTTCCTCAGAAAATTAAATGTCAAAGTATCTTATGATACAGCAATTCCATTTTGGGTATATACCCAAAAGAATTGAAAGTAGGGATTCAAACAGATACCTGCACATTAATGTTCATATTAGTATTCACAACAGCCAAAAGGTAAAAACAACCCAAATGTCCATCAATAGATGAATGGAATAAAGAATGTGAGATACAGATAGATGGATAGATATATAGATATACATATACATATATAGATGTACTGGAATATTACTTAGCAATGAACAGGAATAAAATTCTGATACATGGCACAACATGAATGAGACTTACAAATAGTATGACAAGTGAAATATGTCAGACTGTATGATTCCACTTATATGAGATACCTGGAATGGGCAAATTCATGGCCAGAGAAAATAGAATGGTGGTTGCCAGGAGGTAGGGAGTAGGGATATAAGGAGTTATACTTAATGGGTACAGAGCTTCCATTTGGAAATGATGAAAAGTTCTGGAAATGGATAGTGGTTATGACTGTATAACATTGTGACTTAATCCTATTGAATTGTACTTATAAAAATGGTTAATATGGTAAAATTTTTAGTATGTATATTTTACCACAATGAAAATAAAGAATTAATGGTAAATATTCTTGCAAGGTTCCTTTTGAAATAACCCAATAACATCCTCTAATTCATAATCTTGTTATTTTCTTAAATTCTGGCCATATAGATGGCCAAAATACTTTCAGCTGAAAAAAATCAGCTGTTCACTGAATATCTTGAACTACCTCACACAGTCTACTTGCTTGTTTTCTGCATATTTAAGTTACAATGCTACCACAAAGAGGGAAAATTATCCCCTAAGAATAGATTCATTCAGTATGTACTGTCTATAATACATTTGCAGCTGTGTTATTCCCTCACAGTACATTGGAGAGACAGGAGAGAGAGAAAAAAAATTTGAGAAAAATTTAGAAATGAATCACATTGAAAGTTAATAGCCTTTATTATTTTCCATGTATCCATAAACCCACCCTAAACCCAAAGGACTGGATCATAGCTCTATACTTCCTAGTGGTGATAGACAAAAATAAAGTTTGATTCAGCCTAACAGGAAAAGCCTGACTCATTAAACTCAAAACCCTGATTTCCAGGAGGTGTTTGGGGCAAATCCTTGATGTTGATCCCTAGAAGAGAATAAATGGATAATGATCTCATATATCAATGAATGAAAATGATGAAATGAATTCAATTATTAAGGAAACTGCAATGAGAGGAAAAGATGAATACATCACAATATTGATATTTTGTAGAGCTGAAAATATATTGATATTTAAGAAATATATTCTTAAATAATCTCCAACTAAAATTTATAAAACCCAAAGGTAATTCCAACCACATGAAGGTGTCTTAGCTTGATTATCTACCTAGCACTGCCCAAAGCCCCTAAATAAGTGTGTGGCTCTTGACTTAGTTCAGCTGTACGAAGTAGACAAAAGATGGGAGAAAGTAATTACTAAAATTGGCCTCTGCCATTTCACCTCCCAGTATACTTTTGTGTCCACAATAAGGGGAACCATAATTACCCATTTCTGTGGCTTCTCTTGCAAAATGGGGGGAAAAAGAGGGAAATGGGAAGTTTTTGCTCTATGTGTATGTGATGTAAGGGATCTGTTTCCAAGCAGGGTTTATATATGTTAACTCTGGCATGCTTTCAACTCTAGGGAATGGAGAGAGACAATAAACCAGCACAAGGCAATGTCCAAACCCTCCACTCACACACACACACATACACCCACACTCTTTCTAAAAGTTTCTCCTCTGCTTGCTGGGAAGCTTTTCTGTACTAATCCATTGATTGCCTGCTTTACTGTGTAGGGAAATATATCTTCATAAAACCACCTCGTCCTTTCATACAAAGAATCCCACTCAAAGCATTAGGAATTCTCACCAAAGTGAATTAGTCAGAGCCATATAAATATGAGAATTATCATGAAGACTACAGTAAGAAAGAATCAATTGTTAACTTCAGTTCCAGGTAAAATAAGGGAGGTTTGTAGGGCCCCAGGCTAACTGTGCACTCTGCTTTCTTTTCCACCTACACTCCCCAATTAGAGGGTGGCTAAAAGAGCCTCCCTCACTGGGATGAAGGGATGGTATTGCTATGGGCATTGCTGGAATGTTTCAAAAGAAGGACAGGGTTGGGGAGGGAGGAACTTGCTGGGGGGGGGGGGAAATTGTGCATGTTTAATGAGTTCAAACCTCTTCCACAAATTAAGTGACATATTTTAAAAGGAAACAATATTACTTAAGTTTTATTTGTTTCAGCTACTTGGTTACAACTCCACACGGACACAATTAATGGAGGAAATAGAGTATTTTATAAGCCCAGGTCTCTCCTTCAATCTATGACCAAGAGAAATTCTTTGCCTTAATCACCATACATTCCTTTCGGATAGCTAGTATATTACCAAAATAATTATCCCAGGCTTAAGAAAAGATTTTGTCTAGTCACTCCCCAAAAGGTTTTAACAGTTGGTAAGTAGAATGCTCCTGTGTGTAAATCAATAATGAACTTTGTCCTTTCTCCCCATATTTGCATGTGTATTTTTAAGCAACCCCTAATAATGCACTATTTCATGTATACATGCATGCACACATACCCCCCCCCCCCCCACACACACAGGTCATTGAAAGCCAAGTTTTCTTGTAAATCTAAAAATGATAGGCAGGCTGGATGCTCTGAAAGTTCTGTTCCTAAGAAGTGAATCCCCTTGTCTAGCCCAGATCTTGTGTTCACCAAAAAAAAAAAAAAAAAGTTAACAGCTTTTAATTGATCATGCAAATAACAAATGTCCTGGAAAATAGATACGTTAAAAAGGAAAAAAAAGCAAAAGCAGCAAACAAAATCACTCAATTTGTCCAAAATTTAAGGAAAAAACAACTAACTCTAGAAACTACTAGGTGGAGAAAAACATCCAAAGTTTATGAAAAATGCTGGAGATTTCAATTCATAAAAACTTTTTTTGTTCTCTTCCATCAGATGGAATAATGACATATTTCACAAAATTCCTAAATAATTTTCTCAATTTCCACAATTCTAATCTTTGAAAATCAGAGAGGATAACCTAAAATGTAATGTGTTCTTTATTTTCCTTCTTCCATATGCAAAACAAAACAAAACAAAACAGATTTCAAGTTAAGTATAATGAAGGTGAAGTATTAGCAATCCCTGAGGGACTGAGACAAGCTAGGGGTGTCATTTTGAGTATTATCCTCAAATTCCATCCTAACATTCTGTTCGGACACTAAAAAAGGCAGCCAGTCCAAGTTCATCAGCTGAAGTGTAGACTGTGTGAACATTCCTAATCTCAGAAGAGCATGGCAAAATAAATAATCACTCGACTCACTTTGTTTCTGCTTTTCCCTTCCCTCCACACCCATAAATATGGTTTATTGTATACATAGCTTTTAGGGTCAAGTATTAATGGTGAGAACCATTAAGAAGGCAAAGGTCAGTGGCTCCTGACTTTGGTGACCCTTAAATTTAATCTAGCGTGGTAGGAATAGAATTAAAAATGAGGAACTTGCAAAGTGTGATAAAACCTGCTTTACCTGCGCAATTAGGCAGCACCAGAGAAATGAAAGAAATTTAAACAATAAAAATGAACTTTGTGATCTAATTACAACCCCAGAGTTAAAGGTGAACACTCACAGCTGACTGCCATGCATGAAGGCCAAACTCTGACATCTTTAAAATATCATGTGGTTTCTGGCATCCAGCAGCCGCTTTGGAATTTTATCAAACAAACACTGGTCTTTATTTGTATTTAGCTTTATGTCCACTTCAATAAGAGAAATGACAAGACAGCATTTTGGAAAATATAGAAACCAATTTCATCAGCCCAGTTGAACTTTACCTTTCAAAATAAATCCTTCAAATCAGTCACATTTACACTTATTTTATATCCCTTTTCAACTTGAGAACTTGGTATTCTACTCTGTTCGCTTGCTCGCCCTTCCTCCACCTGTTTTCATTTAAATATAACAGTTATTTTCCCCTGTGATTTAAAAGATAGTTTCAATCTATTCATTTTTTAAAGTACCAACAATGCATTCGTTCTGATTTTATACTATCATTTCCCTTCAAAAATTCCTTTCCTGAATTTTTTAAACCTACTCTAGGAAACCAATGTCTGAGACTCTGATCAATTTAGTACTGGTTTTCAACTTTTATCTTGAAATAATTTTAGTTTTTTAAAAAGTTGCAAAAATAGCACAGATAGTTCTTACATACCCTTCACATGGCTTTTCCAAATCTTAACAACTTACTTCATTATAGTATAATTATCAAAACAAGGAAGTTAACATTCTTAATGCAATTAACTAATCTATAGAATTTATTCAAATTTCACCAATTTTTCCACTAAGTTTTTTTGTTCGTTTGTTTCTTTCTTTCCTGGATCCAGTCCAGGACCCCACATTGCATTTTTTTGGTCACTTTTCCCTTGTTACTTGTCATCTCAGGTCTATGACAGTTCTTTCACCTTTCCTTATCTTTCGTGACTTTGACTTTTTTTAAATCAGTGTTTTCATGCAATATCACTATAATGTCAATCTATCTGATGTTTTCTCATGATTAGGCTGATTTTATGCATTTTTGGCAAGAATATCACAGAAGTGATATTTTACCCTTCTCAGTGCATCACAGCAGGAGGTACATGATGTCAACATGTCTTATAATGGTCATGTAAGCCTTGATCTTTTGGTTACCTTGGTGACTGCCCAATTTCTCCACTATAAAGTTACTATCTTTCTCTTTGTAAATAATAAATATCTTGTAAGGAGATACTTGAGACTATGCAAATATCTTCTTTCTTATCATATTTTGTCCCCTAATTTTAGTATCCATCAATGGTTCTTGCCTGCAATTATTATTACTGTGATTGCCTAATGGTGATTTTGTATTTCCCTCATTCCTTCTATATTTGTTGATTGAAATTCCACTATAAGAGAGCTGTCCCTTCTCCCATTTTATTTATTATTCAATTATTTATTTATATCAGATGCATGGATATTTACTCGATTCTATGGATTGGAAGTCAATGCTATCATGTTTTGGCTCACATTAGTCCCAGTTTGGGCCAAGAGCTCTTACGAGGTAGATCCTGTGTCTTTCTGACATGCTGCTATCATTTGTTCAACACTTCCTAACATCTGGCATCAGAAGAGATTGCAAATTCATCTTGTATTTTCTCTACCCCAACCCCGGTATCAACCAGGGAGCCCTTTTTCCTTTATTGGAGAATGATATTTAAAAACTAAAATCTTGATGGAAGGTACTGTCTATTGCTACTTAGGAAAAATATGTATGTATATTAACCCACATATACACAAATGTCTCTATTTCTGTATCTATCCATCTATATACGTGTATGTAAAAACACTAATTTATAATAACACCTCTGATTTCAACCCACCACGACAGTGTTTGTTCTAGCCTTCCCTTTTTCATGGTTTGTAGCTTCTTCCTCTGTCAGTGAGGAACCTGGCTCTCAACATCCTGTTCACTTACTTATTGGTTCAGTCCTAGTATACACAGGAAGTAGTTCCAGAGCTGCTAACCTATACCTGTCAGAAACAAAGTCACTAACTGTAGCACAATCTTTTATGGGTAGTTCTTTTTTCCTCTTACCTCAAGTATATAAACAAAATACTGTCTTTTAAAGTTACTTAGCTCTCCCCTTCTCCACCCCTCTGCAAGAATTAGGTTAATTCATTGTATGCATTCCAGTATACACACAAGCATGTGTATGCACACACACCAACTAATTTAAATTAATAATTGTAATTATTCATTTATTTTTTGGTCATGCAAGCATTATCATGGTTCAAAGAGTCAGAGCTATACAACAATATAAACAGAGAAGCATCACTCACTTATCATCTGAATTGTCTCATTTTCTTAACTCCTTTCATGCACACATACACACATCATAGGTAATTGGCCTTTTCTTCCCCTGGTTTATCCTTCCTGTGTCTCTTTTTGGCACAGATGAGCAGACACATGCATATTTCCCAATATCTTATTCTTTCTTACATAAGGGGTGCACACTACAGGTATCCTTTGTGCTTTGGCTTTTTCACTTAACAGTATGTCCGGGAAATCACCCCCTATAAGTTTTGAGAGATCTTCCTCATTTTTCTTTACAGCTACACTATACTACACTTATGTGGTTGTACCATAGTTTATTCAACTATTACAGATGGGCATTTGGTTGTTCTAATATTTTAAATCACAAACAATGCGGGAATGAATAACCTTGTTTGCAATTATTTTTATACTCTTGGAAGTGTACCTTAGGGTAGATTTCCCTGTGGTGTAATTGCTGGGTCAAGAGACAAGGGCACGTGTAGTTCTGTTACATATTGCCAAGATTCCCTCTAGAAGGTTCTTCTAGTTTGCATTCCTACCAGCAACATGAGGGAATGCATGTTTCCCCATAGCCTCGCCAACAGAATGTGTTGTCCTAATTTTAATTAGTCTAACAGACGAGAAAAGGCATTGCTTCAATTTATATTTTTCTAATTATGAGTGTGAACATTTTTTCATATGTTTAAGAACCATTTTTACTTTCATTTTTAAATTGTCTGTTTATATCTATTTCCCATTTTTCTATCAGGTTTTGGGTCTTTTAAGAATTCCCAGGGCATGGAGCCTGCTTGGGATTTTCTCTCTCTCTCTCCTTCTCTCTCTGCCCTTTCCTCCACTATCTCTCTCTTTCTAAAAATATTTTTTTAAAAAATCTCGACATTGCTTTTCTCTCTTCCATGCTATATAACAGTTTTCACATGACTGTACAATTTACTTATTTTAAAGTTTTTTTGATTATAAAGTAATAATAGACTTATTTTCATAATTTGACTTTCTTCTAAGCTATCCACGGCCCACAATTATCTTCTGGCATTTACTGTTATCAATAAGGTGCCTAAGACCACCCTGAGTTTTATAATTTTATCAGTTGTCCTCTTTCCATGTCTGGATGCTTTCAGAATTCTTTAAAGTCCTTTCACCTTTGCTAAGATGAGACAAAGTGTGGGCCCTCTTTGCAATGATTTTGCCCAAAAACATGATTGTTGTTCATGATAAGGAAAATGATGATTTCTAGAATTCTGCAAACCCCCATCCGCAACTCATATCCCTTTGATTAACTCTTCTGGTCTATCTCCCCCAGTGGCCCATTTAGGAAATCCTATCTTCCAGAAGACATCCATCTATCTATTTATCTATCTATCTATCACTTTTTTTCTTTCCGTCCTTCCTTCCTTTAAGATTTATTTATTTAGAGAGAGAGAGAGAGGGAAGGAGGGAAGGAGCGGGGTGGGGGGGACGAGGGGAGCAGAGGGAGAGAAACTTAAGCAGACTTCCTGAGAGTGGAGCCTGATGCAGGGCTGGATCCCATGACCCCAAGACCACGACCCCCAGATCACAACCCAAGCTAAAACCAAGAGTTGGACACTTAACCAACTGCACCACCTAGGCACTCCCAGAAGACATCTTTATATTCACTATTCTTATTGATCCACTTGTTTTCTCATCATTTTCATTTTGCGCCTTTTTCCTCTAACTTCTAAAGGAGCTTCAGGAATTTATTTATTTGCTAGTTCAGAGATCATTTTTTTTTTACTCTTTTTTTTTATTACATTCAATTAGCCAACATATAGTACATCATTAGTTTTTGATGTAGTGTTCAATGATTCATTAGTTGGGTATAACACCCAGTGCTCATCACCACACGTGCCCTCCTTAATACCCATCACCCAGTTACCCCATTCCCCCACCCCCCCCTCTGTAACCCTCAGTTTAGTTCCCAGAGTCCAAAGTCTCTCATGGTTTGTCTCTCTCAGAAATCATTCTTAACACCACTTGTATTGCACAAGTTAACGTTTGTTTCTGATGTTGAAGTTTTTTGTATGTTTGTTTTGATTTGTTAATCCTACTTTATAATACCTCCTTTTCCTTGTACCAGTTGCCTTTTCATAATCAGGCTATGTGCCAGCTTTGTGGAAATAATGTCTTCTTAGATTCTGTGGAGGATGCAAAGTTCCTGAAATTTTCTTCTGTACATGCAGGAGATCATTTTCAGAGGTTTGCACTACATCTGAATCTTCTAGATCCTATCCTATTTCCATTACTCTAAAATGTAGTTTAGTCTTAGTCTCATCACTGAAAATATGAGACCATTTAAAAATTAACTAAAGCAATAAGGGCCAGAGATCATATAATACTAGTTCCATTTAACTTAATAAATATTTGCCAGATACTCCCAATATTTCAGGGACTATACCACATACTTGTAATGCAAAGATTAAAAAAGAAATTTCCCTGAACTTGAAGAATTTACAACATAGTGAACAAGATAACTGAGAAATGACTCACGATGCTAGTCAGATTAACAGGAACACTTTGTTAGAAGCAAAACAGAAACTGCTTCTCAATAGATTTGGGGAAGTTTTCATAGATGAAATATTATTTATTTGGGCTATAAAATAATATGCATCCTAACAAACAGAAGAGGATTCTTCTGAAGATCATTTGAATAAGAGATTGGTATTTTATCGACAGATGAATGGATAAAGAAGATGTGGTATATATATA
>NC_138378.1:29043012-29102886 GCF_054177405.1 Leptonychotes weddellii | reverse complement strand
GAAGCTCTTTTTGCAGATGATAGGATACTTTATGTGGAAAACCCAAAAAACTCCAACCCAAAACTGCTAGAACTCATACAGGAATTCAGTAAAGTGGCAGGATATAAAAATCAATGCACAGAAATCAGTTGCATTTCTATACACCAAGACAGAAGAAAGAGAAATTAAGGAGTTGATCCCATTTACAATTGCACCCAAAATCATAAGAGACTAGTCAACTAGTCTTTGACAAAGCAGGAAAGAATGTCCAATGGGAAAAAGTCTCTTCAACAAATGGTGTTGGGAAAATTGGATAGCCACATGCAGAGGAATGAAACTGGACCATTCCCTTACACCACACACAAAAATAGACACAAAATGGATGAAAGACCTAAATGTGAGACAGGAGTCCATCAAAATCCTTTAAAGAGAACACAGGCAGCAACCTCTTCGACCTCAGCCACAGCAACTTCTTCCCAGAAACATCACTGAAGGCAAGGGAAGCAAGGGCAAAGATGATCTATTGGGACTTCATCAGGATAAAAAGCTTTTGCACAGCAAAAGAAACAGTCAACAAAACCAAAAGACAATCGACAGAATGGGAGAAGATATTTGCAAATGACAAATTAGATAAAGTGCTAGTATCCAAAATCTATAAAGAACTTATCAAACTCAGCACCCAAAGAACAAAGAATCCAATCAAGAAATGGGCAGAACACATGAACAGACATTTCGGCAAAGAAGACATCCAGATGGCCAACAGACACATGAAAAAGTGCTCAACATCGCTCGGCATCAAGGAAATCCAAACCAAAACCTCAATGAGATACCACCTCACACCAGTCAGAACAGCTAAAATTAACAAGCCAGGAAACGACAGATGTTGGCGGGGATGTGGAGAAAGGGGAACCCTCCTACATTGTTGGTGGGAATGCAAGCTGGTGCAGCCACTCTGGAAAACAGTATGGAGATTCCTCAAAAAGTTAAAAATAGAGCTACCCTATGACCCAGTAACTGCACTACTGGGTATTTACCGCAAAGATACAAATGTGGTGATGTGAAGGGGTACATGCACCCCAATGTTTATAGCAGCAATGTCCACAATAGCCAAACTATGGAAAGAGTCAAGCTGTCAATCAACAGATGAATGGATAAAGAAGAGGTGGTATACACACACACACACACACACACACACACACACACACACACAATGGAATATTATACAGCCATCAAAAAATGAAATCTTGCCATTTGCAACGATGTGGATGGAACTAGAGTGTATTATGCTAAGTGAAATAAGTCAATCAGAGAAAGACAAGTATCATATGATCTCACTGATATGAGGAATTTGAGGAACAAGACAGAGGATCATAGGGGAAGGGAGGAAAAAATGAAAGAAGATGAAACCAGAGAGGGAGAAAAACCATAAGAGACTTTTTTTTTTTAAGATTTTATTTATTTACTTGACAGACAGAGACACAGTGAGAGAGGGAACACAAGCAGGGGATGTGGCAGAGGGAGAAGCAAGCTTCCTGCAGAGCAGGACCTGAGCCGAAGGCAGACGCCTAACGACTGAGCCACCCAGTCGCCTCACCAT
Organism: Leptonychotes weddellii; assembly: GCF_054177405.1. Taxonomy (NCBI): domain Eukaryota; kingdom Metazoa; phylum Chordata; class Mammalia; order Carnivora; family Phocidae; genus Leptonychotes; species Leptonychotes weddellii. Next base: position 29,101,310 of record NC_138378.1, on the reverse strand, counting down.
AAGAGACTCTTAATCTCAGGAAACAAACTGAGGGTTGTTGGAGTGGAGAGGAGTGGAGAGGAGTGGGAGGGATGGGGTGGCTGGGTGATGGACATTGGGGAGGGTATGTACTATGGTGAGCTCTGTGAATTGTTTAAGACTGATGAATCACAGACCTGTACCCCTGAAACAAATAATACATTATATGTTAATAAAAAAAAAAAGAAAATGTCTCAAAAAAAATAAGAAACAAGAATAAAAACACAAAACTCAGAACTCCACAAATCCCACTCCTACAGAAACTGAAAAGCAGGAATTGTAAAGATACCAAACACAAGAATCCATGGGACACGAGGATGCAAATGAATTGCATTTTCCATCCTCTTTCAACATAGGCTCAAAGCACTTTAAGCCTTTTTCTCATTACATTCCAAGTTTTAGATGCATCATCCTTTTTCCAACACAACTTAATTTTCTCACTTCCTGTCCAATTCCTTCAGATCTTTGGTTGCTCCCTATTAAGCTCTCAGTGCTGGTGTTTTGTACATTCCTTGCATTCAGCAGAGAGACAGCATATTAGCGTTTCCTTATGAACACTTTTTCTGGATCCTGAATCTTCCCCCATAGTTAACTGTTGACCTTTGTCTTGGTTTGGGATATTTAGATAGCAAGAAACAGATATGCCTCATGCTATCTCAAGAAAAGGAGGTTTTTAGATTCTCACAGAACCCCAATGCTAGAAGGTTATCTGGCTATCTTTACTATATGGTCTCTCATCTCCACCCTCTGCTGATCTTTCCATTCTCTGCAATGCAAACTAGTTTGAGAAGTTTTTAAATTTTATTTTCCCCAGGAATTCAACTTGAACATCTGTGACTTTGGGTTGCTCTAACTGAACATTTACTTCAATCTCCCTGACCTTATTGCTTCTGTCTTCATTTAGATTTCCTCAGAAGTGTACTTTGAGACAGTGTATTTTATTTGAGAGGTGACCCTAGAAAACATCAATGAATATGTGAGGAAGTGAAACAGGAAAGAGAAGACAACCAATTAAATGTGTATTATCAAGCTAGTTACCACTGTGGGTGACTAAAACTGAATCTTGCTGGGAAACTCTGGGGATCAGTGTAAAACATGCACCTCAAGAGCTGCCTCAGCAAGGAGAAAAAAGATGGGGTGTTTATGCACCAACTCCTATAAGTTATTTATCAAGAACACTTCCTGGGGATATCAATTATCTAGTACTTCTGGTCTGCTGTGGTCATGGGCAAAGTTATCTTTGTCTACAAGAAAAAACTCTCAAGCTTTGGGGAATGCAGTCACAGTACTTTACAATGGTAAGGTCCCATGGTTTTAGATAGCACACGACAGCATCTAATATTTATTGCTTTCAGTTACTGTGTATCTTAGCTCAAATTTGAACAAGAATATGATTGGATCAGCTTGAATCACAAGTCCTTTTTGTTTCAATTAATGTCAGTTTAGACACTGGAGCAAGGTCATCTAATGTGAACATGTTCACCTAGGCCTTTCCCTTCAGCAGTGGCTTTGGGCACCTCCAAAGACGGTAACAAAGCCCAAGAAAACTTCCAAGTGTGTCTAAGAATACAACACCTCTGCCACCATGACTAGCCCATGTTTTATCCCCACTTTAACTCTTTGGTTGCCAGGTTACCACAGTGAACATCCATTCCTGCCTTCACAAACAAGGCAATATTCTCATGAAATGATCTGCCTACGCTCTGACGGCCAGTGTAATTACCCATATGCACGGCTTCATACTCTCTTGTGAATCTCTCATAGTGTGAGTTCCCTTGGGCAGGATTTCTTTTCTCTACCATTTGCTGCAAGGATCATCTTAAAACAACACCTGATTCACATAAAGAATCCTATAAAAGAAAAAATAATAACAGACTGCTGGCTTTGAGCAAACCCTGAGTCTACCCCTGTCCAAAAGGACTTTCCCCATGCTCTTGGATATTTCATAGTGCCTAAGGATAATTCCTTTCAGCAGTTTATACATTTGATGGGAAGAAAGACTGAAATTCTCACTAGTGCAAAAGATCAGATAAGCAAAGTGGAGATGGTTTCCATAGTTTACCTCTGTTATGGGTACAAGCAAAAGCAAGTCTAGCTATCAACAGAAACTGAAATAGTACCATGTTATACAGCTCCTTGTTGACAAATGAGAATGATGATATGAGGGAAAGACATACCAAAGATGACCAAAGTTTGTACTAGAACAAAGGAATTCACTTGGGAGTGTTTGCAATTATGAAAAGTAGAATAACACCCTTCTTGACTCTGGGTTTCTGTTAAGAGAATTATCTTGATAATACCTAGCTTTACTGGGCAATAATGCAAATTATTTAATTTTCCATAAGGTTTTAATCATCTTGAAATTTTTTAAGATTAATTTATTTATTTGAGAGAGAGCACACAAGCAGAAGGGGAAGAGGGAGAGAGAATTTCAAGCAGACTCTGCACTGGGCATGACCTGAGATCATGACCTGAGCCAAAACCAAGAGTGGGACACTCAACCAACATGCCACCCAGGCACCCCTTGAAATTTCTTAATACAGGTTGAAACAGACAGTACCTTAAGTCCCCAAATGGACAATGATCTAATTCTAAAAAGAGCTCAGCTTATAAAGCTAGGTAAGTCCAAAGCTAACAACGCCGGTACACCTTCCGAAAGGGAAGAGTCATCCTAAAGATCTTCATCCAGAACTTATTGTTCAGAAATAAGCTAGAGCTTTCTTCTGGAAACAACTTTGTGCTACACGAGAAGTTCTAATGATCATAACAGACTCCATAGGCTTCAAAGTGCCGTAGTAGTTTCAGAAAGGTTAGCAATTCGGTATCATTCCAACAGAATACTTTATTTCAAAAATAATTTCAATTCTTTTGTCATATAAATAATTTAATGCTTCTTCTTAAAATAAATTTTGTCCTACATCTATAAGTTACTAAGTTTTGAAATTATAATCAATATTTTACCCAAGTGAACCTCTCAGCTCTTCTACTTTTGTGCTCTTACACATGATTCATTTTTCAAGCAATGTACTGGAGGTAAATAATGTTAACATGAATGAAACAAACTAAGACTTAGATTCCAATTCTCAGATCTTAAAGAAAGATCATATGGGACCCTGGCACCATCACAGTTTTTCTGCTGTATTGGAGTAGTAAACTTTAATAAAGCTTACTTTCTTTTTCTTTTTTTAAGATTTATTTATTTTAGAGAAAGAGACAGAGAGCAGGAGTGGGGAAGGAGCAGAGGAGAGAGAATCTCAAGCAGACTCCCCACTGAGCGTGGAGCCTGACACAAGGCTCAATTTCATGACCCTGAGATCATGACCTGAGCTGAAACCAAGAGTCGGACGCTTAACTGACTGAGCCACCCAGGCGCCCCTAATAAAACTTGCTTTCAAAACAAACATCAAACAGCACTAATACTCACTGTAATATTGGAATTCTACATCATAAACTCAGCATAAAATATTCTTTACCAATATATAATTGTTAAGATTTTACAGTAAACCCCATATTCTTTCATAATTGTTAGATTTAGCGTTTAAGACCTAAAAAATTGAGATTAAGAAAGACTATGTAAATAACTTACATCCTTTATACTTATTTTCTTAGTTGTTGTTTTTTGAGGTGAGGCATTGATTCAAGCTTTCTCATGCATGCCTTTCTAAATACGTTTCCTTTCTCTGGAGGCTAGCCACACCATCCTATGTGACACAGATACACTTTGTTTTCCATTTATCCAACAATTCTTGAGTGCTTACTTTATACCAGGAACTTGTCTAATGACTGGGGATGTAGAACAAGACAGATCAGACACCTGTTCTCATGAGGTTTATATTTTCATAGAGAGAGATAGCAAATAAATGTACAAGCAGCATACTTTCAGATAAGTGTAATAAAAATGTAAAAGACAGAAAGCAATTTGTAGTCAAGGGGAAGTGGCAACTTGAAGACCAATAGGTAGAAAGGATCTGTATCAGTCAGGATGGGCTAACTTATACTGTGATAATAAACAACCCCTAAAATGTCAATGGCAAAAATATCAATAAACATTTATTTCTCACTTCAGTAGAGTCTCCTATGGGTCTGGGAAACTGTGTGGTGACTTGTCCAATAAGTAATGGCTCAGCACTTGTTCTTCCACGTCAGCACAGACCTCCAGTGTCTGGATGGCAGAAGAGAGCACTGCCGAGTTGTACACTAAAAAGCACATGCTTCTGCCTGGAAGTCACATGTGTCATTTCTACTTACATTGCATTTACCAAAAGTCACCTAGTGTTTCCTAACCTCAAGGGGACACTGAGTTATGATCAATCCCTTGTAAACAGAAGGAGAAAAACTGGAAATATTGACAAGCAGCTACTGCATTTATTCTGACACCAGAGCGATGAGGAAGTCATTACTGAAGAATCTGAAGGAAAAGCATTTCAGCCAGAGGGATAGCTAAGATAAAGCTACAGGGAAAACGATCATGGAGTGTTAAGGAATGGAGATGAAAGAATAATGAGCATGGGAAGAAGAGGAGTAGGTGTCTAAGGAAGACAGAGAGCCGCATCATAACAGCCTTGTAGCCATACTAAAGTGTTTGGATGTTACGGTCTGATGGGAAGCACTTGGAGAATTTCAAGGAAAGGACTGAAAGATCTGAATTATACTTTTAAATCATACACACCTGCTTGTACAATTCCTCTTTATCTGTCAAGTCCCAACTCACAGATCTCCTTCCCTTTGAAGCTTCCTCTCACTCTCTCGGTTAGACTCAAGCAACCTACCCACTACATTCTCTTCTTGGCACAGACCTCCACTAATCAATAACTTTGTTGTAGCACAATGATGGATTTGCCTGTCCTTCTCTTCATTCGACCTTAAAATTCTTGAAGACGGGGATCACATATCTTTTTGTTCCTTTATCCCTAAGGCCTAATGTGATACTCATAACACAGGACTTTGTTTCTTTTGAGAATGAATAAATTCCAAACCTGGTTCTGGTGCTCAGGACTACCGTGGACAGTCGAGTTAGAAGGGCATTTCAAGGCCATATAATACACAGGCTTCCAAAAAGATTAAATGCAGAAGATGTTGTTCAGAGTCATACAGCAAACCTCAAAATGTGAAAGAATTCTAAGTGAAGGGGGTATAAGGAGCAGAGTCCCTTTCGCTTGCCCTTGTTGTCTGCCAAATCTTTGGGAGTTTTGAGATCTTCTGAGGTTTCCAAGAACTGCAAGGGCTCCGAGGCTCACAATTATAAAGCTACTGATTTAACCCATCACCTCTATTCCCTCAAATGAAAACAAAACAAAACAAAACAAAAAACAGAGAAAGAAGGGTTAAATGAGTTGCTCAAGATCCAAAAATAATAGCATGGCTGGGTCATGTCACTCTATGAAACTCAGAATAGTTGAGATTCTCAATCACATTTCTCTCTTTCTGAGAAGATCTCCCATGCTCTTCTTCTGGGTCCTCAGAATTAATCTTTAGAAGTGGGAGGCTGGATATTCTCTGGGCAAGGCTGTAACTTCGGAATTCCTCTCATTTCGTGTTCTGACAGATCCCCTCCTTGCTGACACTCAGCACACCCATCTATTCACTCAGGCCTTCTGCCAGAGGGTGGTGCCTGACTCAGTTTTCCGGGCTTTTTATTGTTACCAATCCTGCATGCATACTCAGTATATTCACCCAGTAGTAAAGCAACCCTCCCATCCGTAAAATAAAAGAGAAGATTTACAAAAATACATCAAGATTTTCTTCCCCTTCACAGCCAAGGAAAAGTGGGCACATGCTTTAAATCTAATTGTCTCCACACTCAAATTAGAATCCAGAATCATGCCTCCACGTGTCTGGAATCATCCCTCCCCATGCAATTATTTTCAAGTTATGCTTACCTGGTTTGAAAAGTGCCTTATAAACAGAATCATATTCACGTATTAACTGTATTATAGATATTATCATGGCTGTCATCCACATTATCACTCATAAACTGTTATACAGTACAGCAGAGACATGACAATTCTGAGAAGATATTTTTCTCTCTTCATTTTCTTGAGTGGGAGTAAACTATATTACTGCCTCCAGCTACTTTATACTCATCTGTCGGTCCAACATTACCTCTTTTCAAAATAAGTGTAAAAAAAATCCTGTTTCCCATCCAAAGATTTTAACTATGAAACCTTGCATCCAGATATATGAATTCATGTGAACTCTAAAACCTAATGTTTCTGTTACCTCAGGAACTTTTTCTGCTCAACTGTGATCATTTAGGCAGCCTGGACACCAACTGTGGGAACTCACAGAAACCAAGGACAGTGCCTCCCTTTAAAATTTATCTTATCAAGTGGTTAGAAAAGTCCCAAAATCTAAACAACCCCAAAAACTACAGGTTGAAGTGATTTCAAGAGATTATCAGATTCGGTCTCTACTTTAGAGAGGTCAGTTATAAAATCTCCAGGACAGAGAACTAGTCTGTTTTTGTTTTTTTAATTGAATTTTACAACTGCGCTCCCTCAGCCGCAGGTTACGTAAACATCTTGTCACACTGTATGGCATCAACTCCTCACAATGGAACTGTAGGTTGGAACAACTGTCTTCCCCATTGTACACAACATAAAAACACTAGGTGAGGCTCACAAGATCCTATACTCTTCACCACTGTACCAAGCTGCCTCCCCCAGGTGTCTTCTCTAACCAAACCCCTCTTCACCTAATCCAACCTCCTGTTTTAAAGCAAGACTGGAGCAATGGTTTTGTTTACCAGTGCAGGAGCATTTTCTAGAATTGAAGATGCATGACTGCCATTAGTAAGCTGCCAACTCATCCTTGTTATCCAACTTAAACTTCCTATAATATAATGAAATAATGGCTCGAGTTTTGATGCAAGACAGACTCAGGTTGATTCCCTTTCTCTGGCCCTTGCCAAAATTGGGAATTTGTTCACATTACTTAAGATCACTAAGCTTCATTTAACAAAGTACTTGAAACACAGGAGATGTTTAAAAGAATGGCATTATTACTATGATGCATTCAGATACTCTCCTTTAGTTGTATACTATGTGGTGTTCATAATATTTGCACACTTGTGATACAAGAATTTCAAAATCAAAATAAACAAATTGTCATTGAATGCCTACACCAATAGCTATATGTACTATATATGGCTGAAATAATTCTTTAGTCAGAAGGAGGCATCTATGTGATGTTCTACTTATTTCAAAACTAATTTTGACATTATTCACACTAAACAAATTAGAAGCCTGAAATCTTTCAGTAATACATAGTTCTTGGTGCTAAAAAAACGTCATTTGTTACATTAACTTGTTTAAAATATTTTACATTATTTATTTATCACTATACAACTCTGTAGACTTAGAATTATATGATCTTATAAATAGTCCTTATTTCTTCTGGTTTCAATTCAGGCTGTGGTAGGTAGGGCTATTGTTCTCTGAATACTCACTTCCTCCTTCCCACCCTCATGGAAAGTGCCTTTCTCCATCCGTTTGGTGTTGGGCTTGACCAAGTTACTTCATCTGGCCAATACAATGTTAGTAAACATGACCCAATCAAAGGCTTGAACTTGTGTGGTTGGCATTGCTGGCTGGCATTCCTGACAGCACCATGAACAGAGCAATATGCCCCAAACAGCCACTGGTCCAAAGAGTATAAGAGATACATGGAGTGAATGTGACCCAACCTTAAAACCAAACCCAGTTGAACCCAGTTTAGACTAATCCAATCCCAGATAACTTACAAATACCTAAGAAAGAAAGAAAGGACTATTGTTGGATGCCTCGGAATTTTTAAGTATTTTGTTACACAGCATTATTGTGGCTGACAGATACACAGGCTCTATAAAAGATGGTATATTACTCAGAGCATCCTCCACTGCAAGTAACAAGAGCCCAACTCAAACTGGCTTAGGTGAAAAAATAAAGCAATTAATTACACCTGTGGTTTTAGGCAAAGCTGGGCTTAGAGCCTCATTTAATATGATTTAAATGGTATTATCAGAAGTATACCTGTCACCAGCTCTCAACTCTGCTTTCCTCTAGGTTGGATTCATTCGCAGAAAAACTCTCTCCATGTGGTGACAAAGACAGTCTGCAGAAGTAGTAGGTTTGCATTTTACCAGTACATCTATCCTAGAAGAAGGATAGCACCTCTTTTCTAAAATCTCTAGCAAAAGTCCTGGAACTAAGTTTCTCTGATTGGATGATAGATTATGACTGATCTGTCTAGTAGTCTTCAATGGTCAGATATGGGCTATGTTACTGCCGCTGGAGCTGGTGGAGGTACGGAGAGAGTGAGTCAGTCCCACCCAAACCTCAGGGACTGAAAGTGAAGAAGGAATGGATCCTCATAAAATTAAGACACTGTTACCAAAATGGTACACAGAGGTAAAGATAACAGAAGAGCATAATAGAGTTATATACTATTTGAAATTTTTTCTGACTTAATGTAAACAGCTCTGACTTTAGATCTTCATATAAGAAGTGCCACCAGGCCTCTTAAGAAATCTCTCGGGCATGCTCTAGCACTGGTTTTAAGCTCTATGCCTCAGCTTGGCTGCTCAAATGGCACTCCTCATTTCACTTGCCCTGGTATTTTCCTAGTGTCTTGGCCTAGTTGGGTTGTGGTTGTTTGGTCAGAACAGAAGGCTTCAGTTCTCTCTACACTAACCAGAGGGAAATGATCAAACCTGGACACTAAAAAAAGCTAGAAATCAATGTCTGCCAATTTTGCATAAACGAACCTAAATGTATAGCCAAATCTTGGATTTAAAAGGAGCAAGTTATAATTCTGCATCACTGAGCTGTTCTGGCCAAGCACAAGAAATGAGGCTCCCTCAAAATATGGTTTTCAAACCAAGCCTGGATACTGGCCACCAATTTGGTAAAGAGCTTTCTTTGCCTTTCTCAAGAGTTACTCTGCCAATAAGTTATCTCTCTGAACTATTTTCAAAACAGGCAAAATATCACTTTGAATCAGGAATTATTAATGCAAACTTGCCTAGTACTATTAATAATACCCATCGTGGAACTAGTACTGGGTGAATCATCCTGCAGGCACGGGCACATAGGCTCTGCTGCCACTTCGGATGCCAGTACAGATACAGGAAGGAAAAGCCACACATTCGGCAGCCAGTTGATTTCTTTTCACTCGTTTGATGAAATACTAACAATCTTTTAAACGATAGTTGATCATTTTATTCCTAAAGGCAGAATTATGTCTTAATTCCCTGTTTCCCTCCCAGTATCTAACCCAGTCAGTTTTGTACATAATAGTATGGCAAACATAGGTTTCTATCCCCACGATCAAACCACTTGAATATCTCAGTCCAAGAGATGAGCCATGCTTTCTCTTGTGGAATTCTTTTAACAACAATAACAACAAAATTAGAACAGCTTAATCTAAGCTGTAAAATTATAACAGGTGTAAAATATATTTATTGATTTAAGTAAACACACAGGTAATTAGAGGCAAGGCAAGCTTCTTTTTCAAGTTACTCCAGGTCCAAATAGAACCACTGTAGGAGGCTAAGCACTATCATGGGGGTTTCCATCTACTCTCTGAATTTTTTAAGAAGTCCTTACTACTTTCAGCATCATTTTCTAAAAATGATTATTAAGAAGTCTCACCATGGCTCAAGCCTAGGATATTATCACAGAAAAGAGCTAGATGAGATTCTAAATCATTCAGGAACTTTCCTGGTTCCTTAATCGTCAGCCAGGGCTAAAGCTTAGAGATTTCATATCCTCTGAGTGTCTTAACTTCTTCCTTGACAGTGGGCAAAGGGATTCCAGAGGGCATTTCCCAATGACCAAATTATTTTTATTCTGAACAGCAATAATACTACTAAAGCCTTGGCTTTTAATAATGCTTTGCTATTTACAAAGACTTTCACATGAATTATCTTATTTATCAGTTAAATGATTATCCAATTTAAAATATTACCTAGGTAGTACTACATAGAAAAAAAAAAAAACGGGTTCAGATACACATCTATAAACACACTTACCTCAGTGCTCACACCCTCATTACAGGAGTAGTGAAGTCACTCTCTTCACTTTAAGAAATACCATGACTTCACATACACACTAGTTAATCCAGCTTGTGAGATAGGTAGATATTAACTATCATTAGGACTCTGATTTTTAGCTAGAAAAACTGAGTCAAACCAGTTATTCAATAAAGCAACCAAGATGATTAAAGGAAGAAAGCCAGGCTGCTGGCAGCCCAGTGTAGAGGACACTCCCTTCCCAGTAGTATAGGACTGGCTGGTTGATCACAAATGAAAACCCGGCATATGGGTCAAGATGGCAGCTGATCATATGCCTGTCTCTTCTTCCTACTGACATACTCACCTAGTCTCAGCACCTCCCCTGCAGGAACTATCCTCTATTAAGTACTTATCACATGGTACCAGGCACAGGGCCAAACACCTTGCACATCATATGTCATCAAATTCTCACAATAACTCTATAAGTTGGTACTGTAATTGTGTCTGTTTTGTAGATGTAGAACTGAAGCTCAGAGAAGTTAAGCAACATGCCCCAAATCACACAGCTGGACAAGTTAAAGAGCTGGGATTTGAACTTAATCTCCATTTGACTGCAAAATCTGTTCCTGTATTCAGTCCCCATAAACTTCACTTCCTACATCTGCTGCCCATTTTCCTCCTTCCTTTCTTTTTCCTTCCTACCACCTTGCAGAATCAGAAGGTACCAAAGCAGCAAAAAATAGCTTTTTTTCTGACAAGGCCTCCTCTCCTCAACATTCTGATGAGACTATTCTAACAGAAACTCTGGGGAAACATTGTATCTCATTGGACTCACTTTATTTCAGTTATTAACTCCCCAAGTCAATTTAGTACATATAATGGCTACCAACTTACATCCCTCACCCCTGATGTAGGTCTTGCAAAGAAACCAACTACTACTCACAGCAAGCTGGTCTTACGCTACTGCCACAATATTAATAGTTAGGGCAACTGGGAGTGTGTGAGGGTTCTATAAAAGGTTCAGTCGGTGGTACAGTAGCAGTGCCTACCAGTGTTTATGCAGTACCTAAAACTGCATTTAAAAAAAGGAATTTGGGGACTGGCACCAGAAAAAGTTTATACAAAAGATGGGAAGAAATGATAAGAAACCCTTTGTGCTATGGGACTTTCCGTGGGTTTTTAAATTTTTGTTTTGCTTTTTGTTATTTTCCCTACATGCTACTATCTAGCCTAGGCTTTTTTCTTTCTCTCTGCATTTTGTGAGGGCTATTCAGATGTTTAGTCCTGGGCACGGGTCCAGTAGAGGCGAGCAAAAGCTCTGCTAGGCCCAAACCAGACTCCATGGTCCCCCTCTCTATTCTTCTTCTACAACCTCTCCCCTTCCCCAAATGTTCTAGTTAGAAGAATATTTAATCTCCAAACCAAGTTTCTTAACCTTTATTGTGCCATGGGCTCATCTGGCAATCTGGTGAGACCCACTGACACATTCTCAAAATAATGATTTTAAGTGCATTTAATAACATGTACAGGAATGTATAGGATTATTAAGGAAATTGAAATTGAAAATGCAAATTATCCTGAAATAGTTATAATATTTTGAATTATGTTAAAGTAATATATGTGCTCCTTTACTCAAGCTTTAAATAAAAAGATCTAGTGGTTGATTTAATATTCATCACAATTTCAATGTAATGATGAGGATAAAGGATATTTTGAGATATCTGCAGCAACTGTAATGTGAGGTGACCGAGTACAGACACTCCCATGGGACGTCTTCCCATATTTATAATTGATGGAAAGGCTACATTTCAACTAAGCATAGGAAATATAAAGAAGTCATTTTTTTGCTATCTAAGTTCATAGGCCCTTACTTCTATCCATTGATACTTTGATGGATCCCAAAATAAGAATCCCTTTTGTAAAGATCTACATACTGGTTATAAAGCTTCCTTAAATTATTCCCTCCATGAGCTCTGCACTCTCTCTGCCTTGCAACCTGGACGTGTAGAGCAACTCTCTGTCAGTGAGGATCTTATGCTTCCCATGTAGGTTTCTAGCACCTATCAGTAAGATTATTTTAAAAGGCACCTTTTAATAAGATGGAACTTCTAGAAAATTTGGAATAATAGACATTTTTGTTGTCTTCTTCAGCTATTAAATTTAGAGCTTTGGAAATAGAAGTCAGCCTCCAAAGGGCTTGATGGTAAAAAAAAGTTCATCTGTAAGCAACCAGAATAAACCAAACCAAGGCTTTGCCTGCAAAAAGTAAGATTTCAGTGCAATTTAAACTCTGAAAATAAAGAAGACCTACAAAAAGATTTTTTTAAAGAAGGAAAAAGAAAAAAAGGCCCAAAAAATGGCAAAGAAAAAAGGCAAGAAAGAGAGGGAGAAATACAAAGAAAGAAAAACAGATTTTAGATTCTCAAAAGTATGACAATCCAACAGTTATTAGAAATAGTCACATCTTCATCATTACTGTTACTCAAACAGCTCTGAAGATCAGCATTCAGTTTCCAGAATGTCAGGGTCTGACATCTGTCTCCTTAATACCAAGAGGGCTGTGTAGAAAAGCAACCATCACTCAAGTGAAAATTACACTCCTTATCTCAGAAGAGTCCATGAAATTCGGGCAACTTCAAGTAAAGGGTCAGCTCTCAAATACAGTGTTTTCAAAAACGACTATGACTATCTTAAACATATATATAGCTATGCAAATTCCACGTTTCCTTTCATGCTATTTTCAGATTGTTTTTCAAATTAAACATTAGGCTCTGCAGCACACAGAGAATGTTAGATTAAAGGGCCAGTTGCGTTCCACAAGGTTTCGGTTTTCCGCATTTGCCTAGAAATAGCTTTTCTCTGGGTGGGCCAGGTGAAATGCAACAAAGTTATTGTTACCTCACTTCCCTTGGCTTTTTGGGTGGAGAAGCCAGATGAAAGAGAAAAAGAGAAGAAGAAAAATAAAGGAGCGGCCAGAGAGAAAGAACAAGGAGAGGGAGATGCCGTTTTGTACTCCATGAGGTCAGATGGACCTACCACCAGATTTTTTGTTGTTGTTTAAAGAACAAACAGAGAAGAAGTTAAAAAAGAAAACTCGGGCTTATAACAATGATGAAAGCAGAAATGCCCGCCTCTCGCACTGGACATCAGTGCTGGTTTACCCAAGATGTGACAAAGCAAGTGCACATAGACCCCACACGTTCAGGTCCCATTTGACTCTATCCTGTCAACCAGATGGGGCTTTTGGCTGCATTTAATTCATTTACACAACAGTGATGAGTCTTGGCTGGGAGTTAAAAGAGAAATGTTCTGCTTGAGTGCTTAATATTATACCAAAAGTGAGTGCACCATCACACTTTTTAAAGGGCTCCTTCTACAGTTTCTTCATTAAATTGTATAACCTGGCACAACTAGTCCGTTTTCTTTAATTTAGAGTGTACCAGCAGATTTCTTCCCAGCCAGAGGAGTATGTTTCTAATTATGTGACCAGTTCAGCAACTGAAGTACACCATACTATTAGCAAGGAGATTGAAGGGCAGTTTTTGACAAGCTCAGAGCCTGTCAGGGACATGAACTTAAGGCCTTAGGCCAACAACTGACCCTTTCCTGCCTCGTATCTGAATAATTCAAACTTTCTCTCAGGGTGTGGGGGGTGATGTTTACATATCTCAGAAACCTTATTTTTAGCAAATTTAACAATAGCTGGAAAAGAAGCAAGGGCTTTGCAATTCAACAGAAAAGCAGTGCTTCCAAAAAGCCATTCCTTCTGTCTCTTGTTATAATTTATGTTATGATGAAGCTATAAATCAGTCATCATACCAGTTAATTTTTTTTTCAATAGCTATTACATCTGCTAGTTTTGCTTCAGGACATGAAGTAACAAACACAGTTGTTATCAAGGAATAAATTGAGCGGAGTAACAGCTTTGCTGCACAGCTTTCTCCAGGAAGATGGTGATGGAAGGTGATTCTCCACAGTTCACAATATCTCCTCCACTCTTGCACCTCCAGCAACAGCACTGAGGAAGTCAGCATTAGCCTCTTGAACACTGAGCTCACAATTCTTTTAATAGTCAGATACAGATGCTCAAAATTAAACCTTTCGAAACCCCCAAGATATTTCCCTCGTCCTCTCGGAATCCCTCACTTCACTTGGGTTGTTCTTGCTTCCATAAGGTACTTCATGATACTTTGGAGGCTGGAACCTTATCTCCTCAGCATACCCCCAACCTTTCTCCCAGTGCCACAGCTTGCTTCTTTCCCAGTGGTAACCACTGCAAATATTCAAGAAGGGGTTTAAAGTGCCTCTAAGTCAATGGCTTCTGTTTTCTCATCTGCAAATCAGGAGGGTGAATTCCCTCATCAGCAAGGCCCCCACCATTACTAAACCCTAATAATTTATGAGACCTAGGGCACCGACTGAACAGACATGATTTTATGTTTTCTCTTTTTCTTTTGATAAAAAGGCTATTTTCTTTATTTATTTCCTGCTCTGAAAGGGGGAGATAAACTTCTAAAGTACTTTAAAGAAGGAAAAATGTTTACCTCTTAGGAGAATATTATATGTATCATATATATATCCACACATTTTACATATATGAAATAGACATATTCCTTTAATCAATGCAAAAATATTCAATTATTATTGAGTTTCTAATAGGTACCAGATATGTGCTAAATACAAGCACAATCGATAGATTACTTAATATACATTCTTAATCAGCCTTATCACCCAATTCTGCTCTACCTTACCACTCAGAGCAAGCAAATCAACTCTGATGTGTACTAGAGGTAGGATCTGGTGTAAACATCACTGGGCTGGAATTTAAGTGACTTGAGTTCAGAATGAAGTGCCCCCACTCCCCTTTCTCCCTCTCTAACTGGGACCTGTCTCTCATCCAAATAAATTAATTTGGGGCTCAATCATTGAAATGGGTCCCCCCAGTCCTTTCCAGCTCTTAAATTATACCATCTGCAAAAGATATTTAGCGTCATTAGCTATTGAGGAAATGCAAAATAAAACAATAATGAGATATGACCACACACCTGTCAGAATAGCCAAAATAAAGAAAAATAATAATAGTACCACCACCAAATGCTGGAAAGAATGCAGATAAACTCGATCCTTTATATACTGTTGGTAGAATATAACATGGTACACTAACTCTGGAAAACGTTTGGCAGTTTCTCATAAAACTGAACATGCAACTACAATACAGCTCTGCAACTGAACATTTATTGCAGAGAAATAAAAACTTCAGTTTACATAAAAACCTGTATATGGCTATTCATATCAGATTTATTCATATTAGGTTAAAATTGGAAACAACTCAGATGTCCTCCAATGGATGAATGGTTAAACAAACCATGGTACATTCATACCACAGAATACCACTCATCAATAAAAAGGAACAAGTTACGGATACAGCATCTTGGCATCATGCGAAATGTTGAAAAACATAATGCCAAAAGGTCATAGACTATATGAATATTATATTATATTCTTGAAATTACAAAATTATAGAAATGGAAAACAGATTAGTAGTTGCCAGAGGTCAAGGATGAAGGAAGGGTGAAGTGGAAAGGGTGTGGCACAAAGGTCAATAAGAGGAATCCTTGTGGTGATGAAACTGTTCTGTACCTCGACTACATCAATGGTAACATTCTGGACGTTGTACTTTAGTTTTTCAAGATGTTGCCATCGGGAGAAACTGGTAAAGGTTATAGGTTATGCAGTACACAGCTTTTCTCAGTTTTATTTCTCATGACTACATGTAAATCTACAATCACCTCAAATAAACAGTTAAATTGAAAAAAAACAAAAACAAAAAACTGCACATTCTGATTGCTTTGTGCTTCCTGATTGCCTGCTTGAGGCCTAATGGAAATTTGGGGAAAGCCTAGGGAAAAACAGGCCAGGTGTTGATAAGATGACAGCAAGCCCTTGCCTGGCCACTGAGTTCCTTTTGTGATGCCAAATGCAAGAAGGAATGTGTGTCTGCCATCGGCTGTTTTGTGGAAGCTCCAGGACTGAGCAGAGAGACCCTCTCAAGTTGTAAGATGCAAATGGCATCTCCAGGGAAAAAGTGCCCCTTGGAGATAATGCAAAATAGCCCCAGCTGAATAGAATTTTACTGTCCTGATCACTTGATAAGCTATTTGCTGGGCTGTGCTAATGAAGTTAAAGTAGTTTGCTTCTGTTGTCAGAAGCAGCAAATCTGGTTCCAATGGCTTTTCTTCTGAGAAATTCAGGTGAGCTGCATACCAGACCCTCCACTAGCAAACGGAGACTTACTGAAGCTAACACTCCAAATACTCCCTTTCTTTAAAAAAAGAAAAAAAGAAGATTTTTTTTTTTTTTTTAAAGAGAGAAGGCATAGAGGGGCAGAGGGAGAAGCAGACTCCCTGCTGAGCAGGGAGCCTGATGTGGGGCTTGACACCAGGACTCAGAGATCATGACCTGAACTGAAGGCAGACGCTTAACCAACTGAGCCACACAGGAGCCCCACTCCATCCCTTTCTGATAATAATAAGATAGTAAGAGATGGAAGGGCTTTGAGGCCTGACCAAGAAAAATCACTCAAAGTCCATGAAGGGAATACTAGAACTAAGAGAAGTCAGCATTTATTGAATATTCATGGTGCACTTTCATGCATTATCTGATTTAATCCAAACAAGAATTTGAAGAATTAGTTGTAATTATCCTTACGGTTTATAAAGGTGGTAGCTAAACTTCATGGAGGCTAAGTGACATGCCTGAGATAAGAAGGGACAAGGCCAGGATTTCACCTGAGGGACAGAGCTGAGTTCTCTAACTCCATGTAGAGTAGCGGGCCTTCCCAACGGGTATGCAGAACACAGATACCAGAATAGGGCAAGATGTGTCTTGAGACACTGATCAGGTACATTTTAATAGAGAAAAGAAATTAGAACCTACTTTTAATAGTCATTTGAAAATTTACAACAGCTCAGGTTTTAATAGCATAGATTTTGAATGGCTCCTTCTACCAATTTCCTGAATATAGTGACTGTTCTTTTTGGGGTGTACAATTTAATGCCTAATACCCATCTCCAGAGAAGGAGATGCCCTGCACCCTCTGACTCTTACACTGGAATATTCCAGTTACACTGATTATGACTTCAGTCTGCATTTGGGTTAGCATCTAGGAAGTTCTTTATTACAGATGCTCATATAAAATCTGTACTTTTGCTTTAGATATAATGTGGTCTTTATTTTCCTACTTTTTTCTTCTAACAGAAAGTATGTGTGACTATTATCTTTATTATTGTTATTATTATCTGTAAATAGTTGCTCCACAATTCAAAACACTGATTTTATATTTCTTTTTTTTTTTAAGATTTTATTTATTTATTTGACAGAGAGAGACACAGGAGAGAGGAAACACAAGCAGGGGGAGTGGGAGAGGGAGAAGCAGGCTTCCCGCGGAGCAGGGAGCCCAATGCGGGGCTCGATCCCAGGACCCTGGGACCATGACCTGAGCCAAAGGCAGATGCTTAACGACTGAGCCACCCAGGCGCCCCTTGATTTTATAT
This sequence comes from Leptonychotes weddellii, assembly GCF_054177405.1. Classification (NCBI taxonomy): domain Eukaryota; kingdom Metazoa; phylum Chordata; class Mammalia; order Carnivora; family Phocidae; genus Leptonychotes; species Leptonychotes weddellii. The sequence continues at coordinate 29,083,748 of NC_138378.1, read as the reverse complement.
TTCTTAATTGTTGTTTAATGATGATGGTTAAAGTCTGATCCTTGATAAACTACAATAAATTACAATTTGCTTTAGGAAATGAAAAAAAGAAGGTATGTTTCTAAAAACAAAAGTTAAACGTTATTAATTAAATTAATTCATTAATTAAAGAGAACCATAGATTTCTATGGCTTTAGAAAATGATTATTCAAAATAGTTATTAATAAAGGAGTATAAATATTTCATGACCTTTTTATAATTTTAATTATTACATTCAATAAAATTTATGTACTTCAATAATTTCTTGGTGGTTTACTACATGGTAAACTTTTCCAACTTTGATATGACTTGTCTCAAATATTTTGGAGACAAAGAACAACTACACTTTAAAAAAAATCAATTTTCTGAATCTTTAAAAGCCCATAGTTCCTGAGGCGCCTGGGTGGCTCAGTCAGTTAAGTGTCCAACTCTTGGTTTCGGCTCAGGTCATGGTCTCAGTGTCATGAGATAGAGCCCTGCGTCAGGCTCCATGCTCAGCACAGGGCCTGCTTGAGATATTTTTCCCTCTCCCTCTGCCCCTCTCCCTGCTCATGCTCTCTCTCTCTCTCTAAAATAAATAAATAAAATCTTTAAAAGCCTACAGTTCCTTCAAGCAATTTATTTTTAAACAGCTTTAATTTGAATAAATATTTATTGTGAACTTGTAAAATCAGAAGTTTTACAGGATATACACAGCATTTTCTTCCCCCCCCCAAAAAAATCCAAACATTTAACTCACTAACAAGGCAATCCAATGAAGAAAACCTAAAATTCAGATTCATGTAGCCTGGTATTCCTTCTCATCCTCAATCTAAATGTTCTACTTGCTAGGAAAAGTTATCAAATTAAGCCTTGGTGGCCAAGCAAACTACGTCAGTAGCTACCACAAAGCATCTAGTTTACCCAGGGGGGGAAATATTGGGACATTTTAAAACATCTGCAAGTGTGAAATAAGAAAGTATCAGATCAAAGAGAGGAAGCTAGTTACAAGGTCAGTTGAGCAATTAATAGGCAAAGACAAAAAGTCTCATACAAGTTCAGAAGCATTCATTTTCCCTTCCTGCATGGAAAGTATCAAATCCTTGTTTGGGAATAATAACAAAGGAAAGAGAAAAGGTGTCACTTTTGAATAACACAATTAGAAGACTGGTGTCATGCCAGATAAATAAAGACAACTGATTCCAAAGATTATTCCTCAAGGATGGGTGGCTCTTTGGAAATCAGTAACCATGAGCAATTAATGGCATTGGTGAGAGTCTCTGACAAGAACTCTTGGAAGAACACTGTTCTACAAAATAATAACCATTAGAGTAATATTAGTTAGTTAACTGAAATTTTTTAAAAAACAAAAATGTATTCAGGAAGAACTACTCAAAGCAGTAAATGAATAATTTGAAACACATTTAAAATATTACTGAACAGCTGGACAGTTTGCAGCTGCAATAACAAGAGTGTAAAGGTTTACATCAAGTGTTTGTTTTGAAAACTCCAAGATTCCAGTAACTTATTGTTTTAATTCACAGAGAAACTCACTGTTTGAGATTTGAGATCACATGGAAATGACAAGTTACCAAACTCATTTCCCCGCCAATTTTCTGACCCAGATATTGAGTGATGTCAGCTTACTAACCCCAGGCAACAAGAGCACACATTTAACTTCCAGTTAAGTAACTAAGGGATCAACATATATTGATTGAGCACCTACTGTGTGCATGTACAGCTGACCCTTGAACAATGCTGGGCCTAAAGTTTCCAAGCCCCCAACAAAGTCGAAAATTACATAGAACTTTTGACTCCCCCAAAACTTAACTACTAATAGCCTACTGCTGACAAGAAGGCTTACTGTTAACATATACAATCAACTAACACATATTTTGTATGTTATATGTATTATATACCGTATTTCTACAAGAAAGAAAGCTAGAGAAAAGTAAAGTCATATGGAAGAGAAAATATATTCACATTTTTTTAAAAAATGTGTAGGCATTTAAAAAAAATTTTTTTTTAAAGATTTTATTTATTTATTTGGCAGAGAGAGACACAGCAAGAGAGGGAACACAAGCAGGTGGAGTGGGAGAGGGAGAAGCAGGCTTCCTGCCAAGCAGGGAGCCTGATGCGGGGCTCGATCCCAGGACCCTGGGATCACGACCTGAGCCGAAGGCAGACACCTAACGACTGAGCCACCCAGGCGCCCCTATTTTTTTTTTTAAAGATTTTATTTATTTGGCAGAGAGGTTTTGTTGTTGTTGTTTTTTTGTTTGTTTGTTTGTTTCTCTCCTCCTTCAGGCTGGGGCCCTGGCCATTGACACCCAGGCTGTCCCCCACTCCCAGGCCCATGTCTCCCACCCCACTGAGGGTTCCCAGAGGGCCGGGGACCTGGTCCTCCCTCTCCAAGGGAACAGGGCCAGATTCCTCGTCCGAGCCCGAGGGCTCCGTGCTGTTCTGGGACTCAGTCTCCAGGGCAGTCATGCAGACATCGGCTGCCATGCCCCTCAGGCCATCATCCCAGGGGACGCTGCCATCTGTGGTCTCAGACCCCAGGAAGTTCCCTCTCTGAGGGCCACTCAGGGCCGGGAAGGGGCCCACAGAGGACCCAATTTTTTTATTGAAAAAAAAATCCACGTGTAAGTGGATCTGCAGTTCAAACCTGTGTTGTTGAAGGGCCGACTATACTGAGTCAAACAGCAAGAACAGTGATGAATACAAGTCCCTGCCCTCACGGAAGTTACTGTTTTAGTAGCAGAGACAACATCAAAGATAATTATTTACAATTGTGATGAATTTTCAAAAGGAGAAGTACAGGGTGATATGAAAATGCATAATGAGTCTAGATATGGTCTAGGATACAGGGTATTAGGAAAGGTATCCTTAAGGAAGTGGCATTTGAGCTAAGGTCTGAATAAATCTTCAGGGATATCAACCAGGTATTGAGCAGGACAGGGTAGCTAGGGGAGAGGGGGGGTAAAGCTGGAGAGTATTCCAGGCAGCATTAATTCTGGAGACACTGCAATGGTTTCATGACAGAAAGGAGAATGACACATTTATAAAATTCAAAAGAAAGTCTGTGTAACTATGGCCATGTAGAAACCTCCAGCAAAAAGTCTAGGAAAAAGTTGATGACAACTTGGGACCATAGTGGCAACAGTGGGTATAAAGGCGGTAAATGAATTTGAAAGCTATTTTCCAAATTAAATCAATTAGACTTATGGCTTAGATGTGGGAAATGCAAGGGAATGCAAGGAGATGAGGTTTCAAGGATAGTTTCCGGAATTCTGGCTTGTCCGACTAGACTGATGCCATTCAATGATCTAAAGAACATTTGGACTGTGAAAGGAATCACACATTCTATGTTTGAGAAAGCCTCAAAGAAAAGTGTGCACTGGAGGTATAAATTTGGGAGTCACTGATGTAGAGACAACTGAAGCTTAGGCATGGATAAGGTCACCTAGAAGCAGAATATGGAACTAAAAAAGGAGAGAGTTTTTGACTCATTCCTGAGGACTTCGAACACTAAAAACCAGCAATATTTATCTAAGGAGAGGTGACAGAAGTGGAAGAAAAAGCAAAAGTTTAACAACAGCATCACCAAAGTCCAGGGAAAACTCTGAATTAAGCCAAAGTCCCAGTACACCTCACAGTTTCAGTAAATTTCTCTTTGTGGTTATCTAGACACATGGTTTAAACAGTAACTCTGACTAAATAAACAGCATTTTTGTTCATTTTTGTGTTTGTGTTTTTCCTAGGAACTATAATTCGGATGAAATCTTTGAAGGAAAAGATAGTGTAAGTTCACTGTCCAATATGATAGTCACCAGCTGCCTGTGATGATTTAAATTAATTAAATTACAATAAAATTAGGTTAAAAATTCATCTTTCACAGATGGCTGGGTGGCTCAGTTGGTTAAGCGTCTGCCTTGGGCTCAGGTCATGATCCCGGGGTCCTGGGATCGAGTCCCACATCAGGCTCCTTGCTCAAGGGAGCCTGCTTCTCCCTCTGCCTGCCGATACCCCTGCTTGTGCTCTCTCTCTGACAAATAAACGAGATCTTTAAAAAAAAAAATTCAGCTTTCAGTTGCATTAACCACCATTTCACATGCTCAGGAGTACATGTGCCTAGTGGCTACCACTCTGGACACTGTAGATAGAAAACATTTCCATCATTAAAAATAGTTCTATTGACAGCCTAGTCTAAAATAATCCTATACCAATGAGAAGGCATGATTAAGTGAATCAAAAATGAAGCAATGTTCCAAGTATTAAAATACTGCCCACATTCCAGGTGAGGAAGTCAGGAGGGAGAGAAAGGGTGACAAAGGTCAAAAAGAATATAAAATGTGGCATTTTCCTCCATTACAGATGAGAGAAGTGGGGCAGGTGATGAATGTGTTTTAGAATGTATTCAAAGGGGAAAGGGCAGAAAGCTGGATTGAGGAACTTTCAAACTAGTGACAAAGAATTCAAGGTCTTTAAGTTCAAGCTCTGCCATGAGGGAAAGAGGGTTTCTTCAAGCAGGGAGATAACCCCCACTATAGGTAGCCTTTTCACATACTTGCCTCAGAACAGCTAAGTTTCATTTTCTGCGTAAGTTAGAAATTCTACCAATACTACCTGTTGAAGGACACATTTTCATTTTATGCTATGAAATCCAGCATAATAAAAACATTAATAATGGTGAAAAAAGTTTTTCTCACTCTTAGAAGAATCATGGAAGATCAATTTGGATGAGGTTTTTAAATTTAAATTTCAGGCACCCCGCCCCCCTTGCTACAGCCAATATGCTCCCATTTTAAGGGAAGAGATAACTGAATGCCCCAAAAACATAGCTTCAAATATTGAAATTAGATTATTTCACTCACACACACACACACATACACGTTTTAAAATCTGGTATCACTGTTCACTGAATACCACTCATGAGTATACCAGATATGAATAACTGAGTTAATTCGGTGAAACCATTTTACCAAATACAGGTTAACATATTTTTAAGTCATTCAAAAATGGAGTCCCTATTTTTTGCCCAAATAGTAGTAAGTGTATTGGCCCCATCTCTGTCCTGGAAGAGATAATAAAAGCAACAACAACAATAATTAACATCAAATGAGCCCTTACTCTAGGTCAGGCTCTTTGTATATATTAGCTCATTTAATTGTCACAACAATCTTATGAGGTGGACACTATAATTATCCCCATTTTACAGAAGAAAATACCAAAGTCAGGACATTTTAATAGGATCAGTGTAACAGAGTAGTAGAGATCAAATTACCATGCCTAAAATGATCAACAGAATAGCAAAGTATTTCATCAAATATTTAACTGGGTGATTAAAACTAGTGATGACATAGGACTTCAGTGGAGGAAGAATTCTATGTGGGCCAAAATGGTTGGGAAATGGGATTTTTAGGAGTATTTAAAAAGAGAATCTGCCAATTCATATATCCAAACATCATTTATTGACTGGTATATACTGGGCATTGGGTACAAGCTGGAGATAAAAAGTTGAGTAAGATAAAAAAATAAACCCTACATGCATACCAAAAAAAAAAAGCAGAGAAAGGGAAAAACGATGTTCCAAGTAGAGATGTGTCACAAAGGACTCTCAAAAGAGATACATGACTTATCCTCGTTGTTTTTCTCTCTTTCCCTCTCCTTTCTTTTCCCCGTTTTTCTCTGTTGCTCTCTGCCTTATCGTTCACTCTCTCATTTCTACATCTACATACTTTTAGAAAGATTTGTGTTCTATACCTTTAATGAGATAATTAGTATAGTGATATACCTTCACTCGTCTAAAATAGTCCCAATTTATGTCTACTGCTCAGGTATAATTATAAATAGTGATTCCTTTTACTCTCAAAAGTATCTTGATTTGGATGATAAATAACATGATTGCCCCACGAATAATACTGCCTTTGTAGAAAGTGAAAAAAGAGGCAGGCACACACTCTTATCAACACATCTACAGCAAATTATCTCCCAGAAAAATTGTAAAATTTTGGACGTTCTATTACTGGAAAAAATTTTAGGCAGGAAAATGCCTTCCACTAAATCAGAGCAAGCAGTGTTTAGGAGTATGTAGCAGAATCAGAAATAGGGGAGGAAGAAGGCCAACCTGGAAGATAGCAGCTTCCATAGATGTTCTATTCAAGAAGGCTAGGTTCAAGTTACCTAAATTTTCTGTGTAAAATATCATCCAAATCCTTGATAACTTTAAGTAAGACCCACCAGCCTGACCCTCTCTCCATAAATTCTACCTCTGTATTTCCAACTGCCTATTAGACATCCCTGTCTAGTGTCCCATGTCCAGTGTCAAAGCCATCATGTCCTACTCCTCAATGTGTTCTTCCGCCATCATCCCTATCTCAGAGAATTGCAGATCTTTCCATGAGCCATACAAGGTAAAAAGGAAAATTAGCATCATCCTTAATACTTCCTATTCTTTCACTTTCATGTTTGATGAATGACGAGGTTCCACAATCCCACCTCTTTCACAGCTTTTTTCTTCTATGTTCTCATTTCTCTAGACACAGTGAAACTCATTGTTTTAGTCTGGGGTTCTCTCAAAGCAGACCTTGAGACCAGATTTGGGTGCAAGTGGTTTTTTGGGAGGTAACCCCAGGAAGAACAGTATGAATGTGGAGGAGGACAGCAAGCTATTACTGTGGGCAGTTGGAGCTCCTACTGGTGCCCTCTGAGAGGCTGCACAGAACACACCTCAGAATAGTCTGCCTGGGGTTGAGGGAACAGGAATATCCATCCACCAACTTCTAACCCTCACTGTTGAGGGTTGCTCCTGGCCATTATCTCTCTTAGCCCTTCAGAGTCTGCACACAGGCCAAGCATTCTCTTTCTGCCAGAGAACACCTTTAGAAGAAAGTCACTGGAAGCCTTCGGGGGGTTTTGGAACTTTATTCAGTGACTTCCAAGTGGGCCAACCACACTGGTCTACTGTACCTTTATGTGAGGCCCTTGTTATATTGAGCCTAGATGCCAGCAAGAGAGTCCTAATGTGTCTCCTTATTTGCTATCACACACCTCCCCTCAACCTCCCCACAACTGCCAGATGATGATTCTGAATGTGACATATGGGTGTGATCATGTCCTCTTCAGGATGGAGTCCTTTAACGGCTCTCCAACGACTCATGAAAATACTTCAAACAGTCTGACCTGGCTTCTGCCCAGCTCTCTGTACCTTCTGCCACCTCCCTATCCCACATGATGCTCTTTCATTCCTCAGTACCTTGTGTTCTCTACCAAGAACTCTCCCTTTCTTTGCTCCCTCCCTCCCTCTCCTGCCCTGACCCCACCCCTCTGCCCACCTGGTGGTATGCTCTTATCTTCTAAACCTCAACTTAGAAATCGCCTCTATGAAGTCTTTCCCGGCCTTAGGAAGGCTAGTCCTGCCATGCTTTGCACCCCCCAATGTACCATGTGCATAATTCTGAATGTCTCCTCCACACCAGAGAAAATCTCTTGAAAGTTGATACAGTGTATCTGCAGTACCTCACATACGGTTCTCAACATTTTTGTGCTGTGAACCCCTTCAGCAGTCTTGAACTCCTTCTCCAAATTATGTTTTAAGTGTATAAAATAAAATGCATAGAATTAAAAAGGAAACAAATCACGTTGAAATGGAAGTATTAAAATATTTTCCAAAAATTATGAGTCATATAATGCTTCTTTATTAATACATTAATCAAATTACCATTTTTTTCAAATAGTAATGAACATAAACAATAATCATAGTGTGATATAAGAATATATCCTCATATTACTCCTACCGTGTTTTGCTGCCTACATTTATAATTGAAGGAAATGATGGTAAGTCTCAGGTAGAGGTTAGGGAAATAAATGTGCCATTTTTCCTTCTCAGTCCATGGCACCATGTATTATATATGTAGACCCCTCATGGTTCAGTGGACCTCAGGTTAAGAGGTACTAGCAGCATGGGCCTGACTTACAGGTGTTCAAACATATTTACTGAATGAGTTGCCTCTCTTTCTGTGTGCTGAATGAATGAGCTTCTTGCCTGGACTTCAGGTTCCTCTTTCTCTAAATTTCTGTGATCTGTGTCAATTGTTCCCCAGATTTCACTGGGTACAAAGGCATTACATTATTTGTAACATCTCATCTTACTGATTAATTCCCATGCCCCACTGCCACCCAGTGCACTGCAGACTGCATCTCAACTTTTTCTCAGTCATTTCAGAGAGTCCCCAAATTTGTTTCATGTAAGCCAGAAATAGTCCTAACCTCTTCTTCCTTCCTGGCCTCCCTTGTTGATAAATGTGGCTTGCAAAGCCACTTGAGGGTCATAACTTGTGGCTTCTGCTGAAGCTGATATTCATGCCAAGGGCGATGCTTCCCAGTGCTGCCTAACTTGCCAACCCTCAGAGGCTGTGGCAAGGCTGCTGTCTCTTTCATCCACTTTTAGGCCACATTCTTTTTCATAGTAGAGAAGATACACCCTCCCCAACTTTGGGTCATGTTTTGGCATCTGACCATGAAATAAGTGTTACTTGGTGCCCTTGTTTCAGTGTCTCTAGAAACCAACTCCTTCATTTCAGTGCTGTGCCAGAACCTTCCACTTGTCCCACAAGACTCCTTCTCTACAGCTCACGCTGCTTTGTGCCCCAAGAGGCTACTATGCATGGACTGCAGAAACCAGCTCCCTTGTCCTCTGGCTTATACTCCTTGGTCAATAGGATATGAGAGGGCAGGAGAGGAGAGTAGTTAGAGTACTTCTTCCCGTCTCTTTTTCCATCAGTCTGTAGTTTGAACGCAGTCCTCCACAAAAGGCTCCTGTCCAGCATTCCTCTCCCACCATTTTAGCGCCTCTACCCAGCAACTGCTCCCCCACCTTCCCTCTTCAATCTCATAGGTGGCAACTGCTCTCTGCTGATATTAGACCCAAGGAGCTTCCCCCATCCCTTGTTCGTCTCTTTTAAATCTTCCCACGCTTCTGTAAATATTCCCTTCCCTAAACTCTCCTCAAATACCCACCACATGTATGTGGGAGGAATGTGTCACCTCTTCTTCCTCCCACGCCCACCCTGGACACAAGTGTGAAGCTTCCTCATAGGGCTGTGATTCCCCCTAGGGCTATGGACCCATCAGTGCACCAGACAGTCCCAGACACATCTGAGTCTTTATGCAGGATCACTGGCACTCATCCCTGATGCTCCTACAGAAAGATTATTTCACTGAGTACATTTGATACCCTTCTTTTTGTCTGCTTTGACATCTCATTCATTTATTCAACTGTTCAACAAATAGTCCTCATTTTTGTGTGCTTTAAGCTCCCTGTGCTCTTAACTGTGAGGCAGCCTACAGATTATGGAATTTGGAGAAAAGCAGACTTTTTGCCACTTTCCAAGAGAGAAATCTTGAGCAAGTTACTATCCAATCTCCGTTTCCTCAAGTGCTCAGGATGGTAATTGTGAAAATTAAATGAGCTAAGGTGTGAAAAGTTCCAAATGGCAGTGGGCAAGTGTAATAGGACATATTTCTGAGTGTATCCCCTCGTATATCCAGAGATTTGTGTAAACAAGTTAATCGCAGAGTGTTCTCGGTATTAACACCTGTGGAGGAGTGAGGGACACAGGACTGAGCAGAGGGATAAGGTGCAACAAAAGTCCTAGCTCACCCCAAGGGCAACTTTGAAGCTGAAAGAGTCCTGAGTTTGAGGCAAAAAGACTGTTTTCCACTGATATCCAGTCATGGATGTGGGCTGCCCCCACGAGAAGTGCCCCTCTCCATCTGAGAGCAAAAAGGCTGGAGAAATATGTAGCTGAGAGATGTTAGCTGCCGACAGTCCCAGTAACTGGGGGAATGAGTGCCTGGGTCCTGGAGGGAGAATCTAGCCAGCACACTACATTATCCACTACACCAAATATTTGTTAAATAACTGCTGGCTCCCTTCATCTCCTTTCATTTGCATCTCTTCAGTAGGGTTTAAAGGCACAACAACCTTGGAGAGCACCAATGTCAAGTGGAGCAACCAGATAAAATGGCTTTTTGCATAGTGATTTTTCAAAACTGGTTTATATGGCTAGAGTTAAAAGCCATAAGGCAATTGAAGAGAGGTTTTCAAACCATGCTTCTTATAGTAGGGTGTGGTGAGATGAGCAGAAAGCCAAAAGGACAACGTCATAGCTGAAATAGTGCCAAGCTCCAGCTCCATGCTTGACTTTATTCTATGTGTGATTTTCTGAAGAAAAGAACACCCTCAGGGTACACATATGTTACCTAGGAGGGGAGGAAAGCCCTTTCTTCAGGCTGTGGTCACCAAGGGGAATGTTAACAGGCCTGGACAACTTGGGCTGTGTGAGCAGCAGGCTCTCTGCCCCTGTTAGTTCATCAGTACACCTCAGCGCAATCAAAGTAGCAGGATGGTGGAACTGGGAAGACTGGGCATGGCATATGAAAGAAGCTCAAATAAAATAGCTTAAATATTAATTGCTCACATGCTCTTCTGCCTCAAATTTCCACTGTTCATGAACAATAGAATTCACAGAGACTCATGGTCCTTCCCATATATATAAGCAATAGCCATTCTCAAAGGCTACATGTAAGACTGAGCCCATAAGGAGTATTTCATAATTTCTAGCATCCTGGATTCCTGCAGACAAGCCTTCCATTCAGAATGGAAGCAGACCCATGGGAAGCAGCACCTGCTCAGGGAAGGGAAACGCTCAAGGAAGTTCCAAGCAGAGAACACAGGTTTACAACTGGTTTATTATTTACACATGCTCTGTTCTCTTTCCAAACAAACAGCAGAACTGTGAATGACAATTCACCTCGAGGATTTTAAAAGAAAAATTATGGAAGTGAAAGGTGGTTAATTCACCTAAAACCTTAAACACAATGGACACCATAAGTCCACACTATTTTGCCTTTAGGATTTTAGCTTTTATTCTTCCCCATCCAGGAACACCCTTCTCCCTTCTTTTCATCTAAGGTCTAGCTAAAAACTTCACCACTAAATCTTTTCCAACTACCCCTAACCACATATGCCTTTCTCATCTAAAATCTTTCATTATATTTGGGTCATAGAGTGATCACAGTCATCATTACAAACATAGCTGATATTTATTAAGTGTTAATTATGTACCTGCATCGTGCTAAACACTTTACATGGATTATCTCATTTAATCCTCAAAACAAGTCTATGAGGGAGGACATTTTATTAACCCTATATTATATACAAGGAAACTGAATTATTGGCCCCAGATCTTTTCCCTCTCTGTATCCACACCCTTGGCCATCTGAGTTGTTCCCATTATCAGAGTGAAGTAGGTTTCCTTCCCCATTGTCTTTAAGCCCAGCCATGTGCCTTGATTTGGCCAATGGGATGTTCATAGCCATAAGTGAGCAGAGCCTTGAAATGGATTTACACAGGGAGCTTTTACTCATATGTTTTCACCATTAATGTGAAAATATCATGCTCTAGCCAGAACGCTAATCCCAGACGGATAGCAAATATGGAAAGCAGACCTGAGCCCAAATGCCAAAAAGTAGGCAGCCAACTAGATCTTCAACTTGAAGCACAGCTGCCCAGCCTAGAGCAGCTGACTCCTGTGTAGTCACATGAGCAAGAATGATAGATATTTTAAGTCACTGAGTTCTGGATTGGTTTGTTACTCAGTGATATCTGACTGATACAGGCACCAAGAGGTTAAGTTACTTGCTCAAGTTCTCACAGGTCGTGGTGGTAAAAAGATTCCAGCACAGATTGGTTTCATTTCAGTTCCCACCTTTTTAACGACTATGGCTTCCATCATCATCATCACATTTGTAATCCACATCCAATCACATTTATTGAATGTTCACTATATGCCAAGCACCTAAGAAGTACCATTCATATATTATCTTACTGAACCGAAGAACAACCCTCTGATACAAGTACTTACTACAGATCACATTTTATAGGAGGTTCAGTAAAGTAAGATGCTTGCCCAAGATCACACAGCTAATAGGAGACAGAGCCATCATTCATCTCAGAGTGTTCCAAGCTGCCATGCTCTACTTCAACACACTACTACTATTTTGAACAAAATCACAACTATCCTTAGAGAAAAATGTTAATGATCAGTTATTCCAAGCATCTCTTCTTGCCCAAATATTTCCAAAAGGCTGCTTCAAACCCCACAATGATTGCTTTTGAAAATTTCAGTCTTGCTTTTGAATAGTTTTATGATTATTAAAGTTTTTAAAAATCTGCTTTAAACTCCTATATTAAAAATGAGGAGTCTAGGGCTTAGGGAAATAATTTTACCGATTCGATTACATGTAGTAAACTATGGGATATCAAAGTCCATATCCTGAATGCTCACCTTCAGCATCTTGCTTGGGAGGAAGAGGGATAGCAGTCCAATCCTGTGGAGTAGAAATGGGAATTTGGTGTCTAACTTCTCCTTAAATAGATATTTAGCCCAAATTCCTGACTTTTACTCTCACATCTAGAAGTACCTGAAGGCAGGCAGGGTGCTTTCTTGGAAGGAACCTGTGTAGAAACCTGGGGCCCTATATTTAAAAGGTCCCCATACTTGGTTTAATGCTCTACTCTCACCATTTTTAAATCCCTCTTAATTTTTTAACAAGAGGCTTTGCTCTTTCATTTTGCCCTGAGCCCCCTAAACTATGTAGCCAGTCTTGTGGAGGTATCTAGTCCTCCAATTTCTAAGCTTGGGGAGATTCTTCAATATGCAGTGAGTTGCTTCTCAGCTTTCCACTCTGCTGGCTATCACCTACAAGAGTGCACAGAGCCAGTAATCAGAATATTAAGATGACAGGTGAAATGTGGTCATGAATCAAACAGATCCATTGGTACCTCCATGCAAATCCAGCCCCACTAACTCTGGGCTGAGGGAGAGGCTAAAAGCAGAGGAATTGGTAGGAAGTCTAAGAAGCATTGAGCCTCCCTAGAAAACTAATTGCCCCTCTATTGGACTATACCATGCCCTTAAAAAATAGAAGGGAGTGAACCTCAAAATATTTGCAGTTGAGTTTCAGCCATTGCTAGAGTGACCCTTCTTAATTTGGATACTCCTTATCCCATGCTCACATCATGACTCACACAGGTCTCTCTTGCCATGAAGTCATTCTAAATTCTCATCATCCCCTGAATCATCTTATCTACATAAGAAGTCATTCTGAATAACACTATTTTGACCCCGAGGATAACACAGAATAATTGTGCAGTTATTTTAATAAGAACAAATAATGAATTAGCTCTTCCCTCCTTTCTCCATCTTTATAATAATGGAGTTAATATAGGGCCTTATAATAAAAAGTATCAGGGCAAGGCAGGATTCACATGAAATATCAATCTTAATATCACAGGGGTAAGGGCAAGCTAATTGTTCCCCTGACCCCAACCTTGTTCTTACATGTGAAACACTAAGAAATGGAGAGATTAAATCAATGGAAATACATGTTGGTTATGAAAAACAAAGTGACTCTTTTACCCCATGAGATAGGAAAGACTAAAACCTCTATAAAGGTGAACTAATAGGAAACTATAAATGAATTATGTTGCCACATAGAGTCATCTAAAAAAGTTTTATTAAAAACACCTCCAAAGTATATTACATTTTATATTATACCAGGTGGAGCTAGGATGAGGGAGGGAGTTTATAGAGGAACTGTTGAACACAATTTTATTAGAATGCTTGTTCCCTTGATTATAATAAGGAGAGAAATAGGACTTATTGGTTTGGTTATTTGAAACATGCACATGCACACTTTCTCACACAACTCCAGCTTTGAGCAGGGTGAAAGTCCTTTCTTCAGCTGAGAGTGACCTTGAAAATATTTTATTACTATTACAGGAAACCTGATTTAAGTATCGTCTTTTATGAAATGCTCCCATTGTTAAGAAGCATTCTTGGTTCCCTTTGCTGCTATTATGATGGTAAATACTGATTAAACATAGGAGACTGTTCATTTAGGACCAATAGGGAGTTATTCATGCATCCAAATCCCTCCTGTCCTTCCCCACTCCACCCCCAGACACAGACACCCTTGTTCTGAATGATCGGTGTATTTATCTATTTCACATAAATCTAGAATTTAATAAAAAAAATCCACCAACATGGCCATATGAGACATGAATCATGAGTGCTGTATGTATAAATCATATAGACCTTAAAAGCATTTATGATATAGCCCCTTTCATGCAAACCGCCCAAATGTTTTAGAGAGCTAAATCATACAGAAAGAGGAAAATGTAGTAAATAAAATGGAAAACCAATGGTTAACCAAACTAATGAACAAAATGTCTAGATGCCTCTCATCTCTGAATGGATTCCTTAGAAATTTTAACTGGAACGGGATTTTCAAGGAACCATTACATTCAGTAAGGCAACTGAATATGTTTGTAGTCAAAGATTTCTTTGACAAATGTTTCTGGAAAAAAAAATTAAAGCTTCTAATAAGATAAAAAAAAGGACAATGGATTCAGAAGAATATATTAGAAATAAAAAGAGTTAGTAAAGAAATATTCACTTCATGTTACTGCTGTATTATGCAGAAAACTCACTGTTTACAATTCCACCAACTCCAAATCCTCCTGTTTAAAAATGTTATTTTCTCTGAGTGATTATTTTTAATTCATTCCCTTTGCCAAGAAGGTCTACTGCACTATAAAAATAAGTTTTCAATTACTTGCCATAAATTTCAAGCATGTCTCTTAACTTTGTAACCTCCTAAATTGCTGGTGATCTGCATATCTTGTTGGATTATCATGAAGAACTTTTATGCCACTGGATGAGAGCAGAAGTCCTTCCCATCTTTTTCTCTTCAACAACATTATGTGCATATGTTTATTTTTTGGTATTTCCTCTCTGATTCTTCTCTTTCCTGAAGCATTTAGCTATTTCTGAGCTGATTCTGTTTCTATTTATTTTGTGTCTCCCTCACTACACTGAGAGCTTCCTGACCACAGGGATTTATTCTTTTATCATTATATCACCTAACATCATTTCTGGCATCACAGGTGCTATAGGTGCAATAGATAGATGGATAGCCAGAATAACTATCTGAGTAGCATCACTACTTAGCAGATAGAAATGATCAAGGCCCACATTTTCGAATGCATCTGGTTTAGCAAGCAGAAGATGAAGCTCTTAATGTGAACTGTGCACAGCCTTCAGCCATCAGCCTCTTGAGAGGTTGGTTCAGCAACAGCCCTTCCCAGGGTAGCCATGTCCAGTGACTGGTCATTGTGGAAGTACAAAGGCTCAGCCATCATAAGCACCTGGGACAACTCTGAAGGGCCATTTTAGCTGCAGAGCTCCTCATAAGCTTGGCCAAGGATGCTGCTGACAGGGCGACATCACAACTCTACTCTTCCATGTGCCCACTCCTACTCTGCAATGCCCTGTACACTAAACCAAAGAGGCCAACTTGCAAAAAACAAGGAAAGCTAAAAATCAGGAATGCAGGTACAGAAATGACTCAGGTTACTTCTTTTGGCCATGAAGTCAAGCACTCTCACCTTCTGACTCTCATAACCACCAGCAAGTTACAAGACAAAGCAAACATCAGAAGGGCTACAACATAGCTATAGATTTCAGGAAGGAGATGATGGGTCTGGATTATAAGTAGACAGGGCGTGCCATAAGGCCCATGGCTGCCAAGTCTGAGGCCAGAGAATGTGGCCACTGGAGTAAATTAACCAGCCTGCCTCATCCTGCCTGGTTTAGAGAACTGCTGGAAGACCTTTGCTAGGAAACAAGCACCTACGTCTGGCCTCATCAGAGAAATGAGGGCCTCATATGAGGGTCTTTTCAAATGCTGCACCTGCCCTAGTATGTCCTCAGGCTCTCCTTCCAGTTCCTGGGGCCTCAGTTTCCCCACCTGTACATATTTCCTACATTACTTCAAAGAGGAGCTTGGAGACTTAATTAATGTTTGTCGAACATATCTTATATGAAAGGAATCATGTGCAGTAAGTTCAAAGTAGTCTTGGTCCTGCTGTTTCTTTCATGTGTACTTAGAAGATTTTTCAGCCTTGATAAGAACTCAAAAAAAAAAAAAAGCCACTTGCTCAAGTGCTTCGATTTGGGTCCTCACATTGTGATGCTCTCAGCATTTTCTCTGGATACCACAAAAAAATGAATAAAAATCAGTTAAACAACTGGTTCCATGAATCACACCACCATTCTTTAGGTGGTCAAGGTTTAAAAACATGAGAGCCATTCCAATGTCCCCCTACTTTGTCACTGCTACCCATGCCACTTACAAACATACCCACATATAGCCAAGGTTTAGTGATTATTTCTAAAACTTTGTTTTTTCTCCTCTGTCCCCTCTCTTTAGATTTCCTGAGAGTGACTTCATGAGGTCCTTATCACTTCCCCGATAGTCCTGAAGCTTCCAGTCTGACAAATTTCAGGTCAGGCAAACCCCACGCAACAATGAGAGTGTATTTCTTCAAACATATATATATGTTTGTGTCCATCTCATGCTCAAGTCCCTTATAAGATTCCCACCACTTAAGTCTACAATCCAAAATTTTAGGAAGACATTCAAGGTACTTCATAATATAGTCTCTATCTACATCTCCAATGTCATCTTCACCACCACCCCCTCTAACATACACACAGCTTTGCTTTCAGTCCTCCAAGGTTTTAAGGGCATCATCTCTGATGATGCTTTAGTCCTTCCTCATTATCTAATCTTGGTTTTTGTTTTGTTCATCAACACTTATCATCCTTCTGAGCCAACATATACTCCAACTATCCTAATCTATGCATACTTTTACTATACCTGGATTGTAGAATCACCATTTCCTTATGCAATTTACCCAGTAGTCTATAAATTCCTTAAGAAAAGGAATGATATCTGTCATTTCTGTATCTTCAGTGTTCCTAGCAAACTAGAGATGTTCAATAAATATTTATTAAATAAATACAAATAACTAAGCAGGGAGAGAGAGATGAGTTCAGGCATTTCTAAAACCCATGAGTTTCAGAAACATCCTCATTTCTAACCAAAAATGAACAAGTGAACAAAGCAAGAGGATTTTTGGCTTATTTGTGAATGGACAATTCCAGAAAATTGAGATGGAACAGGATGGGGAATCTTCTGATTATTCTAATTTAAAGTCTTCTAAGATTGATGGTTACCAGAGGGGAGGTGGATGGGAGGAATGGTTGAAACAGGTGGTGGGTATTAAAGAGTGTACTTGTCAAGATGAGCACTGAGTAATTTAGAGAACTGTTGAATCACTATATTGTACACCCAAGACTAACAGAACATTGTATGTTAACTACTGGAATTAAAATTAAAAACAATAAAAAATAAAAGCTTCTAAGACAAATTCTTGCAAAATATCACTAAATTTCATTGGCAACATAATAAGGATGGCAGGCAGGGGAAATCAGCTGGTTTGATCAAGAAGGGAATAACAATTGATTAATTAATCTTCAACTAAATCCAGTATGGGGACAGTGTGGGGCCTTCATTCAGAGTGGGAATGAAGAGAAATAGAATCTAGATTACAGCTGGGCTCTAGGCCTTGAGTTCCCAAATGTGTGGCTGACTACTGGAATCACTTGGGAAGTAGCTGAAAAATGCAGATCCCTGGGCTCCATTTGTGACTTAAAGAATCAGAATTTCAAGGGGGACATCCCAGGGATTTGTATTATAAAAGGGCTTCCAGTTGATTCTGAGGATGAGTCAGTTTTAGGAAACACTGACCTATGATTGATTCACTCATTTATTCATTCAAAAATGTACTCATTCACTGTGGGTCGTTATCCACATATTCATTTATTCAATAAAAACTGATAATAAAGAGAAGGAAAAGGAGTACAGAAAGAGAGAGGAACAGTCCCCTCATCCTCTTTCCTGATGCACTGTTTTGTGTAGGTCTGTCCTTCAAGCTGCTCCTGGTTTTCACTAGTTTTGGGTTGTTGTTGTTGTTGTTTAACCCTTTCTCTCTCTCTCCCCCCCCTTTTTTTAGAGGAAAAAAGAGAGATTGAGGGGGGAGGGGAAAAAGGAGAGGGGGAAAAAAGAATCCCAAGCAGGCTCCACACCCAGCCTGGAGCCCGATGCAGGGGCCGATCCCCAACCCTGAGATCATGACCTGAGCCAAAATCAAGAGTCAGATGCTTAACAGACTGAGCCATCCAGTTGCCCCACTCTTTATTTCTTAAGGCAGAGATGCTTCAAAACTACAAATCCTTTCTTTTTCCAGGATTACCTTTCCTAAAGAGTGATCTGAAGATCAGTGCACCTTTTCCAAGTGTCAGGATCCTCCACAGAAAAATATTAACAAGCCTATGAACAATTATTATTCCCCTCTATTCTTTCCTTTCCTTCCTTCCCTTGCCTGAGGCTGACATCAAGGTTCTATAGCCAGAGAGGTCTGAGGGAGGAGGAGGGTTATTACTCCTGGCAAAAGAAGCCTTAAATTCCAGTGAATAAATGAACGTTAGCAGACTGGTCCCGAGAGGGTGCCAACCCCTGCTTTAATCTTTTAGATAGAAAAATGAACTGGATGAGTCATAAAATTCATGGGAGGCTCAGCCTAAAGGGAGGGAAGCTAGAGCAAAGAGGAAAAGGACTTTTCAAATAATTAGGGGAAACTAAAAGGGCAATATCTAGTTAACAAGACTTGTACCAGTCATGGTTTCCACTTCTAATTTTAATGAAGGTTTTCTCCTTCCCACCAAAATCTGGAACACCATGCATATGGTATCCAATACATATTTATTATGTAGTTGAGCACCTAAACTCTTGTTTTTTAGTATAAACCTGTCAAAGAGAGTGGAAGGTAGCTGCAAAAGCAGGAATTATTAAATGATGGACCTGCACAATGGAGACGCCCTGGTGAACAATCAGCCTACCTCCTACTTTGCTGTTGCGTTTCTGGCTTCATTTATTTTTATTTTATTTAAGATTTTATTTATTTATTTTAGAGACAGAGCCAAGGGAAGGGAGATGGGGAGAGAGTCTGGAGCAAACTCCACGCTGAGCATGGAGCCTGATCTCAGGACCCTGAGATCATGACCTGAGCTAAAACCAAGAATTGGACATTCAATGGACTGAGCCACCCAGGCACCCCCTGGTTTCCTTTTAAAGGAAAGATGTATAACATCTTTTTTTTTTAATATTTTATTTATTCATTTCACACAGAGTGACCCAGCGAGAGAGGGAACACAAGCAGGGGGAGTGGGAGAGGGAGAAGCAGGCTTCCCGCTGGGAGCCTGATGCGGGGCTCGATCCCAGGACCCTGGAATCATGACCTGAGCTGAAGGCAGATGCTTAACGACTGAGCCACCCAGGTGCCCCACATCTCTCATTTTTTAAATGGGTAGTAGTAATAATCTTTCTACTTGAATGAGATAATTTAACCTAATCTTAGGATTTTCCAAGGGAGGAAGCGTAGTGTTTAATTAATAGAATCCACTCCATTTCCAGAGGAATATGAGGTTCACAGAGGTTCAACAACTTGCCCAAATTCACATGGTCAGTTGGAAACAGTCCTCATACAAAACTTAAATATCAGGATGCCTGATTCAGTGGAAGATGATGCCTTCTCACCTGCTATATAAGCCATCCATATAAGAAAAACATGAGTAGCCAAAACTCATTCCTAACTGGGTTTGGAGATTTCACTTAAACATTTTGGTGTTAAGAGTCAGCTTGGCAGCATGCAGCTTATAAGCATTAAATATCTAAGTCATTGAGCAAGCCTACAGAACTCATGGTTAAAGGGCATTTGAGATTCTAGGGACATCAACTAGCTCACACAAAACAACATTTTCCAAGGAAAGGTGTCAGAACTACGTGGATTCAGTTTCCTAAATATATTGCCATCTCCCTGTCACCTACCACACCAATCTTGGGAGGAGAGATTATTGGAGGGGAAAAAGATTTTTAAAGACTTTCTAGGTATGGTGGGCTCAGGTTTTCTTTGAGTCCAAAGATATTTGTGAAAAACAAATCAGGAATAGTAGATAATATCAAAACATGTTCAGGATGACTTTGCTTTAGACAAAAACACACACTTCTAAATTTAGCCATGTAATTCCCAAAATTATCTCTTTGTGATCACTAACCCCAATGGACTAACCCCAGTGAGGTCAGCAACCAAATGATGAATTTACACTAATGTCTTTAGCACCCAGTTGTTCTGTCTTCAGCTTTGTAATTTAACAGATGTACTTTTGAGCCTTAGAAATCAAGGAATCTACTAAGAAAGAACTAGATCTATGTAGTAGTACCTGTGATGTACCTGTTCTACAAAAGGGGCTTTCCCAAGAAATAAGATTCAATGTTGTAACCATCCCTTGAAGTAGTCTGGCTCAGTGGTCACACTATGGGATTTGGAATTATTCTGTCTTGATTTGCCAAGAAATCCTCCACCCACAGCTGGGTAACCTAATTTAACTTCTCTGTGCTTCAGTTTTCTAATTGGTAAAATACAGATAATAATCAGACCTACTTCTTGGGTCATAATGAGAATTTAATGTGTTAGTACAAAAGAAAATGCTCAGGATAACTGTCTGGCACAAAGTAAGAACTTAATACTTGTAAGTTAAGATTTGTATGGTCCTCTTACAGTTAAGGGAACTGAAGCTCAGAACTGATAACTTGCTCAAAACTTTAGTAAGTGGCAAATCCCTTTGTAGGGCTGGGGATCTGGAATGGTGGTGGGGGGTGTATCTCTTTTTCACTTCACAGATTCATTTATATTTAGATACGTAAAAAATGATATAATCATATTATAGAAAATATGAAAATACTTGAATAATTATCTTACTGTGACCTTAGCTAAAATTTGCATTGTTTCTTTTTCCTTTTCCACATACATTGTTTTGTAAAACTGTAAACTCAGTATACAAACAATCTGTGTTTGACACTTTATTTAGCATTATATCATGGTCATTTTTTAATTATACCTGTTATTTTTCAAGGCTGTAAATTATTCTTTCTGGTGACTACATCATAATGGGCATAATTATTTTGGGGGTTAATATACTGTTACCTTCACCTCCCACCTTAGCACTCCCAATTTAAAGACAAGTTCATATAAGATGAAAGTGAGATTTGCTTTGAATGACACTGAAACTATTACCAGAAGCAGAATTGAAACCTTGATTCCTAACTTTTATTTATTTGTTTTAATCAAAGTATAATTAACAATAGTATTATATTAGTTTCAGGTGGACAATATAGTGATTTAAAACAATTCTAGGGGTGCCTGGGTGGCTCAGTCATTGGGCATCTGCCTTCAACTCAGGTCATGACCCCAGGGTCCTGGGATCAAGCCCTGAATTGAGCTCCCTGCTCAGCGGGAAGTCTGCTTCTCCCTCTCCCACTCTCCTTGCTTGTGTTCCCTTTCTCACTGTGTCTCTCTGTCAAATAAATAAAATCTTTTAAATAATTAATTAATTAAATAAATAAAACAATTCTATACATTACTCAGTGCTCATCAAGCGTCCTCTTAATCCCTTTTATGTATTTCACCCATCCCCTCCCCACTTCCCCTCTGGTAACTACCAATTGGTTCTCTGTATTTAATCTGGTTTTTTGTCTCTTTTTTCTTTATGTTTTATTTCTTAAATTCCACATATAAATGAAATAATATGGTATTTGTCTTTCTCTAACTTATTTCACTTAGCATTATACCCTCTAGATCCATCCATGTGGTTGCAAATGGCAAGATTTCATTCTTTTTGATGAATGAGTAATATTCCACTGTGTGTGTGTGTGTGTGTGTGTGTACACATCTTCTTTATCCATTCATTTATGGATGAACACTTGAGTGGCTTCCATATCTTGGCTACAGTAAATAATGCTACAATAAACACAGGGATGCAGTTATCTTTTCAAATTAGTGTTTTTGTTTTTTCCAAAATAAATAAAGAACTCAGCACCAAAAATACAAATAATCCAATTTAAAAAATGGGCAGAGAACCTGAATAAACATTTTTTTCAAAGAAGACATACAAATGACCAACAGATGCATGAAAAGATGCCCAACGTCACTCATCATCAGGGAAATGCAAATCAATACCACAATGAGATATCACCTCATACCTGTCAGAAAGGCTAGAGTCAAAAAGACAAGAATTAACAAGTGTTGGAGAGGATGTACAGAAAAAGGAACCCTCTCGCACTGTCAGTAGGAATGTGAATTGGTGCAGCCACTGTGGAAAACAGTATGGAAGTTCCTTTAAAAATTAAAAATTGAGGGGCACCTGGGTGGCTCAGTTGGTTAAGTGTCTGTCTTCAGCTCAGGTCATGATCTCAGGGTCCTGGGATCAAGCCCTGCATTGAGCTCCCTGCTAGGCAGGGAGTCTGCTTCTCCCTGTCTCTCTTCTGCTTGTATTCTCTCTCTCTCCTTCTCTTTCTCACCCTGTCAAATAAATAAAAATCTTTAAAAAATTAAAATTAAAAATAGAATTACCATATGATCTAGTAACTCCACTACTGGGTATTTACCCAAAGAAAATGAAAACACTGAGTCCTAAGTCTTTTTCTAGTTCTCTTAATTCCACGCTTAAAATGTACAGGAGAATACCCTCTGTCCACCTTGCCAGATCAATGTAAATGTCACAAGAGATAACGTATGCACTAAATCTTGGAAAGTGTCATTGGTATTTTTTTTCTGGTGCTTTTTTTCTATGCTGGTACTCTCAAAAGGCAAATAAAGATTTAAACACTGGTCAATGCTGACAGGCTATGAAACAGACAATGTGGAAAGTGTCATGTCATTGCCCATTCAGAGTCCAGAATATCCCTTAATCAGCTACTCGAATTGTCTTAGAACATTAACTGAAGCTATGAAAAACCACATGGATCATCAAAAAAAAAAAAAAAGTTTCCAGTAGCTGTTCTTGGTTAATATCAGTTCAAAAGTCTCTGGGCCTGCAAAGGAACAACTTCTTAGCAGAATTTCGAAGCAGTCTTCCAAAACTATCAGGGAGGGAGAAGGAGATGCATAACTCAAGGCAGTTGGATTTTATTAACAAACAGTTCAGCACCTTTGTCAACTACTTAGCTCCATGCTTACTCCATGTCCCCCATTTTCCTATAAAACTGCTCTTCTGATTGGAGCTATGACCACGTTGGGCCTCACATGGCTGGCCTTGGCTGTGAACTTCCCTGTGTGGATTAAGAAGAGCTTTTGTATCTCCTTTGCCCGGTCATGAAGGAGCACCATGAATACACACTCAGCCTGGTCTGGCACGAGCACCCACTTCCAGTCTAGACGGCAGCCTAAGAGAGGGGCTAATGCTAGGTTTCACCAGACTGAGCTTCGCATTTGTCATGGCTCTGCCCACGGTGATTCCTTTGATCTTGATTCTAGCAAACCACAGTCATGGACAAAGGTAAAATGGATTCCTGCTTCTGAAAAGCTTTGATGGAAATTCCCGTGATTCCCAATTCCCTCTCTAGCCTCTTTCTGCTCCTTCAGATTTACCTTCAACATTTAGCCCTAAATCCAGCTGTAAATCTAGCATTAGAGAGGCTATCAAGCCAGAGTGAATCATTTACCGCTCTACTGTGGATATCCTGGGCCACAGCTGACCCATTTGGGAAAGTACATGATCATCTTTACTTAGCCAGGCACCCTAATCATAGATTCCAGGCTCAACATTCTTCATTTAATTTTCTCTGAGAACTGCCTAGGCTGTGATCTGATCCTCAGAGAGGGGCAATCATTTCTAAAGGGCAGATTGTTAGAAAAGTTTGCAATTAAAAACAACAACAAATATATGCAGGCTCCTTGTGGTTATAGTGAAGGAATGTGCCCAGCATGCATGCCGATGTCATCTCAAGGCTCTCTTCTAAAAACAAGACCTATTCCCTGGGCTGTCTGCAACACTATGTTCTGTTTGTTTCCTGTGTAAAAAAAGAAACTAAATTGAAATAGGTTTACTTGGTGCAAAGGCTTCAGATTTGGGCCACTGGCTCCACAAAGTCAAGTATAGCCAAATTCATGAATATCATAGCATTTTGGAGATGATGTCTAACCCTCTCATTTTACAAGTGAGGGCACTGAAACCCAGCAAAGGAAAAAAGCTTGCTGGAGGCCCATGTGAGTTATTAACACAGTTGATCTTGAACTTAGTTCTTTTGATGCCCAAGCCAGTACCTAAGTCCTAAGCCAAAAGGCCAATCCAATGGGCAGCATTTCCTGAGACAGGGGAGGCCAGACTATCTGATAACACCCAGAAGTGAAAGAATCCACAAAGTATTTACTAACATTTAACTTAGGACTGAGGAAAGAAGAGGGCCAGTCCTTCCAGATACAGATTTCAAGTTTCTCAAAACCCAGATACCAGATAAATATACACATTCAAATCCCTTCCCTCTCCACACCTCATACACACAGTCAATACCATGTGCCCTCCCTTCTCAAAGCAAAAGAATGTGCATGTTGTATTTAAAAACCTCATCTAAGAAGAAAAGACATCATTTTTCTTTTTGGGCATTTTTTTCCTACCAAAAGGTGGGGGGGGCAGGGGGAATAAACTTGCTTAGGGATCAAAATATCTGCTGGAGAAGGAATTTAAGGGGATCCTGGCAGTTGGCTTTCTGTGGAAGGATAAGGTGGTGGTGTGAACTGCCATTCTATAGCAGGCATGCTGGGGAGCAGGGCACAGCAAAGTGGGCAATGCAGCATTTGACCAGTGCCTGGCTCTTGCTCCCACTGGCCAGGGCAATCATCAGCTCTGCTCTGCCTGGCTCCCTTGGACAAGTTAGGAGCCAGCTGCCTTCTGCACTTAACTCTTAAATTTGAAGGGTCTCTCTGGTCTATTCAGCTGAGGCATCCCCAGCAGGTAGCAAGATCAGGTACTGGCTGAAGTCTTCATGTCTCAGAGTAAAAACTTACCAAGAAAGCAATTTTGAAGCTGCAACTGGGAAGGTCCTTTGGGCAGAAGAGAAAGAAGAGAAGATGATCTTATTTCACTTAATGCTTAAAATGATCTCCATGCCTGGGAGAAGCATCCTAATGTTAGTGGTGCTATACACAGGGATCCCTCTTCACCTGCTTCCAGCATGCAGTTACCAAGTCAATATAAGCAGGCTTGTTGACCAGACTTCAGTGTCAACATTGCTCCCTACCAGACCGATTCTGCACTGATCAGATACATGATTCTCTATCATGCCATTTGCATCTGTTAGTTGTTTCTGTTTTCCTGGATGTTCTTCCTTCTCCATGGTTATACTCTTGTCCATGATTCTCTATCATGCCATTTGCGTGTGTTAGTTGTTTCTGTTTTCCTGGATGTTCTTTCTTCTCCATGGTTATACTCTTGAGCTACTGATTACAGTTGCTTTCCCCTAACTCTTCCATTATAATCAGATTCCTCTGTAGGTCAATCTTACTGCAAGACAGGTGGGAGGGATGTGGATCCTGGTTCTTGACTTTCCCCCTTATACACTGAGCAACCCTTAGTCAAGAGACCATGACCAAATTGGAGTGTCAGTAAGATGGTTGGTCCCTCTCCTTTGAAGAGCCCAGCTCAGAGATTTCTAGTTCCAAAGTTACCTCCCAATGAGAATGGCCACGTTGCAAATTTCATTAGTATTTTATACAGGATAGCCACTTCAAAATTTTACCTACTCAAGGCCCTGGAATTTTATCTCTTAAAAGAGTCACAGTAAATGAACTCATAAACATGCCACTAGTTTTCTCAACTTCTTGCAAACTCAGCAATTAGCAAGCTTATTTTTAGCCCTAGAAAATTTTCTTTAAACAAAAACTTACTCTCAAGAGATAAACTGGGGATCACTCTGGTTGGGAAAAGCTAGGGTAACTCCACGCTTTTTGCCTTATGTCCCACAAGAATGGTTCAGGAAACTAATCTGTCCTAGTGCCTCCCTCTTTGGGGCACTTCTTCCTTTCATGCCTCTCTTCAGATTGTTTTATTTCACAAACTTTAGATTATTATGACTTCTTTAAAAACTGTATCAAACGACGTTACTTCCTCTCTGAGTTTGTTTTTTGTTTTTCAATAATTATCAGCCTGTTCCCCAATGCAAAATAAATACTCCTCATTGATTTCCTTCCTTATGTTTTCATTCAAAGTTTTCTCTTTATTCACTAGCCTTCTCTGGAAGCCATTCTTTCTCTTCCCTATTTGACATGTTCTCATACAGCTGGGTCTTGCTTCTAAATCGCCTTTTTTAGCACTCTCATCCCACAGAAATGTTTAATTTAGTATTTGTGGTTGAAACGTTCCACAGAGGGTCAGAGAAGTGAGATGACTTGCCCAAGATCATACCACTCGTGGCATAATAAAGAGAGAACCCAAGCCTCTGGAAATCTGTTCAGCTCAGTCCTTTTTTCCTCTTACTCTCCACTTACTCACACCTTCACTCTGGTCCACATCTGTATAGGTTCAGTCACATGGCTCCTCTGGATATCCTGATTCCCTCTATAAAATAAGCAGGTCACTCTAGTAATTTCTAACGTTGCCTTCTAAGCTCTACCTTTCTATAAGAAATGGAAATGGTTACAATCATTGACCCTGGCCGAACCATTCAGGTTTTATTCTATTAGAGGTAAACTTCTTTTGACAACTCTCAACTATCCGGGTAACTTTCTATTAAACTGTTTCCCCTTGCACATACTTCTGTCTCCAGCCCTGGCCTAAACCCAGGCAGGCAGAAGTGGCAAACTGTTTGGAGGAAGGCTTTCCAAAGATCTTGGAAGTTTCAAGAAAGACTTTTGTGGTATTTCTGGTCCAGCCAGAATCAGGAAGTACCAGATCACTCACAAGGAAACTCATTCTTGCACAATTTCCAACAACCCCCCCCCAACTCCACCCCCAAGCCTTCCCCCCACCACACATTCCCTGCCCTTCCTCAAACACAAGTTTTTGCAAAGTCGAAAGTTTTGATAGTTCAGATAAGGTTCAAATGAGTTGCTGAGCTCTTGAGGGCTGGAAGTGAACCTAGCAGTTTGTTCTTTGCTCATCCCCAGTAATGAGTATACCAGGCTGTTGCTGTCAAGGTGGTTTGGGTCACATAGTGAAAATCGACATAATTGAAAGCATTAATCCACAAACAATTACATATAATGGTACAGAATGACTACTTATGAGACCTTACATGATTCTGACCAAGTCTGTCTGTGGTAATAACAGGAGGCATACAATTGTATCACAGTTTTTTGAGAAATAAATGGGGTCTTGTTTTGTTAAAAAAAAAATTACTTCTGAAGGTAGGGATGAGGAGAATGAGATTAATGCTTAGGAGGCCAATGGACTTCAAATTATCCCCCAAATGAAAAGTGCATTCTAGTAATTTTCCTAGGTGTGGGGAAAAACAGCTTTAATAAATTCAACTGGATGATGCTTCTTAGGTTATTCTTTAAAATGTTTCCTTTAGAAGGCCAACTTCATTATCCTTCAGTTGCTTCCAATCATCAGAACTTTAGGGCTGATTTTGAAATACTTATTTTTCTCATGAACTTGGGAAAATAGGGGAAGCAATTAGATCTTGTGATTTTTAAGGCTGCACTGAGGATAAAGTAAGAAAATATCATAAATTTTATTTCATGCTTTCTTGCCAATTGACAGAAATGTGCAGTCCATATGAATTCATATAACGAGGGTGGAATGTTGGAAAAACCAATAAAGATTTTGTGGTCTGACCTATAATAAATGTAGTTTGATTTAGAGTCTGTTTTTCACAACATGGCACAATGAATCATAAAATAATGGGCCCTGAAACTCCTGCATTTTTTAACAATAGCCTGGGGACAGTTTACAGTGTAATGAATTGTAATTAACCCACCTTCAAAATCTTTTATGAGTATTTTGCCAATTAGCTCCGCATGCTTGCTAATGACTCATGGCTAGTGCATGTCTTTACAGAACTGGATTTTACAGCACACATCGCCCTGTTAACTCAGCACAAGTGTGCAGCATGGTAAGGATGACACAGGTAGACTGAAACACCCTCAAGAGCATCCTCACTTTGCCAACCCAAATGGACTCAGCCATCATTCCTCCAAGCCCAAGATAACCATAATGGTTTGTGATGTCAGAGGACTTTGGTTTCTGATGGATTGCAAGGAATGCTTCACTCCCTGTAGACACATCTGTTGTTACTTAGCACTAACATATATAATGCTACTAATTGTGGAGCCATCTTTGTTTTCTTTACTTAGCACTCTGGTTAGCATTATTTTATCTTCGTGGTTCATGGCTTTCTGCCACTGACAACATAAGTCCACTCAAGAGAAAATAAAACAACTACTAAGCTGTCTCCTTACATTGCTTTGCTTTGAAATTACAAGGACCATGTGCAGTCAAACTTGCTTCCTGGGATCCTAGCACTTACCTTGCTATGTCAAAAGTTGGCTTTTCCTTGCAAGAACTGGTACCTCCACTGGTCCAAGAGCAGGCTGAGGAGGTTGCAGTAAGCAGTGGGGGTCTGGCTTTAAACATGCACTGAGAAAGTTAATTGTAGGCAAGGTCAAACTTTCCCAATTCTTCTGAGGCCAAGCCAACTTAAGAAAGCTAACCAAAGGTGACAAAGAAGTTACTCCATAATTTCCTCAGCTATGTATGAAGAATGTTAAGGATCTATAATGTTACCAGTATTTTTCTTCCAGCAAAGCCACATACCAGAATGAAGATATAGAGGCTGATTTTCGGAATCATAACACAATAATGTACTTTGGGAAATCTAAAACTACATAGGAATGGTTTCCCCATGATGCCAATAAAAGTGAACAGTTTTTAAGCTCACACCTTTGAGGCAATGGTAGTTCTAAACTAGCAGAGAACTCTTGGTAACTGGAAAAGGCTTCTGTGAAGAAGGACAAAGACAAAGGAAGAAGTCTAAGCCACCCTGGAGGATCTCCCTGTGAGGATACTACATACACAGAAGGTGAGTAGAGGCCCCCATAAAGTGACAGGGAATAGAGTAAGAGGAAAAGAGATCTCACTGCAATTACTTGGATCCTTTGGAATCCTCAAGTATGAACCCATCAAGAAATTTCTTGAACTGGGGGCTTAGGTAGCTCCTTCCTTGGCTCTGGTCCTATACAGTGGATGAGGGCAACCCCTAAGCTGCAGAGAACCAAGGCATCAGGAGTTGACTAAAGGCCAACGCCAATGGCCTGAGGAGAAATGCATGGCAATATGCCTGCAACGTCTCTATCCTTCACCAGGTCCATGGCTGCTCTAGTCTAGTCCATATGCCTCTTGCCTTCTCTCATCTATGGATCAAGACTGGACATCTTAACAAGTCATTGTCTATCCAGCAACTTATGAGAAATGAGCTAAATCAACTGAGGTATGTCTCCTGAGAATTTTAATTAAGAAACACGTAACTGTTGTTAGCTAATGCTGGACCATGTAGAAATTTAAAAGCACAGAAAACCTACTGAGCAAAATAAGAAAGAAGAAAGAGTTGGAGAGAAATATTTGATACAATGAAAGACACTGGACTCTCAAAGGCTTTTCAGGTCTATATTTTAGTTTCCAATCAATCCCAGCTGGGCTCTCTGCTCTTGTGTTAGTGTACACTCCACTTCTTAGAAATAAGGCAGCATTTACTGGAACACCTGTATGTAAGAAGTGGCTCTTAAGTCAGAGAGCCTGGGTCTGAATACCATTCTGCCATGTACTAGTTCTGTAGACTTGAATAATCTACGATCCAGTTTCCTCCTCCACAAAATGGGGCATCTACTGTTCCTCAGCCACAGGGCTGTGAGGACTAATCCATGTAAAGCACAATGTTTGGAGCAAGTAAATGTTAGATAAATGTTGTTCGTTGTTAATAATCTGTTAACAGACTTCTTTTCCTTCCTTAAAACTGTGCTTTTCTCCTACTACAACTCATTAAGCTGAGAAAGCAATCTCCCCAGTTGATCAAGGGCATTCTTTAGACAACAGTACATATTCCATGTACACAGCTCACTACCACCCCATGGAATCAGCTTACTGATAGATGATCATATGGAGATACCACTTAACTGTTAAATCTATATGAACTCTCCTGATCTATATGATAAGCTTTAAGTTCCAAGAAAAAAACAACAGAGGTAGATTTGCACATTTCATTGTTTTAAATTAACATTTGCAAAGACCAAGTTTGGGAATTCGTTCTGTGGCTTGAGAATAAAGTGAAAGTGTACATTGTACATGGAGTGTGCCCTGGACTTTGTCTGGCTAACATCATTTTAGAGGTTAGAAGGAATTCAGCTGGACTCAATATTTTTTTAGTTTAGTCACAGAAGAGCACATCTGTAGTAAACAGTATTTCCGTAATCACTTCATTCCTTGACGCTGAGCATCAACTGTCCATGTTCAGTGAGTTAACACTGTCCTTGCAACTGGACAGCTTGTCAGTTTCATTTGCATGTGAGCTATCTGTTCTACCACGTAATTAATCCTGTTTAGCTTTCAATGCGTGTTTTTATAGAAAGTAGCTGATTTTTTAAAAAAAAACCCACATCCATAGAATCTAAAGTAAAAAAGTATAGTATCAATTAATTTCCACACGACATTTAGAGACAGTGCCAAAGTTGAGGAGTATTCAGCTTCCATTTAAATAGTTCCCTCTGGTTTGGGTTAACATTTAACTGTTAGCACTTCAGAATTTAAGAGAATTCAAATCTCTTAAATTCAGAATGCTAACATCTCCTTTGGACTACTTAAACCATTGGAGTTTCTCAATCATCTAAATACTCTGACAAATATAAGAAGTTTTAATTTATCTCCTTTACATAATTTAATTTCACTTTGTTTCACTGCATTTTTCCCTGAAGGGAAATGGAAGAGGAGACAGCACACACTTCATATGATAACCTGCCTTACGAAGATACACCAGAATAATTCAGGAGGTCTGTTGGGCAAGGGAAGAAACGTGACGACTACTGCAAATCAACAGTATTGTTGCTATGGGAATAAAAGTAGAAAGATTAAATCAATCTCAAAAAATGGTATTTATTATTCTGAACTATTTAAAAACTTCAGTAAAAACACATAGATCTTTCCAATTTGAAATGGAAGATTAGTTTCAGGAATGAGATTTAGGAGTTAGCTAACTTCTTCTAGGTATGCAAAAATATTCAGACCTGAATATAATTTTGTTTGTCTTCATTCAATAAAGGTATAGATATATATATACAGTGTATAAAAACAGTAAGAATTTGTTTTTTCCTTCAAAATATTAAATTGCATTTAAATTCCCCTATTTTAGTACTCTTTCTGTTCTTTTACATAAGGTTCAAATTAACGCAGTTTTTTTTAAGGTGCATTCCTTGATATTATGTACTTCCATTTTATGTGACTTTGTTCAGAGCCACACCATATAATCACACCATATAAATAATAAATAACCATATAATCATAAACCAATTTTTATGAACCAAATTGGGCTTAATATCAAGCTTGGTGTATTATAACTCAAAAAATATAGACTTTGACACAGCCTTCCAAGAGCTTACAGAGAAAAAAAATTCAATGCATTAGATTTGCAAACAGGAGAGAAACTTAAAACCAGTTCAGCAAAGGTCAGGGAGGTATTCCCATCATTTACAGGTCAAGAGGGGGTGTAATTAGAGGGAAGAGATAAGGCTGAGTATGTAATTTGGATGGAGATGAGAGAGCAGATAGGAGACTCTTATGTAGGTAGTGATTGTGTTGAAGCAAATTTTTCCATTCCAGTGAAATATTTTTATTTCTTTTATTTAATGAGCTTTTTATTTAGTATATGCTGTGTGCAAAACACAAAAGGTGCTAAGGTATGAGGGCAAGAATCCATCAGACTCACTTCCTATCTACTATGCACTTTTAATTTAATAGGAAAGATAAGGATAACGTACCAAGTAGTCATGTTAAGCTTTAGTGTTGAAAACATTGTGCGAAATCATGTCTTGTTCATCAAATAACAGTCCGAAGAGATAAAGAGTAAATATCCTAACTGTAAAAGTAAGAAATATAGACAAGAGGAGCAATATGATCTATTTCATTATATGATTTTTGTAAAATAAAGAAAGGGCCTTTGAAGAGGTGGGACTTCCCAGACAAGGAAGAACTGAACACTCAAAGTCAAAGAAGGAAGTTTTCCAAATCAAAGAACAATATATTCTCACCCCAGCAATATTTTAGTACAAGTTTTCAAAAGTGGAAATCACCTACTAGAAATTTGTTTCAGAAAGAGAAGGCATGGGCTTCGCCATTATAGAGTATTCCCTACTTTTGAGAGAATGTAAATGAATATGTAACCATGAATTTGTATTCCTGGAGCCAATCCCCTCTCCCTATCTTGTGTGGGTAGCAGCTAAGGGGTTTGTGAATGACTGACTGCAGTTATAGTCCCAGGGTAAACCTGGGTGATCCATCCCAGAAACAAAAGAGTAATTCAGGAGTTGTAGAAGTAGAACATAGCTTAGGACATTTTTTCAAGGATTTGACAGAACAACCTTTTCTTTCTGCATGATTTAATGTTCAGAATTTAATACACAAATTTGCGAATATTAGTGAAGCAAGTCTGAGAATAAGGAATAAACATAGGTGAGGGAAAAGCCAAAAGAATCACTAAAAAACAGAGCCATAGTTAAACTGCACCTGACATCTATCCTAATTTTGACCTTTAAAATAACATGATCCAATAAACCCCTTTTATTATTTATAAGTTATATGTTGTACTACTTTCAATAAAAAAGTATAATATTTCCATCTGTTAAAGGCTCCTAGGATCCAATTTATAAACAAAATAAAGTCATACAGTTGCAAGTACTAAAGAATAATTTTTAAACTTCTCAGCAAAATATTTAAAAAGACAGTTAAAAATATTATAACTCTCAAAAACCTTGATAATGAAAACTGATAAGCAAGCCAGTAGAAGAAACTGTCACTAACTAGAATGTTGATGGAATTGGTTAGATGAAAAGAATAAGTGATCTTCTTATCTGGAAAAAAAAAAAAGGCAGGAATTAATTTTACCCTGTTTTACTATCTTTCCCTAGTTTAGAGATGCATGAGCCTTCCTTATTAACAAGGTGGGCTACTCAATGGATAAAGTGACACACTATCTCCCACAGTGTCTAAGACACAGCAAGTGATCAGTGAATGCTGCTCTTATTATTGTTGTTATTGTTACATTGCTGCTAGTACTTAGGGAAGCTAGACTAAGTTTAGTACAACTGCTGTATTTCTGCATTTATTTCTGGTTCCCAGAAAACAAAAAAGAAGTTGCTATAAAAGAAAACTTGGTATAGAAGGGGAAGACAAAAAAGGAAGGCAAAAAGTAATTCACAAAAGTAAGTGATTAGAGGCACTGGAAGGACGATATGCTGGCATGACAGTTCCTTTTGTAGTCATGGAACGGACAGACCAGTACGCAGAGCCTAGACCATAAAAAGAGGAAGCAGAACAGCTTAGCCTATACCATGTGCATATAAGTCTGTTCTCTACCATTGGATCTGAGAATGGATAGCACCCGAATAGTCAAGGTTAAATTCACATCCCTTGTCTTTGGTGAAAGAAAACACTATTTGATTGCACTTATCAAGGATGAATAAAAGGAATAAACAGCGTCTAAGAAAAGGACTACATGACAGAATTTGTATTGAATCTTATGGAAATTTGATATTTGACTAAATTGATAAGTCTGCATGATTCATACTCACAGAAAGGGAACAACCGTCTACAATTTCAAGATACCATTTCTGAGAATTACTTACTATAGAAACAAAAATAGCATTTAAACAAAACTGGTGGCATCCCTACTAGCTGGAAAAAAAGCTGTTAAAAAATGAGCCACCTGGGTGGCTCAGTCGTTAAGCGTCTGCCTTTGGCTCAGGTCATGATCCCGGGGTCCTGGGATCGAGCCCCACATCGGGCTCCCTGCTCCGCAGGAAGCTTGCTTCTCCCTCTCCCACTCCCCCTGCTTGTGTTCCCTCTCTCGGTGTGTCTGTCAAATAAATAAATAAAATCTTTTAAAAAATTAATTAATTTAAAAAAATGAGCAAAAGACAAAAGAATTTGACAGGCTGAAGAGTTTAGGATATGATGGAAAGGGAGAGCACTAAGGTAAGGAACCATGAAAGAAAACAGTATTTTTAATAAGATAATTAATTTAAAATGGGCAGAAGACATGAACAGACATTTCTCCAAAGAAAACACAGAGATGGCCAACAGACACATGAAAAGATGCTCAACATCACTCATCATCAGGAATGTAAATCATAACCATAATGATATCATCTCACCCTTGTTAA
This sequence comes from Leptonychotes weddellii, assembly GCF_054177405.1. Lineage (NCBI taxonomy): Eukaryota > Metazoa > Chordata > Mammalia > Carnivora > Phocidae > Leptonychotes > Leptonychotes weddellii. Next base: position 29,049,517 of record NC_138378.1, on the reverse strand, counting down.
AATGGCTAAAATCAAAAACACAAGAAACAAGTGTTGGCAAGGATGTGGAGAAAAAGGAACCCTCCTCGTGCACTGTTGGTGGGAATGCAAACCAGTGCAGTCACTGTGGAAAACAGTATGGAGCTTTCTCAAAAAATTAAAAATAGAACTATCATATGATCTAGTAATTCCACTTCTGGTTATTTACCCAAAGAATACAAAACACTAAATCACAAAGACAGATGCACCCCTATGTTACTGCAGCCTTATTTATAATAGCCAAATTATGGAAGCAGCCCAAGTATCTACCAATAGATGAATGGATAAAGAAAATGTGGTGTGTGTGTGCATATATATATATATACACACATACACACACACACACACGTATATATACACACACACACACAATGGAATTACTCAGCCATAAAAAAATGAAATCTTCCCATTTACAACAACATGGATGGATCCAGAGAGTATAATGCTAAGTGAAATAAGCCAGTCAGAGAAAGACAAGTACCATATGATTTTACTCATATGTGGAATTTAAGAAACAAAACAAAGAAAAACAAAGAAAAACAGAGAGACAGACAAACAAAAAAAAAAACAGACTCTTAACTGTAGAGAACTGATGGTTACTAGAGGAAAAGGTGGGTGGGGGAGATGGGTGAAACAGGTGAAGGAGATTAAAAGTACACTCGTGATGAGCACAGGGTGCTGTATGGAAATGCTGAATCTCTATATTGTACACCTGAAACTAATATAACACTGTATGTCAACTACCCTGGATTTAAAATTAAATGAATAAATGAGTGAATACATGAAAGCATAAGTAAATAAACAAATAAAAATAAGATAATTAAAACCCATATTAAAAGGCTGGGAGGAGTAAAGACTGCTACTGTGAAGGACTGGGTCAGTGATATGCGGTCAAGATAACCAGATTATCTCCAGTTGCCCAGGACTTTCCCAGCTTTAGCAATGGTAGTTCTATGTCTCAGGAACCTGTCAATCCAGGGCTAACTGGGACAGCTGGTCACACATAAGGGAGAAAAAATCGGCACAGTTTATCTCAATGTGGAAGGCAAAAAAAAAAAAGGGAAAAGTGAAAGAATGATTATCCAACCAACAATTTAAGTGTATTCTCAAAAGGAAAACTGAAAAAACTGAAACATAAGCAATCACAAAATTATTAAAAATGCACAGGTTTAGGGGGAAAAATAAGCAAGCAAACTGAAACGGTATGTCAAGTTTAGTGAAGAGAAATTAACTGATATACAAACATGTCCTGATAAATTTTTGAATTGCAAAATAAATGTTTAGCCAGCAGGAAAAACTCAGTACATAAATTTTAGTGAGCTACAAAGTAGAAAAAAATTGTAGACTTGATTTCTTATTAACTCTAAGAATTCTTTATAAATGTTAAACCTTGAAGAAATGAAAACATAGATATTACTGAGACAGAATATTTTTTTAATTTAAAAAAGAATGCACATACGGGCGCCTGCGTGGCTCAGTCAGTTCAGCGTGTGCCTTCGGCTCAGGTCATGATCCCAGAGTCCGGGGATACAGCCCTGCATCAGGCTCCCTGCTCATCGGGGAGCCTGCTTCTCCCTCTCCCTCTGCTGCTGACCCTGCTTGTGCTCTCTCGCTCTCTCTGTCAAATAAATAAATAAAATCTTAAAAAAAAAAAAAGAATGTACACAGACATGTGTAAAACTTAACTTAAAACTTATTTATTATTTGGGTGTAAGATAAAAATGTTGCCAAGTGAAAGACCAGTAATAAGAATAAAATTGAGGAGTTATTCAAGACTTATTTCTAAAATGAGATTCTGATTGAGCTGAGTTCCAATAAACAATTACAGGAAAAGATAATTTCCTTACTATATCCTCTAATCCAAAAATACTCAAAACTAGCCAATTAATAATATATTACTAGTATAACACTGATACTCAAACCTGACAAAAATAGCCCAGAATAGGCCAATTTCACTTAAGAATACAAGTTCAAAAGGTAGTAGGTAGTAGGTAACTGAAATCTAGTAGTCAGGCAAAGTATACAATATATTCCCAGCCCTTGAGACACCCTTCTCAGAAATGGAATCCATAGGGATTAGGTGCCAGTCTGCCACATTCTTATTAGTTAATCCTTCTCTTTGACCATAGGTGACTGGATAGGAGTGAAGACTTCAAACAAATTTGATTCTCTCCCTTGAAAATCAGACTGATAAGGCACAGTGACTTAAAATTGGAGGCTGAAAGTTACTCATAACAGAGTTCTTAAAAGAAGATCCCCCTCTCTAAGGTCCTTGAACTTTGGTTGTTCAACTATTCCCTAGGTACTGGTCCTGAGCTTGTCTTCAAATCCATTTCTTGTTCTTTTCTACTCTTTCTCTGCTCTGCTCCACACTACGATGGGGGCTAACCTCTGTGGACTCGGTTTCCTAGGCTTCCATATCAGCACTTTTCTTCCTGGATTCAGCCAATGGGCAGCACTGGTAGAAGAACGGATTGGAAGTGTGACAGAGAAAACAGGGTATGTCTCCCTGCCCATGCCCACTACTCCTGCCTCAGGTGACATCTCTGGCAGTGGCTCTATCTGCTCATTCACTCCAGTCCCTATCACACAAGTCCAGCACAGTTCTAGCTTCTACTCAGTGAACCTGTTTCCTTGGTTCCAGTAATACCATTCCTTTCTTTGTTCTTCCAGCCATTGGGGTGGTAATTGCTTCCTGCTGCTGCAATAATCTGGGTTATCTCAATAGCCAGTGTTTGGCTTCTTGGCTCTTCCATCAACTGTGTAACTAATTCTTTCACTGCTATGTTAATTTGGATTCTGTAAGCAATAGATAATGATGGATGCAGGATTTTTTAAACATCTAAAATAGTGATGTCTTCCAATGCCACAGGTTTTATGATACATGAATTCCCAAAATATTAATTTATCCATAATTCATCAGCTTGTCTTTTCTCAAGTGGTTTTGATTCAACATTCATTGTAGATGTACTTGTCAGTCAGCCAAAAGCCCCAAGGAGCAGGTAAACACTTAGAACCAGAAAACAATCCCCAGCTCACCTTAACAATATTAATAGCATGTGTGCAATGCAGAGGTAATACTTTGAGTGATATATTTATAAGATCCAAGAATTGGAATGAACATAATGGGAGGCAGACAGGAAAGAAGATGAGCAGGAAACAGATTCCTAATTTTCTGAGCAATTTATAGGAAATATTTGGGGTCAATGTTATCAAATATATTTTACATGTCCTGATTTTGTTTTCATAGGGCTTACTATAATGTACTTTATTTATGGATTTCTGGGTTATTATGTTGAAAGTAATAGACTGCAGGGGTGCTTGAGTGCTCAGCTGGTTAAGTGTCTGATTTTGGCTCGGGTCTTGATCTAAGGGTCCTGGGATCAAGCCCCCTGTTGGGCTCCAACCTCAGTGGGGAGTCTGCTTCTCCCTCTCCCTTTGCCCCTCCCCCGCTTGTGCACTTGGTCTCTCTTTCTCTCAAATAAATAAAATCTTAAAAAAAAAAAAAGTAATAGATTCAAACTTAAACTAACTGAAAGAAATATAAATGACCCATCCCAGACTTGCTCATGGAATCTAAGTGATTCAGTCAGTATCTAATTAGGAAAATAGAAATGAATTTAGTTATTTACAGTGAACAAAATTTAATCTTTAGAAATCCAATATTCTTTCTTGACTGACTTATTTTCATAATCTTTTTAAATAGAACAGACACTTTTATATTCACAGTTTAGAAAAAAATAAACCAACTACTCATCGTAAAATCAACCCTTTCTATTGCATTATTTCAAAAAGCACACAGAAACTTTTATCTACTAAGAAAGTATTTATAAACACATGCACTTGATTTGCTGCAAATAGCTTGAGCAAATTCTAAATTTCAGATAGAAGTTTTTATTTTTATTTACTGATGTATAATGTATTATTTGTTTCAGGGGTACAGGTCTGTGATTCATCAGTCTTACACAATCACAGCACTCACCAAAGCACATACTCTCCCAAATGTCCATCACCCAGCTACACCATCCCTCCTACCCCCTCCACTCCAACAACCCTCAGTTTGTTTCCTGAGACTAACAGTCTCTTATGGTTTGTCTCCCTCTCTGGTTTTGTCTTGTTTCATTTTTCCCTCTCTTCCCCTATGATCCTCTGTCTTGTTTCTCAAATTCCACAAATCAGTGAGATAATATGGTATTAGTCTTTCTCTGATTGACTTATTTCGCTTACCATAATACCCTCTAGTTCCATCCACGTCATTACAAATGGCAAGATTTCGGTTTTTTGATGGCTGCATAATATTCCATTGTATATATATACCACTTCTTCTTTATCCATTCATCTGTTGATGGACATCTAGGCTCTTTCCATAATTTGGCTATTGTGGACATTGCTGCTATAAACATTGGGATGCAGGTGCCCCTTCAGATCACTACATTTGTATCTTCAGGGTAAGTACCCAGTAGATCAAATGCTACGCCACACAGTAGCTCTATTTTCAACTTTTTGAGGAACCTCCATACTGTTTTCCAGAGTGCGTGCACCAGCTTGCATTCCCACCAACAATGTAGGAGGGTTTCCCTTTCTCCACGACCTCACCAACATCTGTCATTTCCTGACTTGTTGATTTTAGCCATTCTGACCGGTGTGCAGTGGTATCTCACTGAGGTTTTGATTTGGATTTCCCTGATGTCAAGTGATGTTGAACACTTTTTCATGTGTCTGTTGGCCATGTGGATGTCTTCTTTGCAAAAATATCTGTTCATGTCTTTTGCCCATTTCTTGATTGGATTATTTGTTCTATGGGTGTTGAGTTTGATAAGTTCTTTATAGATTTTGGATACTAGCCCTTTATCTGATATGTCATTTGCAAATATCTTCTCCCATTCTGTCAGTTGTCTTTTGGTTTTGTTGACTATTTCCTTTGCTCTTCAAAAGCTTTTTATCTTGATGAAGTCCCAACAGTTCATTTTTGCCCTTGCTTCCCTTGCCTTTGGTGATATTTCTAGGAAGAAGTTGCTGAGCTGAGGTCAAAGAGGGTGCTGCCTGTGTTCTCATCAAGGATTTTGATGGACTCCAGTCTCACATTTAGGTCTTTCATCCACTTTGAGTCTATTTTTGTGTGTGGTATAAGGAAATGGTCCAATTTCATTCTTTTGCATGTGGCTGTCCAATTTTCCCAACACCATTTGCTGAAGAGACTGTCTTTTTTCCATTGGACATTCTTTCCTGCTTTGTTGAAGACTACATGACCATAGAGTTGAGGATCCATTTCTGGGCTCTCTATTCTGTTTCACTGATCTATGTGTCTGTTTTTGTGCCAGTACCATACCGTCTTGAGGATTACAGCTTTATAATAGAGCTTGAAGTCCGGAATTGTGATGCCAACAGTTTTGCTTTTCTTTTTCAACATCCCTCTGGCTATTCGGGATCTATCCTGGTTCCATACAAATTTTAGGATTATTTGTTCCATTACTTTGAAAAAAGTGGATGGTATTTTGATAGGGATTGCTTTAAACGTGTAGATTGCTCTAGGTAGCATAGACATTTCCACAATATTTGTTCTTCCAATCCATGAGCATAGAACGTTTTTCCATTTCTTTGTGTCTTCCTCAATTTCTTTCATGGGTATTCTATAATTTTCTAGGTACAGATCCTTTGCCTCTTTGGTGCAATTATAAATGGGATCGACTCCTTAATTTCTCTTTCTTCTGTCTTGTTGCTGGTGTATAGAAATCCAACTGATTTCTGTGCATTGATTTTATATTCTGCCACTTTACTGAATTCCTGTATGAGTTCTAGCAGTTTTGGGGTGGAGTCTTTGGGGTTTTCCACATAAAGTATCCTATCATCTGCAAAAAGAGTTTCACTTGTCTTTGCCGATTCGGATGCCTTTTATTTCTTTTTGTTCTTTAATTGCGGTGGCTAGGACTTCGAGTACTATGTTGAATGGCAGCGGTGATAGTGGACGTCCCTGCCGTGTTCCTGACCTTAGGGGAAAAGCTCTCAGGTTTTCCCCATTGAGAATGATATTCACTGTGCGTTTTTCATAGATGGCTTTTATGATATTGAGGTATGTACCCTCTATCCCTATACTCCGAAGAGTTTTGATCAAGAAAGGATGCTGTACTTTGTCAACTGCTTTTTCTGCATCTATTGAGAGGATCATATGGTTCTTGTTCTTTCTTTTATTAATGTATTGTATCACATTGATTGATTTGCAGATGTTGAGCCAAACTTGCAGCCCAGGAGTAAATCCCACTTGGTCGTGGTGAATATTCCTTTAATGTACTGTTGGATCCTATTGGCTAGTATTTTGGTGAGAATTTTTGCAACCATGTTCATCAGGGATATTGGTCTGTAATTCTCCTTTTTGATGGGGTCTTTTTCTGGTTTGGGGATCAAGGTAATGCTGGCCTCATAAAATGAGTTTGGAAGTTTTCCTTCCATTTCTATTTTTTGGAACAGTTTCAGAAGAATAGGTATTATT
>NC_138378.1:29025623-29042512 GCF_054177405.1 Leptonychotes weddellii | reverse complement strand
AAAAAAAAAAAATGCCCCAGCCTTAATGATAAATTAGAGTCACTCCACTAATGACCCATCAGTGTTGAGGCACAAGGCCAAAGGACTTTGTGCAAATGTGTTCCACACACAGATTATTTTGGCTTTTTAGGTTGGGGCAGGTGTCAAGGTTCAAGCAGAGGAATGGCATACTGTCTAAGTCAGTGGCCAGTAGGAAGTTTTCCCTGGCTTCCAAAGAATGACCCATAAAACAGAGTCAGATGGGAAAGACAGAAAGGACATCTGTTGGGGGAAGACATTATAAAATCTTTCAAAATACTTTCTCCTTATACTTTATTCCTATCTTTTCTTATGCATATAAATGGTCTCTTTCTGAACTATCACTATTAGTGACCAGCTATCTCATACCTAATGATGTTTTGACACCTTCTTGATGAGAAGTTTCTAGTTTTATGTTGTAGAAGGAAAAGCAAACAAAGATTAATAGGCTCTTACTCTGAATTCTTTAGTCATATGCTCCAAGTATTCTCGGTGTTTCTATCCAATAAACTGATTAAACTACCAAAGGCTATTGAAATAAGATAGGAACAATTATACCTGAATTTATGAAGAAAAGTTCAAAATGGAGGCAACAAATGGAGCCATGATCCATACAGGAAGAAAAACAACGTTTTAGGTCAAAATTTACAAGTTCACACATCAGGGCACCTGGGTGGCTCATTCAGTGAAGTGTCCGACTCTTGGTTTTGCCTCAGATCATGATCTCATGGGTCATGAGATCAAGCCCTGTGATGTTGGGCTCCATGCTCAGCAGAGTCCACTTGAAGATTCTTTCCCTCTGCCCCTCCCTCCACTCTCTCTCTCTCAAATAAATAAATAAATCTTTAAAAAAAAAAAAGTCCACACATCAAAAAAGGGCTAGGAGATCATTCATCCACTTTGCAATATGAAAGAATAAAAGTCCCATGACACAGAAACCCATGAATTTATTCACCCTGTTGCTTGACAGAGAGATACCTTTATCAAAGTTCATCTTAGAGAAAGACTAGAGAGGAGAGTTGGGTAGGTGGATGGGTTTCCTTAAAATCTAAGGGCTTAGTTCTCCTTTCCTTTCCTTTCCTTTTTTCTTTCCTTTCCTTTCCTCTCTCCTTTCCTCTTTCCTTCCTTTCCTTTCTTTTATACCTTATTTAAGCTTCAAGTTAAAGAATGGCTCAGCCCTCACCAGGATCATAAAGAGGACCAGAAAAAGCAGCACATTTGTTGATTTATGGCACAACCTGAAACAAATCCCTACGCCAGGAAAACCTCATCACCCTGAGTACCATGAGCTTTGAAATGAGCTTCCAAGAGGGTCTTTTAAAAACGTTCCCAATGAGAAGAACTCCAGAAAAATAGCATTTTACTCTTTAAGGGGTTGTACGGAGGGTGAGCAGATGCCAGAGAGGCGAGTCAGCTAAAACCAGTCGATTTCCATTCATTCCCTAATTAAAATTATTCCAACAAATACATCAGTTTTTCTTCTCCTTTGCGACAATAATAAAGTTTCTATAAGCCTGAGAAAAAGAAGGGGAAAAAAAACATTTTTAAAATCTCCAAACTAATACTCTCAGGCTTCATGATGTTTGCTTTACAAGCAAAAGAACTCTAAGCTACAAGCAAAACATCCTTGATTTCAAGGGAAAGGTGACATGTGGATACCAAATGACCTCAAATTGCAGTACTTTAATTAAGTAGGTCTTGCTTCAATTTACTTCAAGACTACCTGAATTCACAGATATTCCCAAGATACTTAGGGTATTATAAAAGAAACATGTGTATACTGTATATATAAGTGTAATAGCACCGAGGCACTATTTTAAAGACTTTACATAGTAGTCTGATGTGTTTCATCCACATCCCGTGAGATAGGTGGAATTATTATCCCACTTTGTAGATGAGCCAACTGGGGCTCAAACAGTTTCAATAACTTGCCCTAGGTCATATAGCTAATAAGTGGCAGAGCAGGAATTTGAGCTCACACAGTTTCAAAGTACATACCTTTCACCACAACAATATATACTGCCTGTACATCTGCTCCATGTACAGTCAATTGTAGACAATTTATTGTTATGCAAATTGAGGGGGAAATGGCTAGTCCCGGAAATGCTTCTTCTTCTTTTTGCTCTTCATTGTGTAACATGAATTCTGAAAGGCTGATACTGAAACAATGTCCAGGGAGTTGGTAGATGGAAGAATGAAGTGTGCCTATGTGTGTGAGGTAAGGACGGCAACTGAGTACGAAATTTTAAATACTGTTCTGCAAGGGGGGGATAATATCCTTACATTTAATTTTACTTTTCATGGAAGATCACAGAATGCTCACTATACACACACACACACACACACAGTAATTTTAAGAAAGTTTGAATAAGACAATTCCTATTTTGAAGCAACTTGAAATATGAAATAAGTATCATACCCAATTTTCTTAAAAAAACCACTCATTTATTTTATTGAACATACTGGTAGACAGAATTGAAAAGATGATACCCATTTCAGACATTTAATTTTAACTAGATCAGAATTAATGTCAACAGAATGTGTATCCATTTTATTGACTACTTACCTATGCCTATTTAATTTCTTTTTCCAATCATTCATTCACTTGAGATTTGACCCATATCTCAGGATGGAGATGTTTAATTATCTCAGAAGTAAAATGCACCCCAACCTGGAGACTTTTAAAACACCCATTTTTTGTGGTTTCTATCCACAATGTAACACAATTAGTGCACTTGAAAAGACTCAGGAGTTTTAATCAGGTTGGGCCAAGTTTCAAGGTCTTGGTGGAGCTTAAAGCCAGGTTCCTCTTGCCCAGTCCCAGGTCAGGTTACAAAAATTTCACAAGACTCTTACCCCTCCCACTCCTACCCCCATGCAAGTAACTTAAAAAAAAGTATTAGCTCTTAAGAAGTGGAACTAGTATTCCCTCTCAGATGCCAGAAACCAGTTCTCCTAAACCATCCCTGATTTACAAGGGTAATGGAGGAGGAATTCCATGACAAGGGTGGATTTGCACAGCCCCCTTTAGATCATTATATTGACAGTATCACTGTAGTCATAGAATGCAGCCAGGTCCTCCATCCATAACTTGCAACTAAACCAAATCTTTACTTTATGAAGACAATAGCAAATTCAATTAGAAACTCTAAGCGCTCCATGGATCAATCAGGTCATATACAATTAGCTCTAATTGGTACCTGTCCAGAGAGGTACATTCTTTACCTGCAGTCAAGGGATACTCAGAGACTTTCTTGACTTTGAAAAACATCAAAGCAATTCCTTCTAATCTAAGCATTATAGCCAGCCCTGAGCAGTGGCTAAAGCTCCAACACCAATAAAAATTTGAAAGAAAGAAATTCCACCTAAATTTTCTAAAAAAGCAAATGGCAATGTTGAATAAGCAACTCACAGACACTTAATTTATAGAGTATAATTCCCAACTGCTAAATATCTCCCAAGAAATACTAAACTTGTACCCTAGAGTGAAAAGATGATTTTGTAGGCATTTCAAGGAAGAAACCATGAGGAATAAACAAATGTAATATGATTGTCTTTCAGGAAGTTACTTTGTAAAGAAAATTAAAAGCAAATTTGTAAAGATAATTAAAAGCAAATTAATGATAATATCTTGTGCCTTATAGCTGGAATGAAAATGTGGCTTTTTAGTCCTTTTGGATAATGAGACACATAATTTAGAGTCTTTGAGAAATAATAAGGCTTAATAATAACTTACAATAATAACTAGACATATTGTGATCATTTCATAAAAAAAGAAAAAGAATAGGAAATTAAGGGCATTTTTTGAAGATAATAGATATGATCAAGAAAAGCTAAAGTGACAAACTGAAATTCCTTCAGTAGCAGAAGGTCGAATGAAGCAGCTGGTGTATGACCTGGAGATCAGATCTAGGTTCTGATCCCAGTTAGGGAGCTAGGCAGGATGTGAACAGTCACTAATTATACCAAAACTTGGTGTTTCCATCTGTAAATGAAGATGTTGGAATACAGCAATCTCCAGTGGCACCTCCAGTTCAAGTGACTGATGTTAGGGTATTAGAAAGCACTATAGGAAGCTTGCACTAGGCCAAGTTTTCTAGAGTACCTCTTCCTTGTGATGCCAGAAACAAAATATGAAATTGAATGTTTCTATTTTTATGCTAAAATGGAAACAGAGGTGGGAAGGATAAAAGGAATCCATCATGCAAAAGAAACCGTTTTTGTTTTAAATTTCAAACCCAACAGAAATTCTAGCCCTCCAAGGATATTATGAGGCTGTAATCTTAGCCCTTTACTTACCTGACCTTTAGCAGCAGGGAGTAGGCAGCAGCAAATCGGGCTTGGAAGTCTACTTCCTAAATCAGTCTCATTCTCTCCAACTCCTGCCCTTTTTGTGAATTATTACACCACCTGGCACCAGGAATATTATTGACTCTGGAGCAGGGAGCTTAATTTTGCAATAAATTTTACAGATTGCTAACTGAAAAACAAGAACAAAAATGAACTACTAGGTAGTTGAAACCGCTGACTCTCACTGCTCCTTCCTGCCCTTGGCTAATTTATGGCAGCAGAGCTGGGCTCCCACACTGCGGCTGCCACTTTGGCTTGGCTGCTCTGCTCACTGCGCATGGGGCAGCAGGCCAAGGAAGGAAGCCATGCTCCCTTGTCTGTGGATTTCAAACCACACTGTGCATGCTGGAATTCCCACAGCCATCCCTACAGTCTTAGCTCCCGAGATCTCAGAGGTAAAAATAAGTGAGAAAGTTGGGACACCATCATGATGTTTGATAGAAAGAAAGGAGAGGAAAAAATGCTTTGCAATAGATTGGAATTTTCTTCCCATTTCTTCTACCTTTTTCAGTTCAACATATATTTATGGGCCACTCACTATAAGTTTAGTACTCAGTTAATGTGCTAGAGTAAAAAAGACGTATAAGACATGATTTTTAATCATGTCAGTTGTTGCTGTGTAACAAATCGTCCCAAAACTTAGTGCTTGTGAATTCAGCCGCTATTGGGGTCAGCTAGGGGCTGGATGGTAGAGGACGGCTATGATTCTGCTCCAAGGAATCTCTTTTCCTCTAGTAGGTTAGCCTAGACTTGTCACCCTGTGGTAGCAAGATTCTAACGAGAAAATGAAAATGCACAGGCACTTTTCAAGCCTCTACTTACATCAAGTCTGTTACTATTCCACTGGCCCAAATAAGACACATTAAGACACACAGTCAACTCCAATGAGGAGGCACTATCAAAGGGAGTGGATACAGAGAAACCTGAAAAAGTGGGGTCCTTAGTGCATCTACCACAATGACCGTGAAGAGCTGGCAGCATAGAGAGAGAAGTAGGCATGTAAAGTACTGTCTGGGCAATGACAGAAGCCAGCACTAGAGCAACAGGGTCAAACAGAGGAGCACCTCCTGTAGTTTAGATGGGTGGAGCACTGACTTAGGACAGTTTCCCTTCCTCATAAGAAGCAATGCCACTAAACTGAGTTTTGAAGAATGAGTAGGAGAATATGCAGGGGTACAGCACGGACAGGAGTCAAAGAGAGGAAGGAACAGTCAACCGAGGGGCTAGATACTTAATACAATGTCTAAAGGACAGTCTCAGTCTCTTCTATCTTCTGTTTATCGTGGTAACCTTCTGGAAAATACTTCTTTCCTTTCCATGATGCTATACTCTTATTCACCCACCCTATTCCTTCCATGTATCCTCAAGAGGCTCCTATTTCTTTGACTTATTTTACAAGTTGATGATCTTGGTCCATCACTGCCCATATATGGGTAACTTGCCAGAATGATGATTCTTCTTAAATCTCTTCTCGCCCAGACATCTTCAATAACCTCAATTTATGTATCTCACAACTTTATGGACAATTTCCTGAGGCTATATCGCAAGTGTACTTCTAGCCCATTATCTTTCCCTCAATCTGGTTTACCCTGCCCCCCCAGTTCACAGACACAGTTGTTGGATGCCCAGCCACCCAAAGTAAAACACTGAATCTTATTTTTCTGTCGTCCCTCTTACTCCCACTGTACCTCACATCCAGTCAATCCCCAAGTCCTGCTGACTTTGACTCATGAGTAGTTTCCAGTTTACTCTCCTCCTCCCATCACCACAACCAAAGCTTCATTGCTGCTCACCCAGGTCTTAATCATTTCTCACCTGCGCCAACCACAGCAGCCCCCTGACTGGTCTTCTTCCTCAAATTCATCATCCACATAGCTTCTAGTGCAATTTGTCTGAAATGCAAATAAGACATGTAACTCTACTACCTACAGCCCTTCATGGTTCCTCCCTAGCTACAATCATCATAGTAAGGCCTACAGCACCCTCTTGAAATTACCCCTACTATATTAGTGCTCTGTTTTCCACTGCTCCCTGAAATACACTCTACATTCTGGCAATACTGAACTTCTTATTCCTTGCAAGATGTTTCTAATCTCTGTTCTGTACTCTTGAGGTCCTCTCAGTCTTAAATGCCTTTCTCCCCACCCCACCTCCCTTTGATCAATTCTTAACCATCCAGAAAACTCAAAAATTACTGAAAAATTTCTTTCTCCAGAGCTTTTTCCTGACCTATGCTCTGTTTTCACCTCCTTCAGTGCCACATACTGCCCCACTCTCCTCCTCTCATATTCCATGTATGTCTTTGTTGTCATACTTAGCATTTTTGATCATATGTATCTGTTTATCTTACTGTGCCTTCTATTAGAACAGAAAGAATATATAACACTTCTTTATATTTTTAGGGCCTGGAATGAAGGACATATTATATCTGGGAAGGAAGGTGATCAGGCAGTATTGGTGATCAGCATGACCTGAAACCAGTAGGTTATTCACCCACTGTATGACTTTGGAAAGGTTTCTTAACCTCTGTGCCTTTATTTCCTTATCTGGAAAGTGCAGATTCTTATACTATGTATCTCACAGGGTAGTTCTCTCAAGTAAATGAGCCAACAAGTGAAGTGCTTAGCACAGTGCCTAGGGTATGGTAAATAATCAATAACTACTGGCTCTCTTTAGAGTGTGTAGCACATTGGGGTTACTAGATGAATAGATAAATGGATTGAAATAGCCTGATCAGACCACAGAGATATGAAACAGCATAACATGTGTGAGCAAACACAGCCAGTTTGTTATTACTCTACAGTAAAAAAAAGCTAAGAATAAGTGAAACGAAATAGTTGATCACTTGGGGTCTCACAACTCTAAGTTACAGCCTCTTATATGTACTTCTATTCTCTCCAGGTTGTCCATATTTTTAATTTCTAGGCATCTCTTGTGGCTAGGTCTGCCTCTGACCTCATGGATGCCCAAATCCAGCAATATTAGTGAAGTTAAAAGTTTTGTAAGGCTCGTCCCTCTATAAAGTGGGGTCCTTCCAAATTAAAAAGCTAGCTATATAATTTGACTGGCTGTGCCAGGCTACAGTTTTATTGAATATTGTCAGAAGTCAAAAATATAAGACAGTTTCTAGAACCTGATTGGAAAATGCTTATTTCCTTTAGAAATCCACTGGTTATAACTTCTATATTTTGCTGAAGCAAAGAAAAAGAGGTAGTACAAATGGTGGCAGAACATTATTCAGGGGTGAAGAAGTCAAGCTATAAAAAATGAAACATAAAATGGAGAAAATACATCAGATACGTGAAAGAGCTTCTAGTTAGTACTCTCTGAAGCCAAATAAATGCATTTTTGCAATTTCAGTCAATATAGAGAAGACTGGAGAAAGCTTTCATGTCAGTAAAAGGGCTGAAGGACCATATCAAGTTTTTGCATCATTTACAATGCAAAGTGATAGGACTGCTGGTATCTGGAAGATGCTATTATCTGTAAGAGGAGGAATTTTCACAACCTAGTTCATCCCTCTACTCTGCCACCCCTGAGAACCAGGGTCCTCCATTCCAAAAGAAAGTAGACTGAGTCTTCCTAAAGCATAGAGGCACTGAAGGAGGATTCAGGCCTGATGCCATTAAACTTCCAAGTGCTTTCCCTAATATAGAAATAAGTACATGCACCACTCCTGGATATACACAAGAGAGTTTTTGTTTTGTTTTGTTTTAAAGATTTTTTTTTTAAGATTTTATTTATTTATTTGAGAGAGAGAATGAGATAGAGAGAGCATAAGAGGGGGGAGGGTCAGAGGGAGAAGCAGACTCCCTGCCGAGCAGGGAGCCCGATGCGGGACTCCATCTCGGGATTCCAGGATCATGACCTGAGCCGAAGGCAGTTGCTTAACCAACTGAGCCACCCAGGCGCCCCACAAGAGAGCTCTTTCTGTGAGGTTCTGGGTACATAGTAGTAATGAGCAGGAACCTAAATCATGCCAAGAAAGAGGCAAGCAATCAAGAAGAACCAGTGTCTTTAAAATGGCCAACTGTGGACAAAGGTTCCTCATTCCTAGGCTCTTCTTGATGACTCCCAGGGAGTTGGTCTCTAGCAAGGGTTTGTTATGGTGACATTCTAGTATGGTTACATGTATAAAGCAGGGGTCAGCAAATTTTTTCTGTGAAGAGTCAAATACTAAATATTTTAGGCTTTTCAGGCCATATGGAGTCAATCACAATTACTCAAATTTGGCACTGTAACGTAAAAGCAGCCAGAGACAACACATAAACAAATTAATCTGCCTCTGTTCCAATTAAACTTTATTTACAAAAACAAAGTGTGGGCTCGACATGGCCAAAGTTTGCCATTGTTGCCAAGCCTTGCTTTAGAGCACTAAGTACTGTCTAGAAGTTGGTAGAATCTTTTCCTATTAAGTCATACATTATATAGAAAAGTTTAACTTCCTAATATTTTTATTGTGATTTCCAGAAATCATAATCATCTCCCAAAGCACAATGGGCATATGTCTGTAATGGGCTACCACCTTATGTTACAGTTATTGGCCTTTTTCATCTGTCTCTCTTACCAGACTATTGCATATTTACCCATTACCCTATTGTTTCAGATCTAAAAACTATGTCTTATATGGGGTTGTTATTCAATAAGAGTTTGTTAAAAGAAAAAACAGTATCACCATTAATAAAATAAATGCATATGCAATCAAAGCTGCTAGCTAAAAATGTTTTACCCCTAATTTTCCTAATCCCAACAACTGAATTAAATTTTATGTCTACTTGTAAAAATGATTCTTACATTACTGAATTAATAATGTAGATTTAATTTTGTATCCCACCATTTAGCATTTTTCAAACTCCACAGTTTTTGCTGACAAGTTGGAGAGAAAATCAAGTTTCAAATGAACAAAGACCCTCCCAAGCTGACATGTCCTCTATAGGTCTAGTTGCTACCTTCAAAATCTGCTCTTAGAATAGTAGAATTATCAAGCTGAATGAAATCTTAGGAAAGAACACACTCTCTTGCCTCCAGGTAGATGAGTCAGCTGAGTGATCAAGAGTTACTCTCTCTGAGGCTTCAGAGATGGAGGTTCTAAGTAGCAAACTACTTTTGCCACACTTACTTAAGCTCTAGCTATGTAGCCATTCCATCTGAGAATTTCCTCCACCTGCCCAGGACAAAGGAAAGAAGCATGTGAAACAATAACCCTAGCCTACTAATTCTCAAGGTTCAATGTAGTTACAAATCTCCTTGGGATCGTGCTAAAATGAAGATACTGATTCATTAGTTCTAGATTGGGACCTGCGATGCTGTATCTCTAACAAGCTGGATTTTACAGAAGAGGAATATCAAGTTGTTTGTCCAAGGTCACCCAGAGATGAATAGCAGAGCTGATCTCAAGTATGGTACACCCCAAGGACTGTTCACAAGAAGCCCAACAAGACTCTTCTTTGGACTTTATGGACTTCTTTTCTCCCATGCAGCAAAGGATGCTGTTGCTCTACCTATACCCCTAGCTTTATCAATTCAGTGTACACCTTCTTATTTCCAACTGCCAGTATTCCCATCTCTTTGCTTGCATTTTCCAAAGCCATGGAGGGCCACTCTGCTCATTATTTGCCCATTAACTGTAGTGCTTGGCAATGACCAGACCTAAGGAGCAGTGCTTAAGCAGTGATGAACAAGTGTTGGTGATTGGTACATCAGTTTCCTTGTGTCTCAGATGGGACAACCCTAAGGCATGTTCTACACATTTTCCCAGATGTCCCAGAAGGAATGAGCTCCAGTTGTTCACAGTGGGGACCTGCTCATGACCTTGCCTTTTATTCACTTTCTTTCTTCTGTCATTTTCCCAGTCCCTTACCACCTATTCCTGCACCTCTCAAATAAACTACTTGCACTCAAATCCCAATCGGCATCTAACATTTAAAATTCTGTGATTAATGACCTTTTCAAGTATTCCTACTGCATTATTACTCCTCAAAGAATATTTAAGAAAGTGACCTTAAATTTGTTTAATAAATTTAAAGTTTTAAATACATATGTAAAATAATACACACACACACACACACACACATATATATATATAAATGCCCATGCCAGATGATTAAACAGAGGACTGGAGAACTGAAGAATGAAGAAACCTGTCACACAGCTAAGAAGTCACATACAAAATCCAGTGCTTTTATACACACACACACACACACACGGGAAATGGCATTTGGACAGATTTCACAAGAAAGAGCATTTCCCTATGACAAAAGAGGTTAATGAATAAAGTTGGTTCCCAGGAAGTCAAACTAAATTTATTGATTGTAACTCTGCTTACAGAAGTTTCATATCTCTTAACCCCCATGCCTCAGTATCACCTTTTATCATATTATGTCCTTACAGGAAAATCACTCACTTGGAAACAGATAGCTCATTTCGGGTGATACACCGTTTGGGACGATACTGAATCATCTTGGATCACACACATAAACAAAAACTTAGCTCCTCCGAGAGTTGTGAGGCAAAGCCAACCGCAGAATATCTTTCTGAGAGTAATTTCATGCACTCCTTCATGATTTAAAAGAAAACAAAACACCAAAAAATTGAAAGAAAGATGCTTCTTTTGTACATCTTGTCATGTAAAATTTATGTTGAGATAGTCTGGGATAAATGTAAGAGACTTCCAAATTAATACCCAACCTGATACAAGGTCACATCAGAATAATTTAAATATGTTTCAGGGAAGAAGAAAATCCCTAAGATCTAAATAAAGGACCTATTTATCAAATTGTACATTTTTCTTTGAAAATTTTAGAAACTGGCATTGGAGCTTCTTTTTTTAATATAATTAATGACTTTTCCCTAAAGCCATTAGGGGGAAGGAGGGCCCTATGAAATCTTGCCTAAGCTAAATTCTGAAAAATGTAAATATTTACTTGAATTTTTTTTCACTTGTGCTGTTATTTAGGAAGCACTGGTTAGTGGTGCCTGGCCCAAGTCAATCATCACTGGGAAAATGATTTAAGCTCTAGACTAGTGCTGCACTGTCCAAAGCAACAGCCACTCGCCACATGTACCTATCCAAATTTAAACTAATTAAATTTTCATAAGATTTAAATCGCAGTTATTTTGTCATGCTAGCCATATTTCAAAGGCTCAAGAGCCACATGTGGCCACTGGCTACCATATTAGTGCAGATTTAGAACATTTCCATCAGCAAGTTCTATTGAACAGCTCTGCCCTAAGACAAGTGTCTGAAAAAACGAAGGAAGTGAGGGAAACAGACTATCCTCTTCACCTCAACTCCACGTTTACAAGTGCATGCTCCCTTTACTAAATACGATTCTGGACAGCAAGAGTCATAAATCTTTTTGGAGCCACAACGCGTGAGAGAAGGTAGGCTGTTAGCAAGAGGTTATGACCCTATTACAGGAAATGGGAGTCGCTGCCTGCCACATCCTGAAAACAAATTGGTCTTTGGTACTTCATTTTGATTCAATGTAAAAATCCCTTTCACTGCCCTGCATTTTCTAAATACCTTATTAGGAAAATAATGTCTAAGATACATCAATGCTTTCCTCTATGATTATCTCCCATCTGTAATTATTATTATCAGGACCACTAAATATTCTGGGACAACCTAATTTACCCTAAATACTTGCAGAGTAAGCAAACAGATTTCAGAAATAAAATATTCAAGTCTTCCCAGTGACCAACAGAACCTTGATTTTCAAGATTTAAAAATGTGAGAATTTCATTGATTCATAAGATTGTCTAAGTTTTCTAAAGTGTACAAAATTCTAATATCACTTGGTAGTATGTCTTTGATTGCAGTTATGCATGAGAGAGATCAGGTTTTGTCAAAATTAAAAACAAAGCACCAAACTGTAACCACAGTTTTGTCTGACTGTAAGAAATAGAATGAAAAGGGAAAAAATTGAAATAATATGTATTTATAATGCTTCAGATATGTTTCTTATAAAAATATATATACAGAACTGGGAAAACTGTCCATATGTTTCAGTCTCCAAAAGAGTCCGTTTCAATTCAGATCATCTCTTTCTTGCTTTAAACTTCCTAGTTATTAATTTTTTCCCCCTCACAGGGTATCTCTCCCTCATTTTAATTTCAATTCTTACACAAAAGTTAAATATGTTCTAGTGTTTGGACTCATCAGCAATGACAATGCCCTTAAAATATTAGTTGGAAAGGTAACAGTGCCCTAGGTGTGCACACCAGAAGGTTATCCTACGCTATTTGTGACAAGCCTTCCACAGTGTGTGCTGCACTCTGGTGAAGCTTTAGCATCCCTCCTTCAGGCAAGTGCTCTGCAAGTTCTCCTATGACTCAGAAATCTAGCCATCAGAGAGGAGAGAACCAACCAGAGAACCTGCAGTTGTCACCAGGGATTTGATGACCGTATGCTGCCAGGCAGTTTTCGCCAAGATGCCTAGCAAAGCTCTTGGGCTCCCAAGCTTGTGCCATAGGCATCAGTGGACAGGAACCACTCCAGGAGCAAAAGCCAGCTCACATCCATACTTAACCCAGACTTCCTAACAGCATCACATCATAAAACCATAGCACATGTGGCACACATTTAAGGCCAAATTGGCAGTATTTGATACGAAAAAGAAACCAAAGACTGAATTAGCATCCCACATGGTTGTTTTCACAAGTCATAGACAAAGAGCAGAGGTATATGGAGTAAAGCCCACAAGACACCCACGAACCTTTCCTTAAATGAGCTGCCTAAGTCCAGTGAACTCCTGGAAAAAACAAGCCAGCAACAAACAATATACACAAAAACAACAACAAACCCCCAACATTGTTGTCTTAACTTTTGCTTGCCCCAGGGAAGGTCTTGTTACCTGGACACTTTCTTTTTTTCTTTCTTCCTTCCTTCCTTTTTTTTTTTTGGCTTATGTGAAACAAGTATCTCAGCCATCTTTCAGATGGGAACCTAAATTAGGAAGCAGCTCTAACTCCTTCTTTAACCTGTAATTCCAAGTCACTCTTACCTCTAGCTTCCAGAATGAGCTAGGTTTCATCTCTGCAAGTCTGCAATGTCCAGGGAAAGCCTGGCTTTCAGAAAACATTCCTTTGTATCAGAATACAAATTCATCATTTACAGGTGGGATTCCAGGTACATTCCTACTCCAAACTGTCACCTTCCAAAAAGCCAAAATAATGATTGTAAAGTTGTTTTGGGAGCATGAATCAGGTAGGAGCTGGAGGAACAGGTACAAACAGTTTTAAGGGAATCTTAATTAATGCAGACCATGACATAGCTTTTTATAGTAAAGAGTTACTGGAGATAAACTTTTTTTCTAAATTTATTTCTGGTGGCATAGTCTGATACTAAGATGGAATATATATAATCAGAACTTTCCTGGAAAAGCAGGGACATGTGCTTCTTCGAAGGTAAACAAGGAAGTCCTAGAAATTTAGAAGAAAATAGGGATGAAATTTTAATAACTTTGAAGAAGAAAAGGTCATTCTAAGTCAGACATAAAATAGAGAAGACATAAAAGAAATGTTAAGTCTGATAAACAATTAAAAGTTGTTTTAAAAATTGACAAAATTTTTTTAAATTAAAAAAAAGAAAGAAAATTGCAAAAAAAGAGAAGAAAATTCTATATATAAGCTGTGACACAGTCTCAGCATTACTTTTACCATGTTAACATTTTACTCATGCTCCTCGCTCCCCTTCAATGCTTGCAGAACATAGAACAAACATCTATTTTCTTGAACTTATACAGTGCACCCACGAATGGAAATGAGTCAAACAATGATCTTTAAACGATACAAAAAAGGCAACTTTTATAAAAAAAAAAAAGAAATACAAAAAGCAAATAAGGCTATAAGACGCTGCTCAAAATCAATCAAAACAAATAAAAACTGAAAATTTTAACTAAAATTAAGATAAACAAAAATTAAAATTCCTAAGTTATATAAGAGTGTTGAGGTAGTATCCTGCACTGCTAGGGTCCCTGTAGGTGGTATATTTTTAGAAAGAAACTTGACAAAAATTGAGATTAAAAATGTACATTCTCTCCTACCTAGAAGTCCCCTCATAAAAGAAATTATCAAACGATAAAGTCACAGAAGTATCCCTATATATATATATATGAATTTATATGAATATATAATATATATTTATAATTTATAATTTAAAAAAATATCTTGAGATATTAGGTCAAAGCACCAAAACAGCAATTTCATGCAGTTCACCTAATGGAAAAGATGTTCCAGATATATTATTAGAGGTGGGAAAAACGTAAGACATATCACAGAGAAAAAATATAAAGTACTGTATACAGTAAGGAATCATTTGTATATTTTTAAAGAACATGCATATGAGTATGTGTGCATATTCTCTTCCCCCAGAAGTATATGAGAAATAGTTCATAATGACTATGGGGGTGCAGGGAATAGATATAATTGCTATTTTTCATCTGGTACCTTTCTAGTATAGTTTGATTTTTTAAACATTTATATGTAATATTTTTACTAAAAAAATAAAAATAAAATTTCCCTAGTAACTTTGCTGAACTGCTATTCAGTGAGAAAGAATTAAACCAGCCTTCAGCTTGAAAGAGCTGTCTTCTGGTGAATGGCAGGGCCACAAAAGAAGCTCATTACCATCTTCTTCAAACCCAATGAAAGGGGTAAATTTGGTCCTTGAGCATAAACAGTAATTATCCACGCATTTCCCTTGCAACTTCTTTATAAAGATTTCAAGAGAATGAATGGAGTGGATTGAGTTTCATGTAACAGTGTTTGCCCAATGCAGGTGAGATTCTGAGCAATCTTTGATCCAAGTGGCATTGATATACCAAAACCGCAACAGCCAGGGCACATCTTAAACTTGCCAAAATAAGCAATTTACCAGGGGAGGTAAAATTTCCAGGTAGTAAAATTCACTTTATTTTCCATGTATGGCTGAGGAAAATAATGCTTTGTCTTAAAAAAAGAGATGTCATGAAACAAAATGCATATGCAGGTCTTCTGATTTTTTAGAACTTATTCTCATAGTGGAGCTTTTTTTTTTTTTACCTTTTAGGATATTTTTTAACTATTATTTTAAAATACCTTTAAGCTTACAGGAAAGTTCCAAGAAGAGTAAAACAATATATAATCTTTATCTAATTTACATACTGTATTTGGTCTCATTTGCTTTTTATTTGCTTTTATATAATGCCCTTTTTTAAAAGATTTATTTTAGAGAGACAGAGAGAGAGCAAGCAAGGGGAGGAGGAGACAGAGAGAGATAAATCCTGAAGTAGGACTCCCTGCTGAGCATGGAGCCCAATGTGGGGTTTGATCCCAGGACCCGGAGATCATGACCTGAGCCAAAATCAAGAGTGGGCTGCCTAACCAACTAAGCCACCCAGGTGCTCCTACATGCTCTTTATATACATTTTTTTCTAAAATGCCATCAGTATAAGTTGCATACATGATAGCCCTTTACTCCTAAATACTTCAATGTATATTTCCTAAGAATATAAAAATATTCTCTTACATAAGCACAGTCAATTACCAACTTCAGTAAATTTAACATTGATCGAATACGCTTCTTTTTCTACTACCTTTATTCCAATTTTGTCAACTGACCCAGTAACATCCTTTATGGCATATTTTTCCTTCCAATTCAAGATCACATACTGTGCTTGGCCATCAGGTCTCCAGTGGTGTGCATGTAAATGTTTAACCACCAGTGCTCCGGTGGATAACTATCCCCATTTATAACATTTATCACGTGATGTAAATATTCTCACCATAACCAATTTCAAGCTAGCAAAATGAAATCACTGAATGTGCAAATGGAAAGAGATGTGTAAATCTGGCTTTTGCACAGCTGAGTACATGTCTCTTTTAGTCTAGGTTACTCTGGGAATGTTCTTCAGTCTATCTTTTAGACAATGACATTTTTGAAGAATATGGTCCTTTTTTTTTTTTTTTAAAGATTTTATTTATTTGACAGAGAGAGACAGAGAGAGAGAGGGAACACAAGCAGGGGGAGTGGGAGAGGGAGAAGGAGGCTTCCCGCAGAGCAGGGAGCCCGATGTGGGGCTCAATCCCAGGACTCCGGGATCATGACCTGAGCTGAAGGCAGACACTTAACGACTGAGCCACCCAGGCACCCCAAATATGGTCCTTTTAAAAGAAAAGAAAAGAAAAGAAAAGAAAAAAATAAAATAAAATAAAATAATAAAATAAAAATGTTCCTCGTTTGGGATTTGTTTGATATTCCCTGTTCATATTCAGTTTATGCATTTCCAGTTAGAATATCACATGTAATGTGTCTTTTTTTTCAGGGTATCACACCTGGAGGGCATACAATGTCCACTTCTCCACATTTACAATGTTGTTTTTGATCACTGTGTCAAGGTATTAACTGACTGCTCTACTACACGCTTACTATTTTGCTCCTAATCTAAAGAGGAGATACTTTAGGACCTTGCTAAGATCTTTCTCCTCATTATATCTTCCCTATCACTTTTCTGCTTAAATATTTAAACAGAAATACCTTA
>NC_138378.1:28996871-29025123 GCF_054177405.1 Leptonychotes weddellii | reverse complement strand
GAAACAAACTGAGGGTTCTAGAGGGGAGGGGGGTGGGGGGATGGGTTAGCCTGGTGATGGGTATTAAAGAGGGCATGTACTGAATGGAGCACTGGGTGTTATACGCAAACAATGAATTATGGAACACTACACCAAAAACTAATGATGTAATGTATGGTGATTAACATAATAAAATAAAAAAAAGAAAAGAAACATTTAATTTTGAATAATAAAAAAAAGAAGATAATATGCTTCAAACCCTCTCATTTTACAGATGAAGTGACAGATTGAGAGGCAAAGCAACTTGTCCAGAGTCACACAACAAAAAAATCAGGACCCTTCAGTAATCTTTCTACTCCACTCATTGGCAAATGGAAGAAGCTACATAAGACTTCCATAAACCATTTTATTAGTTTATGTCAACCCCGGAGAAACAAAACTCCTCCTTAATATTTATAAATTGGTCAACACAGCTGATAGCAGTGGATGTGAATGAACAAATACAATCCTGTTACCCAACGCATATTACATTCCTTAAAATGGTGGCCAATAGGGCAAGCTTGTAAGTCATAATTTATTTTCCCATGAAACTCTAGTGTAGTAGGGGTCTGATGTCAAATACTAAATGCCAATAACGGTACTTAGATGCTCTAAGCATAATGCACTCTAAGATGCATCTAAACTGATTAAACAAGGCAATTCCGATTTTGAGTACATGAAACTGTACATCATATAATATATAATATGCTTTATATAATTTTATTTTAATTAGTTTATTACCTTAATTTTATTTACTCTTTCCTTACTATATTGCTCTAATTTTACTGAAATAGATTAGAGGATAAAAGAGCATCCTTCTCACCAAAACCCAACCTCCCCCCTCCAAAGAGCATCCTTCACCAAACGGATCATACTGAAAGTGGAGTCTCCAAGAATTTTTTACAGCAGATTTTTTAGGGAAAAACCTGGTCCTATTCCATGAGTTTGGAGGCATTAATTAAGGAATGTCTTTCCTGCTATCCCCTTTGTTTTGGTTGTAAATAATTTGTGGTTAGACATGTTTAAAGTCCCTGCACTTACTGGGGCCACCATTTCATCAGCATTAGAATTTTTTTCTTCTTTTAATAGGTTTCATCTTGGAATTAAATTTTCATGCTTCGTAAGGCATACCTTGCTCTAAAATGTACTCTGTGCAAAGAACTTAGTATCCTTTATTACTTTCTAGTAGCACAAAGCCCCCAAAATTTCATTTAATCGGTGATCACATTCCAAGAAAAGTAAATGCATTTTATCATGAATCTCTTAATGCAAATCATTTCTCATCTGATCTACAAACTAAAAGGAGAATATGTGTACATGTATGCGTGCATGTCCTTAAGATTCAGTAGCAGTGATTTTTACATGAAGATGCCGGTAAAAGCATGTCCAAGCATATTGCAATTGCTTGATAAGACAAGTTTGTTAGTTGATAAACATCAATGCTTAAAGGAGACAGGTAATGGCATTTAATAAGAACTGTATGCATTTCTGAACATTTATTTACTTAATCTTTAAAAGGTAGAATCTCTGGGATGCCTGAGTTGCTCGATGGTTAAGCGTCTGCCTTCCACTTGGGTCATGATCCCAGGGTCCTGGGATAGAGCCCCACATCAGGCTCCTGGCTCAGCAGAGAGCCTGCTTCTGCCTCTCCCCGTTCGTGCTGTCTCTCTCTGTATCTCTCTGTCTCAAATTAATAAATAAAATCTTTTAAAAATAAATAAATAAATAAAAGGTAGAATTTCTAATATTGTCTAATATCAAATTCATGTCTCATTTAAAATTTAATACAGCACAGATCATATTTTTAAGAGTACTATGAGTTTCTAATCACTTATTTACTTGATCAAATAACTGTTATGTATTTCTGAGACTTAAGCAAAGGGTCAATGTTTTAGGATGTATTAAAATGGTTGAAAGTTGGAAAAGAAACCAGAGAAGTCATGTAAAACATGCTTAGGAAAGATTAGAGAAAAAAAACAATGTGGATTATAAGACTGAAATTAACCACTGAATATGATAAAAAAAAAAAACTGAAGACAACAGATGGAACTAAAAATAAGACTGCCATAGGAATTAAACAATAAAAGTACCAGAGAGATGAATAACCAACAGGTAGCAGTAAATATGGAAGAACATGAGAAATGTTACAATTTCGAGTGTTGCCAAGGCAAGACAATTCAAAATATACATTAAATGCTGCCATAATGTACAGCTTTCATCTGACCTACTGCCTAAACCCCTGTATTTGTAAAAGCAGCTTATGAGAATAAGATTGCTAAGAGAGGCCAGTAAATATAACTGAAAGTATAACCCAGCACAGCATTGCCATTGATGGCTCTCAGCTCCTGAATCCAGTCACGGCCATCTGTACCTTGTTTTCTCAAAATGATACTGTACATACCAGATGTTGTCTATCGAAAGGCGGGAATTACATAGCATTGTTATCAAGTGAATATATCCTAAAAGTTAACCTTTTAGTAATAACTATTAACAAATAATAATAATGAATCATAACCATCACTACAGCATTGTTTATTTATTGGCCTTTTGCAGTGACTATGATATGGAGCCATACAGTAATAAGGCAAATCTTATAAACTACTATGATTAAATTTAAATAATCAAGGGAGTGCTGTCCTTCAACTCAGCACGTTGGAATGATATAAAATATAAAATCAGTAATAAAGTGTTAGGGATAGGTAATAATTACATGCTATATAATATTAAATAAAATATATAGCATTGTTATCATTAATTCTAATATTAATTATCTTCCCATGTATTCTAAATCCTTTGGAGATAGTATCTTTTATAACCACCAAAACAACTCTAAAATATAATAACTACTACCTTGGGACTGTATAAGATGAATTAAATATAGTAACAATAAATTATTGTTATCGTTTGGACCATTAATTCTACCATATAATTTGTGCCTATTTTATGCAAGATCCTACAGTAGAGACTTTAGAAACACTATCTTAGTTAATTATCAGTACAACCCTGCACAAAATAATCATCATCCATATCCTACAGTTGAAAAAAACTGAGACTCAGAAAAATAAATCAACTTACTTAAAACCACATCACTTAGAGGCGATGGAACTAAAATTTTTCTTATTGTTTGATACAACCACTTTAATTTCAGTGATACTGCCTCTGATTCACATAGTTTCTGTACTGCTTAAACCAGATGCAGAATAAAATTACTCTGTTATTGTCAAACCCCCCTTTGGGCCTCTCTTCTTCCTGTCCCACATTCACTCTTTGCACTAAGTGCCATGGTGAGCTCTCTACCATCCATTCCATGCCTCCCTTTGTGTGAATGTGGTTCCAGAGTCACAGACTGTAGGTGAAGAAGATATCAGTCTATTGCTCTGACCACAGGATTGATCTGGGGTGGGTGTGTGACTTAAGTCAAACTAATGATGACTTCTGGGAACTCCCTGAGGATTCTGGAACAGTGACTATTATGCTCTGGGTGATGAAGGTGTGGATGTAGTGCACAGTAGCTCTTCTGGTACCATGAATACAAAAACAACCCACAGAAGAGGGATGAAATGAGAGACTCATTAAAAAGAGGAGCTTGAACTCTTGAACAACAAACTAAAAACAAACCAGTCCTGAAGCTTATAAACTTTCCAGATGTGAGAACCAATACAACCCCATATTGTTAAAGCCAGTTTGGGTTGGCTCTTCTCTTAATTATAACCAAAAGCATCTTGATAAACTCTCTGCTCTTTTGTTCAGCACATCACCATCCACTTCCTTCTCTGTTACAAAAATAAGCTTAAACCACATTCCTAGTGCCCCCCAGAAATATGTCATACTAAAGCTGTGGTCCCAGGAAGAAAGGGCTGTGCAGTATGACAACCTGGATTGTGTCATTCAAGCTGCAGGAAGTTTTATGTCCTATAAGCAACACTGATTGAAATTCAAATAGAAATTTCAGCTGCCAGGAGTCCAGTGACTCCAAGTTAAGGATCACCAGCACTAGTTCATTTCCTTGAATACCTTTCAAAAAGTTCTTACTGAAAGCATCTCTTCTTCCACCTCCCCCTACCCCCAAATTCACCCAAATTCTCACTAATAGAAAGCAATGCTGAAGATCAAAATCCAAGCCTTGGACTTCATAATTTCTATGAAACCTGTTGACCAAAGATTGAAAAGGAAATTGAGGTCAAAATCTAGGTCAGGGTAGAATAGTGCTCCCAGGCCCATATTCTAAAACCTGGGGCCTTCCACATGGACAGGTCAGTAGTCAAGAATTAAAAAATAAAATCAAAGAGATTTCCTTAAAATATTTTAGTATACTGGAAAAAAAGCATTGCTAGAAACCCTATTGTTCCATTCCAGGAGTATCTATGGCAACCATTTTGAGCCGCTAACTCTACAGATAGTTATTTGTGTCACCAGCTGACGGCGTTGTCCAGCCACTCCTTAATATTGTCTAGACACCTTTCCCTTGGATTTCCTTCAGAATGTTCCCTGGCATGCTTGCCTCGTAAATTTCCACTCTTCCAATTTCAACTGTGGTACTTTCATTAGTTAAAGTACAGCTTTCCCAGCAAACAGATGAGCGTTGCATTTGATTCTATTTCCCCTGATCATTCCAAACAGCCCAAGTGCTATTACTATTTCATACTGCAACCTAATGTTATGGTAACCTAATTCTTTATGGCCTCAGTTAGTTCATTTTGTGAAAATGTGTTCTTGTGACTGGGGCTCAAATGAGTGTACAGACCCTACTAGAAACAGACTGTAAGCTTCTCAAGGGCAGAGATGGTTTTGTCAATGAGTTACCCAAGTAGACTGGAAGGAAGGGGGACAGAGCTGCCAGAATAATTATCCCTGCAACCAGTGGGCTGGCTATGTCTTTTGCAAACTCAATTCCTGTTGGCTGCCTCTTGCCATACAGCCCTCTCTGTCCTCAGTTCTGATAACTATACCTTCTCTCTGCCCTTTCAGGCCTAGGATTAATAACATAGACTCACGGGTACTGCATAAATCCCACTTTCTCTACCCCCTGCCTATTCCTATGTAAAAAGCTCTTTCACTAAACTGTCCTCAAGTTATCTCATTGTATGACACCTGTTTCCCTCTGGGGAGATGGCAACTGCTCTTTATGCAACATGATTACACAAAGGCAGTTCCAAATATCAGTGACTTATATTCTGAATATAGGTACATGGGTAAAATATGCATTTTAATGCTTAAAATAAATAAAGCAATATGCAGTAAAATGGATAAGGGCATCTAACAGAAAAGAGAACATTAGTAGTATCCACAGTCTTAATTGATATTTCTTGATGACCAGTTACATGCATTATATTGGTCTGGGCTCTGGCAGTGATGTGCTGGAGCCAACCTGCATTTGGAGGGCTGATGGGGCACATCTCATCCCACTCTGGGCTTAGCAGTATCATGCTGGTGGCGTGACACTGGCCATAGCGGAAGTATTTACACCACAGAAATTGGCAAATGCAACAAATAAGGGGTTTTTCTTTGGGAGAGCTGTTAACTAGCACTTCACTTTCTGTGTGGTTCATAAAAAAGTTGCAGCACTGTCTGCGCCCTCACATATGACAGTTTGTCTTAGTTTAGGTTCTCTCGAAAGTACAGCCTGAGATAAGGACTTGGGTGTAGGTTGTGTTTTTGAGAGATGATCCCATAGGAAGTAGGAATGATCCCAGAATGATGACATAAGGAATGAGGGACAGCCAATTAAAAGGTGACTTGATCTGTTTTCACTGGGGGCAATGGGGTCCATCTTATGGGGACCCTCTAAGGAACAGTATAGAATGTGCTGAGGGTAAAATCTAAAGTCTAGAGGGGCAATGGAGCATGAGGCACAAAATTAACTCTTACATATTAGAATCTTCCTGGACCTGCAAAAAAAATGAGCTTGATAAACAGACACTTCTACTCCTGGAATATGGAACTACAAGGCCAGGATAATTTCATTAAATAGGATGATCTATGAATATTACAATATGTGAAAGAACTGAAGCATGAAACTCTCTGCTTCATTTTAATACTTACTCTCTGTCCTGAAACTGTGTTTGGAATGTCATAATATATCTGTTAGAGAAGAGAGGAAACTCACCTCCCAGGGCCTCAAATGAGAAAGGAAAAGTGGTAAGTGGATGTCACCAAGGTCAACCATCTGCTTATTAAAGAGAGAGTCAGGTTTCCTTGCCCCCGGGAAGCTGTAACCTGGCCATGTCCACAGATCTCTCCAGTGAATTAACTTCTGTTTTTCTTTATTTAAGGGGGGAGGGGTAGGGCAGGTCTCTATTCTTTGGACATTTGACACAAGAGGAAGAAGCCTCCCCATAGAAGGCTAAGGATCCCAAAAAGTGCCTGATTATGACCTGTATTAAAAGCAGGAAATAAAGGGGCTTTTTGAGAGAGGCAGGAGGCTGGGAACACTTTGGTTTTTATGCCTTAGAATGCACAGTCTCCATCCCAATACCCCTGGAATATCCAATTAATCAGTTAGAATATGGGTCAAAAGAATTTGTTCCTCCCTAATACTGACAGGAATTTCTGATACAAAGGGCTCTTGCTATTCTTTATCATTAATAATTTTAAAGAAAGAAGCAGAAGATACTTTGGAAGATGGTTGTAGAGACTGAAAACTTAGGGCCAGTGGCCTAGGCTTATCCCAGAGATGTGCTGGAGGGGGCTGCAGGGTTTGTGGGTGTTTGTTTCTTCTTTTTTCATTTTTTATCGTCTTCTATAGGAGAACCAAACTGTCCCAAGGTACTCTTAAGGCTGTTTCAGCATTTGCCTGGTATTCTAAGGCCCCCTTCCTGTGCTTCTTCCTGCCATAGAATCAACGGGTAATCCTCTTTGCAGCTCACCTGCTTCTAGCTTGCTTCTTCCCCTCCACTACCTCTGCAAACTGGCAGAAGGACCAATTTACCTAAGGAATGACTTCTAAAATTTCCGCAGATCTATAATTAAGATGGGTCTCTGCAATTTGCAAGGACAAATAAATGATTGAGAGCTCGTGTAGAAATCAGTAGAACGTTAAGAAAAAAAATGACAAACATCTTGGGAAACATAATAGTGTAACAGACTGATACACTTTTTCATTTTGCTTTTTAGAGCCTGAGAATTATTCTAAACAATATTATGCAATAAATAAAGAAATAATAACAACACAAATTGGCCCCCTTGAGGAGAAGCCAGTTCTGTCTGGCTTCCTCACTGGCTGGTGATGCAGTTCCCCTTCGAATTGAGAGTGCTGTTCTGAACCACAGTTCAGACAAGCTGCCTGACCCTGGCTGGACTCTCTCCAAGAAAGGCTGGATTGAAGACACTAGGGAGGGCCTTAACCTCTACATGGGTGGACTTTGCTCACAGTTGCCTGGCATTGAGTACTGTCTCTGCCTAGAACTTGCCAACACTAGACCCATACCTAGCAGGTTGGAGTCCTGAGCTACTAATGATTGTCAAGATGGTTCTTAATATACAACAACCCTTCTCTCAACTTAGTTCTTATCCAAGTTCTTTGGGGACCCCCTCTGAAGAGCAGCTCAGTCCTACTAGCCTCAATCTTACCCCTCCCTGAAGACTCACTCCCTGTTTACATCATGTCTTATTTGAGGCACTCTCTGCCCCTTGACAAAGTTAAAGCCTCCCAGATGATGGCTGTGACTGAGCTTGGAATTCACACTTGTTACTTTCACTCCTGATGTAAAGTCTCTCCAGGGTCATCCATCACTGCTCCTAGGAGTCTGAAAAGGGCATGAAAACAGTAGTGCATAATTTCCTAATGTGATCAATTGTTAGAAAATTAAACTAATCCTGGGCAGAATTCCAGAGATTTTTGCATTCAAATTATGGTACTGGGACAATGTAAATGCTTCAGAAAAGGTGAGACAATGGCCATTCTCTGTGGGTGCTACTGATTTTAAAATAAGTGGGTTGTACTATTTGATCATTAACTGCTTTTCAAACTCTTTGGCTAAACACAAAAATAAATGGCTAAGCAACATACATATTTGCATCAGTTATCTATTCCTGCATGATAAGTCACCCTGAAATTTAAGACAATAACAACTGTTTATTATGCTCATGAATGCGCAATTTGAGATGGTTTGGTGGGAACTGTTCATCCATGCTCCGTGCAACTCAACCAGGGGGTGGAGGAGCCATTTTTAAAATGGCTGACTGCCATGGCCAGCTCAGCTTGTGCTGGATACTGGCTGACTGCTTAGCTGGAGCTAGGAGCCAAGGGTCATGGTTTCTCTCAATGTGGCCTCACTGTGGGCTGTTTGAGCTTCCTCACAGCATGATATCCCAGATGTTCTGAAGTACACATTTTTATAACCTAGCCTCAGAAGTCACATAGCGCTTGCTTTTTTACTTTATAGATTAAGACAATTACAATGGCCCATCAAGGAAGGAGGGATGTGGACTTTACCTCTTGAAGATGGCTTGTCAAGATACCAGAACATGTGGTCTGGGAGATACTGTTGCTGCCATGCATGAAAAATACAATCTGCACAAATCTCAAATGATCTTTATGAAACCTGATTGCAAAAACTTTGGCCCATAAAAAGAAATCAGCCACAGACAGGTATTTGCAAGTGAAATAATTGAGTAGCGTTGCTCAAATGTGGTTGGACATTCACAGCAAAGGTGTGGGTTTTCCTCTTTGGAGAACCATTAAATTGCTATAGAAAAATTCTTGATCTTTGAGTGCTAGGCCATACATTTAAAGAAATATGAACAACAACAACTCAAATTATCTTCTAAATAAGAAAAGAAATATGAAGACAAGTGAATATAGTCAGCAATTCACAATATGCTTCAGATCTCAAAGGAACATGAGAAGACATGAAGAAAAACAGAGAAGAGAAAAACAAAAGAAAGAAAGAGAGGGAGAAAGAGAAGGAGAAGGGAAGAGAGGGAGGGAGGAGGAGGGAGAAAATTAGAAGAAATAAAAATTATATAGGAAGAGAGAAAGAGAAAGGCAGCAAGAGGGAAAGGAAAGAAGTGCAATTTTATCGGCCTAACACAGGATTTCCCCAGGTACTATTTTGAGCAGCTGCCAAATTACAGGTACCATACCTCCAACACATTCTCTTTCAGCATGCCACCTTCCTTTCCCATAGTCTGATTTCCTAGAATTCTGAGCAAGGAGAACTGGACAGCCAGTAGCAATCCCTTCCCTTGTTCAGTGAAGGAAGCTCAGTGACATAAACCCTAGTGGTTTCAAAATTCCAGGAAGTGAAAAATAACTCTGTATTAAAATCTGATCAGAGAAGTGGATACCAAATGATGCCCAATATCCACCCATTCCAGGAAGAATTCACATGAATCTAAGCATGTTCATTGGCTCAAAATGTTTGAGCAAACTGTATCTACATGTAACAGTAGCTTTCACTCTGAGTGACATGGGGAACCAATAGAAAGTTTTAGGCAGAAAGGATGAATCTAACTCAAGTTTTTTTTTTTTTTAAGATTTTATTTATTTATTTGACAGAGAGAGACACAGCGAGAGAGGGAACACAAGCAGGGGGAGCGGGAGAGGGAGAAGCAGGCTTCTCGCACAGAGCGGGGAGCCCAACGTGGGGCTCGATCCCAGGACCCTGGGATCATGACCTGAGCTGAAGGCAGACACTTAACGACTGAGCCATCCAGGCGCCCCCTCTAACTCAAGTTTTAAAAGAACTACTCTGCAGTGTGGAGAACAGATTATGATCAAGTGGTGAAGCTAGACAGAGTAACAGACAGGTAAGGTAGAAGCAAGAATACTTGAGAGGCTCTTGCAATAATCTAGGCAAAGGGTGATGAGGGTTTGAAAAGGATGGTAGGATGGCCCTGGTGAGATGTGGTTGAATTCAGGATTTTCTGATGTTACTACAAATCCACATTATATTAGTTTTTGTTAGTACTGTCTCATTTTATCTCTCTAGGACTTTGGGCCCTAAATACCAACAATGGGGGCAAAAGTCAGTATCAGCTTAAGGAGAGTGAGCTAGTAAGTTAGTGTTTCTCAAACTTCACTGTATCTACAAATCTTCTGAGGATCTTATTAAAACACAGCCTCTGATTGAGTAGACTGAGGGTGAGGCCTGAGATTCTGCATTTCTAAGCTCCCAGGTGATGTGATGATCCAGAGACCACAAAATGAAAGGGTAACCTACAAAGTAACAACTGGCCGTGTACAATCTTGGACCTCTGGTGTAGATAATAAAAAAATCTCATATTCACTTACGACTTCATCCAAAGCTTCTGGGGATAAATCATAAAGACATTCTGTTGCTGCTCTTTACATGTTGGCAAGTGGGCTGATGTGTAGATAGATTACTATGGTTTTCTATTTTGTTCCTTTTAAAGTAAAGGCTGATTTTCAACTTACAGATGTTTATCTGTGCAAAGGTTTCTTACACAAATTAGTAGCAATAAGTTACACAAGTTGAGCATGCATATAATTGTACAACACGGCAAATTCAAAACTATGTATACATATTTAACTCAAAGATCACAACACAAATGTGAAGTCAGAGCTCATTAAATTAGAGACTGATTTAACCAAATGATTTGTGCAGCCATTACACAGGTGTTCCATTTCAGAAAGTATTAGAGCATAGTGCCGGGGGCCTCAAAGCTAATTTCTAACCTAGACTAATCATGCCAGGAATAATGAGCTGCCGTTACTGCCTTGTGAATCAGACCCTATGATATTTAAAATAATTAAGATCAAAGCCAAAGTAGAAGGTCACTGAATTCACCAGTCATAAAATGTTAGCACAAAACCAAAGGCTGTACTTGTTTGCTTAACAATCTTTAACGCTCAAGTTATAAAATGGCATTAAGAGGAACACAAATATCATCTTCAAAATTGTTGCTCTCCCCAAAGGAATTTCCAGCAAGCACAGAAGCCTCCCAAAGAAAAGGCTATTTAACGTAAAGCTGTTACTCAAAAACCATTATAAGTATTAAAAAGACCAGGAAACTTAAGAGATGGACTAGCTGATGGGATCTATCAGCCTGCTGGCTGCAATCCCAATAGATGAACTGGGATGAAGATTTGCTTCCCATTTGTAGGTGGTTGGAAAGAAGTGTGAAATGAATTGGTTCGTCCGGGCTGAGTTCCCAGGAAAAGGGTGTCTTTTCATACCAAAAGCTTCTACCCAAACTGGCAGGGTGCTTCAAGCCAAAGATTTAGACAGCCAAATAAGTGCTAATTGAGTTAGAGGTTTGGTTAGGAAGTGGGTTAACAATTAAGTTCAGCTCAGGCCCTTTAATGGCCCAACCACTAGCCTTGAGAAGCTTTGGTATAGCACACCAAAGCAGAAGAAGGCCTTCTAATCCACTACTAAGACTTTGATTGGAATTCCTAACCTTTGGCTGGAACAAGTGTGAGACAGGAGAGAGATAAGTGGCCCATGGTGACAGAGGCAGAGGAAGTTATGAAGTTGCTACTGAGGGTGTGTCTATTCACAAGATTCTACTAGAGATATGCAAGTCTGCAGAACCACATGGGGAACTCCAAGAAAAAGGAATTTCATCTTTAGAAGAAGACAACACTAGTCAATAGCTTTATGTTGCTGTTTTCTGTGGCCAAGTTCTCAGCAAGTGTTACTACTAAAGAATCACACACACAGTATTTTTATTTAACAAATACTTTTCATCGGGCTTATTCCTGCCAGACCCTGTTCTTACTGCTTTCCGAATGTTACTGGTTCACTTATACCTCATAACAAGCCTCCGACGTAAATAACATTATTATCATCAATTTATAAATGAGCAAACTGAGGCACAGAGAAGCTCAAGAACTAATAAGTAGCATACCTGGGATTCAGAAATGTTGGATGAGGCATCTGGGTTAAAAGAGATGGAGAGAATGTTATAGAAGAAAGGAAGCAAATATTTATTATTCTATTTGGAAGGAAGGAAGATATATAAAAACCCAAGAGAAAATTTAATAGGCCTCTTCACTGCCCTTTTCCCACAAGTACCAAAATGAAAGCCCATTAATAAAGCTTAAAACTGAAATTTAGTACAGATAAAAGCAATCCTCATTACCCAACATATAATTAACTGGAGAATTCACAGCTGTGGGACATTATGGGGGAAGGCTGAGGCTTGCCGATTCAGGCTGCTGATTTTCAAACAAGGTGTTAAAACCAAGCCACCAGATCTCTTCAATGCAGGTTTTAGCATTGGCCACTTTGCCACAGATGGTGGTGAGAATTCTAAATGTGGAAAACAGGTTCTAAGAGTGTTATAGATTAAGGAAACTGAAGATCAACATGTGTCCCCCTGCTAAGCAAAATCTGCCCTTTCACGCATTCACTCCATTACACCTTGCAACTTTACTAATGGAAGATTGTTCAATCTCCCATCACTCTCAGACAAGTTCAGCATCAGCATTCTCCTTGCTCCTCATGGCCTTCCAAGCTTCTGCCAAACTCCCTCTCCACAAAGCCTTATGACACCTAATTCCATCACTGCCCGTCCCTCCATAGGATTGACACCTAGTGGCTCCTAGAATATTCCCGGGAGACTCTGGTACCTGGATCACAGTCTTCTTAGATCACCACAGCTCTTGCCAATTGGTGACATCCAAGTAGACAACACAGCCATTATCGGATACCTACGGTGCTCTGTCTGCCTGAACCCAGTACTAAAATTTCTACTGCCTTTGCTAATCTACTTCCATGACCATAACCTGAATTTCAGGATTGTTCCACTTCTGAAATTCTAATTCCAGATAGCCCTTCCTTTTGAGCATATTCTTCCATTTTCTTCCTTCACTCATGATGTCCTCTAGCCTTAGTAGCTTTCCTTTTCCTCCATTCAAAGAGCCTCCTCCTGGCTTCCTTTTCTTTGTTTTGTTTTGTTTTGTTTTTTGAGATATTTTATTTATTTTTTTATATTATGTTATGTTGATCACCATACATTACATCATTAGTTTTTGGCGCAGTGTTCCACGATTCATTGTTTGCATATAACACCCAGTGCTCCATTCAGTACGTGCCCTCTTTAATACCCATCACCAAATTAACCCATCCCCCCATCCCCTCCCCTCTAGAACCCTCAGTTTGTTTCTCAGATTCCAAAGTCTCTCATGGTTTCTCTCCCCCTCCAATTTCCCCCCCCTTCATTTTTCCCTTCCTGCTATCTTCTTTTTTTTTTTTTTTTTAACATATAATGTATTGTTTCAGAGGTACAGGTCTCATCCTGATTTGTTCTTTTGATTTCTACTTTACTATTAGCTCCTATTGCCTTGTCCTTTTACTATACCTCCAAACCCTAGATCAATCCAACCATATGCTTTCTCCTCTTTTATACCCAGGCAGTCAAATACTGGTGGAAAAAATACCATGAAACTTCGCAGATGAGTGACACTGTTGAGAGGCACAAAACTTTGAAAACACATCTATAGAATTATACAGTTTCCAGGAAACATGATTTAATCCCTGGCCTCTGGCAAAAGTGACTAATTAGCTCAAGACCCCCTACCTCAGTGCCAAAGCTCATGGGAAGTCAGGCTCAACCTAGGTGGATAACAGTATTACACTTCAGATAACTTGGGCACAATCCAAATTCTCTTATACAATAAACTCTCAGGTTTAGCCAAGTTATTTTATAGTTCTGGAATTTTATTGCATGCAATGCCATGTAAAATTAGTGACATTTGAGAATCTTTTTTGCATTTTAGTGGCATTTGTTTGAAAAGAATTTGACCTATACTGCTAAATAATGTGCTTAATGATGGGGTCCAAAGATGGTAATGAAATGGATGTAGAAGACATGCATCACATAGCCGAAAGCAAAAATCACAGCTTCAAAGGGTTGAGGAACATTCTCACGGCTTACGTTCAAATATCTCTTTATTTAACAATATTACTTAAAAAAAAAAAAAACCCTCCTGGGCCTGCATTAATTGTTGTCTCTCCAAAATCATCTTCAACTTCAAATCCAACTTTTTTTATACTCCATTAAATAGCTCATAATATCTCATGTATCCAGTACCACTTTCCACATAATTGAAGATTTCCACCTCTGTTAGTGATCTTTCTAAACTTGATTAAACTCTTCCCTGCCATCTTAAGGATAATGTATAAACATTTAGCTATTTCTTGAATTTGCAAAATCCTCTTGTTAAAACTCAATTATAGAACCTGGAACATCTGTTTGGCTGCTCAAAGAATTTTTATGATTCCCTCTGGGGTTTTTGTCTTTATTCCCAAAGTTGAGGTGGCTAGAAAAATGTCTTACAAATAAATTTGTTGCTAAACCACAATAAATATGTGCTATTATCTCAGAGGTATCAGGAAGCTTAATAATGGCCTCTAACCATCACCCTGAGGTTGACCCTTTCAGGTTAACTCCAGAAATAGTCTCTAAGATATATGGAAAGTAACATATTCCACTCGAAAATATGAAAAACAACTCATTTGCAATTTTTAAAACTTCTCCTATCACTTCTGGTTTCAAAATAAGGAGATGTTCAATCCCAAGTTGGCTTTGTTGACTTCCTACTTGTTTGTAGAGCCTGGTGAACAGGATGGGACAAAGTCAAATGACATTTCCACTCTGGGTTTCAGGTACTTCAGCTCTCGACGAGAGTATGACCTCTGGCTTCTCTCTGTTCCGCCAGATTCCAGAGCCCATGGTTCAAATGCCATAGTGCACATGAAAGCACTTTGAACAGCATAATGAGCTTTATCAATGGAAGAGCAAAGCCAACTGACACCAGGAGAGCTTTTGGTGACTGGCAGGAACATTATTCATCTTTTACAACTTCTCACCTAATGTATGTCAGGCACTCAGTAAATGTTTAATGAACAAATGAATAAAGAAGCCCACTTTACATTGCAATAAAAGAATTAATAATATGAAACAATTCTGCCCCCAAAGCTAGAAAACTCCTTTTTTATAAAATTTGAAGCGTGTTCAAATCTGACTTGGGTCACCGGAAACCTCTTTGGAAAGCAGAGTGGCAAACCCTCAAAATTAGGCCAAAGGAGTTTTCCTCAGGAAATTGGTCAAATAACTGAAATTATCACCTCCACAAGTCAACATGTTAACTTTCAGAGAGAAACTAATTTAAAAAATTAGTTGCTCATCTATGTGAAAGCCTAGTACACCTATCAAGATAAGTTATACTGAAGACATAATACTATCCATTAATTACTGATAGAAGAGACTTCAAATATTAGAAAGGGTAGAACAGTGTTCATCATGTCACAAGAGAGTTTACTGAAACAACTCAGGCACGTTTAGCTTGTAAAAGAAAAAAAAATAAGGAGGGATATGGAAACATGATAGCTTCCAAATTAATTGCTCTTAATGCAAAAGAGGGAAGAGATTTATTCTAATTAGTTCCAGAAGCAACAAGCAAAAATAGACACAGATTTTAGGGAAGAGATGTTAGCAACTGGAACTGCCTAAGAATGAGACAGGCCCTTTGGAGAAGTGATCTCCCTTTAACGGTATCAAATCCCAAGGCAAAGGCAGCAGCCAGGTGAGATTCCATAATACCCTAAGCTGATGACTTTTCTTCAAAACATTAAAAAAAAAACAAAAAAAAAACAAAAAAACTTCTCTTCGGTTATGACCCAGAAAATGAAGAGGACCAATGTGAGGGGCCAGACGAATGATGCTCTTAGAACTCACAGCATAGACATCTCTTCATTATTTAAAGGTGACCAGCTGAGAACCAGGTGGCAAACACAACAGGAACTAAAGCTCCAGAAGGGGCACCTGGGTGGCTCAGTCATTAAGCGTCTGCCTTCGGCTCAGGTCATGATCCCAGGGTCCTGGGATCGAGCCGTCTCCGGGCTCCCTGCTCCGCGGGAAGTGCTTCTCCCTCTCCCACTCCCCCTGCTTGTGTTCCCTCTCTCACTGTGACTCTGTCAAATAAATAAGTAAAAATATTTAAATAAAAAAAAATTTTAGGGCGCCTGGGTGGCTCAGTTGGTTAAGCGACTGCCTTCGGCTCAGGTCATGATCCTGGAGTCCCCGGATCGAGTCCCGCATCGGGCTCCCTGCTCAGCGGGGAGTCTGCTTCTCCCTCTGACCCTCTTCCCTCTCATGCTCTCTCTCATTCTCTCTCTCAAATAAATAAATAAAAAATCTTTAAAAAAAATTTTTTAAAAGGCTCCAGATTTGTGGTTTACAGCACACAAAACTAGAGCCCTTCTTTGATTTAAGCACAATAAATACTTACTGAATTAAAACATAGGCAGAAACTGAAGGCAGGCAGAGTGACATGGTGAGAAATGCCCGCCCTGACATTTCTAAATATACCAGAGAAATTTTCAGCCGCATGTTATAACTTTATAAATTATGTGTAAACATGACCTCTGAAAAAATGCCAAGGTCGATGAGGCTGAGAGTGACTTCTTTAGTGAATCATAGCTGCGACAGTCATTTTCAAACTCTGCATGCAATTT
This sequence comes from Leptonychotes weddellii, assembly GCF_054177405.1. NCBI lineage: Eukaryota > Metazoa > Chordata > Mammalia > Carnivora > Phocidae > Leptonychotes > Leptonychotes weddellii. The sequence goes on along the minus strand of NC_138378.1, from coordinate 29,008,678 downwards.
TCCACATCTTTTCCAAAATAAGCAGTATTAATGAGTACACACATGATCCAGGCTTCCTCCTGCCAGCTTCCCATCCCCCCATCACACATCATTTTCCTAGTAATAATTCTCTGCTTTGGTTTAGAATGTCCCACCCTACCATTCCTATCCTTTCTTTTCCCTTTCTATCCTTCACTACTAGAACTTCTATAAATCATCCATGGCATTCTACAGGCAATTTACAAATGGAAAACCAACCCAAAATCCTACACATTATTTTATGCTAATTTTGATTTCTTCCTCTGATATACTGACTCCAACAAATGGAAGGGACTTGGGCAGTTCAGTCAGAATGTCTGGGTTTTCTTGCCTGAAATACTGCCCTAATATAAATAACTACAATTTTTGAAGCACAGATTTATTTAGGCAACTTCTGTAATTGGGTTCTATTAGGATTCCTATTTTAAAGATAAGAAAACTTTCCCAAAGTTGTTCTTAGGAAGTGAGGAAAATGAGATTCAAGCTATATCTATGCACTCTACAACTCAAGCAATTAATCATTACATTACCTTTCAATCAACCCACAACAACTTAAAACTTCGAATTCATCTCTGATTTCTCCGACTTCATTGTTCCTTCCATATAAGTGATTGGTATGTCTTGTTTCTCCTCTTACTCTCTTAGGGACAGTCCCATCTTTGACAATTCCACCACCACACCTGCTCAAAACATTTTAATAATTCCCTGTGGACTCCAGAATGGAAGTCCACTACAAAAAAAAAAAAAAAAAACCAACTATTATTCAAGATCCTCAACATTACAGTACCTCCACAATTTGACAGTTACTGCCCACCATTTTTCTTGGATTTGGGTGAAGTGACTTTGTCAGCCCAATGTGGAGACACATGGCATGACAAGGGATTTTTTTTTATTAATTCACAAATTTATTTTTATGGAAAGGGAATATTTGAAATTAAGACTGGCCCCACCCATCTGGGATCCAAATCAACCAATTCACTCTCTCTAGAATGTTCCTCACACTCTCAGCCTACACAGCACAGCTTCTTAGGAAGGCCTCCTCTCACTAAAGATGTTGGAATCCATACCCATCATTAAAAGGCTGGCCTCTTTTCTCTGCCCATGTGATACAGTTGCTGACTTTCCAAGCAGAAGTTATTCCTTCTTCTTCTTACACTCACTTAGGGTCAGTTCTACTTGCTCAGAGCTTTACACATGTTAATATTACTGACAAGTGTTATATTTCCCATTCTTGATGTTAAGCTTAGAAGGGAGTTAGATCAGGCCTTTTAGACTTTAAGTGCCCATTTTTTTTTACATATCCTGAGCATTCAGTGAGTGTTACTAAATTAATAATTTAAAATGTATAGAACATAAACTGCTTTCTAGTACGGAGTCATATAAAAATTGGTTACAATTGTTTTTCTAAAAAAAGAAAACTGATTTTCAATTTTACCATTCAGAAACTGCACTTTATTGATTCTTCAAGTCAATATCACTTTTGATTAGAATACTCTCTTCCACAAATCCCATAAAATAGTGAAAAGTTCTTGGAAATTTGAATGTTTGGCATTACTCATAACAGCTAATGAAAACTCCTTTGTCTGACAACATGTGCTGTCTTCAGGTTCAGAAATAAGGGTCTACGTAGCAGGGCATGTTTACTAGAAGGTTATCCAGTTCATAAGCCGTATTTCCTGCTGCAGTATAGAACAAAAGCCCCCAGAGAAACAAGCAAAAATCCTCACAATTCTTCAAGGTCTTTATCCAATATAACCAGCTTTCCATCACAACTACACATTGCCCAGCATGAGACCAGGACCCATACTATCAGCATGTTCACAATTCCTTAATCTACCACAAGAATTCTCATTTGAGGGAGGGGCCATTTCACCTGGGACTAGAATGGAACACCTGCCCTGTCACCTGACTGCCATTGGTCTAGAGGCTCCTGGAGGATAAATCTTCCATTGCAAATATAAAGATCAAATACCCATCCCTTCACCTATCCCCCTCCCCTAACCCCTTCTCTTTCCCCTATATCTCTCCCCAAAGGATGCTCCCAGCTTCTCTTAAGGAATAATTTTTGTTGAGTGAGTAGCAAAAACAGCATGGGATAGAGTGAGAGTCATAGAGAGTCTTAGGTCCAAAGAATCACAGGGAACATATAATCTGCCCTGAGGTACAATCTACAGGCTGCCTAAACAAAAGATTTTTTTAAAAATCTGAAGAGAAATAAGCTTCTTACTAATTTAATAGTAACAGCTTCTCTATTATCTTTAAATATGGAGAAGGAAGAAATAACTCTTGAATAAATTTGATATGCAAGGTAGCTTCAACTCTGACAAAAGGTTTGTACTTATACAGAGCAAGGTTCTATTACACCTGATTTTTAATTAACCTGTTTTGCACATGTACAGAGGATTAATGATCAGAGATGGCCTTCTGTTTCAGGGCACTATATATTCTGTGGTTTGGCATTAAGAGAATGTTTGCATCTGCTTTATATCTCACCCAATTATCATCAAATTTGAAAGAACTCAATTTATCCAGGAATATCATAATGAAGCAATATTCGTGGATATTGCTCAAAGGGTCTGATGATCAATCTGTAACATTCTAATAATAAAAACTGTCATTAACTAAATGCCTAGTCTAAGCTAGGCACAGGCCAACCTATTATGTGTTTTATTTATCTAATCACCCAATCAACCCTATGATGTAATAGAATCATTACCATCCATACTTTACAGATGAGGAAACTGAGACACTAGTAAGTGAAGTGAATTGCCTGAGGTCGATGAGCAAAAGGCGAGAATGCTAGAATTCTAATCCAATCAGAATTCAGAGCCAACATAAGTAACTAGTGTGTTATGTGTTCTTCTCAAACAAGAATTACCAAGTGTTTAAAAATACCAACTGTTAAAAAAACACCTGCTCCTGGTGGGGATTAGGACCAAAAAAGGTACTCACATATTACTCATGGAAATGTCACCTGATGCAGCTATCTTTAAAAGCAATGTGACAATACTTATTAAAATTATTAGTGTGCACAGCCTTTGATCTTGCAGCCCTACTCCTGGGAGTTAATCCTGTAGGTGTAAATGCATAATATGTACAAACGTATAATGTTAAATTCTACTCCACAAGGGGAAATGTTGAATAAACTGTGGCATAGTCCTACCATGGAAAGCAACACAGCCATTAAAAGCAAAGAGGTAGATCCACCCAGTCAGCTGACTCTAAGACAGTGAGCAAAAAGATGTAAGATAGATCCAATTTTTGTAAAAACAATGATTAGGAATTTTAGGGCAGCGGGACTCTCCTGGATGCTGTTATGGTGGATACTATGTCATTTCGTATTCGTCAAACCACATAGAATGTACAAGAGAGAACCCTTAGTATGGATTTTAATAATTATGTATAATAATGTATCAATACTGGCTCATCAATTGTAACAAATGTACCAAACTAACACAAGATTTTAAGAACAGAAAAAACTGGGGGAAGGGAGTTGAGGAGCTTATGGGATCTCTCTGTACTTTCCACTCAATTTTTATGTAAACCTAAAGCCTCTCAACAAAAGTCTATTAATTTTTAAAAAATGAAAAAAAAATGGTTAGAGACCACTATGCATTTATTTAAATATAAATTCAAATATTATAATGAGCACAGAAAAAAATGTAGGTTGTTAACTTCAGTTGCAGGTTTAAGGGGCAGAAGAGAAGTGGATAAGGGAGTCAAGCCAAAAAAAGCGTTTTTTCAAATTTTTCAACTTACAAGATGAAAACAGTAGGTATTCTATGATCTAATTCATGTAAAATTGTGTGTGTGTGTGTGTGTGTGGAAGGAAAAATATATAGCTGAACAAACTCAGTTGGAATTTTTTCCAGTTACTTTTAGAATACTTAATTCTACCACTTCATAAATATTCCTTTCTTCAGCTCACTTTCAAACCATGAGATAGGAATAATAATTGATAAGAAACTATCATTAAATGTGGAACTGAATCTTCAGACCATGCTCTTTGCACCAAGCAAAATCCAACGATGAATTTGAAGTTCCGGATGTAATAACTGTAATCATGTTTTGTTTTGTTTTGTTTTGTTTTGTTTTTCCTCATTCCAAAGCCAACACAAAATAATAATGAATCCTCTGCAAGACAGCCTGAGAACTTCTACAGGTGTTTAAGTCAGCACAGAGTTCTTTGTCTTAGATTTCCTTTTAAACAAGATTTTAAGACCTTGGCTGGGGGAGTCTACACCACACACATACATACACACACACACACACATACACAGCACCAATGTACTCCAACAAAGATCCCCACCAAAAAATATACTTATAAAACTTCAGATGTACAGATACATAATTTATTTCAAGACTGAAATCCTAAAGTCCTCTAGTTGGATAATCTAGTTGAGTAATCAAACAGATGTCTCCTAGCTCCTAAAGGTAGCATTCTCAACTTAGAGTTGTTGCAGGTTTCACATAACTCAAGGGACAATTTCCAACCATACCCTTCAAGGTGTATTTTCTTCTAATTAAACCTAATCCCTATTACCTCCTGGAGACCTCTAAGGGCTCGGTTTTCAAGTCACTGTGTTGTCTGGTTTGCCTTCTGAGATAGTTACAAATGCAGCTAGTCCCACCTATGCTCAGCCTGCTGAACCCTAAAAACCATGAGCAGGAAACAGCCAGGGCCTCTTGTGCAGGGTTTACGTGATGAAATGCAGTTCACAATTAGCAGCCCCTGCAATTTTCACACCTGGGGCTCTTGAGCTTTGAGGGTGCAGGTGGCCTAATGCAGGAGTAATTAGTTCCATGTCATTAATTATTTATATGGAGCTTATCACCCTGGATTGGCAATTTTTGTTGACTCAAAACTGCAGGTGCACAAAGGAAAAGTACATTTTGAAAACTTGGCCTCTTAAAAGTCAAGAGAAAATGGTGCTCTTTGAGGCTATCTTCAAGGCATGCTCCAGCAAAGGCGATGTCATTCCTAGCAACCACAGGGTTTTGAAAGTTGACAAGTAATTTAAAATGGTGACTCACCATTGCTACAGTTGCAAAGGTGATTCTGCTTGACTCACACAAAATTCTGTTTTTAAAATGTATTTTACAGAAAAAATTTTCCCATTTTGTTGTTGTTGTTGTTGATGAAGAAATGGCAGGGAATGAAATAACAGCCAATGTCAATGTCTTATCATTTGGATCTAATTATTCCTGGAAAACTCAATGTACTTGAAATGACATTACTGGAAATTCTTATTAATTCCACCTTCAGAACTTTCAGATGAGTTTTATTTCAATGGTGCTTTAATACATAACTTCATTCTTACCAATGAAATTCCTCTAACCTAGGCTAAGGCAACTGTTGAGAGGACTCTTCTCTGACTGACATGGTGCTTTATGATTTTAAACTCAGCCTTCCTCTAGTTTCTTACACTGATGTTAGTTTCCCATCTATTTCCAGTTAGGTATTTTTCCAAATGAGAGTGGAGCAGGTCTCCCCCCTCTCCAGATTTCTGTTGGGTTCAGCATTTTCTTTATTAAGTGTTTAAAATACAAAACTATTTCAGATCTAGTAAACTTTAATCTTACTTCACAATGGTTTGAAAGCAGAGACTGTCTGAAGCTAACATTTCAATGGGAAAGTATTTTTTGCAATTGAGACTCTTTGGATGCCTCCACCATCTCAAGGTAAACTTGAGGTTGTCCCTCCAGTTCAGTTACTCCTTTCCTTCTGCACTCACTCACTGTACCAGTTAACCAGGACCAATTTAAGAAGCTCCTAACTCTGCATTTCCTGCAGTCTCCAGATGATACTGATGGATCATGGACACACTCTGAGTAGTAAGCTTCTTAAGCATACATGTAGAAGCAATTTTCTCCCTTCCAATTGGATAGCCTTCCAGTTTTGCCCTCAAAGACTGGTCCTGTGCCTGCTGACCAAAAAAATGACTGGTCCAATCCCATTTCACCTTACCTTTTCCCATGAATTTTATATTTCAAATTAACTTTTCCCTCCACCCCTCTAGTTTTTACTGTAAGAAAATTATGGCACATATAAAATAAATTATATATTGAGAAGAAAAAGTGAATATTTACAGCTAGGGAAGGTGCACAGTCATGAAACTCGTGCAAATGTTGCTTTAACACTGTGTAGGTCTGAGGTTCTCAAAATGACAGCACCCTGCATAAGCAGCACCAGCATCACTTGGGAGCTTGCTAGAAAGGCAAATTATCAGGGGGGCCTGAGTGGCTCAGTCGTTAAGCATCTGCCTTCAGTTCAGGTCATTGTCCCAGGGTCCTGGGATCGAGCCCCGCATTGAGCTCCCTGCTCAGCAGAGAGTCTGCGTCTCCCTTTGCCTCTCCCCCCTGCTTGCGTTCCCTCTTGCTGTCTCTCTCTCTGTCAAATAAATAAATAAAATCTAAAAAAAAAAAAAAAGGAAATGCAAATTATCAGCCCCACCCTAGATTTCTGAAATAAGAAACTCTAGGGATGGGGCCCAGTAGTCTGTTTTAACAAGCCCCCAGGTAATCCTAATGTAAGCTAAAGTTTGAGAACCACTGGCACCTGCACTGCTTAGTCAAAAATCCAGGGGTTTTGAATTTATTTAATTCATCCTAAATCATGAACACATCAGGATGATAGATTTAACCCTGGTCTGGAAGTTTAGAGAGTCCATCTCTACTTTGCTATAACTCAGTTCGGTCTAGTTGAGAAACCTGTGCAGCTCTATCAAGGCTTGAGATTCCATTCCCTTCCTGGGAAGATAACTATATAATTTATCATTTAAACCGGAAATTTCTGAGAGTGGCAGGAGGTGCTTTTATAATTACACAGGGACAACAGGCATAGATTGGGACTGCCCTGGGCAAACTAAGACTTTACTCTTTAGGACTGGTTTGGATAAGACCTATCCACCAGGCTAACATGACTAGTTCTTTTTTCCTAACTCTAAATCTAAAAAGGATTTAATATACTTTTCAATTGTGTCAGCAGCTTTTTTAACTGTCTTGCTAAACTCAAAAAATTTATCTGACACCCTTGGGATATCAACCTGGGGGATAGAGTGTTCAGGGTAGAGTCCTGAAAATCCACAAGTCTCAAAGTCCTGGGTGCAAAAAGAATGCCATTTCAGCAGCTAAATATCCCACTAATTATGTGTTAGTTTGACTCAGAAATGGCAAAGAGAACAATTTGGTCTAAGAGTGGTGTATTGGTGTTTGCTTAGAGGTTTTTTGTTTTGTTTTGGCTTGGTTTTTTTTCCTACGTAGAGTTGTACAATATCTTGAAAGGTGGAGGGTACTGATAACTTCACAGGTTTTCAGCCTACTTCAAAAGTTTCAACAGACTGAGAAACTGTACTAATAGTCCCCCTACCCACCTCCACAAAGAAAATTAAATCAGAAGGAAAATGCAAATGATTATCACAGAGAAATTCAGAAAATAGCATCTTTCCTTTCTAAGTGTTACCAAGCCATAAACTATGATATATGTATGTGTTCCAGGTATTGGAAGTATTTTCCATTTCATTTAATGTCATAGTACAAAATACAGTCCTTAAAAGTTCATCATTTTCAGCCTTCCTTCAGGCCTAACATTAAGAGAACCTAAAGTACATTTTTTTTCTAGGAGATCCATGAATTTCTAAGTGTTTTCCTTAGTGATTTTATTTCCCAGTAAGCCTCCCAGTTTGAAGCCCAGCTTTCAAAAATTTACTCCCAATATCTAAATGACAGCTTTAAACCACTGTCCCAACCAAGAGTGCTACAGAATCAAGAAACCAAGAGGCATTTAATGGACACTTAGTATTTTATGGTATTATCAATCATAAGTGAAGCTCTGCTTTTTAGGTTTCATGGTTTTCTTCATCACCTAAAAGTATGTTTTCCTAAATAATATTGTTGAAATACAGAAAGGCTTGGTAATTTGTGCTATTAATTATCCATTCTGACAGAATATTTCAAAATATATTTAGGAAGAGCTCATAATAGGCAAAAAAGGTATGGAAAAAAAACACAAAAGAATATAAACTATATAAAATAAAAGTAATAAAAGACAGGAAAGAAACATTAAAATATTAACTGCTAATTTTTGAGCAGTGCTAATGTTTGAGCAGTAAGATCAAGCTGGTATTTTCTTTTTATACTTTTTACAAATTTACATGATTTCCATCACAGGGCATATGTTATTTGAAAGTGGAAAAAAATCATAAATGTTACTTTAAAATTGAATGGAGATGAGGGGACTGTCCAGCAAAAATGTCATGTTTATTTCATCTTCTACTTAACAAGTGCCTTTGGTTCAAATCATCAGAAGCCATTAAGAAATGGAAAACAAAAGTTACAGTCTTTATAATATAATTATGTGGCACATTTTAAAACTTTAATATGCACCATTTCTTTAAAGCTTCAACTAGGGAAATATGGAAAAACTTGGTGAATATGCAAAACATCTTCCTTTGCATAATATCATAGGCTATGTACTTAATATGTAAAGTGAATATAAATTCAATACCAGCTTCTAAGCCTTCAATTAAGATCTTACTAATCAAAATATCATCTGAGGGCACATTATTTGTTTACTGTGATTAAATATTCCTAATAACATTTTATAACCACATTCTAACACAGATTTTTCCCTCTAACGTTCACAAAATATTTGATAAACTCTGAAACCAAACTCTGTTCCCCAAATTTCGGAAATATGTTAAGTAGCAAGAAGCAAAGGTCTGGGTGTATCAGAGAAATCAAAATGCTCAGATATCTTTACTAGGAATTCAGTGATAGTTGTAAATAGTCATTTGTTGACAAGCCCATTCTCTCTTGCCCTCTATGAGTAGGCCCTCACCTCATCTGCCAGTAGACAAAACGGACCACAGAGATAAAGCAGAAGATTTAGTTCTGAAAATGATCCTTGTAGTGACTAAACAATTCCAGACCCTGCAAGAATCTTCCTTGATGTTAGATGTCACCATATTTAATTTTAAGTCAAAGGTGATTCTCCATCATGACTTTTTTTACCCTGCTCTATTTTGATATCTAACCTCCTCCAGATGATTGTTATCTGGGTCTGAGAAAAAAAATACATCATTTTGCTAATTATAATTCTTCAAATGATCATCGCTATGTGTTCAGCTATTTCTCAAAGCAAACCAGAATTTAAAGATCAAACTTGGATCTAAGACATTGTCGAGGTTAGCAAATTCCTTCCACATCCCCTTGCTTTCAATCAACTAGAAAAAGGCATTACAAATAAGACTTAAAGTCACCATTACTTACAAGAAAGTGGTTCGCTGATGTAGACACATGCACTCCGTTTGTCCTCTCTTGCTGTTGTTCAAGTATGTCGAAAGTTTTGGATTTGATTCTTGGTTAGATTTGTGTAATATCTGGACAGGGTCTCAGTCAATGCATACTTCCAGATTATCCACCCTGGAACAGCAGAAGCAATGATGAGTCTGTTTTGAGGACCAATGATGTCAGTAAGAATGCCAATAATCCAACCTGAAAGATATAAATAGCAGTAACCAGGTACCCACGCAGACTTCACCAGGAAATAGTTGGGCCTCATTTTATAGAAGGCATGTATCCCTGTGAACTTGTCTGGACAAAAGCTTCTGCAACGCAAATACTTTCTTTCTTTTCCCTCTTTCTACCAATTGGGAGGAGATTTCTTCCTGGAGGCAAAAAGTACAGGATCCCATTTAAAAATGAGGTAAACTTGAGGCGGAGCAAGATGGTGGAGGAGTAGGAGACCTGGATTTCATCTGGTCCCAGGAATTCAGCTGGATAGGGATCAAGAACACCGACGAACTCAACAGGAGATCGAGAAAAAGAATAGCAACAACTCTCTGGACAGAAAAGCAACCACTTTCTGGAAGGTAGGACATGCGGAGAAGTGAATCCGAGGCGATATTCGGGAGGATAGACCGTGGGGGAGGGGCCTCCATCGGCTGCTTCTGGCAAGTGATAAAGCCCCGGAGCACAAAATCGGAACTTTTAGAAGTTGGCTCCGCTGAGGGACGTCGCTCCAGTGGCTAAGCGGGGGGTGGAACCCTCGTGGGACAGTGTGGTCTCAGGACCCTCCGGGTCACAGAAAGCCCGGGGGTGCCTGAGTGCGGCAGAGCTCCCAGGTATCAGAGCGGGGAAGCTGGCTGCAGAGACAGAAATGAGAAGTAGGCTCTCAGCTCGGGGTTGCCATAAACCGTGATCCGGGGCACAGTTGGGCCACTGGTCCTCCAGCAGGGACCCAACAAGCGGCAGATCCAGAGAGACTCCCCTTCCTCCCCCAGGAGGAGTGGCACGGGAGCGCACCACAGGGATATGCTGGGTTTGGAGACTCCACACCGAGACGGGTGCCAAAGGTAGAAACGCTGGGTCACAGGCCGGGTGAGCACGGAGTGTGGCCGGAGACCGGGGAGATGGGAGTGATTGACTGCTTTTCTCTGGGGGTGCTCTGAAGAGCAGGGCCAAGTTCTCGGCTCCTCCAGGGTGGAGATTGGGAGGCCGCCATTTGCACTCTCATCCTCCAAAGCTGTACGGAAAGCTTGCAGGGAACAAAAGCTCCTGAGAGCAAACCAAGGAGATTACTTAGCCCAGACCCAGCCAGGGAGGGGCAATGCCACCTCCGGCAAAGACGTATGGGAACCATGGCAACAGGACCCTCCCCCAGAAGATCAGCGAGAACAGCCAGCCAAGACCAAGTTTACCCATCAATGAGAACAGCAGAACTCCAGCGCTAGGGGAATAATGCACATAGAATCCACGGCTTTTTTACCATGATTCTTCAGTCTTTCAAAGTTAATTTTTTTTAACTGTCTTTTGTTTTTTGTTTTTTGTTTTGAATTTTTCTTTTTCCCTTTTTCAACCAACATCTTATCAATCCCTTTTTTAAAAAAATTTCTATTTTTCATTTTTAGAGTCATAATCTATCCCTTCAGAGTAGTTACCCTTATCTTTGGCATATATATATAAGTTGTTCACTCTTCAAAATTTTGAGATAGTTTCTTCTAACAGATCAAAATATACCCTAAATCTCTAGTGTATGGTTTTGTTCTACTCTCCTGCCTGATCACATTCTCTCCCTTTTTTTTCTTTTTTTTTTTTAAATCCTCTTCTTTCTTTTCTCAAACAACTTATCCATTCCTTTTATAAAATTTTTTATAATTTTCATCTTTACAGTCATATTCCATCCCTTCACCATATCAACCCTTATTTTGTACATGTATAAGTTTTTCTTTCCTTAAAACTTTGGGAGGCACATTCTTCTAACAGACCAAAAGACACCCAAAATCTAGTGTGTGGCACTGATCTATGCACAAGCCTGATCATATTTGATCACATTCTGTTTTTTTGTTTTGATCTGTTTTTGTTTGTTTTTATCTTTTTCTTTTTCTTTATTCTTTCTTTCCCTTTCTTTTCCCCCAGTTTCAGGTCTTTTCTGATTTGTTTAGAGTATATTTTCTGGGGACGTAGTTACCCTGTTAGCATTTTGACCTCTCATTCATCTATTCTCCTCTGGAGAAAATGACAAGATGGAAAAAATCACCTCAACAAAAAGAAAAAGAGGCAGTACTGACTGCCAGGGACCTACTCAATATGGACATTAGTACACTGTCAGACCTAGAGTTCAGAATGATAGTTTTAAAATTACTAGCTGGGCTTGGAAAAGCATGGAAGTTATTAGAGAAACGCTTTCTGGAGAAATGAAAGAACTAAAATCTAACCAACTCGAAATCAAAAAGGCTATTAATGAGGTGCAATCAAAAATGGGGGCACTAACTGCTAAGATAAATGAG
>NC_138378.1:28931347-28996371 GCF_054177405.1 Leptonychotes weddellii | reverse complement strand
AGCCTGGTGATGGGTATTAAAGAGGGCACGTTCTGCATGGAGCACTGGGTGTTATATGCAAACAATGAATCATGGAACACTACATCAAAAAAAAATAAAAAATAAAAATAAAACCCCAAAATGCCTGAAAAAAAAAATCTTTAAAAGAAAAAAAATCACTCATCTCTACCACAAATATTTCTTTGCAAACAAAACAAAAGCTACTTTTTTGTGGCTCAATCATTTTCTGAATGAGAATTTGGATAAAGAAGTATGATATGGGAGGATTCAAGATAAAGAAGTGTGAATGTGAATAGGCCAAAAGTAACCATCAAAACAAATCACCTCGTAGTTATATTATGGAACACTTTTTCAAGAGAAAATGAATGCCATTAATCAAGACCTGTAATTTATAATTTGTAACAATCTAAATAAAACTTTGTCTATTCTCTCCGTCTCTACAGTTTACTTTCCCAACGTAAAAAAATAGATTGACTAAACAAATTAATAATGTAAACAAAAGAGGAGGTGGGAGGCATTCAGATTTACTTAAGGGAACAAATTGATTCCAAACACATTTACAACTACCCAACAGTGTGTTAATTATAAATGATCCTTATCTATTCATTCAACTAGGTCTAGCAGAGTGTTTATTTGGAACAGCTTAGTAGCCTGCTTGCTATTACTTTAACTACTGGAATATTAAAACTGTATTTCTCTTAAAATAGTCCTAGTATTCCTATGAATATTTTTCATATTCATACTATCTCATAATCATTCATATTAGGAAGACAATAGTCTCTAACAAATACGTGCATAATAAGGTATTATCCTGTATGATAAAGAAGTATTTTCTTTTCTAGAAACGATTCCAGGGGGAAAAAAAGTTAGCCAATTCACCTAAATGCATATTCAAGCAGCTCTAATTGTGTTACCTTTGTAATAGGAATACAAAATAGGTTATAAACCAACCTCATCAAGAGCAAAAATAAATCCTTTATGTAATGAGTGTATGAGTATGAGAGTTTGTGAGGTGTGTATGAAAGTGAGTTTGTGAGATGTATGTGTATGTGTGTGTGAGTGTAGAAGAGAGTGTGTGTGGTGTGTGTGTACCTAACTGCAGGATTGTTGTGTTGCCATTCATTTACCAAATATTAAATTGAATGCCTTTGTATATCAGAGATGTTTGAGGTACTTGGGATATTCCACTAAGAAAAAATTATACAAAATTCTTGCACTTAAAGAATTTATGTTCTAGATGGGGGAGACAGACAACAAGCAATAATCATAATTAATAAATGAGTGTTCTGAAATACAGAAAACACAGAGCTAGACATGGGTTATCAATAATGTGAGGAGTGTGGGTGGGGGGCAGTTTGCATTTTTAAAAAGTCCAGGTAGACTTCCTTGACAAGCTGGCATCTGAGCAAAGAATGGAAGGCAGTAAGAAATTTCACTATGTGCATATCTGAGTGAAGAGCAATACAGGCAGAGGGAATAGGGAGTGCAAAGAACCCAGTATACTCAAAACATAGCAAGGGGGCCAGCACAGTGACATGAACAAGGAAAAGGAAAGCAGGAAATGGGGTCAGAGGTAAGGGAGTAAGATTGTCTAGAGCCTTGGAGGAGATGGTAAGACTTTGGCTTTTCTCTGAGTTGGACGGGTGAAGTGCCAAGCCACATGGTCTAACTAACAATTAGCACATAAATAAGCTATAGTCATAATTAGTTGTTAATATTGTTATATATTCTATAGTGTCTCCAAGGCAGGATTATTAACCTATTTGATAGATGATTAAATGGAAATACAAAAATTTTTGACTTACAAGCAGTTAAAATGTCAGTTACAGGCAAAACCAAAGCCATAGCCCAACCTCCTACAAGGAGCTTTTCTAGGTGGTAAGGTAAATATAGATCTCACCTTTTTTTTTTTTTTAAAGATTTATTTATTTATTTGAGAGAGTGAGCCAGCACGTGTGAGCAGGGTGAGAGAGAGAATCTCCAGCAGACTCCCCACTGAGCGCAGTGTCCAACACAGGGCTGGATCCCACCACCCTGAGACCATGACCTGAGCTGAAATCAAGAGTCAGATGCTCAACCAACTAGGCCACCCAGGTGTCCCCTAGATCCCACCTTCTTAAAAATATGAAAAGTTGTTGGTCTTAGAGAGTGAAGTGGGAAGAGGCCTCATGGATGATTAGAACTGCATCTCAGGAAACTACTAACGGCTCATATTCTGAGTGGGATGGGAGGTGAGAGGTTTCTGCAAAATGCTCACACACTTGCTTTCAGAGGAACATGAAGGGATCATTTTTAGAGTTGCCCTGCTAAGACTGTGCCTCCAAACCATGTCCTCATATTTTTGTATTTATTGCCCTTGACATATCGTGATATCTGAGGCCTCACTAATTTATTAAGTCTATAAGGTAATTTTGAGCTTAGACCAGACTAAAGCATAGGACAAGCTTATCCTCACTCATTTATTGCTTGTCCCATCCTCAGCCTGCAAAGGATGCCCTTCCAAGGGCCTGCATCCCTATGGAGCAGATGTACCCTCAAGAACACTCACTCCCAGTTGACCTCATTCCTCAAATAACCTTGTACCTTGGATCTGAAAGAGAGCTTGAGACCCTCATTGTGTATGTGACAAGTCCAAGCATGTCCACCCTGCCATACTGTGTTTGTCAAAACACTGGTTCTAAAATCACACAGAAGCCACAGCAAGGGGCAAGTCCCTCTCTCTGAGTTGGCCTCCACAAAGAAATGGGACTCTTCACCAACTGGCTGGGAGTCAATGCCAATGAACCCCTTTGACCACAGCTGCTACCAGCTTTAAAAATTAATGAATTCTGTTGTTCTCTCATGTTGGCAAATAACGCAGTCATCCCTTCCTAGCTTTGTAATACCCCACTTAACAGGGTCAAATTAGCTGGCTCTTGCTAAGTCTTCTAAGTAGTAAATTATTCTTTGCCACTTGTTTTCAGAGTTGTTTTAAGAGGCCCATAGGGGCAGGCAAGTCAAAAAATGAGAACTCTTTTACAAACGCTGGCAAACCACCCTCCCCTTGATGTAGAGGAAAAGATCTACAGGTTGTTAAAGGACCTCCCTCTGGTTAATAGAGTACTGACCTCTGGTCCAAATCAGTGTTGGTGGAAGAAAGAAAATGGGCTTTTGGAGAGGTGAGATAGAGTGGTAAAACACATTTCTTTTTAAATAAATAGAAGTCGTTTCCCTTCTGCACACCCTGCCATGCCACCCTTCTTAGTTATCCGCAGAGATACTAACCACTAGGGTTTTTCATTCTATTGCACCCGCTGTTGCCACCTGCTGGTGACATATCATGATTGACGTACAAGGCATGGTGTTGGGGGTATACTCATGAGAAGCACAAATTGTAAGCTTTAGGCCATAATCAAAAGTTTTCATTCCCTGGGGTCTCAGTCTTCCTTGAGAGAGGAAAAAGAACAGTCCAGAAAGCAAAGGGAAAAGATCCTATTCACACTCAACTTTTGAGAAGTTCTGGTATATTTCATTCCTATCATTCCACCAATACAGGAGATTTAGTTAACCTGCCATTACCTTTCCCTCTACAAGCTATACTGGACATGCATTTCCCTGATCACTGGAGATATAATTTTGTATCTTGCTATGTATCTTGAAGACTATAAGTTTTTAATGTAATGGAACTTGACCTCAAATGGAAGATTGTTTTTCAGTTTTCCCTAAGCAAACCCTCAAGGCAAAAGATAACCTCTTCTGCCTATTTCCAAGGAGCCTGAGGGTGACAAGGTTCTGGTACACCACATCATTTATAAAATAACCATCAGAAGTGTATGGTACCAACACTCCTGGAAAAACTCAGTAAGCATGTTGTTTGAAGTAAAGCAAATCGATTTTCTTTTAATTTTTTATTATGTTAATCACCATACATTACATCATTAGTTTTTGATGTAGTGTTCCATGATTCATTGTTTGTGCATAACATCCAGTGCTCCATGCAGAGCGTGCCCTCTTTAATACCCATCACCAGGCTAACCCATCTTCCCACCCCCCTCCCCTCTAGAACCCTCAGTTTGTTTTTCGGTGTCTGTCGTCTCTCATGGTTCGTCTCCCCCTCCGATTTCCCCCCCTTCATTCTTCCCCTCCTGCTATCTTCTTCTTTTTTTTTTTCTTAACATATATTGCATTATTTGTTTCAGAGGTACAGATCTGTGATTCAACAGTCTTGGACAATTCACAGCGCTCACCATAGCACATACCCTCCCCAATGTCTATCACCCAGCCACCCCATCCCTCCCACCCCCCACCACTCCAGCAACCCTCAGTTTGTTTCCTGAGATTAAGAATTCCTCATATCAGTGAGGTCATATGATACATGTCTTTCTCTGATTGACTTATTTCGCTCAGCATAACACCCTCCAGTTCCATCCAAAAGCAAATCGATTTTTTAAAGGCCCATATTGAGCTGTAATTTGCTATAGAACATGAAATGGAAATACGTTTCCTTAAATTTCTCCACACTCATAAAGAGCCAATATATGGTACATGTTTCTTGGAAATTTAGACACATTAGAAGCCACTGTGCACAGCTATACATGTTCAACTTTTAAATTTATGGTCATACAATAGGAAAGTTTCAAATGAAAGTACACCAGGTATTAGGAAGTTCAAGAGTTAAGGTCCCATAGTAGTCTTAACACATACCCATGGTGTACAAATGCCACATCATAAAGAGGTTTAAAAGGTTTCTTCAGTAGGAATGCCCAATAATGAATAGGCCCAGCATGAACAACTTAATACTTATATGTATTTTGAGTTTTAATTCATAAAGTGAGCTGTGTTTTAATATAGATGTTCATTTTTCATTCCCTTGTCAATGTTGAGAGACCCAAGGCCATGCCCTGCACTCTCTCCAGGTTACCTCATCCAGTTCCACAGCCTGTAAATGCCACCTATATTCTAGAGACTCTTCAATCTATTTCTCCTTTCCTGAGTTCTCCCCAGAACTCCAGACTCACAGCCAATTGCCCACCTGAGAAATAATCAACATCTCAAACATGACATGCCTGAAAGCGAAACTCTTACGTTACCCAAATTTGCCCTTCCCTCTAAATTTCCTCATTTTTGTAAACAGCACAAAAACCCTCCCATTTGCTCAAGTAAAAAATCTGAAAGCTAACTTTGATCAGACTCTTTTCTCTCACTCCTTATACATAATCCATCAGAAATTCTTGCTAAATTAAAATTCTCTAAAATCCTAATATTCTCCATCTCCATTGATATCATCTATGTTAGCCATCTATTTTGGTATAACAAATAATTGCAGAACATAGTGCCATAAAACAAAAGGGATTTATTATATCACATGGTTTGAGGGTCAAGAATCTGGGACAGACTTTGCTGGGTAGTTCTGGCTCAGAGTCTCTCATGAGGTTGCAAACTCATGTGGGCTGCAGGGTTGACCAGGGTTGCAGTCATGTCAACAGGGGAAGGATCTGCTTCCAAGGTCACACAGAAAGTTGTTGGCATGCCTCAGTTCCTTGCTGGCTGCTGGCTAGAGGTTTCAGTTCTCTGCTACGTGAGCTTCTCCCTACGGTAGCTCATAACATGGTAGCCTATTTCTCCCAGAGTGAGAGATCAAGGAAAAGACCAAGATGGAAGCCATAATCTTTTATAACCTAATCTCAGAAGCAACAGAACATCACTTCTGCCGTATTTTACTGGTCATATCGACTAACCCTGATAAAATGTGGGAGGTAGTGACACAACCATGTAAATATCAGGAGAGAATCACTGGAGGCAGATGTAGAAGCTATCATCCTAGTCTAACCCTCCACATTCAACTGCCTGAATGGGGCCTGAAATAGCCTCCTGATCCATGTCCCTGCTTCTCCTCTTGCCATCTCCATTCATTAACCGCTCAGAAGCCAGAAATGAGATCTTGTCATTCTTGTACTTAAAAGCCCTACAATGGATTTCCCATTTTACATAGAGTGAGGTCCAAACCCTTAACCTGGCCTTACCCACCTATCCAGCTCATTTCCCATCACATCCAGCCACAACAGACAGATTCTCGTTCCTCCAACATACCAGGTTGGGTTCCTTTTCCCTGGGGGAATTCAGATCACAGCTTAAATATCACTTCCAGAAAAGCCAGCCAACACTACTCTAAGATAAAGTACTCATTTAGACACTCCCCTGCCCAACTGTCATTCCTGACCCAGCTCCACACACAAACACAAGTGCACTTCTTACCTGCTAAAAGAATCCTGATTCTTTAAGAGCAGGCAAAGAGATCTTGATCTTAGGAAATATAGGCTCCTCTCATCTACAGGGAATGACACATGATTTTTCTACAGCAGACACGGTAATCCTTTCTTTCAATGATGAAGCAAAAGGGTCTACAACTGTCATGTGGTCCTACACTGAGTAATGAGAGATAGGAGGATATTTATTGGGAGCTTCCCTTCTAAAATAAAAAGAGCAAGCTTGGTGAGAACAGCATCTTTTTCTTCCATTACTACTTTTCTAAATGTAACTACCATAAGGATGTAATATCCAGAACTATGAGATAAGCATAGTTGTGATGCTTATCTTGTGATGTGCACATTGATGTGAGACATCTTGTGATGTGAGACAAACAGCATGATAATGAAAATCTAATATACCAAGAATGACAGAACAAATCAGACTCTGATCTCTGAACCACTACACCATTCTTGGTATACCAACCAACTTCTAGATTCCTTGGCATAAAAAAATCATTACATTCCCTTATCACTTAAGATCCTGTTAGTCATAACTTTTTGTTATATGCAGCAAAAAACATTCCTAATTGATATGTTCACTCACACAGAATCTTCCTGCTAAATGATGATGCCTCACTCATTAGAAATCGTAGACTCGGGGCGCCTGGGTGGCTCAGTCGTTAAGCATCTGCCTTTAGCTCAGGTCATGATCCCAGGGTCCTGGGATCAAGGCCCACATCGGGCTCCCTGCTCAGCGGGAAGCCTGCTTCTCCCTCTCCCACTCCCCCTGCTTGTGTTCCCTCTCTTGCTGTGTCTTTCTCTGTCAAATAAAGAAATAAAATCTTTAAAAAAAAAAAAAAGAAAGAAAAAAAGAAATCGTAGACTCTATAATGTAGCATGCACTTAAAAATACCCGATGACAAAGAACCAACAGAAATTACTGAGGTCTATAATTTTCTTGCTAAACTTTCTTGAAGATCTTTAGCAATAACGATGAAGGCTGAAGTATAAAAGTGACTTGTTTTATAAGCATTTCCATGGAAAAGTTTCTTTTAATAAACTGAATAAAAATTAATCTTTAATGAGTCTACTGAAAAATAGTATTAAGCATTTTACCTCAATGATCTGAGCTTGTGAATGATCCGAAAGAGCCAGCATTATTAACCCCATTTCACAGATGAGGAAACTGAGCCTCTGAGAGGTGAATTTATCCAAGGTCATTCAGCTTACAGGACAAATCTGAGACTTGAACCCAGGTCCACTGACCTGGTGTTCACAGGCTAACTCCAGCACCACACCCAGCCTTGAGCAGGCTGGGCCCATCATCAGCTCTCTATCCAGTAAGTATCTCAGCAAGTGTCTCACTTGGGTGACCCGTATATCCACACCTAAGTGCAGCTGGCTCCTTGGCCATCATTTGGCATCTATATCTTAAAGAGTGCACATTAGAGAAAATTTAGATATAGTTGTTACTCACACAGAAGGAATATTTTTAAACCTTCTGAAACTAATTAAATACCTGGCATGACAAGGAGAAAGGCTTGTGCTTTAAAGTTGGGAATTTAATGTCATAGCTATTGAGGCTCATGATCACTTTTCTTACTCCCTGATGTTTGTCTTGGTCAATACTCAATTTTAGCACAAACCCTTATCCATTAACTGATCTCCCTACTTGTACCCATCCCCCAAACCCCCCTAACTCTTCTCCACATGTAACAGCCAGAGTGATCCTTCTCAAACCTAAGTCAGATTACACCACTCCTCTGCCCAAATTGTCTCATGGCCTCACATGTCAGGGTAAGAGCTGAAGTCCTTACAGTGGCTGACCAGGTCTTCTAAACTACTGCCCCCTTTTGCACTCTGATCTCACTGCCTAAGACTCTTCCCTTTGCTTGTTTCTCTTGGGTAAATTGGCCTTCTTGCTGTTTCTCAAGTAAGCCAAGCACTCTTCTACTCAGGGATTTTGCCTCCATTTATACTGTTGTCTACTTAGAAAACTGTTCCTCCAGCTACCTGCATATCTTATTCCTACAATCCGTTATCTCTGCTCAAATGTTTTACCTTTATTGCATACCATGTATAAAACAGTAACACCTCCCCTCCAATACATACACTTCCTCTTCTTTGTGGACTTTTTTTTTTTAAATACTACAATCTGATACAGTATAAAATCTGTCTACTTCTTTATTGACTGTCTTCCCCCCACTGTCATATAAGCTCCTCAAAGACAGGGACTTTGTTGAGTGTGTTTTCAGAATTTAAAGCATGCTTGTCATCCAATAGGTACTCGATGAATACTTACCAAATGAATGAATGAACAAATTTATCTTGGGCAGTGAAGTCATATCACTGCTCTGTCATTTAGTTTCCTTGTCTATGAAATAAAGGAGTGAAGATCAGAGGGTCTCCTTGTTTTCTCCTTGTTCTCTTATACCACCACATTAACCAAAATGCAGGCCTTCCTCTAGCTGGAGAACCATAGGGATGAGCATCGACCCAGAGCCATGAATGGTTAGTTTTTCTCTGCCTTTCACGTTTTGGCTTCCTGGGTGGCCCTGGGTAAGTCACTTAACTCTTTAATTCTCCATTTATGAAACAAGGCTAACACCTACCTACCACATTAGGGGAGTTGTGAGCATTAATTAATGCTTGTAAAGTGCTCTGGTATTTCTCAATTAAAAGATTCAATTAGAGTAAACTGTTACTAGTACATAAATGAAAATGAAATAACAAGACTGTTCTAGGCACTATAATTCATACATGAATTCCATCTTTAAAAATTAGAAGAACCATCACTTACATTCTAAAACAATCTACAATGTGCTCTACTCAAAAGAAGTTTTTCCAAAATTTTAATCATCTGAAAAGCTCAATTTCAAAGAAGATGTGCTAACTTTTCCTAACCTAGAATGTTCCCTGGTTGTCACATCTAGTTCTATATATGTGACTAAGATTACAGTTCAAAAATTTATCATTAAAGAAAAAAGGAATATATGTTAGCCCACTGCCTACTTTATGTATCTTATCCTTAAAGACCAAAGAGAAAATAAATAAAGCACAAAATATATCAAAGAAAAATGTATTGCAGTTGTTTATATTTGTGAAGACATCTAAGACTATTCAAGAAAAAAAGAATACAAAGAGCTATATTTTGAAATACCAGCACTAATACATAGAGCTGAAGCTCTACTGACTGGGTAACTCCAGACAAGCTAAGGCTCTCTACTTAAAGAGCTTTATTATATTAAACTTCACATCATTTTTAATTAACCCTGCCCAAAGAGACTGCTTGCTCACATCTTAGCTGCATTTTAAACAAACCTTTTTCTCAGTTTTATTGCCTTAATACTACCCATGAAAGAGAATGTCATGGCATTGCATGTCCTTCCTTTACTCCTTCTTTCTAAGCTAACTTCCTTCCTTCTCTCTCCTTTTCCTTCCTTTCTTTTCTTAATGGCCATGAAGATCCTTCAAAGTAGATTTCCTCTACCTGTCCGCTATCAGGAACTTGGGTGAATACTTCCTGTTTAAGGACACAACTGGCCTCATGGGATGTAGGGATTAATTGGTGATGCCCACAGAGGACTAAAATTTGGGCATCAAAACACCCCTCTAGAAACACCTGTGAATATGTGCATATGGGGTTTGGAGAAGGCCCGTCAAGTGTTTACCAGCTCAACACTCAGGGAAGGGAAATTGGGTGTGAAACTAAACTAATTCACTTATATTTTCATTAGATCCCACCCCTGAATCTCCTGTTTACCCATCCTGTTGAGTTGCTAAGGATAACACAGGTGAAGGATTTTCTAAGTAGTAAAAAATTATGTAAACCTTCTAAATTATTATTATCTATTAAACCTGCTTTTTGGGAAATGGACTTCTTTGGCAACCAGCTTAATTATTACGGTTTCTCTTCACAGAAAAATGCATGAAAGCAGAATTGTATATACAATTTCAGGGGTTTGGGGTATCTCTAAGATTCATGAATCCTAGACACTGTAGCCAAAGTGAACCAGGTTAGGAAAACTATCTGAAAAGGCCTACAGATGGACTCCAGTGGTATCATGAATTCCCCATGTCCGAAGATATTCCAAAAACAATTTACTGATCTAGGAGGCTTTTATTCAGTGATTCATAAATCAGGCAGCATCTAAACTAGCAAATGGAAAGAAGCTCCAAAGAGTTGTTCAAGATGAGAGATTTTTATAAATCAAAGTGAGCAGGATCAAGGAAGTTCTACAGGGCATTTTCTGATTAGCTAAAACAAAGCTGATTTCCTTATATGGAACAAAGAGAAGTCTTGGAACCAGGGCAGGTAACGGGCTAAGCAGGCAAGTACTGATTGCTTGACCTAAGGCGTTCTTCTTCTGGGAGAGCTGATTATAAAAACTTATTTAAGTTTTGGTTTGCTGACATAAGGCCTAGCATAGGCAACTCCATTTTGGGCCTAATCTGGTTACTTTAACATCCAAAATTATGGACATTTTCCTGAGAAAGTCTCCTTCGCCTCCATAATGCTATCACCAGAGTTTGTGACCCACTTGAAATTAAGAATATCTGAGCTACGGCTCCTTGAAACACTAATTTTGCTTCCCTGGCCACAGTCTGAATTTCTCAAGAAGAGAGGGATGTCTTCATCATCTTTTTATTTGCTTTGTACATAGAGTGTTTAATACAGATTTATGAAATACGTAAGTCAATTAACCATTCAAAAGCCAAGTTGGGGGGCGTCTGCCTTCGGCTCAGGTCATGATCCCAGAGTCCTGGGATCGAGCCCCGAATCAGGCTCCCTGCTCTGCGGGAAGCCTGCTTCTCCCTCTCCCACTCCCCCTGCTTGTGTTCCCTCTCTCGCTGTGTCTCTCTCTGTCAAATAAATAAATAAAATCTTAAAAAAAAAAAAAAGCCAAGCTGGTTCACAACAGAATAATTGTTGGCATAAAATAGAGGAGAAACATCAAGCTGAGGCACAGAAAGCTATATACACACAGATAATCTCACTCATTTTATTCCCCAGGTATTTCCCAGGGTAGGCACTTTAGTCATGTGAAGTATATTTTAGACTTTATCAACTTAATAATCAACACTTCGATGTGAAGAAGTGTTATTTATGTAGATCATGTGGCAGCTTCTCAAACTTTAATGCGCTTACAATTCACCTAAGGATGTTCTAAAAATGTTGGTTCTGATTCAGCAGGCTGGCCTGAGGGCCTGAGATCTGCATTTCACGCAAGCTCCCAGGTGATGCTGATGTGACCAGTTTGTAGACAGCACTTGGAAAAGCAAAGACACAGGGAACAGAGGAAATGGACGTTAAGGATTCTATTCTCTACTTACCCGTTCACTACCTTTGGGACAGATATAATGGCCACTTGAGGATGAATTTAAGGTAAGGAAAATGTCCCTGACAAGGCAAATGAATAGACTCTCATGCAGAAATGCAAGAATCACCTCCACAATCCAGCTGAAAGCAATATTAGATTAATTGTAAAGTGAGACATTGATGGGATTTTCCCATTCTCCACTTAATTATATTGGTATAGAATTAGCAAACATATTTCACTTGTATTTAGGTTTTTATTGACCAGAAACACAAAGGCTATTTATTTAAACATTTATCAAATGTGATCAGATTGTCAGGGAATTTAAAAGTTCTTACCCAAAATAAGAATTTCAGGGCAGTTATATACATTATTTAGCAATGAGTTGTCCTTTCTCTTTTTCCTTTCAGTCCTGGGCCATTTAGACTTGTCTTCTCACCCCAGAAAATTACTAGGTGAGGTTCTATTACCCTCAACTTTCTCTTTATGGTTTCTCAATGTTCCTGAAATACATTTACCAAGGGAAAGTGTTCATTTTCATCTTAAGTACTTGTAACTCCCTACATAACTTGTCAAAATTTTTGAAAGGGTGGATTTTAAAAGCTTCATACTCTTGTTTCAAGTACACAGGTTAATGGGCCTTAATAAAACCAGAGTTTCAGGGGTTTTTTCCTACTCGTAGGATCTTTTATTGAAAAGAAATTCCAAAGGTTCCCTATCCTCTTTACCTATGGTGAATTTCTTTTCCACTGTATTTTAAATTGCCAACAGTTTATTTCAAGTGGAATAAAAATTTTAATTTTCCTAATGAGAGTGTTAACCCCAAAGGCATTCTTATATATTGACCCATTTTCTTCCAAAGGAGTTTTGGAATGGGTCAAGTCTTCGTGTTAGAGAAGGAAGACAGAGTAACATAACAATGTAGCAGTCAGGAAAAAGCACTAGATGAAGAGTCAGAAATCCTAATATCTAGTCCCAGCCCTATTTCGGAGTAGTCACACACATACAGAAGCAGCTACCCCTATGAGCCTCTGTAAATGGTAGCAGTAGTCTGGAGTTAACATGAACTCTGGTTGAAACCTTGGTTCAAGCTCCTACTCTGACCCAGGGACTAGATTTCTTTCTCCTCTCTGACTTCAGCTTCTTCCTCAGTATAAAGGGTGTATTGTGCTAGTTGGTCACTGTTGATGGTTACAGCTCTAAATGCTGCTTCTAGTGGAATCCACCTAGGGGCAATCAGAAAATCCAAATCAGCAAGACCAACTCAATGCTCAGTGGGTACCTACCCATAAGAAAGGTGTGGGGAGCTTTAGTTCTGTTACCCACTTTTATCAATTATCAGATGACAGGGCTACTGATAAATTCTGCAGCACGTGTTCCAATGCTTGTCTGATAGCTATAGAAAATCAAAAACAAATAAAACACTCTTGCATCTTAAATTGCTTAAATTGAGTTTGCAGAAAAATAGAGGACAAAGAGATTATTCAGAATTTATACTGATGTTTTATCTCTGGCAGACCATGTTAGAAATCTGTTGCTGTTTTCCTTCTGTGGAATGAATAAGCCAAATGTAAACACCTGGTATCAGCACATCAAGAATGAAACACTATTATCTTGATGCAATTATCTAACTTGTGTCCATTTTGTCTCAAAAAAGGGGTGGCATCCTTACTTATAAGATAAACTATAAGGTAAATTATAAGGTAAACAGTAATAAAATGATGCTCATAGTCTTTCATGGTTTGTTTCAGGTAAAAAAAAATTTCCTCAATTCCCGTTAAGTCCATCAGAAAGACTCTGCTCCATATCCTCTTTAAAAAAGTTAGTTTGATATCCGTACAAATCCAATGAGTATTTTATTTTCACAAAACCCTCTTGAATTCCAAATAATCAAATTTGTTTGTAAACAATAACCCAAGTTCATAGCTTGGTAGACTGTAGAGGAATGAACAGATTTGTGTGTGTGTGTGTGTGTGTGTGTGTGTGTTTGTATATGATCAGTCTATGCATAAATCTGAGGGGAAAAATACCCCTAATCTAAATGCAAGTAAAATTTATTATTTTGATGATGAGAAAACCATTTAGCATAATAAAGATAAGCCCCAACATTGTAAATTTTTGTTCCAGTATCATGAAGATAAATATTTCTTTTTGCTAAAACCACACATTGCTACAATGTAACTGTAATGGAGGAGGCTTTTCAACAAGTCTCTTTCTACAGTGCTTAACTTTATTATCCTGTTACAGTATATTGGGCACAAGGGGGCACTGAAGGAGTGAACAATTCCATCTACCATACTGGAACTGCGACACCTAAGTGCTCACCTTTCACTCTGTCACCTTGTAGCATTACCTTCTTTCTTCCTTCCTTTTCTTTCTTTTTCTTTTTTAATATGTCTAGCTACTCTGGTCACATGAGGGAAAATTCATCCAGCCCTTGGACAACACCATCTTGAATGGCCTTTTCTAAGAGTATACCTGTCATAACATCATGAAACAGCATCATGTTTCACTAAAATGCCAAACATCTGTGGCAAGAGTCTACCAGTTCCCTACTCAATATTCATAATACCCTTCTTTCTTACTAATAAAATCCCTAATGTTGTTGGAGGCAGCTACAAACTACATTTCCCAGTGGCCCTAGAAGAACAGTGTGGATAATGAAATGGAGGAAGAAGTCCTTGTTGTGTGACACATCTGGGAGAATTATCCAAAGTGGTATCCAAACTGGTAGGAGTCCTTTTCTCCTTACTCTTTCTTCCTGCCTAGAGAGTGAATGCCACAGCTCATGCTATGGCAGCTATCAATTCTGAAAAGATGGTGGAACAGAAAGAAAGAATAAGCCTATGATCTTGGTAGGGCTACAGAATTTTCACTACATCCCTGCACTGTCTCCTTCCAAACGTCATGTTATGAGAAAGAAAGGAAAAAGTTCTTATCTGGTTCAACTCCCTATGCTTTGGGTCTCTGAAGCTTTAAAATAAAAGTATTTGAAAACTGCAATTCCCAAATGATACATCATCCTAAAAGTATCATGATTAGCAACGGAGATTATTCAGTTATATAGAGCAAAGGAAAAATTTCACTGAGCTTCCATCCAGTCCCATGAAAGATAATGCATGACTATGAAAAGGCATGAACTAAATGTATTTTTAAACATCTTTTTAATCTAATTGAACAAATAAAATATCAACTAGTATTCCACAGAGTAAAGTCTTATCCTGATCACAATAAATTCCAATTCTCCCCTAAATTACTGTTGTGCAAAGGCAACCGCCTCTGTTACATCATCCACTGGACGCCACACTGGACACCCCAATGGGAAGAGCTGCAGGGTCAGTGCAAAACTTGTCCATCTCCATCACTCACTGGAATGGACAGACAGAGGCACTTTCAACAATCTCTCCTCTCAGCACCCTGGTCAGCGGCCTCACCCTAAACTCCCACTGCTCCCAGCACCCTTAGTTCTCACAATAACCTCACCAGAGGCCCTGTCTTCAATCCTGCTGGTAAAAGAATGCTGGAGAAACCAAATATCCAAAAGCAGCTTCTTCTGAAGAAATATCCTGGGCTTCTGAGTCTATTTTTCCCATGAAGAAAAGAAATTATTTGTATCACATTAGTTAATTGAAATTTTAAACTCCCCTACCATTTGTACTGTTATTTTCCAAGTTATATCAGTGGGTGGAAAATACAGTCTAGATTTTTTTTTAAATAAGTGTAAATATTTTTAAAATGTGATTCTTTGAATTATCAAAGTTTCATGATGTGCTTTTACTTCTAGACAGTCTAGTCAAAGGACACTTATTGCAAAATAATAGTCACTGTTTTACAGAATAAAGGACGAGGATGAAGCTCTACTTATTAGACGAGTTCCAAAGAAATGTCTTATTCTACAGAAAAATGATAGTGCTTAGAATTATAGGCCATAATATTATTTTGATAGAGTTTGCATCATTTAAAAAAAAATCATCTTTAAGCCAAAAACGTCTTGCTACTTTGAAAGGAAATCACATGGCTTATGGGAAATAAATCCTACCCTACTATGATTCCTTTAAATGGGTAGTAGATTTATATTATCTAACTCAAATGAGTTCAGGGACAAAATCTTTTAAATTGCAG
Organism: Leptonychotes weddellii; assembly: GCF_054177405.1. Classification (NCBI taxonomy): domain Eukaryota; kingdom Metazoa; phylum Chordata; class Mammalia; order Carnivora; family Phocidae; genus Leptonychotes; species Leptonychotes weddellii. The sequence goes on along the minus strand of NC_138378.1, from coordinate 28,980,704 downwards.
ATCTTAAATTAAACACAAAGAATTGGTTTTTAATCAAAAAGATAACTTAAAGACCAGGCAGGCTATATTAAATAAGGTTATAAAATTTCAGTCTGGGGGAGTGCTTTTAAAGTAAAAGTGACAGCCGCCAGTCATAGAAAATGGCCAAGCAGGAGCTGATCTACTCACTAGAGACGCTTTTACCTGTTTTAGTCTCCTAAGTTTGCAACTCAGACCTCAAACCTTGATAGTAACTATGAACAGTTTCAGTACTGGGTTTTTTTTAATATTAAACCAAAAATATACATGTATACATTATAAAGAATAACATAAATATTTTCACATTAAAAGTATTTGTACATCTGTTCCAACTAACTTAAACATCTATTTGTTGTTTTCAGGTGAAGAACTGGAATTAAGGCATTTTCAGCAATTAGTACACAAAAGCACAGGTGAAGGCAGACGTCACGACCAACAACTCTTTCTTCAATTCCCCATACTTATTCCATTACACTCTGGCTATTCACTGTATAGTCTGTAGACCAACAGCAGCAGCATGACTCAGGAAATTGGAAATTCAGAATTTCAGGTCCCACCTCAGACCTTCCAAATCTACATGATCCCTCAGGGATTCATAGGCTCACTGGTTTGAGAAGCACTATTTCAGGCTATACTGCCAACTCACTGAAACACCACTCTTTGGAAGAAGTTGAATGATACTGCAACCAGAATGTCTTACCTCTCTGAGCATGCATGTTACAAAAACTCAAATTAACGTTAGAAGTGTAAGTTTACACCACCTGCAAATTTAACTCAGCTATTGACTTCGAAACCTCACCCTCTGTAAAATGAGACTCTACCATTTCTCTTAACCCGCATGAGCAAGCAATCAATTAACATAAATTAATTTGGAGATGCTTAATATTAAAACAGAAAGAAAGAAACCAGCAAACAAGAAGACCACATTAGTCTCTCCATCCATTCCTCTTTCACTGCTAGGTATGTGTTAGAACACAAGACGGTTTGGCTGTCCAGTGGTCTGCATAAAGATTCTTCTTTAATTTCTTCTTTTGGTCTGATCTGGTTGTTGTTTAATTTTAGCTTTAGTGAAAATCATTGTCACATTAAACACACATGCACCCATATTCTTGAGGAATGAGGTAAGAGATTTGCAATGGCCAATTTTACCATTCTCTATTTTTACTTTAAATACAAGCTTGAGAACCTATTCTCATGTAAGCTGTTATCCACTTACGTTTTTGGAAAAGTATATAAATACCTGTTAAGTTCACCATTGCTTGCTTATTACATGTCTTGTCCTAGATGGATTTGTGTCACTGAGCAATAGTTTAGAAACATTTAAGCAATAATTAAGCCCCATGAGAGATGGCACTAATGCATTAATCATATAACTAATCATATAACTCAGATGTGGTAGGAAAATGAGTATGAATGTTTAAGTAGTTATTATCTGGGTTGGAGAGGAGGCGGGGATGGATGTTAAGGAAGAAAGAAAAAAAGAATGGGTGTGAGAAAGGAAACATCACTGGAATGCTGAAATTGCAAATGAAACCCACAGAAGTCAGGAAATTCAAGAATTAAGGCTCCCCCTGCTCCCTTAATTCTGCCCCTGGTATTGGGCAAACACATTGTGTATATATCTTTCATTACCAGATCCCATAACACTTAGCAACAGAGCCCACTTAGGATGGTGATGAAGAAGCATATGGCTCCTTATGAAATGAGGCTTTAAATACATCGAAAGGTTAACAACTAGTATAACAAGGTACTTTTTCCTATAAAAATTTAATGTTAATTATAAAATCGGATAACATTGTTATGGCGTGAAATATGAAATATACAAGGCAGCACTCCCCTGGGGCATAGTTGATGTGCACCATGCTCATGATGGAATTTTCCCAGTGTACAGACCTGGAAATAACTTTTTTCCCCTGGAAAATATATGAAAATTAGCTAATGTAGCAAAATTTCAGAATCTCTACTTTGATTTAAACAAGAAGAGTAAATTTCCGAGGCTGCAAACTATAGTTAACAATATACTAATAAATCAATGTGGTCCAAGAGATGGGAAGTAACAAATGATTCTTCCCTCCCTCGCCCCTCCCAAAAAAATCATTTATGGCTGGTTTGCTGTTCTCTCCCTTCAGATTTACTGTCCTAGTGATGTTTTTTTCTTGACAAATGTTTCTTGCCTCTCTGAATGTATTCAAGGTAGAAAAAACATCTCAGCAGGGTGCCTACTTGAAGATCAAAACCGAAGCAGTAGAGAATAAAAAGATGCACAAATCATTTAAAAATGCCCCCCACCCCATGAAGATACAGTAAACAATGAAAAATGAACTTTGTGGAGATATCAGTTTTAGTGATTCTTAAAGGCACTGTTAAAAGTTTTCATGAGTAAATTAACCATTCCAGGAGTGGCTATATAATTTGTCTGGCCCAGTGCAAAATGAAAATATGGGGCCTTTGTTAAAAATTCAAAATAGTGAGAGTAGAGCATGTAACCAAGGGCCAGAACTTCTAAGGATGGGGCTCCAGAAGAACATACACCCTGATCCCTTCTTTGATTAAACCAACTTCTCCACATTTTTTATGGCACTTACCACTTTCTATTACTCTTAGTCTTTTGTGCCTCATCCTTAATTCTCCCACTAGCCTATAAATTCCTGTAGGCAGAGACTCTAGAAAGAACATGGGCCCTGGAATCAGGTAAATCTGCCTTAATTTATTTATTGTATGTTATATATACATTATTGCTTATTTGTTGTATGAATCTTAATTGCATTATTTAATTTCTGAGACTCAGTCTTCTCATCTGTAGAATGGACATAATGGCAATACCTTCAAGACATGATTGTTGTGAGGATAAAACAAGATAATTCATAGTGTGACTACTTAAAAATGGTGAGTATTCGTATTATTGCACTATAAGGTTGTTGTGAGAATTACAATGAGATAATAAAAAGAACTTCACAATGTTTAATGATATGGGGTTGGTTAAAAATAGTATGATAAATTCATACAGTGGTGTCCTGCTTTGCTGAGATGGATCTCCACATTTGCTCAGAGCATTCAATCACAGCACGACATAAAGAATGGTGCACGACTGTCAGCATCTGAAAGCTGGTTAGAAACCCAAATTCTCAGACACCCAGCCCAGACCAACTAAATCAAGAAATCTGAGGGTGGCGCCTGGTCATCTGGAGTGTACCAAGTCCTCCAGGTGATTCTGATATGCTCTCAAGTTTGAGAACCACTGAGCTAGATCTGTGAATTGATGAAGAAAGTCTTCTAAGCTACATTTTTATTAAATTACAAAGCAAGGTGCAGAGAGCTCCCAAATTGATTTCAAGCCCACAGATTTTCCAGAACTGAGGCCCATTTCTCCACCCTGGCAGGTATTAATGAAAGTGTTCCCCTTGGGACACCTAGGTGGCTCAGGTGGTTAAGCGTCTGGATTCAGCTCAGGTCATGATACCAGGGTCCTGGGATAGAGTCCCATATTGGGCTCCTTGCTTAGCAGGAAACCTGCTTCCCCCTCTGCCTGCCTGCTGCTCCCCCTGCTTGTGCTTGCTCTCTCTCTCTCAAATAATAAATAAATAAAATATTAAAAAAAAAGAAAGTGTTCCTCTGGCCAATGTTGGAGGAATCACACTCACTCCTACAACTTACACCCATTTTGCTTCTGGGAAGAAGGTCTCATAGAGATTTTTCCTTTTTTTGACTTTTTGTACTATCAGACTGTTTATATATACATATACATATATATATATATGTATATATATATATAAATCTCTTCTCATGTGGTTCTTTAAAAATACACCTATTTGGGGCACCTGGGTGGCTCAGTTGTTAAGCGTCTGCCTTCGGCTCAGGTCATGATCCCAGAGTCCTGGGATCAAGCCCCGTATCAGGCTCCCTGCTCAGCAGGAAGCCTGCTTCTCCCTCTCCCTCTGCCGCTCCCCCTGCTTGTGTTTCCTCTCTTGCTGTGTCTCTCTCTGTCAAATAAATAAATAAAATGTTAAAAAAAATACAGCTATTTATTTTATAATGAACAAAGTAAATAAATGCAACCTAAATGTGGGGGGAAAAAAAAAAAACTAGAATGAAGCTAGAATAAAAGGTATTTGAAAGTCAGGCCAAGTAGTGAAGGCTGTTCCTCTAGAAGCAGAGAACTAACCCTAATCTGTGGACTTCCAACCAATGGAGTTGAGCAAACCCTCCTTGCCTGGGGAAATCCTGACAGCAGGGCCTCTAATTTCATGAAATAAGCCAGGTCGACCTCAAAAACTGTTGGCAAGGAAATTACACAGGAGCGAGGGCACTTCACACAATTCTCTCTTTGGTTTTCATTCTTTTAGGGTTGGTTTCCATGGAAATCTGCACCTGCCAGTTCCCTGGGGTCTCTAAGCCTGAGGACTCTAAGGAAACAGGGAACAGAAAAGTGGGAACAATGCAGATTTTATAGGCTTCTTTCACTCTGCATTTTTGCTTATGAGGTTCTCAGAAGACTGTGAGGCTGCAAAGAAATTCCACTTGTAATATCCCCTTTATTTACCACTCTCTTGCTTTCTGGAACCTTGAAAATGTAAGATAGTAAGGCTTCAGTGCATAGTTATTTTGTATACAGATATGAAATGGGGTCAAATGCCAGGAACAGCATTGTTTTCAGAATGTTTTGGTAACGATAAGAATCCTTTATATGCAGGGAGAAATACTTACCCAAAGAACCCAGGGCCCTTTAAATCTTTAAAATTTGCCTTGAGCCAGAGAAGTAAGAGCACATATTTTTACTATTTTGAATCCAAAGTGTTAGAGTCACTAAGACAGGTGGTCACCAGCTGGGAAGAAGTGAGCTCAGCCAGGTGACCTCTAAGAACCCTTTCAGAGTAAGAACGTGTGACAACTGTAGTTACAGACCAGAATCATTTTTACTGGCCCACATATGAAGCTCAGTCCTGATCAGCTCATGGCTCTGTGCCCTCCCTCTCCTCCCACAAGGAATTTAGGTTGAGAAAGGATTACATGCAGTTCTCCCCTGACTGGGAGGGGACAACAAGCTCTTTCACGGACATCAGTCAACAGTGATTGAGCTTTGACTAGAGCTGGGGGGGGGGGGGGAGATGATGACAAATAAATAAAAGAAACAAGTACCTAAAGAAGCTTACACCTTTTTAGGAATAGACAGTATATAATGCACCTACCATTGTCAAAGGGCAGGGTACTTGTGCTAATCCTTGCTCCGCAAATTAGCCTTGTTTCTGGGACACTATTTCAACATTAACCAAGAAGTTCAAGGCAAGGCTGTTGTTTTTTGTTTTGTTTTTTGTTTTTAGTATACGTACTTTTATATTTGGTTTGCTTGCTTTGCTTGTTGGTTGGTTTTGGTTTTACCTAGAGTATTTTCTTTACAGTTTTAGTTTACTGTAGTATAACTTACATACCATAAACTCCCCATTTTAAGTACTTCTACAAATTATAGTGTATTTATAGCATTATACAACCATCCCCACAATCCAGTGTTAGAACATTCCATCACCCAAAAAGATCCCTCAGGCCCATCTGCAGTCAGTCTCTACTGCAGACAACCTCTGAACTGCTTTCTGTCTCCACAGATTTCCCTTTACTGGACATTTCATATAAAATACATGATTTGGGCACCTGGGTGGCTCAGTCGGTTAGGCATCTGCCTTCGGCTCACATCATGATCCCAGAGTCCTAGGACTGAGTTCCGTATCCGGGGCAGGGAGGCTGCTTCTCCCTCTGCCTCTGCCTCTCTGTCTCTCATGAATAAGTAAATAAAATCTTAAAAAAATATATGATTCATATACTGGGAATCATATATATTGTTTGTTGCCTCTGGCTTCTTTCATTTTGCATGTTTTACAAATTCACCCATGTTATAGAATGCATCAGTTGTTTGTTTTATTGCTGAATAGTATTCCATTGTATGAGTATACCACATTTTGTTTATCCATTCATTAGTTGATGGGCACTTGGAGAGTTTCCACTTTGGGGCTATTACGCATAAAGCTACTACATTCATAATAAAAGTCTTTGGGAGAACATATGTTTTCATTTCTCTTGGGTAGATACTTAACGAGTGGAATTACTGGGTTGTATGGTAAATTTATGTTTAACTTTTTAAGAAACAGTCAAATTATTTCCAAAGTGTCTGCACCAGTTTACATTCTCATCAGCAATGTATGAGCGTTCCAGTTTTTCTACATCCTTGCCAATATTTGCTATAGTCTGCTTTTTTTATTATAGTCTTTCCAGTGGTATCTCATTGTGGTTTTAATTTGAATTTCCTAAAGGAGTAACGATAGTGAATATCTTTTCATGTGCTAATACACTATTTGTATAACTTCTTGGTAAAATACCTATTCAAATAATTTTTCATTTTCTTAAATTAGGATGTTACTCTCAGTACAGTTGACCCTTGAACAACATAGGGGTTAGGGACACCAACCCCCCCTTGACATCAAAAATCCACGTATAAATTTTGACTCCCCTCCCTAAAGACTTAGTCTACTGTTAGCCAGAAGACTTATGATAACACAGCCAATTAACACATATTTTGTATAACAGTATTCTTATGATAAAGCCAAAGAAAAGAAAATATTAAGAAAATCATAAAAGAAAATATATTTATAGTACTGTAAAAAATCCATGTGTAAGTGAACCTGTGCAGTTCAAACCCATGTTATTCAAGGGTCATCTGCATTGAACTGTAAGAGCTCTTTATATGTAATGAATATAGACCCTTTATCAGCTATGATTTGCAAATATTTTCATCCAGTTTGTGACCTGTTTTTTATTTTCTTAATGGTGTCTTTGGAGGTACAAAAGATTAATTTAGATGAAGCCCACGTAAATTTATGAAATTTTATGAATCTCAGTTTTGGTTTCATATCTAAGAATCATCTGCCTATCCCAAGGTCATGAACATTTCCTCTTATGTTTTCTTCTAGAAGTTTTATAATTTTTTACATTTAGATGGTGTGTTACATTAATTAATCTTCAGGTATAAAACCAACTTTGCTTTCCTAGGACAAACGGTACTTGGCCATGATGTATATAATCTGTTACATATGCTGCTGGATTTGGTATGCTAAGTTGTCCGATTTGTTGACATCAAATTCTCCATAATATTACTTTCTAAGCCCTTTAAATTCTTCAGAGTTAGCACAAAACTCCCCTTTTTTCATTCCTGATTTTGATAGTGTCTGGAGGGGGCGGGGTGTCACACTAACTAATTGTCAATTTTGTTGACTTTTCAACTTTTGGCTTCATTAACACTCTATACTGCTCTTCTGTTTTCCATTTCATTGATTTTCACTTCAATCTTTATTGTTTACATTATTCTGCTTGCTTTGCATTTAGTTTGTTCTTCTTTTCCTAGTTTCTTAAGGCAAAAAGCTAGGTTATTGATTTGAGATCTTTCTTCACTTCCAATGCAGGTGTTTAAAACTAAGTTTTTCTTTAATCACTGCTTTGGCTGCATCCCACAAATTTTGATATGCCATGCTTTTACTCAGTTTAAAATATTTTCTGATTTCCATGTGATTTCTTTTTTGATCATGGATTATTTGAAATGTATTAATTTCCAAATTGAGGATTTCCTAAATTTGTTTCTGTTGTTGCTTTCTAATTTAATCGTGTTGTGGTCTGAGGACATAATTGAATGATTTCAATCCTTTTAAATTAGTGAGTCTTATTTATGGCCTAACATACAGTCTACCCTGGAAAATGTTCTATGTGTGCTACTGCTGGGTTAAGTATCCCACAGGGTGTCGGTCCATATTGGTTGACAGTATTATTTAAGTCTTCTGAATGTTTCTTAATTTCTATCATATAAAATACCATTTAATAAATTATTGAGAATAGGCTTTGATGTTTTCAACTGTTATTATTGAGTGGTCTATTTCTTCTTTCAATTCTTTTTATTTTTGCTTCATATATTTTGGGGATCTGTTATTAGGTGTTTACACTTTGATAAGTATTATATCTTCCTGACTAATGGGCCGTTTTACATTATTAAATACTCTTCTTTGTCTCTAGTAATATATGTTGTCTTAAAGCCTCTTTTTTCTCATAATTGTAGAGCCATTCCAACTTGCTTAAGGTTATCGTTTACATGGTCCATCACTATCAGGCTTTTAATTTTTACCTGTTTGGATCATAACTGTCACTCTTATAGACAGCACATAGCTTGAACTTGAAGTTTTATCCAGTCTGACAATCTCTGCCTTTGACTAGAGTTTTCAATTCATTCACATTTAACATAGTTATTGATATGGTTTCATTCACATCTGCCACTTCGCTTTTTTGTTTTCTCTGTTTCATGCCTCCCTTGTTTATCTGTTTGTCTGCTACTACTTTCTGTGGGAGTAAACAGGTATTTTACAATGCACAATTTTAATTATTTTGTTAGTTTTTTCTTAAATATTTTGTGGGTTTTTTTTAGTGGTTGATTTAGGACTTGCACTGCAAGTTCTTAGATTATTATGACCTACTTCAGATTAATACTTACTTAATTCTTATAAAATATAGGAACTTATTCCAGTATAGCTCCATTTCTTCCTCCTTCTTTTTTGCTATTATTTTCATATATATTACATCCTTACCTGTTACAAGTTCAGTAATGCAGTTTTATAAGTATTGTTTTATGCAATCTCATATATTTTCAAGCAGTTAAAAGAAGAAAAAAGAGAAAATATTTATACAGTCTTATGTATTTACCTGTATATTTATTTCTTGCAATGTTATTTCTTCATGTGGATTCTATGTACCATCTAGTAAAATTTCTTTTCAACCTAAAGGAATACCTTTAGTATTTGTTATAAGACAGGTCTGCTAGCAACAAACTCACTCATTTTTTAATCTGGGAATGTCTTTCTTTTTGAAAAGTCAATTTTGAAGGATAAATTTAATGGATTTAGAATTCTTGGAATGTCTTGAAGGATAATTTTAGTGGATTTATATATCTTGGTTGACAGTCATATTCTTTCAATATTTTGAATATGTCATACCACTGCATTCTGGTTTCTTTTGTTTTGAATAAGAAGTCAGCTGTTAATCATAGTGTCGTTCTCTTATATATGATGAATCATTTTTCCTTTCTTCTTTTCAAGATTTTGTCTTTGGTTTTCAGCAATTTGACTACGAAGTATCCAGGTGTGACTCTCTTGGCACCTATCATACTAGGAAGTCACTGAGTGTTGGATCTGTAGATTCATTTTTATTTTTTTATTTTCATTATTTTAAAAGATTTATTTATTTATTTTAGGCAGGGAGGGGAGAGGGAGAGAGAGAACCCTGAAGCAGGCTCCCTGCTGAGCTCGGAGCCCAATGCAGGGCTCCATCCCAGGACCCTGAGAGCATGACCTGAGCCGAAATCAATATTTGGACACTTAACAAACTGAGCCACCCAGGTGCCCCTGTAGATTAGTTTTTAATCAGATTTGGAAAGTATTTGGCCATTATGTCTTCAAATATTTTTTTCTGATATTTTCTTTCTCCCCTCTTCTCTGAGACTCCCAATTTGTGTATGTTAGTATGATTGATAGTACCCCATAAGTCTCTGAGGCTCTCCTCATTTTTCTTTTTTTTTCCTTTATCTTCTCCTGCTTGAACAAATTCTACTGATCTATCTTCAAATTTGCTGATTCTTTCTTCTGCAATCTCAAATATGCTGTAGAGCCCCTATAATGATTCCTCATTTATTTTACTTTTTTATATATAGAATTTCCATTTATTTTGTATAATTTATATCTCTATTAAGAATCTCTATTTAATTAATCATTATCATCATATTGTTCCTTCATTGCTTGATAGTTACCTTTAGTTGTTTGAACATATTTATAATAGCTGCTTTGAAGTCTTTGTCGACTGAGTCCAACAACTGGACTCCTCAGAGATAATAGCTATTGGCTTTTTTCTTCCTGAATATGGGTGATACTTTACTATTTCTTTGTATAACATCTGGCATTCATTGTACGTACTTTTTGCTGTTATTATTGAAAACTGAACACTTTGTTGAAAATTGGACATTTCAGATAATGTGGCAACTTAAGATTTCTATTTTTTCCTCCTGGGCACTATTATTATTGCTGCTTTTTTTAAGTGTTTAGTCATTTGCCTGAACTAATTCTACAGAGTCTGCCTCCCTCACAGTGTGTAACCACTAATGTCCTTGCTCTGGTATTTTCTTTATTCTTGCTTTGTTAAGCCTGACTTCCTCAGGGTTTGCCCTTGTATTAGCATAGCTTATGGTCAACCAAGGATTGGTCAGAGGTTGTACTCAAACACCTTGAACCAGTCTACCATTTTAAGATAGAGCTATGTGTAGGCTGGGAAGTGCATTTAAACTTCAGGTGGTTTACAAGACTGTCTTGACTTTAACTTTCTGTGTGTGCAAAGACTCACAATCAGCCAGGATGAATATATAGCCAGGGATCTGTCCAGTCTCTACTGAGTATGTGCATAGCCTAATCACGTACACAGCCTTCCAGATGACCACAGAGATTTTGGTGCTTATCAAGGCCCACTATGGCTATCTCATTCCCTGGCTCTCCCTGCTAAAATGTTTTCTCCAACCAGGATCACAGCTTCAAGCTAGTTGCAATGTTGGCCTTCCTTCTTTGTTTGCTACTGAAATCATACAATTTTCAATAACACTTAGGAATGTGATTTTTTTTGCACCCCGTTCCAAATCAAGTCATTCCCCTCTAGCAGTGAAGCTGCTAGTTTTCTCAACTTGCCGTGTCCTAACAGAACTTCTGCACAGACTGAAATGGGTCTTGTGGATAGAAGGAATGGAGACATCCCAGGCTAAAATGCCACAGATTTTCACAGTTCTAACTCAAGCTTCAGTAGAATTTTAAAAAATAAATCGTTCTAAATTTGTTTTTATGTCTTTGGTGGACTTATTTCAAGAGTTCTAAAATGGTTTTCATAATTTTGTTCAGTTTCATCATTGCTTTTTGTGGACATTTACCATGCTCCTCACTTCTACCTAGAAGCCTTGCTCTCTAGATTAAAATGTGTGTCATCAGAACCCCAGCAAAGAGATTAGTAGCAGGAAGGTATCTAAAAATGATCACTTTATTTTTATTTTTTTTTAAGATTTTCTTTATTTATTTGAGAGAGAGAGAGAATGAGAGACAGAGAGCACAAGAGGGAAGAGGGTCAGAGGGAGAAGCAGACTCCCCGCTGAGCAGGGAGCCCGATATAGGACTCGATCCCAGGACTCTAGGATCATGACCTGAGCCGAAGGCAGTCGCTTAACTAACTGAGCCACCCAGGTGCCCAAAATGATCACTTTATTACAAAATAAAATAAAAATCAACAATTAACCTAGAGTTTGGAAAATCTGATTGAATAGCGATAGGAAAGAGTAAAAGAAAAAAGAAAAATGTTTTATTTGAGAAGTAAGATAACTGGGTTCTGGTTCTGACACTGCAAATTCTATTGCATTGCTTCATCTTGCTGAGCCTCATACTCATACTCTCAGCTATCAAAAAGATAAATAAATAAATAAGTATGTGGAATCAGAGCACCTGGGTGACTCAGTTGGTTAACCAACCGACTCTTGGTTTTGGCTCAGGTCATGATCTTGGGGTACCCGCATCAGGATCTGCACTCAGTGCAGAGTCTGCTGGACATTATCTACCTCTCCCTCTGTTCCTCTCCCTCTCCCTTCCTAAAATAAATAAAATCTTTAAAAAAAAATGGCACATGGAATCATATTACCTACAAGGGTCTTTCTACGTCTAATATTTATATTTCAGATGAAAATGGCAAAACATGGCAGGGAGATGCTTAAAGGACCACAGTAACAGTGAAAATACAAGCAAGTCTATTGCACTAAAACACTTAGAGCTACTTTCTTGGTAAAACTCTCTGGTAAGCATATATTTGGCTCAGTGCACACTCAAAAACATGAATGTGTCACTCGACCCAAGCACTCATAGTCCTTTGACATGCTCATATAATCAAAATGTACAAACAATGGCTTGCTTGAGAATATAAATAATAAGTAGATAACCGAGGCCTAAGCACCACAAATTATTGTATAACATGATGTCTGTCCATCTAAAGACAAGATTTCAAATCTCTACTCCCCACTTAGTAACTGCAGGTAAGAATCCTTACTATTCTAAGCCTCAAGTTCCTCATCTGAAAAATGAGTATAAAATCATTAAAACAAATATGGCATTTCAAATATACAGCACAGAGCCTGGAATATAAATGCTCCATAAATTGTCATAGTTATAATGATTTCATATACCCAGGGGTGGTCCTCTGGGTTGACAACAGAGGTATCTGTGTGCATGAAGGTGGGAATCCGCACCCAATCTCTCTCCCCTTTACTAACTGATGCTAGAGTAAGTCATGCTAAGAAAGCCCTCCTAAAAACAAACATCAAGGACCCATTATAGTTTCACAACCCTATTGTGTGGAATTGGAAAAAGTGCAACTGGGTGAGATGGGAGGAGAAGCAGGAAAGATGAGAAAGGAGAAGGCACTAAACAGAAGGTGCAGAGGGCCCCTGATTTGCCTTGGGCGGTACAAGAAGCAAGGTGAGAGCTATTGAGGGTAGCAAGTCGCAGGCAGGGAGCAGAGAAGACTGATTCTGCCTCAGGCCACCTCACAGATCCCATTTCAGGAATCCAAGGGCTTCTCCTTTCTCTTTCACAACAACCCCAAACATCTGTATATCTCTGAATCACCATTCTCTCTCCTCTATCAGCAAGACATGTAGTTTCACTCCTCCACCTTGCCTTCCAATTTGATCCCAAGCCCAGAGATTTCCCAAAACTGTGTCTCATTTATCCCCCTTGGTGGGCGGCAATAAGGGTTGACATAATGCTGACCAAGTTCACCTATTCTGATGTGTGTTGTTTTTTGACACATGGGCCTTTCTACTAAGGCTCTAGGATATAGCCTCTTCTCAGTTAGGATGTTAGGAGATATACTGGCTTCTATAACAGACAAGGTCCAGGGGTAGGATATAATTCAGTCGGGTTCTGCTCCAAGTTCCTGTGATGCTCTTGACTCTGCCCATCCTCACCTGCACCATCAGGCTGCAGCAGTTTCAGGAATTGAATCTGGACATCATAGTAGACAGAGTTTGGAGAAAGGGACTATTCCTTCCCCTGGCTCTCTCTATAGAGAAAAGAACTTCCTTTACCAGCATCTCCTTGAAAACATACCCATTTCTGGCCCAATTCCTATGGTCCAAGAAATGGCATATAATGGTTGGCTATAGCCTGAGTTCTTAAACTGACTGGCAAAATTCTCAGGATTTCATGCCCACATGAATACTCTGGGAATCTTGGTAAAATGCAGATTCTGGTTCAGGAAGTTTGGAATGGAGTCTAAGATTTTGCATTTCTAGTATCCCAGGTGACACTGATAGTCTGCACTTTGATTACAAAGGAATAGTGGGTATGTGGATTAGATAGGGAAGGGCTTGTAAGCTTTTATCCACCTATGAATTCACAGGGCCTATAATACTACACAGTGCACAAAAGGTATCCTACAAATATCTGTTAAATTTTGAAGAGTATCTTCCCCAAAATTGAAAAATTGATGCATAGTTAGGTAACAGATCTTTGTTATCCATTACCCCTTTTCAGACACAACTGTCAACCTCTGAGCTTTTCAAAATTATTTAAAACACTCAACAGATTCCGAAAGTTGAAAATGAATAAGTGATAGAATACTTGTACTTTGAAACCGAAGTTACAGAAACCTTCTTTCCTTGTGAACATGTGTAAGAGATAAGCTCAATAACCCTACTGAAACATCAATATTTAGACACAGATCTTTCAGGTGCACAAAATTTTGCAATTAGATGTATTATAAACAAAGTTACTAAATATTTGAGCCTAGAAGAAAACTGCATTATTCTTTGCAAACATTTTAGCATGGCTTCTGGTATGGAACAAGGATAAGTGGCATGTGGAAAAAAAATTTTAAATGACACAAAGTATCCAAATTCAAACTGAGATACAGAAATGAATGCTGAAATAAGATACTCTTTTGTTCACACAGGGTTCTCTGATTCATTAGAAAACATTCATTCTTACTGTTTGCAGCAGTAGCTTTGTGTTCTAGAGAGGGAGCAAAGATACTTGGATAGATTCTTCCAGAATTCCATTATACTCACCCAGAATGATGGTTCTTGAGAGAAACCATTATCTCCAAAAGAAATCCCTCAAAAGGAATACTGTAAAACATTTAAAAAAAAAAAAGGGGGGGGGACCCCTGGCACTTGCCAATTCTGATTCCCTACTAAAGCAACTTTTCTGGAGTTACAGAAGATAACCATCTTTATAGCAGGCAATGCCAATGGCTAACATAAACTATGCATGTACCTCCTATCTCATTTATCTGCTGAGTAGCAGGTCTCAGAAGACTGTCAGAGGCCCAGCCAGTTCCTGTGAAAGGGCTAATCCCCAATCCCCATTTCCTCATTCCCCTGCCCTTATCAGGGCAAAATGCATATTTATTCCTTCTGGTCTGATTTCTGGAGGTGACAATTAGTCTCATGGAAATGACTACAAATTTGTAACTGAGATTTCGCAGTTGCCCCTAAGCTCTAAGCCTGCCTGCTGCCAAGTTCATAGGTGCCTCTCTGGCCAGGCAGTTTAAATGTGGCTGACTTTTTTCAAGTATAGCTGGAAAGAAAGAAAAGAGAAAGCAGGAGACAGATATCATCATCTACTTTTCCTTTCTCCAAGCAAAAATCAGCCTATCCCCTCCAACAAAGGACGTGTATGGAAGCAAGGATTTCCCTGGCAATTAAAGTAACAAAAAAGCTTCTTGAACCAAAGTTGAGACAACTTTGAATGCCTCAGTGGAGCCAGTTCTACAGATGAGAGGCTGAACACCCCATGAACTTAGGGAAAAAAAAAATCCCTACAGCTAAAATTTCTAAAAAAACCTAAAATTTGCTGCCTTCAAAGAGACTTTTTTCCCATTGAATTCTCTAGGAAGACCGGGGGACTGGATGGAAGACAGAGACACTCGAGGAGGTTCCTGAACAGTAGTAGCCTAAATGGAACCCCAAATTCCTTAGTAAAACCAGAACTGTCATAACTCTTGGCTCAGAACCAAAGAAAATTTTCCATAGGAATGACTATGTCTTTACTTCAATCTACCCTCCCAGCTGCCCTCTAGTGTGCCCCATATTCTTTTCTAGAACTACTTAGTTTTGCTCACTCTCTTTTCCTACAATATATATGCCAGGTCTGAACTCCTAAGAACTGGATGAACCAAAATGGCCACAAAAAGATC
This sequence comes from Leptonychotes weddellii, assembly GCF_054177405.1. NCBI lineage: Eukaryota > Metazoa > Chordata > Mammalia > Carnivora > Phocidae > Leptonychotes > Leptonychotes weddellii. The sequence goes on along the minus strand of NC_138378.1, from coordinate 28,965,395 downwards.
AAGAAGATAGTTCAGTTCACTTGTTCCTAAAAAGTCTTCCCCATTTCCCATCCCTTATTGATTTTAGACTCAGGAATTCTGAAGAGTGGTGTTAGTGATCAAGACAAAATTAGGGAAAGAGGGGCTGTGAATGGTCTATCTATTAGGAAATATATTAGAATTAGGAAAATTTGCTTAGGGAAGTTAATTCTCTGAGCTTATCATTGCCTTTGCAATATTGCAAATCTTTCAGCAACTCTAAATAATGGGCTTTAAGAAAGCGTTCTAAAATAAAATCTTCTTTGAAATACTAAACAATCTAGAGAATTTATAGGACCATAAGTATTCAGATGAAAGTTTTATACAAGCTTTCATCACTGCAAAGTGACAAAAATTTTCCCCATCCTTCCCATTTCTATGCAAATCTTTAATTAAGGAGGTGGCAGTGACTACTAAATATATACCTTGCCACTTGAGTTTCAGGACACAGTACAAATAATTGAAGTCATTCCTTTACAAGAAGAGACATAAACGAGTAACTATGAAGATCATACAGTCAATCTGTGTAAATTAACAACATTTTAAAGGTCAATTAAAATCCACCTAAAAAGTCCTAGTTTTATAATTCTAAACGGTTGCTGCTTCTGAACAAAAAAAGTAATCTTTTAGTCTTCTCTTTGGTAACTATTCCTTCCTTCCCCACTCTCCTTAGCCCTACTCCCAGATTTTTCTTTCTAACAAACATAGAAAAAGGAAAAGCAAAGTAATAACTGTTAAAATTCCAAGATTTTACTTCAAGCCAAGGCCACATTTCTAAGCAACTCTGACCAGGCAAATTACCTCTAAGTGTCTCAATTTTTCCCTCAGAAAATTGAAATAATTTATCACCTTTGATCTGCAAATTTGTGAGGGCATTTAAAGATCGAAGGAAACTTACCTGCTGGTATTTGTTTCCAGGAAGATATAGTAGGCATACTTTTCCGTATTCCTACTGCTAAGTTCAACTAAAAACCCTGGACATTATATATAAAACAAACACCAGCAGATCTGAAAGGTTAATTAGAGGAAAGCAGTACAGCTAGGGACCTTGGGCTGGAAGAACATAGGTGGTAAGTTCTCTGGGGCTTCTTTCTGCTTCACATATTCCAGACTAGATACTGGAGAACCGGCACTTCATGATCACAGACACAAAGGAAAAAAAAGAAAGACAAAAGGAAAGACGGACGGAAGGAAGGAAGGAAGGGGAAGAAGCCCAAAGGCAAGTCGGCCCTCTCTTGCCAAAGGACCAGGGAAAGAGTTGTCTAGAAATACAAAAACTTCTAGATAATACAAGGTCTACTCCAGCCAAACAACACAGAAAAGAACTGCAGCCCACCCCCCACTTCTGCCAGCAAAAGCCAAATGGAGAGCCTAGATATGTACCCTTAGCAGGCTGTGACAAGGTGCTCCAACTCTCTCTCCCTTGAGTGTTTGTCAAAGGAAGCCTAATGGAGAATCAGAATTTTTACCAGTATTCAGTGGTAACAAGAATACCCCAACTCACAGTTGTCAATGGCAGCCATAAGGGAACCCTGAAATTCCACCCCCTCCAGCAGTATGAAGAAGTCCCTTACCCCCTGGGTGTCAATGGAGGCACAGGGGAAAACCTAGCAGCAGGAGGTGGCACCCCCACTTCACCCACCAAAGCACTGTCAGAGGAGGCCTGTTACACAAGACTTAAGTAAGATCTAGAATCTTATAATGCCCAAACTGTCCAGGTTTCAATAAAAAAATCACTTGTTATACCAAGAACCAGGAAGAACTCAGACTAAATGAGAAAAAAACAATCACGAGATGCTGCTCCAAGATGATACAGATGTTAGAATTACCGGACAAGGATTTTAAAGCAGCCATAATAAAACTGCTCAGAAGAATAGTTACACACATACTTGAAATAAATGAGTTTACAAAAAGGCCTGGCAAAGAAATAGAAGATAGAAGTAAAAACCAAATGGAAATTTAGAACTGAAAAACAAAACAACTGATAAAAGAAACTCCACAGATGGGCTCAACACCAGAATGAATAAGGCAGAGGAGAGAATCCGTGAACTTGAATATAACAAATTATTCAACTCAAGCAACAGAGTATAGACTGAAAGAAATGAAGTCTCAGGGATATATGGAACTATAACAAGAGATCTTGCCATTGAAGGCCTGGAAAGAAAGGGGAGAGAAGATGAGACTGAAAAGAACAGTCAAAGACATATGGCAAAAAATTTCCTAAACTTAGAAAGAAGGGGGGGGTGCGGCCTCCAGATTCAAGCAGAGTGAACTTCAAACAAACAAAAAAGCCAACAAAATCCATTCTGAGACACACCACAAACTTCTGAAGACTAAAGGCAAAGAAAATCTCAAAAGCAGCCTGAGAAAAATGACTCATTGCTTATAGGGGTAAAAAACAATTCAAACAGCAGAGCATCTCTCACCAGAAACCACAAAAGGCAGAGAAAGTAGCCGTTGGGGGGGGGGAGGGGAGAGGAAAGATCAACCCAGAATCCTATACCCAGTTGACCGTACCCTTCAAGAATGAAAGCGAAACCAAAACATCCTCAGGTGAAGAAAACCTAAGAGAATTTGTTGCCAGCCGACCTACCTTAAAAGAGTAACTGAAGAACAGCGCGTACCACGGGGACGGAGAATCGCAGCCCCAGGCGCCCAGCTGCACTGAGGAGTCGCTGCCAATTCGCCATGCTGCTCTGGCGGGACTCTCGCCGCCTCCAGCTCTTGCGGGAGCGCCGTCCTGGTTGCGCGCGCATCCAGCCGCCGCGAGAGCTGCGGCTGTGAGCGCGAGAATCAGTCAAAGGACTCGTGGAACTTCCATAGCGAAGAGGGTCCACAGAAAGAACAGATACATGGGGTAAGTACAATAGGCTTTCCTTTTCTTACTGACTTTTCTAAATTATGTTCAATGATGGAAGCAAAAATTATAACCTTGTCTAACATGGTTGGCAATGAATGCAAGGAAGTATTTGAGACCTCCATGTTCTAAATGAGGATAGGTAAAGGGAGGTAAGATTTTTTCACTTTAGTTTCTCTAGTACCTAGTTATATACTAAAAATGCCTTACAGAGAGATGCACTAAAAAAAAAAAAAAAAAAAAACCTATAGGTAAGTTAAAATAGAATTCTAAAAAAGGTTCAAGTAAGACAGACAGGAAAAAGAAAAGGTAGTGAGTACAAAGAGAAAAAATAAAAAGGCAGACTTATGCAGTTATCAATAATGTATTACATGTCATTAAAAAGACACTGTAGCATTAAAAGACGAGGGTTTACAGAGTGGCTTAAGAAATATGGCCCAACTATGTGCTGTCTACAAGAAAGTAACTTCATATATAAAGATTTAGGTAGACTGAAAGTACAAGGATGAAAAAAAATATATGATGCAGGATATTTTATGTTTATGCATATTTAAGGCAAAAAATTGACAAGAAAAATAAAAAAATCCACTGTTACAGTTAAGTACTTCAACACCTTTCTCTCAACAATTTATAGAATAACTAGACATAGAGTCAGCAATGATGTAGAAAAATTCAACATTTTCAACCAATAAATTCTAAAGACATTCACAGAACACTCCACACAACAGCAGAATTCACATTGTCTTCAATTACTCACATAATATATAACAAGATAAACCAAATCTTAGCCATAGAATGGATGCCAACAAATTTAAAAGATTTGAAATTGTATAGAGTATATTTGACCACAATGCAATCAAACTAGAAATCAACAGCAGAAAAGCAAAATGAAAATATTCAAACACTTGGAAACTAAACAACACTTCTAATTAATCCCTGGGTCAAAGGGATATTCTCACTGGCAAAAAAAAAAAAAAAAAAAGGTGAAAATATAACACCAAAATGTTCAAGACACAGATAAAGTAGTGTTGAGAGGGGAATTTGTAGTACTAGATTGCTTACATGAAGAGGAAAAGTCTCGAATCAATAAATTAAGCTCTCACCTGAAGAGCACAGAAAACGAAGAGCAAAAATAAACCCAAATAAGAAGGAAGGAAATAACAAAGAGCAGAAATTAAGAAAATCAAAAACAAGAAAAAATTAGAGAAAATCAATGAATAGAAAGTTTGGTTTTTTGAAAAGATCAATAAAATCTATAAATCTCTAGCAAGAATGACAAAGAAAAAAGAGAAAAGACACAACTAGTAATATTTAAAATAAAACAAGATACCACTACAGATCCTGCAGACACCAAAAGAATAAGGAAATAGTACAAACATCTCTACACATATATTTGAAAACTTAAATAAAATGAGCCAATTCCTTAGAAGTACAAACTGTCACAAATCATCTAATATGTAAGAGATAATTTGAATAGCCCTCTAACTATTTTAAAAATTGAAATTGAATTCATAATTAAAAATCTCTCCAAAAACGAAATCTTCAACCCAGATGTTCACTGAAGAATTCTACCAATGCTTAAAGAATTAATGCCAAATTTATACAATCTCTTCCAGAAAATTCAAGAAGAGGGAACGCTTTCTAATTCATTCCAGGAAGCCAGTATTACCCTTATAACAAAACCAGACAAAAATAATACCAAAAAAAAAACCACTGCAGACCAATATCCCTCATGAATATGGATGCACAATTTTTTAATAATATATTAGCAGATAGAATTCAGCAATGTATAAAACTATTATGCCATGACCAAGTAGGGATTATTCCAGTGATACAAGTCCGGCTGAATTTTTGAAAACCAATCAATGTAATCTACCACATTAACAGACTGAAAAAGAAAAATATGAACACAGCAACTGAAGCATAAAATGCATGAAAACATGCATGTTAAAAGCTCTCAAAACACAGGAATAGAGAATTTCTTCAGCATGATAAGGAAACATCTTTTTTAAAATACCTACAGCTAACCTCCTATATAGCGAGCAAAGGAATTCAAGATAAGAAAAACGTTAAGATGAAACAGGCTGCCTGATAGTTGGTCAACATTAGTGAGAAGATCAGCTAGGGTAGAGGCACATGTTGGAGCTAGGAGGGCAAGGGTGGGAGAAATGCCCCTTCTTTTTTTTTTTTTTTTCCCCTAATGAAGTCTTAAGGGCATCTTGTGTATGGGAGGATAAAAGTTTATTCTACCTGGTGAATGTTTTAAGTTCCTAAAAAGTAAATAACTGTTTCAGCCTTTTAAATTCCATATGAAATTATCAAATGAGTCATGAGAAAAATGCTAATGTCAAAATTAAAATCAAATGAATCACTGTTTCTGGCTGCAAAGCGGAGCACTTTGCTCTGTGCTTACACTCCGCAGAAGGCCAACTGGCTCCCTGCTCCCTCCCTCCCACCCCCACCCACTGGAGCAGCCCTTCTCCCCAGCACCTCAGAGGCTGGGTTATGGCTTGGAGGGGCGTGATATCTCACCCCACAACAAGCATTTTCCACGAGGTAAGTCTGTGGAGTTACTTGTCTCCCAAAACTCAGTCCCATCACCATGGAAATGAAAAATAACAATAGGATTTTGTGCCTTCTCCAAGTTGGCATCTCAGAAGAGACCTTCAGCACAGTTTCAGTTGTGTTCAACAAACTCAGGTTTGTGATGACAGAGGACCAAATCCCTCTCACTTTGTGTCCAGTCAGGTTGGTTTTTCCAGCTCCTCTTTCACTAACATATTTCCTTATCTCCCAGAAGGTCCTAATACCCAGAGGAAGGAAATGAGAAAGAGAGCTAATGTGAAATAGAACTATAAGAAAATTCTAATTGGTTTTGGAGGATCAGGTTAAGTGATGGGTACAAAACTAAAGGTACCAATTTGCACTCCAGCCAGAGAAGGACCACCATTTAACTTACCTCATCACTGGACAGCCTTGTGAATCCCAACTCCTTTGGGACCCAGAGGTCAATGCCCCACAGATCTACGAGGCAGGAGCCTTCCTGAGAGTTGTGTTTGGGCAACAGCTGTTACAGAGGGAGGCTCTTATTTTTACACCACTGAGGCTGAAACACTGAACTTCCCAGAAATGGCACATAATACATGGACTTGTCCCCATCCTAAGAAGTTCCTTAATTACTATCCCTAAGATGAACAGCAGTGTTTTTTTTAAATTTGTTTGAGAGAGAGCATGCTAGAGAGAAAGAGAGTGAGAGCGTGCAAGCACAAGCAGGAGGAGGGGGAGAGGGAGAAGCAAACTCCCCGCTGAGCAGGGAGCCTAATGTGGGGCTCGATCCCAGGACCCTGGAATCATGACCTGAGCTGAAGGCACATGACTAACCAACTGAGCCACACAGGCGCCCTGACAGTTTCATTGTCCTGTCTTTAAAAGTTCTAGAAATGGGAGCTCTTTGAGACACTGCTCACCATGCTATGAGAATGCACCTACTTGTACTTTAGGAATGTCTATCAGTATCCCTTCTACTCCTTCACACTATGTCCTAAAATTACCTTAGTGAACCCAAGAGTACATCAAGGGGTGAGGTTAAACAGATCCTTCCAACATCCAGACCTCAACCTGGCCTCATCAGTGAAAGTGATATTCAGGTCTGAAAGGTACTCACAAAAGAGAGAGAGTCTGGAGCTCATTTCCATGTTATATAATGACAACCTTCCAGAGATATATTTCCCCAAAAAGGAAGGGTTATCTTTTCTTTAGGATATCTGTTGTTGGTAAAAGGATTCTGGAATTCTTCAGCTCAAAAACTGTTCTTTCTTCCCAGTTATATAAAAAGGGAGCCATCAAAAGTAACTTCTAATCCCTTCTCTACACAGGTAAAATGTTCTGTAACATCACAAAGGAAAGGGTTATGTCGAGCTCCCTGCTCAGCTGCTCAGCGGGGAGTCTGCTTCTCCTTCTCCCCCTCCTCCTGCTTGTGCAAGCCCGCTCTTTCTCTCTAGTATGCTCTCTCTCAAACAAAATCTTAAAAAAAAAAAGAAAAGAAACTAACACTAGTGTTCATCTTAGGGATAGTAATTAAGGAAACTTCTTGGGGTGGGGACAAGTCCATATATTATGTGCCATTTCTGGGAAGTTCAGGGGGATGGCGGTGTTTCAGCCTCAGTGGTGATTTTTCATGAGTGATTTTTGAATATCATCATATATATTTTGTGTGTGATCAAAGATCTCGTGTGTGTGTGTGTATTAAACCACAAAAAAACCCTAGCTTCTCCAGTGTTCTCCATTTTCTCTCATTCAGCCAAGCTATCTTCAGGCAGCAAACACGCACTTAATCCTACAAGATTAGAAAATACTAGAATCTTCTCCTGGGCCTATTTTCCTATCTCTATTTAGTTCATCTGTTGATTGTCATGAGATTTGCAGTCTGATTCATTTCAGGGTCCCGGTGTTTAAGTATTGTACCTTGTAATATTGACAATACTAATGTGCTGGTGAGAACTTGCAGGTTTACTGCTTAAACCAGGCGATTGAGCAATTTTTAAGTCAGTAGTAAGGTTTCTTTATAGGAGAACATTTTGTCAAATTTATATGTACAGGCTAGACGGGCTTCAGAAGATCCTCATTTCCAAGACAGCTTGTGATGAACAAACTTTAGGGCTCCCTGTTTGATCCCCATGCCAGGAAATCCTGCCTGTAAATGAATCAGTAAAGTTGGTCAAGTTTTCCATGGATTTGACTGAATTCCAGCATGGGGAACCCTGCGAAGAGGAGAGACAGGGAGGCAGCATCTCAGAAGATGAACAAGGGAAAAGGGCAGACCCAGAGTGAGGAAAGCGTGTCGGCTACAAATTATGTACACATGCAAGGCAAACTTGTGAACACACGTCCAACTTGGCAGATGTATAAAGATCGTGTATTTATAACACGCTCCTGAAACACCTTACTGAAATGAGCAATTTACATGACTTTGATTTAAAATGAGGCTTTTAAGAATTTTTTAGAAACATTTCCAATCCGGTCCACCAAAAAAGCAAATGCAGCTCCTCAGAGACGGTGTTCTCCACAAAGCCTGGACGTTGCCTCAGAAAGTGATCTCTTCTCCACCGCTTTGCCCCACAACAATCGAAGTGGCTGGGAGCTGGAGCTCAACTTTATTAGTGATTTAAAACACACCCTTGGAAACTAAGCTGGCTTTTTCTTGTCCATTCAGGTGGGAAGTGTGTTCCAGCAAACGGGAACAACACTTAAGATAGTTCTCAAACAGATAATGCCTTAAGAGCTCGATTTCAAAAAAAAATCTCCTACCGGCCAACTACCCAACAAAAGGAAGGGTAACCTGGTAAGAAAACTAAGCCTTCCATATTAAGACAAAGATAAAATAGTTCAGCCGCCAGGATTCGACATCTTTAAAAATGCCTTTTCAATCTTTAACTTTTGTCTGCTTGGTTGTCTAGCAACCAAGTGCAGACAAGAAACTCCACCCAAAACAAAGTGAAACAATACAGACACTTAACTTCACGAGTGTGTGCGCGTGTATGTTAAGATCCTCAGCATGCAAAGATAGAAACTCGCTTTCAGGCAATTAAAACAGAAAAAGTCCTGATTGTCGATGGCAGGAAAGGAAGTCAGGAGTGAGTAAAAAGCAACTTGGAAATGCGTAATGCGGGATGAGGGTCTAGTTTCCACACACCGGGCTAAAGCAAGGTTTACACTCTTAAGTAGTAAAAACAAACCATTAAGCTAGGCCCAGCACTGTCAGGAAGTATAAAACAGTTCTTGAAACTTTGCAGTTACTATACAAAAGCTTTTCATAAACTCTGTTTCCTGATCTTCATTAAACGTTCACATCAAGTTGCCATGGGGCAATTAGCTTGCCTCCTGAAATCAATAAAAAATCAACAATTTGGAAATAGTTGTACAGTAAAATAGTTCAATAATTATTCTCTCATAGTGTTGTGGCCAAGTGGTTCCAGTGTAAATGCAGTCCAGATGAGATCCTGCTCCTTATGAGGGAAGCTTTGAGCAAATCGGTGGTTTGCAGAGAGATCTCCCCATCGGAGCGGACTGCAACAATAATGGACTCCTGGCCCTGCCTTGGAGTGGGGCCCAGGGCGGGGGGCAAACACAGCCCTGACATGGGGGTTCAAGTCAGCATCTGGCATACTGCTCAAGCACCTCAGAGGGACTCCACTCAAAATGTAGAGACCTAAATGAAATGATAAACCCAACAACAACAAAATACTAGGTGCCCTCCACTCAGCTATGGACTCGAGACAGGAGCAAATCAAAATATTTCCTTTGGTTATATGGGGAGAAGATACATGTGTATATGTATGTGTGTGTTTGTTAGGCACATGTATAGATACATAGTGTATGTTGATATATTAATATATATTTTATATATATATATATATACACACACACACACACAAAGGGTGTTGGTTAGGAGTTCATTCATTCCAACATTTCCACAAATATTCAAATCTGTGTTGCTTATAAGAAATCTTCATAGCAGGGCGCTTGGGTGGCTCAGTTGGTTAAGCGACTGCCTCCGGCTCAGGTCATGATCCCGGAGTCCTGGGAGCCCCACATTGGGCTCCCGGCTCAGCGGGGAGCCTGCTTCTCCCTCTGACCCACTCCCCTCTCATGCTGTTTCTCCCTCTCTCTCTCTAATAAATAAATAAAATCTTTAAAAAAAGAAATCTTCATAGCAGTCCCCTAAAAAGTAAAAATGAGGTTGCTGAACACACAACCCTCATAGGACATTTTGCTGAAAAGGAGGCACCAACACGAAGTTACTTCTTTGCTGACCCCCCACCTCAGAGGGAAATCAATTCCTTTTGCTTTTTCTAGCTTGAACCCATTCACCTCAGTACCTTATTCATCACAAATTCCAATATCCATTAAATCAAACCTCAAAAACCAGCCTGGGAAGCTTTGTATCACCCTCTAGGCTCAGTGGTGTTCTACAGTGAACTGTCTTAGAACTTAAAAAAAAAAAAAATCAAGTATCATTTTAGTATAAACAAATGCTTCAAATGTATGACATCTATTTGCTGCCTTCAAAGGGAAAACTTTTAACTCAGACACTTGGCACTAAGATCACACGGGATCAACTCAGTGGACTGACTTAAGTGTTAAACTTTTTTAAAGTACGTTAAGGGCTTGCACCTGCTCCCCCATCCACATAGATGTACTGACATGTATTTGACTAAACTGACTGCGTACATGCCCAAGCAAGCAAGCAGAGCAGATTTTACAAGATAAGCAACCAAGTGTTTTCATGTCTGAGGGTGGCTAGAACACAAAATTGCCAGTCATCTTGTGGGGGAAAAGAATGCCTTTGAAAAAAATATGTAGAACATCATTTCAGATATGGTGAAATGTATTCACATACCATCCTGTATACAGGTTTTGTTGTTTTGTTTTTTCCCTTAAGTACTACTTCTTAGAGAGGGGCCTCAACTCAGTCCAACTTTCTGCTCTTGTGATTGAGAAGATAATTATCAGAAGCTTGCTACTCAAAGTGTAGTCCATGGGCTAGCACGTCTCAGAAATGCAGACTCTCGGGCCCCATCTCAGATTCATTGAAACAGAACCTATGTTAGAACATGATCTCAAGGGGTCTGTGTACACATCGATTTGCATTCCCCTTGAGGCAGTACTGGTGATTCATATGCACATTAAAATCTAAGATGATTTAGAGCATTGGTCCCCCAAGTTGTAGAAGTTCACTTTGAAATTTGCAGGGCAGGGGGATAGTTTAAAACAACAACAACAACAAAAAAAAAAAAAACTCTGCCCTGGAGAATACCGTAAAGGCTGTAATTTGTGTCAACAAAGTAGAGAAAAAAAGGAAAAGCATTTCACGTGAGTGAAGCAGACTTGCGCTGTATCCATCTCATCCTACTTGCCCCCTAAAAAAATAAACCAGGAAAGGAATAGGGCAATATACTTATTCTACACTTCAATTATTTATTGCAAGGCTGTGTACCTTTTGCCTTGTGACAGATTGGGGGCTGTGGCATCTAACATTCAGTGAACCAATATCTTAACATTAATGACTGCAGAAAAGAAACACACTCTTTAAGAAAGCACAAATGATTTCTCCACCTCCAATAAAAAATTGAGGGAAAAGACATAGATCATTAAGATTATCTAGCGATAATCTTGGCCTCTTGAGGTACAATTTAAAGCAGCAATTGGAGTTGGAATTATGAAAAGATGGAAGTACAGATAAATATGTAACCTTTCACCTTCCCCCTCCCCAATTTTGAAGGCAAAAAATGAAAAGAGCAATCTGGACCTGCCATACAGGTTAAAACCATGCCAGGGAGAGCACACAGCCCAGACGAGCACAAAAACAGATGACACAATTTAATCAATTTTGAAAGGTGATCCTCCAAAATTCAGAAACTAATACATTTTCTTTAAAGCCAACTCTAAAAGGATTCAAAGATTCCTACAGAATAACCACTGAAGATTCAAAAGATTCAGTGTCACGGAGATAGTTATGACACTTTTTTTCAGAATGGAGAATGTGAGCCAAAACATCTGTAAGAATGTAGAATGTATGTAAGAATATTGTTTCTCAAATGAGCTGCCAAGGTCAGAGTCCTCAACTATTACAAAATCTCTGAGACTAAACTGAAGCTGAAAATACTATCATGTATACATATGTAATATATATCACATATCTTTGTATGTTTTTATACAAATTACATATTATATGTGTATATATTTACATGTTTGTGTATATATAGTTTATATACATATAAAACACGCAAGAGAACGCATTTGAGTTGATACCACTGAAAACCATTTTAACAAAGAAAATCAGAACCAATGAAGCAGAAAAATTAAAAGAATGGGTTGAATTGCCAAATGGAAATTCTTGTGCTATAATCTCACGCTTTCATCTAGAGTCTTTGGAGATGAGAAAACATGAGTTATTATTTAAGATGTTAAAACAGTGCAGTCTGTCCCCCACCTCCATGCCAAGTGAGGGTGAAGGGTGGCTGGAGGACAGAGATCATCCTGCCCTCCAAAGTTGGTTCTAATACGAATGACTCCCACCTATGCAAGAGCAACAGAGATAGGCATGAAAAGGAATGGACAGACTTTTAAAGCAGAATGAGTAAAAGATAACTAGTATTAATTTAAAAACACAGTCTACCTACTCTCAAGGCAAGGGTTAAATCTATCACAATCAAAATGTAACTACATTCATGGTCATCGCAAGTTAATTCCTGGGGAGACTCTGATTATAAAAGTCTGTTCCTTGACGAGCACACTCTTTTTTCAGCCAATTCCAAGGCAAGGCTAGGGAAGATTAGAACTAGGCCTCATCAATCACAGCAGGATCAGAGGCAACACAGAGTCCTAGACGTTGACCTAAAACACTTCCAGTAAAATAGTGGGGAGTTGTGGGTTGCCTGGCTGTACAGACATACCAACCGAACCCTTCTTTGGGTCTGATTTCGACACAGAGCACAGAAGCCCTGCCGCTGTGAGAGTTCACTCTGAGTGGCCTAATTTGACTTCGTTCTGCTTGGGCTTCTGTCCAATTGGCAGATGTCCTTGTAGAAGCTGATCTTAGACACTTTCCCTTTCTAATTTTTTGGCACCATTGCCTCTGTTGCATGGGCTATCATCTCTGAAACTTTATCTTGGGTTTCCCAGGTTTTGCTTGTTTGGGGGCTTTGGTTTGCTCTTAAATCTTTCTCCTAAATCATGGACCCCAGAGAGGGTCACGTGAAATACTAAATCGTGGCTAATTCCTTTGAGGCAAGTATCAATTATCAAGTGACTTGCTCGCACATTTCCAACCATTCCTTGCCTTTTCCCCACCTCCCTCCGAAACAAGTAACTTCAGAAGCAAAAAGGCAAACACGAGGTAATCATCATGAATGCTGTACAAATGCACCATTTTCTCTTACAGGTTGGACTTTATAGAATGAAATGCCAGGGCTCTGATATTTATTATCTGAAAGAGATTTGACATTTGGAGAAATGTGTTCACATAACCTTGGAAAGAAAAACAAGCTGATCCAACAGAGAAGAGGAGGTGGGCAGAAAACATGATGGGCACAATTTTGCTGTGTGTTGGGCAAAGTCAGAAAACTGGGTCCTTCTGAGCATAAAGAGCTCCCAGGTGAGGTAACAGTTAAATACAAACCAATTTCCAACTCTTCATGAGAGCCACTACATATCAATTTTAAATATACATGACCACAATCTTAATAATGAAGAAATCTTATGTTTTATTTAATACTTTGGCCAGACCAACCCCTTTGAAGGGATCACTCGTTTAGGAAAGAAGAACAACAAACCATCATCCACTTTCCTGCAGGTTTATCATTTTCCTAATTATTTCTATTGGTCCTGCTTTATTCTTTCTGCAAATTAAGGGGTAGGGGAGTGTTTCTAAATTAGATCAGCAATGTCTGGTTCTTATCGAAATATTCCACCTAATAAGGACGTAAGTTCTCATGGATTGGACAACCACTCTGCAACATTCCTGAGAATTGAATAATATAATAATCTTGAAAGTCAGCAGAGTGGATTATCCACTTTTTTTTTTTTTTCTGGACTTGAACTTGTGACCTTTAACAGTAGCACTGCAAAAAAGCAAATGTGCTAAGCACTTTGCCGGAGTAACCTTCCATGTAGACATTTCATCTTAAATACACACAACTGAAAACAACTACAATTTCTGGAAAATTATGTACAAACCCAATACTTCTTTTGATTACATATAAATACAAATTAGCTATCTTTCCTAAAAAGTGGTTATAATAGTAAATAAATACAAAATAAATCTGACCATTATACTTCATGTGCTGGGGTTGAACCCATATAAAATGTACAACTAAATACACTTTAAAATCTTTAAGGAATAATTCTCTGATTAAAATATTTGTTTTCCCAACTTCTTTTTGTAGATATAAATATATTTTCAAAATAACTGTGTTTTTTTTTTTTTTCTCCATTCCATTCCATAAATAAAGTCTTCATTGGGAAATATTAAAGTGTCAACTTGGGTTTTTTTTTTTTTTTTGCTTTTTTCTAAAATATATATATATTTATTTATTTCATTTTGCTGTGCTAACGACACCCACAACCCTCCACAACCATGTCCTGATAGTTCTTTAATACGACCTTTTCGTTTTCATCAAGGTACAGCATGGAGATAGCACTGAGTTCCGTCGGTACACAGCACGCCTTGGGAATCTTAGAATTAACGGAGTTGACCAACGTCTGAACAATGGCATGATTAGTGGAGTTCAGGTGATCTGCCAGGGGAAAAGGGCATTCCCCATGACAGTAAAAGGCATGGTACCCCGGGGGTGCTACGATCCAGTCATTCCACCCCACATCACTGAAGTCCACGTACAAAGGGTGTCTCTTACAGCTGGACTTAAGGCGTTTGCGCTGTTTGTGTTTTGCTTGGCGCTTTTCTCTTTTGTGGAGGGGGTGTCCTTTCCCATCGTGGCCAAACGTTACTAGCAGTGGCCTGATCTGTGACCAGCTGTGCTCATCTTGGTGCAAAGACCTGCTAATCCTGACGTGTCTCTTGGAGACACCTTGGTTCTCCTCCAAGTGGGTCACTTCCACCACAAATCCGTGGTTGGCGAGGCCCTGTGCCGTCCACCTCATCACAGCAGGGGTGACATCAAAGCTCTCCCACCTGCTTGTGTTCTGATTCACCAACCTGGTGTCCAAAAGTCTGGTCACGGGGAACTTCAAGTTGGCTGCCGCAGGTTTAATAATTTCATAAATATTAATTCGGTGATGGAAACTGCTATTGTTTTCCAAAGTTTCCTGCATCTGTTCCCGAAAAACCTGAAGTTCTGCTGAGGTGATAAACTCGTCGGTAGGGATAGAAGTTAAATTAAAGAAGAACCTCCGGGTTGTTTTTCCACTCATTTCTGGCAGTTCTTCCAAAGATTCTAATGTGACATAAAAACAGGTGGAAAAGAAAAAGAAAAAAATCATTCAGTAAAGTAAGTAATGACCATCTGATGATATATGAGAATTTGTAAACCTCATTTCAGGGTTTGATTTAACCCATGTAAAAGTCTGCAACTAGAAAATAAAAACCTCCCCTTTAGATAAAAAGGAAGCCTCCCTTTTCTGTACATTTATGTCAACATGCACACCATGAAGCAAAACTTCATAATTCATTGTTAGGTTTTTTTTGGTTTTTGGTTTTTGTTTTCATTGTGACATTTTTAATCCAATACATGAATACTGCTTCCAGGTGGCTATAATAATGGGGAAAACACTGAAGCATTTCTTTGGAAGTCACAGACTTTAGGGCAAAAAAAAAAAAAAAAAAGTCAGCACTATAGTTAGTAGAGGTCTAATGAGTGAGGATTTGAGGAAATTATTGCATTTCTTAAAAAGAAAAAGGCTTTAATGTCAATCCCTTAAACAGTATTCTAGAACATTACTCTGCAATTTAGATGATTTACAAATCTCAATATACAGATTTCAGTTTCCTAATTAAAGAGTCTGAAACTCAACATCAACGATGACATTTTGCAAAGCACACCCTACTATTTTACTCCAAGTCCAGAGACAAAGGCATTTACAGGGATCGACTTCTTTGGAAGCGTAAGGGTAGTACTGAGATACCGTAGTAATTAAGGCCAGACAATTTCAAAAGAAGGAACTTCCTAACTGTTGTCTGTTCTCTCACCTCCTTATGACCTCAAAAACCAAATTTCGTGGTAGATAGTTTTGGAAGAAAAAAATGACTCTCTTCTCTTTAATTCTTATGTCCTTAAAAAAAATAAACCATATTAAAAACACACACCTACCAAACAGACACAAAACCAAAAAAATTATGAAAACTTATAAAAATACCATCATGAGATTCATAAGGGATTTCACCGTACTACAGAATAAACATTCTGTATCTAGTATCATCACTTCAAAATAGCCATTTAAGTGGGCTATGCATAAAAGCTCTTTCTGATTTAAGATTCCTGAATTTAAATTTTAAGGAGTACTGTTTTCCAAGCAAACAATAAAATATAACAGCACCTTGCATGCTTTAGTCTGCAAATCATCAAAGGTACACATTATCATTAAATTGGCAGTAAACAGCAATAGAATTTGAGACATTTGGGTTTATTTTCTTCTAGCTTTACCACATCCTGTCCTTTCATTGTCAAAAAACTTAACCTGCTTCATTCAGGATCCAACCTAAGTGCTAGCAAAATCTGTCTGACCATATCATTATCATAAATGGAAACTATATTGATTAATTTTATGGTTGTATTTCCCCTACGTCAAGCAGCTATAAGTTGTTCAGAGAATGTAGATATCTTAGCAAAGGAGAATCACTTAAGATCACTCAACTCAGAGGTTTTACTTGTATAAACCTTCATCATCAAAGCACCAGTCATGACTGCAAGCAAAGTGGAAGTGCCAAGTTCAGGAGGGACAGTTTACACCAAATCATGGAGTAATGCTTTAAGGGGATGCTTCTCAAACTTCAATCTTCACACAAAACACCTAAGACACCTTAAGTCTTTAAATGCAGATTCTGATTCAGTGGGCGTGGGGTGGGTCTTGAGATTCAGCATTTGCAGCAAGCTCCCCAGGTAAGTTGATGCTAGGAGCTCATGGATTGCCCTTACAGGGTCAAGGTTTTAAAGGATGCTTTTCACATTCAAATGTAAATTCCAGGAGCATATTTTAAAGTGATTCTTGCCAAATAATACAAAAATGAGGAGAAGAAACAGTAGTGTTGGCCAAGGAGTAAGAAGTGAGTCCTTGGGTGGACAGCCAGGGACTCAGAACAGAAAGATCTTCCAAAGCTCATCTACTTGGGACATGGAGACTATTAGGCCAAGAAGTAAACCCTCCATGGTCCCCTCACACCTGCCACTCTACACCTGTTGGGAATACCTTTTGGAAGCTATTCACAGTCTAAGCTAATGGTACTTCAGGCCAGGCACTATTTTTATTTTTTGTTTTATTTTGTTTAAATTCAATTAATTAACATATAGTGTATTTTTAGTTTCAGAGGTAGAGGTCAGTGATTCATCAGTTGCATACAACACCCAGTGCTCATTCCATCATGTGCCCTCCTTAATGCCCATCACCCAGTTACCCCATCCCCCCACCCACCTCCCCTCCAGCAACCCTCAGTTTGTTTCCTATAGTTAAGAGTCTCATGGTTTGTCTCCCTCTCTGATTTCGTCTTATTTTATTTTTAAAATAATTCTCCAACCAATCAGAGCAGGGCTCTCCTCAATGGCTCCAGCAAGTATCAAGGATTGTGTTTAGCACCTTCTTTTCTTTCCTCCCTGTAATTCAGGGGCCTTCTAATGTTCCCACTGAAGGGGTTCTTTTAGCAGAGAAGCCAACAGATACCAAAGAAAAAAGAAGTGACATAAAAATCAGCAGTGTCCCCCAGATGTAATGACATAAAGCCAGATCTGGCTTGAACTACCGACTTCTCTGATAGCAGCACATCTAAAAACACTCTTTTCTTTTAAAGAGGGGGGAGGAAAGGCAAATTATCCAGGGCATTTACTGAACAGCTGTATTAATAAGGTGCCCAGAGAAATCACAATTGCAACAAAAACTCTGATTCCAAATCCATAAATGAAAAAGAAGTTATGAACACATACAGACATGAGCACACACACACACACACAAGCAGCCAGAGGATGATAATGGACACTCATCAAGACCAGCATGAAATACAGGTAAAATGAGTAAAGATGGGTATAAAAAAGGCATAAAATAGAATAACCCTCCAGAAGATAAATCCAAGACTGAAGTGAATCATATAAAATTGTCACTGTTTGACTAGACTTGACATGTTAAAAAAAAAAAACAGCAATTTCATGTACTGCAAAATCTCACAAAGTTAAGTAGCAGAGATGATAATCACTTAGCAACTAACTTCACAAAGGAAAGAACTGCACTATTAAACAGTAAGTAAAGTGAAGACCTTTCCCTGACTTCCCAGCTTCATTAAGAACCTCTATTCGTCCTTAATACAAAGGACTCTGGTGACACCCCTGTGGATGCAGGTCACAGAGGTAAGTCAGAAAACTCCAAACCCAGTAAAAAAACTGCTAAAGTTTGGGGCACCTACCACCACTTCCTTTGATCTACAAAGAATGAATTTCTTCTTAAGGGTAGAAAAATCCAAACCTATTCGAAATAAGAAAAAAAAAGCTGCAAATCATCACACCACACCTGGGGATTCTGAAAATATAGAGCATTTACCTAAGTAGGTAATGTATGCTCTTTTAGAGGCTTATATAGTTATTAATTCTCTGTAAATAACCCTTTTGAATAAGCTGAACTGATCAAGGGATTTGGGTATTCCAGCCTGTTTTAGACCTGCGTTCTTGAACCTCTAAGTTCTTATCCAAACAGATGGAGCTATGGTTGCAGAAATGTGGGGAAGTAAAAATAAGGCACCAGTGACATTTGACCTCTCCTCCAAAAGTGAAGTTCTAATTTAATCATCTACACTCTGTCAATTATTCATCTACATCCAAATAATACAAAAGATGAGGCTGAATTCCCTCAGCCAGCCTGGGTTCACTCTGGCCTCCTCTTCCCTAGACAAGTGGGGGAACTGGACATTAGAGAAAGAAATCATCAGGATAACGCATCTAGCATGCTGGATGGCACTAAGATCTTTACAGGAATCATCTCACAATGAACCATTTAGGTAGGGACTCCTATTATTTCCATTTTGGAAATGAAATTGTTGGAGCTCAGAGAGGTATGTGACTTTCCTAAGGTCACAGAACTAATAAATGAAGAGCAGATCTATGAACTTGAGTCTACCGCAGTTCCCAAGTTTCTGGCCACTAGGCACCACTACCTAACACAGGGGAGGAGTCAAAATCTCAAGCAAGGGGTGCCTGGGTGGCTCAGTTGGTTAAAGGGTCTGCCTTCAGCTCAGGTCATGATCTCCAGGTCCTGGGATCCCTCACTTGGGCTTTCTGCTCAGCAGGGAGTCTGCTGCTTCTTCTCCCCCTCCCCCTACTCATTGTCTCTCTCTCTCTCAAATAAAGTCTTAAACAAACTCAAGCAAATGTCAAAACCATTAGGAGCACATTTATATTTGCTACAGTAATAACCACAGTGTGAGTTCTTTCCCAACCAAAAGGATAGAAATACACTATCACCCAAGTATGGTGGAGAGAAGACACAACTAAAGAGTAGGCGGTTACAGTGGCAGGGTCCCCTGGGACACGCAGCTCTTGTCTGAAACCACTGATATCTTCCAGCTGCCTTTCTGTCCTCAAGAATGGTGAGTTTTAGCAGAAAAGGGAATTCTCATTATGTTTTGAGAATTTTTGCAACACTCTTTGGACCAAAAATGGCCATTATGACAAAAACAACAAAAACCTGGGGGATGCTATAACAAATCAGTAAGACTGGAAGTCACTGCCCTGAAATGAATTGAAAGTAGCTGAGAATAAGAAACAATATTTTCTAGACTATAAAATAATGACTAGAGAATTAATATTATCAAGGAGAAAAGATATATAAAATAGGAAGATTAAAAGGAAACAGTTTTTTTGTTTGTTTGTTTTTAAAGAAAAGACAACGAAAGATACGGCAACTAAAGCAAAAGTACTGTCATCCTCACAAACCCTGATCCGGCTTCTGCGCACCCTTGACTCCAACACCTTTGGAATGACCAGGTGCCTACTTACTGTCCTTTGACTACTTGGTGAAACACACAAAGGACAAGTCTAAAAAAAGACAAAATAGCTCAATGAGAAGGATACAGAGGAACCACCAAAAGAGTGGAGGACAGAAAATATTAGTCCAAGAACCATCGTTGGGCACCAAAGCTTCAACCTCCAGAGACTTCCAAAGAGAATGCCTGTTCTACTTGATGGGGCCCTTCTTAAGGCCACTTAACTACTAGGGAAGCGCATCGGGTAAGTGTTGCTCTGGGGGGCGTACATGTCCAAATCCTTTGCTTACACTGGGCATTTGTGATACAAGTTCTCAATCACAGGGCAGCCACTGCTTCTTGAACTCTCCTATTATACGGATATTTTCATGATAATTACATTTGTGGGAAAAGGGTTCATCTCTATTCAAAGGCTTTAGTCATGGAGGCAAATAAATTCCATGGTTTCATACAGAAAGAAGACTGTGTCCTTCAGAGTCTGGAGAGCAAGCACATGGTCCTTCTATATTCCACTCTGACAGGAAAGCATAAAGACTTTTTGCAGCGCCCATGAAGGCCACCAATTTCAATGCGTTTTTAACTACACAGAACACAGAACAGCACAGAACACAGAACAATCTTTCCAGTTGAAGAAGTGATTTTTCTGTCCTCAGTGGCAGTTGAGAAAGGTCTATGTGGCCAAAGAACTTTTTAATGACTGAAAAAAAAACTGTTGCAGCTCTTGGGTCCTCCTGAGTGAAAAGTATTATACAGAGGACTAGGCCAAGTTTAATAGGAGAAATGACAACTGATAATTTTGTTTCAGATTGCCTACCATGTGGTCCCATTATCTTCATACAGCGGTTGATAGCTGATAACCATGGTATCTCTGGTCTTGTAGTTTCACCAAATCACCCAGAACCCACCCACAAATAAAACCAACAGGTAATTATTGGAATCAGGCCTTTAGTCCTCTACCAAACAAATGCCCGTTAAAGTGGCATGAGCCAAGTTCTGCTCTTAAGCCAGATGCCTTAATCACATGGTTTATTAAAAGATTTTTAGTGCCATGCATGGCACAGGATATTCATAAAAACCAAATCCTGGGTTCCACAAAAATGAAATGGTCTTCAAAAAATGCATTATGTGGCCTAACAATGATACACTAGTCATAACAAGAAAAGAAATGGATTTGATGAAGTTTGAGGGAAAAAATTACATGGCTTTTCTCTATCATGTAACTGCATTAAGATCTGACCTTACTCTTAAGTTGATATGAAGCAGGTTGATAACTTCCATTCTATTTTGCACATAACATTTATACTTTTAAAGTGATAAATTCTGACTTATAAACTCAAACATGCTATTTAAGTTAAAATAACACTCAAATAATTTGTAGCCTGTTTAGTTTTGATCAAGCCACTTCTAGAGGAAGAAGGAGAAATACACAGACTTCACTGTGTAGAAAGAACCCTCATGCAACTGAATGTTTTAGGTGTCAAATGACTTAAATGTTCCTCCTTTTAAGTTAGAAGAGACACATAGTACCTTCCTGGCCTTAAAAATAGTTAAGAGTGGTTCCAGGCTAAATTTCCAGGAGAGGTGACTGAAATAGCTACTCTCGCTACTTTTCTATGCAGAAAAACAATTCTAATCAGCATCAGCTGAGAATGATGAGCTGCATCTATAATCATCCCAAGGTTATGTTGACAGAACACAGAGGAGTGAAAACATTTCTACATATGACAACAGACAACTTCTGCTTTCAGTGAATAAATCCTGAAGGAGTAGAATGATATCTTAGATCCTTTCCCACTGGATCTCTACTGCAAAAAGCACCTCACTTGAAAATGTGCTGGAAAATGATGGATTATGATAAATGGATTATCAATTCGGTGTCCCCTTCACAGGGTACAGCTGCTTTGATAAAGAAGTATCTTTTGTTATGCAACCTGCCTTTGGGACTTCTTCCCAATACCCAGTACTGTTCTCACAAGTGTAGTCATCCTTCACACTGGGAGAAAATGCCTGGCTGTAACATTTATTTGTTTATATCAGAGCATAGATTTCTACTTGAAATTTACCACCTCAAGGCAAGGCAAGAAAAGGGGAGCTTTACTCCCATTTCCCCAATAACCTACAAGAGGTTGCTCTGTGACATACAGCTTTGGACCTTTCTCTAGAACTTGATGAAACCCATGCTCTATTTGGAATGTATTAAAAGCCAAAGGGAATTTAAAAGTGTAGAAAAAAACTAAACTGGAACATATTTTTGACTAATTGATCCAAGAACTTGGGTACAAAAGATGTCAATAGCTTCTCTCAGACATTTCAAATCCACTAAATGCTTTTCTGATGAAACAAGCAGAAATATCCTACCTTAGGAAAACCACATCCAGTATCATAAAAGGAAAAAAAAAAAATCCACATTTCAATGCTCATAAAAAAAAAAAAAACAAAAACAGGCAGCTACTGCAAAAGCTTTTATCTGAAGGCTTGCCTTGTCTCTACTAGGGAGTTCATCTCAGATTTAAGTACAAAACAAGAAAGTCATTGTGGAAACAATAAGATTGATTGTGGAATTGATCTCCCACGGGGATTAGACAGGGATTCGAAATCGTTCAAACCAGGCCCTGATCAACTGTAAATTAGAAAGACTTGGGGCCCCGGGCTTTGATTTTTCAATAGTACCTCTGAAAATTCTGCCCTTGGCTGTGTCTAGCCTGAAACCCCAGCTTAAGCAAGAGAAGCAGACTTACAGGGCAAGGGCTTCCAAACAGACGTAAAGAGATCCCAATCTGCCCCCCTCCTTTTCATTCCTCCCCTATGAAATTCTTGCACGTTTAGCTGACTAGGGGCATGCCTTTTGCCCTCATCTTCCCCATCACTTGACTTCTCTCCAGTTCCTGGAGGAGGAGTCGCTCTTCTGGCGGTAAGCCAGGAAAAGGGTGCGGATTTACCAAAGGGGGAATCCCTGGCTCCCGCGCCACACAAGCAGTGCGTTAAAGCCAGGTTCGGAAAGGTTCTTTCAAAGGCAAGAATGGAAACGTCTGCGGCGGCGCCCTGGCCAAGCTGCTTTTCCAGGGATGCCAGCAGTCGGCCCACGATGGGGAGCTTTTGGAGGTGACTCTCCGCCCGCATCTCCGCCCCCGCTCTCTGCTCCACGCCTCACCTTCGTGGTGGAAGCTGCGCACGGTGTTGGCGAGGCTGGCTGCCCGCTCCAGCCGGTGGTCCGGGGCGGGTGCGCCCGGCTGGCCCGAGTGCCGGCGGTAGAGGTCCAGCATGTAGGGGGGCACCACGGCGTCCCTGCTGGGGGTGGGTCTCCGCTTCAGGCCGAACATGCTGAGCAGCCGCAACTCGAACTCGCTCAGGACTTCGTCCGAGGGCTGGGACGAGGAGCGGCCAGGGGATGCCGCGAACTTCCTCCGGCCCAGCTCCGGAATGAGACCGGCCGCGCCGCCCAGGAGGACCTGGGGAAGCAGCAACGCTAGAAGACAGCGGGTCCCGGCCACCATGGTCGACCTGCGGACAGGGCCGACGTGAGTCACCGCGTTCCCCGCCCAACCCTCTCCCCTTCCACCCTCACGTCCCCCGGCTCCCGCTCGGTCCGTTGCCGCCTCCTCCAGGGTGCCCACCTGGTTTGCAGTACTCGAGGGGATACTTCAAAGGGGCTGAAGCTCGAACGTTTGGGAGAATGGAAAGCCCCTAGTTCCTGAGCCCGAAGGCTTTTCCCCTTCCATCTCACTCTCATCCATCTGACACGATTTGCACACACGCACAGACACCCCACCAGCGTCAAGACTGTCACCTTTTTTCTGTGACACTCGCGCTGACAGCCTGTGCAGGGAACCTGGGGAAACCACCGCTTGGTCTGACACCTCTCCTCCGTTCCCCACAAACCCAAACACATTGCCCAGCGCTCGCTTGCATATAAACACGCACGAATGGTGCATGTGACTTCCTTACAGGCACTGTATAGAACTTCCTGATACAACGCGCACGCATACACACACACACACACACACACACACAGAGTCTATAACTTCCAGACCCAGTAAACTCAAGGCCACAACTTCCGAAGCCACTTGCAACTTGTGGCCCACACCTAAGTGTGACTCAGAGGTGTCAAGACAGGCCACTCCGACCCCGAACCCCCCACCCCCATGCAGTCAAGATACACATGTACATTCCTCAAATTACGTAAATAACTAGTATCTATTAATTCACGTGTCAATAGAAGGTGGTATTGAAGTACTGCCCCCCTTGCATTCCTGCAAACAGGGAGAACCCCAACTTCTAGTATTTTCCTAAATGGGACTTGGCTCTGAGTAGAGAGCAGGTCTTTCTGAGAAGCTTGAAGAAGGGAGAAAGATGGCCATGGCAAGGCGTGAAGGTTGGCAACTAACGGGTGAAATCCAGGGGCCACCCTCTCAAAGGGATTTCTTTGACTTTTTTTTTTTTTTAATCATCTAAGTGTTAACAGCCCTAATAAAATACTGAAGAGGGGAAGGGAGGAGGGGCGGAAGAGGGCGAGCCAGGAGGGCCAGGCTGACGGTCGCCGGGGGCTGTCGGATGGGGACATCCCCGCAGGGGCTCGGCAGCACGTGGACCTGGAGGGGGGTCTGTTTACGTCTGGCCAGGCACGGCCCCAGGACGGGCTCAGCGGCAGCGGCGGCCCGGGCCCCGCGCCCAACCCCCCAGTCCCAGACCGGGGCCCACGTCCTCTACCTTTAGGAGACCGCAGACCGTCTAAGAAGCACGCGGGGACACGTCCATTGAAAGAGCCTCCACATGGAAAAAGCTCTGGTCCAAGGACCTGGCGCAGGGACCGGGTTCCCTTCTTTTGCTTCCTCCTCCTCCCGGGTGTCGGCGGGGCCGTCCTTCTCCTCACGCAGGGAACGGCGTCTCGGGGTCTGGCCCAGCGGAGGAGTGGAGGGGCGCGGGGTCCGGAGGCGGCGAGGCTGGGTCCGCTGGGGCAAAGGCACCGGCGCGAAGTGGGGAGCGCAAGCTATTCTCCCTGCAAGTTCAAGAAGTCTCCGGCCAAGTGCTGACACACAACAACAGCGAGCAGGGGGAGGAGTGCGGGGCAGGGAAGGGAAGGGAGAAAGGAAAAGCTGGTGCTGTCGTTGTCCTTAGGAACCAGCGCCCGCGGGACGCGTGGCCACGCGCGGGGCCGACTGCGGGACTCGGGGGGCGAGGGTCGGGCGCTCCGCGCTAGCTCCGCCGCGGCCCATGGCTCGGGGCAGCCATCCTGGGAGACGCCGGGTCCGGGGAAGGGCGCAGCGGCGATCTCGGTGCCGGGCGAGTTGCCCCCCCGCATCACTCTGCCTTACTCCAGCGCACCCCCATTAGCGCTCGCCAGCTGAAACCCCCGCGGCTCCGGCGCTCCGGCGTCCTCGGGCGCATTCTCCGGCGAGTCGAGCCGAGTCCCGGGCCGCCGAGGCGGGTGGCCGCGCTCTTCCCTCCCTCTTCTAGCCCCCGGGCCAAGCTGCGGTGCACTTTGTGGCCAGCCTGGGGTCCGCTCACACGTCGACCGCCGTGTCGCAGGCCCCCGAGCTTCGGCAGTAAGTGATCGGCATCGCGGCGCTCAGGCTCGGCTCCCCGCTCCCCGGCGCTCTGCGCGCCGGTCCTCGACTCTGGCGCGGCCCGGGCAGCCGAGGCCACGGCGCAGTGGCGCGCACGGCCGGGTGCTCCAGCCCGCGCGAGGTCTGCGGCGCGCTGGTGCCTCGGAGCCCCCAGTAATCCGCGAGGCGCTCGCCGCGAGGTCGGGTAGGCGGCGGAGCCTGTGGCGGCTGATGTCCGGCGGCGGCTGCCAATCCCCGGCGGGGTGTGGGAAGCGGAGCGGCGGGCGCAGCGCAAGCCGGGCGCAGCGCGGCGGGGCGAGGACTCCGGCGGCGACGGCGGCGGCGGCGGCGCCGTGGCGCGGCGCTCGCGGCTTTTAAAGGGGACGCAGCCTGCAGTCTCCCTCTCCGCGGAGGCCGAACACCTCCCCCTCGGTGGCGCGGCTCGCCGGGGATCCCCGAGCGGGCGGGAGCGGCGCGCAGGGGTGTGGACGGCGCGCCGGGGCAGCCGCAGCGGGGTGGGGCCGAGGGCGGGGACGCGTGGCCGCCGAGGGGGGCGCTCGCGCATCCAGCCCCAGCCCTCAAAGGGGAGAGCGACTGGAGCGCGGGACCCTCTCCGGGACTGCGGGGGCGAAATTGAGAACACGGGGTCGAGCCTTTATTTCCTACCCGGCCCGTTATTCAAACTTTCAGTTTGAAGTTTTTCAGTAATAGACGATGAAAAAAAGAAGACCTCAACCAAGTTACAAGGCATCTTGGCATAGGCTTGGGTGGACTCTTCTATTTCCCCAGGGAAGGAGAATTAACAGGAAACTAGAGATTGCAAAGTAGGTGTCATTTAAACTTTAACCCACACAGATAATATGTATATACATATGTAAACGCATGAGTACGCATTTACATTTATCTATGTATACATTTATGTGTAGGTAAATGCTCTATTTTATTCAGATAAATGTACAATATACAAAAATATTCATGTGTGTCTCTATCAATATATCCATGTATGTAAATATATGCTAACGAAAGCACATTTCTATAAATACACGTCTATATATCTACATCTGTGAGTTGGATGGGGTCCTGCCCTACATGATACTCGCAACGTTGACCCCTGCGTGTGT
This sequence comes from Leptonychotes weddellii, assembly GCF_054177405.1. Classification (NCBI taxonomy): domain Eukaryota; kingdom Metazoa; phylum Chordata; class Mammalia; order Carnivora; family Phocidae; genus Leptonychotes; species Leptonychotes weddellii. The sequence goes on along the minus strand of NC_138378.1, from coordinate 28,939,160 downwards.
GGCGGTCTGAAGAGAGGATGATATTATTTCTTTTTATGGTAGCCATCACTTCATGCTTTGTGATATTTATCTTGCCCAGCTCAGCGGCAGGCGATTAGCAGCTCAGAGGAAGGTAAAATAATGCACAGTGTGAACCAAGCGTACAAGACCTTAGAATCTTCTGACCCACCAGGCCCAGCAGCACGTAAATGACATGTGATCAAGTCACTTGTCTTCCTCAGCTGAATATTCCCCAAATCTGCGGCACCATGGCGTTTCGAGGTGAAGGCTTTCTGTCGCTCCCAGGATTCCAGGACCCTCCATGCCTAACACAACCAACCAGGTTGCCCAAAGGATCCCAGAAGCCAAGGGCAGAAAATTTTTGGAAAAGACCAGATCAGCAAAATCAAGTTTGTCTGCACAGAACCTCCAGCCTGCAAAGCAGAAAAAGCCTGAAGCCGGAGCTCATAACAGCGTATTATCCATGTGTATTATTTTTTCAGTTGGGAAGCTAAAATAATTCTAGGTTCTGCTCACGTAAATCGGATTAGCAACCCACAGAGGGGAATTAGGCACTCGCTGTTTCTGAAAGTATAAAGGTCAAATAAGGTATTTCTGAGGAAGCCGACCTACTAGGAAAATAAATGGGGTGGGGGAGGGTAAAATATTCAGGAACATACTCTCCCCGCCCCCTCCGGAAATAAAGTGCTATAGAGGCTGATTGTCCCTATGCATCACTGGCTAGCAAACAAGTTGGCAATAGAACGTATTCTACCCATAGACACTTACATTAAAAAGTGTTTATTGTGCTTCCAAAACGATTTCCTTCCCTATCAAGTTTAACTGAGAAGTTAACAATTGTTTCTGTCATCAGTGAGATTTAGAAGACAAAATAATATGAGACCTAAATCAGTATGTAGCTTTTAAAGAGGAGGAGAAAGATGATAGCTGTTGGATGCTCCTCAAGTAAAGATGAAAATTAAATCTCTGGCCATGACATCAAGGATGTCTTGCAGCTTTAGGCCTCAATAACTTGTGAAATGGAAACCTTATAGGTGTATGAAATTACCTTCGACAGTCAAGAATCTGAGAGAAAATGGGCACTTCTAGACACTCCATTCCATTTCAGTGTTGCCCATCACAAGACCTCTTTCCTGTGTGATGCAGGATTTCTGATGGAGTGCTGAATGCCTTTCTCAAGCACAGCTTCCTAAATTTTGGCCCTATTTGTGGAAGATCCAGGCTCTCTGGTTGTTTTTTAGAGATGGCTGCCCTCTTGTGGTGGAAATGAGTTCCAACTCTTGGTAGAAAAAAAGTTCATAAATAAGTAAGTAAATAAATAAATAAATAATCTCCACAGGCTGAATTGGGGTACAAACTATAGGGTGATCATACCTGCTCACTTTCCAAACAATAGAAATAATTAAAAACTATAAATATAAATGGAGATGACCTATCTCTCTTTTTACTCTCTGCTAATAGCCACCCTCCACCTGCAACTCAGAATACAAGGTTATTACTTAAAGTGTCAGTGTCTGTGTGCTTTGAACATATCACTTACTGCTAACTGTGGCCAACCTTACCTTTTCAAAGGTTCATTACAAGTTTTTCAGCTCATAAGGTGAGATTCATTCTTTGTGGGCAAATCAAATTTGGTGTATCTGCCAGATGTGGGGAGTGGCCAGAGGGGGGGTATGGAGTTGCTTGGGGGAAGGGTTGATGGTAGTTGCAAGAGGGCACAAGCAAATTATGTAAAAAAGCAAAGCATACTCTGTAAGGACTCTGTATAAAAGAGGGTGCTGCTATTCCCTTCCAGTCATTTCTTGCCAGTTTTTTAAAGAGATACCGGAAATCCACATTTGATTATGTATGGACATGACCTAGGATGAAATTAAGTGCTTAAAGAGTCATACTTTGGCAACTTTTCCTTTAGCAGTTCAGCCCAGATAATGTTTAATTTTATTGCATCCTGCAGCTATTAGCATTCACCATTGTTCTTGCTAGGTCAACCATTATGCAAATTAACATTAAAATAATGATCCTTACTATTATAGAGGTCACAGCAGGCATTAAAGGATCCATCTACCTTGTAATTGTCATTCCACTGAAACCCGTGGCAACTCCCCTGAGAAACCTCTTGGCTTTTTAACATACATATCACTTTGTTCCTAGTGTGACACCCAACACCAATTCTCCTTACTTCACAGGAACCCTTAACCACAGCAAAAGAGCAGCATCTCATCAATCAAACTTTTACCTGTTTGGTGTGCGATTAGATATGATAGAAAGGATCAGAAGCTGCAGTGATTTATTTGCAAAACCAGGCCTAGTAGGCCAAATCAGGTTACTGCTTTCAGGCAAATAGTGACTACATCTTAAAAATTAGGGTAGAATGAGTTTTGTGAATTGACTAGATTGTATTTTAGGATGCACACAGTAGGTATTTTACAAACAAGTTTATTACAACCCAAGACCTAACTGGGTGACTTAGATTCTCATTCTGTTTCAGCTGTGCATGGCTGAATTTAAAATGGTCATGCTTGGGGTGTCTGGGTGGCTCAGTCAGTTAAGCATCCGACTCTTGATTTCAGCTTAGGTCATGATCTTGGGGTTGTGAGATGGAGCCCTGTGTCGGGCTCCACTGGGCATGGATCTTGCTTAAGATTCTCTCCCTCAGGGGCGCCTGGGTGGCTCAGCCGGTTAAGCATCTGCCTTCAGCTCAGGTCATGATCTCAGGGTACTGGGATCAAGCCCCACAGCAGGCTCTCTGCTCAGCGGGGAGCCTGCTTCTCTCCCTCTCCTCCCCACTTGTGCTCTCTGTCTCTCTCTCTGTCCAATAAATAAATAAAATCTTAAAAAAAAAAAAAAGATTCTCTCCCTCGGCACTCTCTCTTTTTTTCTCTCTCTCTCCCTCTCTATCTCCCCATCTCAAAAATAAATTAATTAATTTAAAAAAATAAAATGGTCATCTCTTGGGATCATCTTTGATCAGGGTAAAAAAAAATATATGTTCTCCCTGCCTCAGACTGCATGATGAAGGTCAAATGCATAAAACATGTGTGGAATTGGAGAATTTAAAAATGCTATACAAACACAAGATCCTGATTGCTACTCTATGTATCTTGAAATGTGTTTTTCAGCTTTCTGCCTGAAATATTATGGCCTGATTTTGAGAGCTAGGACTTTGCATGCCTTTTTTCTTTTTTTTTCTCTAACAGCTTTTTTTTTTTTTAAGATTTTATTTATTTGACAGAGAGAGACACAGAGAGAGAGGGAACACAAGCAGGGGCAGTGGGAGAGGGAGAAGCAGGCTTCCCGCTGAGCAGGGAGCCCGATGCGGGGCTTGATCCCAGGACTCTGGGATCATGACCTGAGCCGAAGGCAGACACTTAACGACTGAGCCACCCAGGCGCCCCTCTCTAACAGCTTTTATCATATTGCCAAACAGTGGATATTTCATCAGAAAGGTCAGCATTTGAGTTGATCTGAGACAATAACAAATTTTCCTAGTCTCAGCTCTCTCATGAATAACATGTAGAGATTAACAGCTGATCTCTTCACAAAGCTGTTGTGAAAACTAAATGAGAAGATAATATGTCAAAAGAAATGCTGCAAAATTTGAATTACTATACACATGCAAATTAAGGTCATTGATTCTTCTAAAATTACATTTGTTTTATGTTATTTTCTTTTGCACTTGGTAGATACCAAAAATGAATGTTAAATGAACACATGCATCTGGAAAATAATTATGGCCTTCCAATAGGCTGTTTTAGATATCGATTAAATATTACTTCATTACCATATATCAATATCAATATATTTGCCTATCTTGTCAATGATACTAAAATATTTTGATCTTGTGTTAATAGATTGTGAAGAGTCAATGGCTAACATTTCTTTTTACATATTCAGTCTTCAAACATTTATCGAGTAGCTATCATGCTCATGGCACTATTTACTTAAGTCCCAGATAATACAAAAATATAGTCTCTGCCCATAATACATTTAGAATTCAGGAGAAGAGATGGAACATATTTTCCAATTAATAAATGTAAGATGTATGAATAAGAACTTTAAGTGAAAAACAATTGCTGTAGGTTTAGTGAAGAAAGAACAATTTCACTTCTGAAATGTAGACTCATTACATTTATAGAAGGGAGGGCATTTGAAAGGAACATTTAGGACAAGAATTGCTGTAGGATCGGTAGGGGTCTTTATGAATGTCGGCATTAGCATAGAGGTGTGGTTACTGCATTTCACATACTAGCTGCTTTCCACCTAATTCTCACCTTGTGCAGTGGGTATTATTATCACCATTGTACAGACAAAGAAAATGTCCTTGGAGGGGTTAAGCCATTTTCCCAAGGTCACACATTGAGTAAGTAGCATAGTCAGTACTCTATTCTACAGCCCTTGTTTTGTTCACTGGACTATTTCTCCCCGCTACCCCCATGCCATGCTCCACCCCCACCATGCCAATGGTCTCAATTCTACACGGTAGGAACAACCCAAAGCCAAAACATCAGGTGGGAAAATACAGGGAGGTGTTTTGAGGAGTATGGGTGGTAGCTCAGATTTGGACGTGTGTTTGGACAGGAACATGGCAAGACTACAGGTAAGTCTGTTCTTCAGGCAGGATCCCAGCAGGAAAGTGATGGCACATTCTTTAGCAAAGAATTTAAAGAAGTTTAACCAAAGGCATTGTGCAAAGGCTTGGGTGGAGTTGAGGGAAAATGACAAGGGAGAGTGAAGCATGCCCTGTATTAGGAAGCCAGACGGAGGCTTTACAACCCTTAGGCCTACAGGGGCTCAGGAGCAGCCATGACAGGGCCCTGAGAAAGCGGCAGCTGCAGGAGAGAGACAGGGGCAGAAGCGGGGCACCTCTGGTTGAAGGTCAGCTGGGAAGGAGCTAGCAGGGAATATAAATATCTCACATTTCCTTTGCTCCTACTCTCTGAACACCTGTTGAAATCTCCCATTGACCTAAGTTAACCAGGACAGGTGTATTAGTTATCTATTGCTGTGTAACAAATCACTGCAAACTTAGTGGCTTGATGCCCCTTTATTGTCTCACAGTTTCTATGGGTCACAAAGCTAGGCATGGCTTAGCTGGTTCTCTACTCAGGATCTCACAAGGCTACAGTCTCATTTAAGGCTCAGGGTACTCTTTTAGGTCTATGGTGCTGTTGGCAGAATTCATTTCCTTGAGCCTATAAAACTCACTCATCATCACTTCTTTCATCAATGCCAACAGGAGAACATCTGATTACTAGACCCTCTTCTAAAAGACTCACCTGATTATAGACCCATCCAGGATAGTCCCATTTCCTTCTTCGTTAAGTCAAATTCAATTGATTAGGGACCTTAATTACATCTGCAAAAATCCCATCACCTGCTGCCATACAATGTAACCTAATAAGGGGAGTCATAGCCCATCATTTTCATGGATCCACAGCATGCTCAAGGGGAGGGGACTATGCAGAGGCTGGGAATCTCAGTCTATGCAGCCCATAGAAATCAGTCTCTCAGTCCCAGAGCAAGGTACAGGGTAGACCTGGGGTACAAAGGTAAGCGGACTTCAGGACCTCAAGAATCTTAACTGCTAGTCTAAAGTGCTTGGACTCTATCTTGTATAACTGGATCACTGTGAAATAATTTTACCAGAGGAATGGAAAGGCTAGAAATGCATTTGAAGTAAACAAATCTCATGTTTGGTAGAGTATAGCGGTGAAGAATAGGGAAAATAGAGAGACTGTAGGTAAAGGGACCAGGTAGTAGCTTTTGTAACCATACATGTAATGGTGATGGAGTGGTAATGGAGGCCTAAAGTCTACGTGAAAAAGAAACAATGTGAAATCTGTAAGGGAGGTCAAATGGGTAGGTGTGGCCTGGAGATGGGCAGTAGTGCCAGGGATGGGAAGAATCTATATCTGCAGTTTTTAGAGCCTGGGTGACCAAAAAACCACGGTGCTGTTCACAGTAAGGAGTGTGAACCAGAGCTGGATGGGAGATGCAGGGATGGTTCTTTTTGGGTGTGGTTAAATATCTTCATGGAAGTATACAGCAAGTATAATTAGACACCAGCCTGCAGTTCAGGAAAAGGATTAGGGATTGGGTTGCAGATTTCTGAGCTAAGTCTTAACCATTTAGAGAAGAAAGATTGCCAAGGAAGGTGTAGAAGATGCTGCAGAAAAAAGTCTTAGAGAAGTGAAAAGCAGACCGTGGTAATTTGTCTTAGAATTGATAGGGGAGTTTCCAGAAGAAGGCTGATCCACAGTCTTCAGTGCTGGTGCATTAACAACAGCTCCTCGATGGGGTTTCTGGATCACAGGTAGAAAAGAAGAATGGAGTGGAAGGAGACTGCATGGAATGGAAGTAGGAGTCGGTGAGCAAAAGAACATAAAGAAAAGGAATTACCAGTATTTGAAATGTATCTCCAAATAGTTCATGAAATGGTTGAAGTTACCTGGAGGCCTTTAACAAAATCAACAAAGGGTTTACATATTGGCTTTGTTGGAGGATTTCTGGGTGGTCATTTATTTTTTACAAGAAGAAATCTCCCAGGGAAATAGTTCTAATTAATACCCCAGGATTCATCATCTACTTAAAACTTCATTTGCATATTTCTGCACTTTTTCACAATTTGTAGGACCACACGAAGTTCAGTAAGCTGGCAGAGTTAACCTTCAAACCACCAGTCAGTTCATCTCCTCAGCGCCCTCATGGGACCAGCTGCAAATTCTTTTCATCTTACTAACCTACTGATTCAGTAAGAATTTTGCAAAGGCAAAAGGGGTTTGGAGGTAGCAACTTTAGAATTATAAAAAAAAATACTCAGATTGAACAATAGCAATCCAAGAGAATCACTTTAACCAGTGATTCTTTTAAGATTTTATTTGAGAAACAGAGAGAGAGAGGGAGAGAGAGAATGAATGGGGGGAGAGAGGCAGAGGGAGAAGCAAACTCCCCACGGAGCAGGGAGCCTGATGCGGGGCTCGATCCCAGGACCCTCGAGAACATGACCTGAGCCAAAGGCAGATGCTTAACCAACTGAGCCCCCCAGGTGCCCCTAACCAGTGATTCTTAATGGATATTCTCACCCCAGGGAATATTTCACAAATTGTCTTAATGGGATACAAAAGGTTTTGCTTTCTGCCCTAATTAATGTAGAACTTACTTGTTGAGCAAATAAGGTGAGATATATGTGACTTGAGAGATTTAGAGAAATATCCTATATCATCCTCTCATATTTACTACACAGCAACCACTCAATGGCACCGAAGAGAAGATGCAGCCCACCACAGCCCCTTAGCCCTGTCCACTCCAGCACACACCTGATCACCAACTAATGGCTTTCCCCATTTGGTGGAGTTTGCGCTGCTGGCCAGATGTGCTAAGGAATTTCATACCGCCCAGAAGCAGCCCTCAATCAATGACCAATGGGAGTGTATCAGTATCTCATCTTCCTCTGGGAGGGATAACTAAGGTGTATGATCTAAACTGACTCCCCAAAATTCCAGTCACCTGCAGCGCTAAGGGCTCAATAATTCATCCTTTATTGGCTGCCTTCCCTGCCCAGCCTCACTCTTCTGTTCCCCTAATTGTGTTTCTCCACCTCCCTGTAACCTACCTGTACTCAGATCCTTGTCTTAGATTCAGCTTCTGGTGGAACTCAAAGTAAACACTGGATGATAGTCAGCAGAATATCTACTGACCTGAGATAGTACCTATCTGAAGTGCCCCAAATTTAAATGGCACTCTGCCAAGAATGCAATAACATTGTTGGCTTTGGAGAGCTGTTTCCTGCATTTTCTTTCTTTTTTTTTTTTTT
>NC_138378.1:28906534-28930847 GCF_054177405.1 Leptonychotes weddellii | reverse complement strand
AATACAAAGGAGTAGGAATCTTATATATCTTACATGCCTTGTTTGTAGTTAAACAGTACCCAACACATAGTAGGTCCTCAAAAAACTTGTTGTATACATGATTAATAAAAAGATTTATTTCCTCATTCATCAACTTGAGATATAATCTACTGACTCTCCATATAAAAATGGAGAAATTAGTACAGTAACACATCTTCTCAGCTCTGCTCTTTATCTCTTGATTTCTTGTTGCTGTGTTATTATTTTAAATTTTTCAATAATTAGAATATGGACTTTCTGAAATCCCATTTCCCACATTGATTTAATTATAGTTCTAGGTGTAAAGGGGTTTAGTGTACCCCACCTGTAGTCTTATCAGAGCTTCTGTTAAGGCAGGTTTGATTAAGAAGAACTCACGATTTCATGATATTCAGTTCATTCCCATTTAATGCATTAACTAAAGCTTACATAGTGCATTTTATACACCAGGTACAGCTCAAGTGCTTTATAAATACTAAGTAATTTAATCATAAAAATTATAGTTCTTAAATTTTTGCCTATCATTTAGTTGGTGTTAAATCTATATGCCCTCTTGGCTCAGTTTAGAATTTTTCTCTCAACCCCTTTATCCTACTTCTACCCCAAATAACTTGAAGACATTGCTCCACTGCTTCTGGCAACAGATATTGCTATAGAGAAGTCTGAGGCCAGCTTGATTTTTATCTTAATATTCAACTTGCTTTTTATACTTGTATTTCTGAAGAAAATCATCTTGGTCCTTGAGGTTGAAATTTTAGCAGGATTATCTGTGTTTATAATTATTAGTTCATCCTAGAATACATTATATAACACATTTAATAGACTTCTTAATTTAAATAATTTTCATACACATACTACTTTCTTGTACTATATATTTTAATCCCCTTCTCTCCTCCATTTGTTGGGATTACTTGTCAGGTTCTTAATGAAAACTTTTCTTCACATTTACAGTGGGCTGATTTCATAACCTCTGAATGCACATCTCTCCAAGTTGGAGATAGATGACCCCTCACAAAGTTTCCTCCATCTGTTTGAGGTAGAGTAGAAATCAGGGGTGCATTTGGGAAATGAGGGACACCAAATTCTCCAGTTTCTCTGTGACTCTGACACATTTCAAAGGTGTTGATCTGAGTAATGTGGCCTTTCCTTTCTTTGAGTCCTAGAAGCATATTTCTTTCTTTCCCTTTCTCTTCCATCCTTTTCCTTAAACAAACTAACTTATTCTGTTTTACTCCGCCATTTTACTTTGGACTATGGATATCAACTATTTATTTACCGGGCTCTATTTCACATGTTTTAGCTAGCTTGGTTTAAAAGCAGATGCCACCATATAAGAATAGCCTTATAATCCCACAAGTTTCATTGACAATAAACAACTTCTTCTAGGGCACCAGATGACTATGTTGAAGGTAAGACTTATCCTACTTTCTCAGTTGTGGTGGCTAGAGAAGTATACTGATAAATTGGTAAGAATACCAGATCAAACAACAGCATAAAGGATAGCCACGTTTATTGAACACTCACAATGCACCCATTACCCTTCTAAACACTGAGCATAGCGGCACCTGGGTGGCTCAATCAGTTAAGCATCTGGCTTCAGCTCAAGTCATGATCTCAGGGTCTTGCGACTGAGCCCCACGTCAGGATCCCCACTCATCAGGGAATCTGCTTGTTCCACTGCCCCTCCCCCTGCTCCTGCTCTCTCTCTCTCTCCCTCAAATAAATAAATAAAATCTTTAAAAAAGTAAACACTGAGCGTAAATTAACTCATTTGATCCTCACAACACTATAAACTATGCACTTCTATTATCCCCATTTTATAGAGGGTAAACAGGGTAGTAAAGTAATTTGTCCAAAGCTACTCAGCTCCAAGTAGTAGAAACAGGATTCAAATCCTGTTTCTATTCAATCCCAGAAGTGGTGGTCTTAACTCTGACCTTATGCTGCTTAAACCACAGTCCAAGACACATTAAGCTTTCCATATTGTATATGTGGACTTTAAAAGAAGTTTGGTTGCCCTAGGAAAGCTGAGGTAGCTTTCTAATTAAATCAACTCTGTTAACTCCATCCATTTATTCCGATACTCCATGTACAATCCTCACAATTGGGTTTATTCAAGTTCTTGCTAAGTTGATTGAATGATTTGATTTCATACTGGCCCATCCTGAATCAATAAAAACAATTTCATCGATAGTCCTTTTAATGTTTTTGTTTGCACATTTAGAAGTTGTCACAGAAAATATAACAGTGGACTGTTATGTTGCAGCAAGCCATCTTTTGTCTACTTATGCTCTGGTGAGAGAGAAGAGAGCAAATTTGGCAGCCAGCCACATAATTGGAATTAACCTTGGCCACGAAGGCATGACAGATAAGCCAGACTGATCACTCCAATATTTGCCTGTCTGCATGTGGAATGCCTGTATTAGACCACGGCACAGAAGGAAATGTTCCTCTTTTGAAATTTTTCTCTGTATACCAATCAAATTGTTCCCTCGGGACACATCATAAAGAAATGTCATTGAATACTCTAATTGTGGCATTCACCAGAGCTATTTTTTAAAAAGCAACATTGGTCACAAACTCAGATTTTAATCAAAACCAGAATTCTGGTGAGTTGAGTGGTTTTCCAATATTTTTCAGCTTAAATTTTTTGATAGTCACTGGCCCCATAAATGGAACCTATATTCAAAAGATTTGAGCTAAATTAGTTCAGCATTTTACAGTTAAGTTAAAGTAGAAAACCTGCAATTTTCTCTGAGGACAACACACACACACACACACACACACACACACACACCACCTTACCAAAATACTTTTTTTCCCCTGCCCACTGAGTATTACTCAAAAGTACCTGAAAGTTTAAAATTCAAACTTGGCAGTTGTATAATCCTCCCAGGGGAGGAAATTCAGGAGAATTTAAAGAAAATTGGCTTAGCAATGTGTTTTGAATATAGGCAACAGAACATTTTCTATTTGGGTACAACTACATCAATGAAACTTGAGTCGGTGGAACTCTTGTCTGATGCCATTTAGAAGGCTGTCAGAGCTAAGGGAGGCGTTAGAAGAATACCAGTTGGAACAGAGAACTGCCTTAAGGAAAGACTCTATTTCCTTCCATTTCCTGCTGTAGATAAATGAGGACCAAATATAGGAAACCATAAGGTCATTTCAGCAAATAAAAACCAACCCACCATTCTGGGTATCATATATTGTGGTTATTGCTGCTGGTATTTTGTTCACTTGGTGGCTTCAAAGCACAGCTGAAAATTGTTTGACACTTTGACATTTCTCACACTCCTGGATCTGAATGGGATTGGCACTGCTTCGACCAAGAGATTACAAAGGAAGTTACACTAGGTGACTTCTGAGGCCAATCATGAAAGGCCAGGTGGCTCCCACTTTATTTTGTGGAGCCCTGAGTTGCCTAACAATAACTCTACACTGAGGCTGCCACACTGAAGAAGATGGCATAGCTTACTGGTTAAAAATACAGACTCTAGAGCTCAACTGCATGGGTTCAAATCCTGACTCTACCAGCTACCAGCTGCATAGTAACCTTGGGACAGTTACTTAATCCTTCTGCGCCTCGGTTTCCTCATTTACAAAATAAGGAGAAACAGTATTCTGCTGCACACTGCCCGAGGTCTTGCCTGTACCATATATAGTTGTTTAAATGGTCCAGTGTGTTAGCAGCTTAGAATAGGGCTGGCAAATAAGACACACTATGGAAGGATTTGTTACATAAGCATGCAGGTGCTTTTAGATATGCCTCATAGGTTTACAAGCAGATTGCCCTTCATACAGTTCAAAATCATCCTGCATTTTATATGTCAGAGAACAGATCCCCCCTCATGGCAACTAAAGAGGCTGTTTAAAGCTCTGACGTATTTTAGCAATTCAGACCAAAAAAATTGCTCATGTCTAAAAAGCAGGGATGCTCCTGAAGAAACTCTTTTGCTTCTATTTCCCTTCTTTCATTCTAGGCTGATGTTTGCTGTGTTTACATCATTGAACCAGGCATTTTCCTACTCATGTTCTAGCACTGAGTAAGATATTTGAACTTAGAAAATTTACAAGTCTAAAATAGTTACCAGTATGTACTCCCCCACTCCACAGCTTGCCTCACCCTGTGAGGGATTAGGTTATAAAAATGAATGAAATCATCACTCCTGTTTACTGGATAATCCCAAAGCTAAAATAAAAAAAGAAGCAGGGGAGATGGCAAAGAACATTTAAGGAAAAATGAAGATCTATCGGTACAGAGAGACCTAACTACGTATCTCACAGGGTAAATTACTGGCAAACACATCACAGCCTGATTGTGGTTTTCCTTCGCTCATTTTTCAGACTAAAATAAATGAAAAAAGAAGCTAAACGTTGCTTGTTAAAGTCCACTTAAGATAGAGGTCAATTAGCCAATGCAAATATACAAATATACTCATCTTTGGAGATGCCAAATGTGCTGGTCGTTTGCCGGTCTTCGAAACTTCCCACGTGGCGCTCTGGAAACTACATTTCCCAGGCTCTCTTGCACCCCGGCTTCCTGGTCGATTCAGCCAAAGGGAGACTCTGAGGGAAGACTGGGGAATTGAAGATGGGAGAGACCAGGATATTTCTCTGCTACTCTCTCTTCTTCAGACTATATCATCTTCTCTATGATTTCAACATTCACTGGGAAGACCTTAACATGGCTGTAGTTTCCAACAGATGCACCATATTATGGTCTTGGTAACCACATGCCTTCTGCTAACCTGAGGGGTGGTATCTCTTTCTTGCTGTTACTAATCTCTGGATTGCCTCCCCATCCACTGTAGGGCTCCTTACGCCCCTCCTCATCTCTGTTATCAAGTCCCTCTATTAAATCCCTTCTGTTTGAAACACCTGCAGTGACTCCAGTTTTCCTGACTGGACCCTCACAGATACCCATAAGCAGCATTTTTGTTTGTTTCTGATCTAAACTATACAGAAGTAGGGGTCTTTTAATGACCTGCTGTTTTGTAGACAAACTGCACTAGTTATCTCTGTTAAGGATGTTATGGAATTCATGCTAATTTTTGTTTCCCTGAGCTAACTGAGCTGTGTGATATACATTGCTCATTTAGAGGACATGAGAGTTAAGTTGCTCAGGAGACTGAACTATCTACTAGATGCAAACAAATTCTCTTCAATTCACCTCCCTATGGGCTCCTCGCTACACATTCTGTTTTGTCATACCTAGTGTGCAGGATGTCAGACTCATGCATGGCATGGGGTGCATAAAAACTCATCACCCAGTAGGAAAGCTACTCTCATGACTATGATTTAACAGATAATCTTTAACATTGATGATTCTCTTCCTCAAGTAACATTTTTATTGATCTCAGGCCCACCACAACTAGTAGGAATCCTTCCCCATAAACCATTTTATTTATTTGTTTGCATGGCATCAAGTTGGGAGGGGTATGGATATAGAATTTGGGTGCTGGGCTCCATCAGGAAATGCCACTGCACTCCCAGGGATGTGAACCTCAGTAGAGAAGCGAGGATTTGCAGTCAGAGCTGACTCTTTGCATGGAGGCTTTATTGCAACTGCAGACTTAGCACATATGAAAAGGTTTTCTGTGCTCAGTTTCTGGATGAGGCAGATTGCATCACCAGGAATTCCTGTCCTCTAACACACAGTGACCAACACGCCTTAATAAGCATTTGCCTTTTTATTTTCAGGTCAATAACGTCATGCTTTCTGTTCATTATGGAACCAGTTTTTTTAAATCTCTTTTTTAAACTAGAGGGAAAGACGTAAAATAATAATTCCAATGCTGTGACTCTGGTATGTCCTGTGCACAAGTAGTCAGCCAACGAAACTCTGTGCAAACAATGGGAAATGTTCAGGTTTAAATAAGGCAGGGTTTCCAAGGCATGGCATCTGGCAAGAGGGGTTGTTGTCAAGGGAAGGAGCTTGTGTATCCTTCCATGAGGTAGATGCTCTTGGAGGGGGTGGGAAATGGGACCCATGCTGCCAAGGACAGCATCCTCTTAGCAAAGGAGTCAAGGGTTCAAAGTTAATGCACTTTGGTTGGAAACACTGACAGCAGAACCTGAGGGAAGCAGATGCAGCAAACAGAACACAGACCATCTCAGAAAGCCAGAGGATGTGAGCCCAGCCAGCAAGCCCATGTCAGAACCATAACAGCCCCAAGCAGACAGTGCAGAGGTACAGGAGGAGACAGAGACAGCAGACTGGCTCATGCGCTGGAAGTGGGCTGGGCCAGGAGAGAGCTAAGCTCAGAGGAGGACTGCCTTTGGAAGGGTTTCCTTCTTCCCTTGACCCTAGCCTAACTTCTGAATTATCCCATTTCTATAAGGCACTCAGACACCATAAAGTTGTGAAATGCCCCTCTTAGAAGCAGGAGCCACAGGGCTGTCTTAATGCCCTGAAGGATGTCTTCTCGTATCCCCAAGTCTCTATGTTGATCCCTTGTTGGAGGAGCCTTTATCCACACAACGATAAATAATCATTTATTTTTTTAAAGATTTTATTTATCTATTTGAGAGAGAGAGAGACAGAGAGCGTGAGAGAGAGCAGGAGCGGGGGGAAGGGCAGAAGGAGAGGGAGAAGCAGACTCCTCACTGAGCAGGGAGCCCGATGCAGGGCTCGATCCGAGGACACTGGGATCCTGACCTGAGCCGAAGGCAGACGCTCAACTGACTGAGCCACCCAGGCACCCCGACAAATGATAATTTAGATGGGTTTTCTTACCAGATCAATGAATTGTGCAATCCTAACATTCTCCTTCATGTTTAGAACACATTGTGCTGTTCCCATTGAGATCCAGGTGAGTGCTGACAAATCAACTTATACTGCTAGAAAAGAGCCCCTGGGAAATATGTTTAGATCATATGAGCCAGAGGTTTTCCATGGCAGTGCCTAGATGACTTTGAATCAAGGATAAATTAGAGTTTGGCAATATAGTTATGGAGGTATTTTCACACTCTAATAGTAAAATGCACAGGAAGGGAAGTCATCCAAACACAGACTGGGCACTCTTAGATAACCATGCTGAATGTACAAGTGTGTGTGTGTAAGAGTAGAGTATCATGCATGGGGGTGATGGGGAAGAGGTGACTCTGGGGGTAGGGAGAAGGCAATCAGGAGCCAGGATTGCCTTGAAAGCAGTTGAGTACCTTCTTACTGGCTTCTAGAACATGCTAGTTTCTGCACTTTTATCAAGTACAGAAGGAAAGAAGGAAATTGGAGCCAACCATCCCTCTTCTTATTCCATGTAAAACTCTACCCAGTGGCCTTCCATTCGTGGACTCATCCAGTCCAGCAGCTGCTCTCTGGTGGCTGGTAGGTGATTTCTAGCTTTAAAAGTATTAGATTTGGATTATGAAATACTTTTTAACTTTTTCATATTTGTTACCAATATCTGAAATTTGAAAAATTTCCCATAAAAACCTGGAATTCTTGCTTTTTGAAAGACAAAGATTTGACACCAAGTCTTCATTCCCACATAACATTAGTGTGTTGGGTCAAAGCAGTGAGGTATCCCTCTAGATGGGATATGTGTTCCCCAGGTCTCCAGACTCCATCACTCCCTTTCGTCCCTGTGGTCTCTCTTGCCATTTATCATCACACTCCCAATACTGTTTTCCTTCATACAGAATAAGATAAAAGTAAAATAGGTCTTGGGCAAACATCTTTATCAAGTGTAGGACACAGTGATAGGCATTGAGCATCTGTGCATGCCAAGGAATGGTTGTTTTGTTTTGTTTTTTACACCTGTTTTACTTTGCTCATGTATGTTACTTGTGTGGCTGCCACAGGCACTTGAGTTAGCCTGAATTAGACTTATTTATAATAGAAGGGTGCAAATGACAGTGAGTGTGACAGTGGTCCATCTGTGGTACAAACATGATCAGTTAGGAGAGTGTCATTATTTCAGTCATTGTTCCGCAGACAGCCATCTGGAAATAAACACCCAAAATGTAGCCTAGAAGGCAGTTCCATAATCTATCTGACCAGATCATTGGGATTCATTTGAACCTCAAACCTCCTCTTGCATTTTCATAAGAAATGATTCCTGGAAATAGCTTTTAAAGGCTAACTGATACTACCCTTAATGGACTGTGTGAATGACCACAGGATTTTGTGTCAACAATGAGCAAAGGGAAGAGTCCATGACCTCCTAGAAGTTGACAGGTGTAGAGAGATCCAGGTGAGAGGGGAAGCTGTTCTTGTCAGTCAAGACTTCTCAGCACATGAGAGTATATGTTGCCTCAGTAGATGAGGTTTGTAAGTGGCTCTCCCAGGGCTATAAAATGTCTCTTTTTAAAAACAGATGGAAACATTGTACTGGGGAACTCTGAGGACTTTAATACATTTCAGGTCCTGCAGATTTTTTTTTTAATAGACTACAGAGGTAGTTCAAAGGGGAGGGAAATGCTATTAGAATGGAACAATTAAAGACCCCTAAAATATGAAACACTCACATGCATAGACAACAGCAATGGCATCTACCAAGAGACACATTTTCAAAGGGAAAGAAAATAAAGGCAAGCACTGGATAAGACCAGTGAATGGGATACTATAAGTCAATGAGGCAACCTGGGACCTTTCTCCCTGGAGGGTTTGGGGGACTCTAAAATCACGAGATAAGAGGCATTCTGCCAATCCCAGGTTTAGATAGTTTGTCAATGCATCACATCAAATTTAAAGCACAATTAAGCCCAAAAATCAAACACACTTCCTCACACTGAGATCTTTCCGCCACTCTTGACAACTATATTTCTGTACAGTTTCTTAGTCTGGATCTTCTATAGCAGAAAGAAGTTAGAGATGGATCCAACATATTGAATATAAGATTGAAAATTCAAATGCTGATTGGTCACTCTCTGTTTGTTTCCATGTCCACCTCACTCTATCCTCCAATCTGCATTCCTCTTTGCTTTGTGCCCCATGAGGTGATATCTACGGATGGAATCATCCCATCCCTTGTGTCCTCTGGCTTCTGGCAGGGGACACTGGCAGGAGGCTGGATGGCAGGAGAGAGATGAAGTCACAGTGTTTATTCCCCTGCTCTCTTCCTTGCTAGGTCTCATGTTTGGGAGTATGTTCCTGTACCTTTGCTACAACTCCTCTGTAACTGCTCCCTTCCCTTGTGCCTTCAGAAATGGGGTAGGAACAGTCTCTTCCTGTTGGTGAACCCTTGGCATCTCATCATCCCTTATTAGTTCCCTTAACTATCTGTCTTCACTCTTCTGCACACGGTCTGGACATTAAACTCTCTGTAATCAAACTCTTTGTATGGGCTACCTGCTCCTGCCAGGATCCTGACAGGTATAATTTCATTTGCTAGAAGTCCTGGGTAACTCTCTAAATGCTTGTGGCATTATGATCAAAAATAATGATCATTCTGATAACAAAGTTAGTTGAGAGCTTTCTGTAGGTCAGGCAGTGTATTTTATATTCATTGTCTCATTAAAGCTTCACATTCACCCTAGAGGTAAGATATTGTTTGCATCATCCCTACTCTGCCTATAGGGAAATTAAAACTTATAATGATTAACTAATTTGTTCATGATTCCATAGCAACAAAGGGATTGACCTGAGACTCAAATTCAGGTCTCTCTGCAGCTTTCAGAGAAAGACAGAGTGGACAAAAGAGCTGTCCCAAAGTCTCTGAGAGGATGTTGTGGAAGAAGATTTGGACTTTTCCTATGTAACGACAAAGGGTAGAATCAACACCAGAGGGCAGAAATACTGGTGTGCTGATAAATGTTTAAGAATAGGCTCTTAGTGTGGGAGGTGGCAGGATAATGCATGATTTGTAGATTTTGGCAAGCTCTGTGGTGTAAACACACCTACCATAGCTGATTCCAAGGTGCCAACTTGAGGTCACTAAGTGTGGAGTTGGGAACAGATGTGCACAGTCAGCTCTCAAGCCGGCGTTAAGTATGGACCTGCTCCAGTGCAACCCTGGGTGGAAGTCTTGAAGAAGTGAATTTCCTCTAAAGAAAAGGAAGACCCATCGGACATGGCCACCAGTTGCTCTGTGAAGGAATGAGGTAATCATTGTTGTAGGTTCCCAGAAGCTCAATGAGCTGTTGTGGACCTTGTAGAGGGAATTCCTATCCTTGATAATCGGACCTGGCTTGACTTCTTAGGTCATGCCTAACGCTAATATTGAAAGATTTGTGTCAAGGTTACATGTATTCCAGGTGGGAGAGGAGAGAAGAAAGAGAGAAGATAAGAGTTCAGGCTTTGGAGCTGGACAAACCCCAGATTCTGATCCCAACTTCAAAGGGCTATGTGACCTTGAACAAGATATTAAACCACACTGAGTATGTGTTTTCTCATCTCTATAAAATGGAGAAAATAATACCACTTCCTCTTGGTATATGATTAAATGACAGAGCCTTGGGACAAATGTCATGAAATGCATTTTCTCTGTCTTTCCTCTTAACATTCCCATTCATTTCTCTCCTAGTGGGGACAAAGAGCAGGCATCTATATGGGAATTACTTTATATACAAATTTGGTTACAGCATTAACATCCAAGATCCCTACTTCATAGTTTGACCTGTGGTATTAAAAATTCTATAAAATGTATTGAGCTATATTATAATGTGGTTCTACTGAAGTGGGCTGGAAGTCAAAAAAGGAAAGAGAAAGGTAAGTCTATGAGAACTTTGACCACTAAATCTAACTAAAGGCCATTTTTTGGCCTTTCTAAGATACTCCTATCAGAAGTCTAGCCAGCTGGAAAATGTTTTGTAACCCTGCCTCCAGTGTAGCACTATCAGAGGAAGCAAATGAATGACCTGCCAAATTAGTTTTGGCCACACCAACCCACCCTGGCACAGAGCAGTAGTGTTCAAGAAGAAAAACAGAGGCCACCATTCCAAGCCCTGCGTCACTATACAGGGCAAAGTCAGTATGTGACTCCAGAGCTTGCCTGACCATGGAGAAGGGCTGCTGCAAACCTCCAGGGAAGGGCAAAAAACCCTAGGACAAATCTTTTCCCTTATTCACTTTTCTAAGACCTCTTCCAGAAGCAGAGATGTTTGAACTTTAAACCACATACTTATGAGCAGAGATGGATGCTGCCTTCATCATCCAAACTTAAGGCATCTCCCTCTAGACATAGTGGGCTGAGCAGATACAAAGATGGACATTACATAGGAAGCTGTTAATTTGCCTTGGCTCAAAGATTTTGCTGTCAAGGGACCAAGTTAGACTTCAGAAAAGACATTCCCCTTAATTTTTTTTTTTCAAAAAAGTTATTTCTTTGAAAAAGTTGTTAAATTTATTTCAAAAGTCACCATCTAATTTAGGCTAATGCTTGATTTCAGAAAGGCTGGAAAGAAAAAAAAAGGATTGGTCAATCCCAGACCAAACCAAAGGTCTACAAAGCTGTTTGAGTTTCCCAATCTTATGAGACTGAGAGATTAAGGTGGCGGCAATCGGTTAAGTATCTGATTCTTGGTTTCGGCTCAGGTCATGATCTCAGGGTCATGCGATCAAGCCCCACATTAGGCTCCGCTCTCAAGGCAGAGTCTGCTTGAGATTCTCTCTCCCTCTCGCTCTGCCCCTTCTGCTTGTGCTCTCTCACTCTCTAAAATAAATAAATGAATCCTGGGCACCTGGGTGGCTCAGTCGTTAAGCCTCTGCCTTCGGCTCAGGTCGTGATCCCAGGGTTCTGGGATCGAGCCCCACATCGGGCTCCCTGCTCCGCAGGGAAGCCTGCTTCTCCCTCTCCTACTCCCCCTGCTTGTGTTCCCTCTCTCACTATGTCTCTCACTGTCAAATAAATAAATAATCTTTAAAAAATAAAATAAAATAAATAAATGAATCCTTTTAAAAAATGTTTTAAAAGACTGAGAGATTGAGACCTCTCCAAAGAAACGGACTTCTCCAGCACCTACAACATGCCAGATACTTTGCTATGTTTTCTTGTTGAATTCTCACTACAACTCTATTCTTCTCCCTCTGTACATGTGGGAACTGAGGCTCCAAATCCTAAGTTATTTTAACACATTACTCATCTTTCTGCCCTATTTAACTTCTTGAGTCTTGAGTGGTTTTCATCAATATCAGGCATCTAGGCTAAAGCTCATGGGCATCATAATGATTGAGCAAAAAGTACAAAGCCCAGTCCAATTGGGGCATAGTCCACATCCATCTGAACTCATCCTGGTGGGTTTGTGTGTGTATACATGGCCTACTGAGCTGGACTCTATCCTCAACAGGCTCAGCCTTCAGTTGGGAAGACAGAATAACACAAGAGAAACACTTGGAGCATACTACTACTCAGGGGCTAATCAAGTATAAATGGGGTGGCTCCATGCAGAAGTTCAACAAAAGCTCAATAAAGGGAAAAGTCCATGTGGGTGAGTGGAGGAAGGGATGTGGGGATATCAGTATAGAAAAGATAGTCCTCATAGATGGAAGACAATGGTCCAGTTGGTTCTTGTGAGCTTAAGGGATGATAGGAAGTTAACTAAAGCACAGAAATGAATGTTAATGGGTGTAGGACACACACAGTAAGGTGACAATGTGATTATCACCACATACCCTCCAGAAGAATTAAAATAAACACTAGAAAAAGCAAATACTGACAAAGGCAAGGAGCAACTAGAACCCTCGTACACTGCCAGGGGAAGTATCAATTGGTTACAGACACTTTGGAAAACTGTTTGGCAATTTCTACTAAAACTAATCATATGCACAGCCTGTATGCAGCAATTCCTCTCCTACGAATAAAACCAGAAAAGATGTGGACATATGTTCACCAAAAGATATGTACCGGACTGCTCATAATAGTACTATTCATAATAGCCCAACAGGAATTCAACAATAGGATGGATTTATAATTTTTGGTGTACTCACACAAAGGAAAATTAATAGCAAAGAATGTAGACAGTCCAACTATATACAAAAACAAGGGTGAATCTCTCAAATATTGAATGAACCAAACCAGACATAAAAGAACACATTATATGATTCCATTTATAGAAATTACAAAAAAAGATTAAACTGCCCCTGATATTAGAATTTAGGTTACGCTTTGGGAGGTAGTGACTGAGTGGGGGTGTAGCGGGGGCTTCTAAGGTGCTATTGTTTCGCTTCATAATCTGGATGCTTGTTACACAGGTATGTTAAGTTTGTGAAAATTCAGCAAACTGTACACTTACAGTAAGTGCAATTCTTCCTATGTAGATGATATGTCAGTGAAAGTTTTAAGAATTACATATGTGTAGGTGACAATCCAGACTAGGATGGAGAGCTCTTTAATCCCCAGCAGTATCTAGGTGCTCTTGTTAAATGGGAAGGGAGGGTGGCCTTGCAGAAAGATGTCCTCTGTCTTTGCAATCCTCGCAGCCATGATGATGTTCATGGTGGGTTACTGAAAATTAGCAATGCCTCCAGATAAAGTGTGCATATGTATATACAAGATGAAAAGTCACTTCCTCTTCTACTCCTCCTGCCTTCTTTCTCCCACATTGCCAGCCCCAATCAGCCTCCTGCTACGTATTAGTTAACCTCCTAAATCAATACATCTTGATCTGAACCTAATAGGAAGGAATGTTTGCTTTTGTATCTGGGTTCAAAGTACAGACTACAGTAGTTGGCTTTTAAGTTTATGTTATAGGCTTAATTTTCTTGCTCAAAACGAAATGAGGAATACATTAAGACTGTGAAAGGGAAGAAAAAAAAAACATGATTGATGAACTGGCTTATATGACTACAGTTCCTTTAGAAACGAAAATATTTGGTACGTTCCCTTATTATTGAGATCAAGCAATGTGCCTGGATCTAAATGACACAAAAATGGTTTGAATTAGAGTCAAATAATTGCCATTCTGAGTGAACATAAACTTTTTTTGAGGGGGTGGTGAATGGGGATAAAAAATAACTAATAAACTCTGAGGCAAAGCTCACATCTGAGATTTAAGCTTCAAAGGTCTTAAAAAGGAGGCTCCCCCGCCACCCCGCCCCGAGAGAGAGGGGGGGAGAGAGAGAGAGAGAGAGAGCGCTGCACGCAGCGGGAGGAGTGGTTTTCCCAAGCTGATTTTCCTTACGGGGTGACCCAGCCTGGGTCGGAATGTTACCATGTGATCAACCCAGACCGTGGCAGCAACACAGTCTCAGCACAGAAGTTAGAACTTTCTGCAGCATCATTAAAATAATTGGGAGAGAAAAAAAATGTTAAGCTCCACAAGCTTGAATCACAAGCCTCTTGGAAAGGTTAATAAGCTTGCTGCTCTGCACCCCCCTCCTTTCCTTCCATGCCTTGCCACCCCCCACCCCCACCCTTCCCACTGGCAGCGACAGACTGGTTATCAGTTGGGGAAGGGAGATTCAGAATTAAAACTTTTGTTTTGAGCAGCTGAATGGATACCATTCCTCTACTGATGTTGCAGGGTTCTTGCTTATGACCATGCCATGGAGATCCAAAACGGAGTCTCTGGGACCTACCAAGCTAGCAGACTCTTGGGCCCAAAAGGAAGTCGGTCCCACAGCACTATGGTGTATCTGACAAAGGAAAGAAGGGAACTGGCTGAGTGGAGTGGAGGCAACACACAGGCTCAAGTCAGACTCTGTCAATGAGAGGCAAGCAGTATAGATCTGGCAAGGGGAGACAGGAACCTTCTCTAACCAGAGAAGCAGAAGCAATTGTAGTACAGCTCACAGAGAAAGTGCTGGAGCATGGATTGAATTCAACTGCGGTGCATGGTGTGCCAGCTGGATGCGGGCAGCAACTGAATAGCTGGATTTGTGTCGGGAAAAAAAGAGAGAGAAGAGGGAGAGAAGACAAAGAGAGACAGAGAGAAGGAAGCAGAGAGAGAGAACTGCAAGACATTGGACTTTCTTCTTCCTCAGTCCCGTCTGGCCTTAGCACACCCTGCAGTCAAAGGTAGACTTCCTCTAGCAGAATCCTCTGGCCCAGGCTACCATCATCCCCCCTCTCCCACCGAGCTGCCAAGCTTGAGACTACGATCGAGGTCAAGGTATGGTGGGTTAATGAGGGAACAGCTCCCTGCTCATCCTCCTCATCAGTGAGCTTAAGCCTAATTGTGCTGGTTACTACTGGAGGCCAAGAGGGAAGTGTGCCTTCCCCAGAGAGACAACAGATTTTCAAATTTACTTAAAACTGGTTGATTCAGGTGAGCAGAGCCCCCTAAAGGAAAGAGAGAAGCTTAATCCTTAAGAAAGATACTTCAGAAGCCATGTCCAGGGGAGAAGGGCCCACAAAGGAAATCTTTACTTTCCTGTGTTGAATGAAGGCTCTGTTTCACGAGTGTGACTTGAAATGTGGACAACTGTTTGAGTTTGGAGCTCATCCTTCACAAAGGCCACATTCCCTGACGGTTACAGTTGACTCCCTACTGAGCTCAACCTTCTCAGCTGAGGGTAGTGTCAGCAAAGCCATGTCGCAGGGGCACATTGGGCCTCTCCAGCTCAGTTGATTAGCCTTTTATGCTTTGCTTCATTCCACACCCTAATCCCAGCAAGGACCATGCCATCAGCCCCTTTAAGGAACATTTGTTCTCTTCCAATCAGGCAGAATGGACAGTCTTTGTTAACTGATATTAAAACAACCTTAAGGGGCACCTGGGTGGCTCAGTCGTTGGGCGTCTGCCTTCGGCTCAGGTCATGGTCCCGGGGTCCTGGGATCGAGCCCCGCATCGGGCTCCCTGCTCGGCGGGAAGCCTGCTTCTCCCTCTCCCACTCCCCCTGCTTGTGTTCCGGCTCTCGCTATCTCTCTCTGTCAAATAAATAAATAAAATCTTTAAAATAAATAAATAAATAAATAAATAAAACAACCTTAAAATGTTAACCTCTAAATGTTTATTTCTCACTCACAGGAAGCCTTCCACATGATCAGTTATCTAGGCTCTTTCCATTTTGTAGCTCTGTCCTCTTTTGGGGTCTTACAGTCTTCACCCTTAAGTACTAAGTGGGAAAACAGATAGTAGGAAAGGCACCAGCATCTTAACCTCTTTGTTTGGAAGTGATAGTCATAATCTGCTTGTATTCCACTGGAAAAACTTAGTGACATGGCTCAATCTATACTCAAGAAGGACTTGAAAATGTGGCACCTCTCTAGGAAAAGAATTTCCAGCCTAACAGCAGCTTTGCTCTAAAAGCACGACTCATTGGAGGACAACCAGCCATGCCTCCCAAAGGATGTTATGTTACATATTACTTTCCATCAGCCATGGTTGATTGACCCAAGGCTATACACTTGTACTGATCACAGACTGGCCACTGGACCAGACATGGCCCACTGCAAAACTATACACTCCAACTGGCACAATGACTTTTAGTTGAATCAAATGGATGCCATATTTCAAGAATTTGAACTGCCAAATATATGGAAAGCAGATAGGCAAGTGGAGAAACAGAAAAGTAAAAAGAAATGGAGTCCCATTCACAGCAGGGCAAGGGAGAGATATCCACAAAGTCCTGCTGAAGAACACTTTCCAAGTTCTAGCATTTGCAGGACCTGACTGTTGGTGAAGTCAACATAGTCAGGAAAGAATAGAGCCAAGATTCAAACTCAGATCTCCCTGGCTCTAAAGCCTGATATATATATATATGTATTTTTTTACCTCATTATACTACTTCCCTACTCAATGTTTTAGACAGAACTTAAGAGTATTTTTGGTAAATTGGTTCATTGTTCTGAATTCCCATGCCCTTCCTGTCTTAGAATTATATATTCACACACTTTGCCATGTAACTTTGCATTTCATCTCCCTGGAGGTGGAGTCAATTTCTGTATCCATTGATGGTAAAGTTGGCTGTCTGACTAACTTTAATCAATGAAATGTGGGTGGAAATGACTGTGTGCCAGTTCCCCCAAAAAAGGCTGTTTCTTTTACCCCCTTCCACTCCTGTTATCACAGTGAGAAAAGTACTACCCAGGTAGCAACTGCCTCATCAGCCTGAGCCCCAAAATGTGACACATGGAGTAGATTTGAACCCAACTCAAGGCCCAAGCCAAGCTTAGTCAACCCCCAGCCTGAAGCAGAGCAGTCTCAGCTGACCTATAGGCCCATGAGTAAAAAACATAAATGGTGTTGTAAGCCCCTGAGGTTTACAGTGGTTTTTTTATATAGCTTTATTGTGGCAAGAGCTGACTAAAAATACAATGCTGAAAAGCAAATATATATGTATATAGCTGCACTTTTTGAGCATCTATTATGAACATTTAATACAGCATATTATTATTTTTGAGCCCATGAGTAAATAATCCCTGATTTAGCCTAAAGGGTAACCTACATCCTCTCCAGCTAGCAAAACTGAGGAAATCATATCACATGTGAGGAAGAAAAAGTTACTGTTTAGCACTAAAAAACTGTAATTCATTTTCTTCAGACCAACAACCACATTATTAAAGTTTAAAGATTTTTTTTTTTTAGAGAGATAGAGAGCATGAGTGGGGAGGAGCAGAGAGGGAGAGAGAGAGTATCCCAAGCAGGCTCTATGCCCTCCATGCCCAGTGCAGAGCCCAATGTAGGGCTCGATCTCATGACCCTGAGATCATGAGATTTCAAGAGTTGGACACTTAATGGACTGAGCCACCCAAGTGCCCCTAAATTTAAAGATTTAAGATTTATCCAAGGCTTTGCCTCCAGGTCATGCACTCATGGATTATGTACTGCAAAAGAGGGTCACCATTTCTCTTTTGACTCATTAATTAGACTTGGTTTCTCAGTCCTGACTAAGATCAAAAATCTCTGCTCAATTCTCTATCTGGTTTTTAGGAAAACAAGAGAAACAAATCAAAGCTTAAAAAGAATGACACCATTATTTCCCATTTACATGTCTTTCTCTTGAGCGTCAGTAACACAACTTCTCTTTAAGACACACAAGAAACATAGAGCTAGAAACAAGGCTGAAGGAGGATAGGGACTATGTTGAATGTATTTACATTAAAGGGACTTGTAATTCCTGAAGCAAATTATAAATGTGTTTCCACTGTTTATGCCTTAAACTAGAAAGCAGTCTTCAAGTCCTTTATTTCTGTGTCTGGGTAAAAATATGACTACACAGACAAAGAATCTTTGGGTTAGAAGTGCCCTCAGGTGTATTCTGATCCAGCCACAGACTCAAAATGAAGTGTTCAGGTCTCTATTCAATTTAATCAATTACTATAGAACTCCACTTGATGTATGAGTTGCTTGAAGGAACATTTTGCCAAGACCAGAAATGGCAAATACATAATGTCTATGTTGAAGCTCCACTAACCATTCTATTTCCCAATAACCAATAATGCACTACCATGGCAGACATTACCAATCAACTCCTGGTCCTCTTTCTTGTTAAGCCTAGAAGTGGCCTCAGTTTCCTTCTTAGTACAACACTGCCAACAGTCACTGTTAATCGATGAATTGCCGCCTGAGATAATAACTAGTTATCTTGCTTGACTGTGCATTTCTGATCATTTTTTCTATGAATATTCTACCTTCTGTCAATTTCCAGCTTGTAAAACCAGTTTTAAAATCAATGCAATCATAAAAGGAAAAATTAGAAAACAGATAATAATCTGAATATACATTTCATTTTTTTTTTTTTTTTGGACCCAAGACTATCTAGAGATGGCAATATAACAAAATAAACAAAGGCTCAGGGGGAATAAAAATTACTGATTAGAAAGGATCAAGAAAATTAATAGGGCACAGATCTCCTTGGTCTGTTAGAAAAATTCCTTAAAAAAGAGGTACATTCACTGCAGCTTCACAGAAAGCCGTGGGAGGGCCTTGACTGTGGCAGAAATGGTCTCCCTGATTTAGCTACACATTGGGGGACTCTGGTCCAAAAAACAAGTGGCTGCTCTTTGGGCAGAAAAACAAATTTTGTGTTGTGACTGTGTGAAATTACTTATAGTAGACCCACTATAGTTTCAGACAAACTGGGGAAAACTTGTTAAAAAGAAAATACATATTAGCATAAGTGACTCATCTGTGTTTTCTGACTGAGTGAAATAGGCAAATCAGAATTTATCAGTTCAGGGCTCCCTATGCTTTCCTTCCCCCCTCCCCCCCTTCCCGCCTCCCCCCACCGTGAGGCACCGCCTCCCATGTTCCCTTTTCTCCTATTCTGAATGCATCAGTGTCCTGGAAATTCTGGCAGCCCTCCTAGGCCAGCTGCTGACCTGGACATTCCCAGCCTTCTACAAGGTCACGGGACATGCTGTATTCTGGGATTCTTCTAATGGAAGATGGGAAGGGCTTGAAATTTCATGTCCCCACTGCCCCCCTGACCCGAAGAGTCCCTGGCTGGTGGGTCCAGTTTACAAACACAGGTGCTTTGACCACCAGCTCTGTGATAGAAGCTGTATGGATCTGAATTAAATATAATCCCTAATTATAAATTCAGTACTCTACTCAGCTCCTTAACCAACAAAATAGTTCATGAAATAAATACTAATACTCCTGTTTTCTATTTTTTTTTTTAAGATTTCATTTATTTATTTGACAGAGACATAGAGAGAGAGAGCACAGATAGGCAGAGTGGCAGGCAGAGGGAGAGGGAGAAGTAGGGTTCCTGCAGAGCAGGGAGCCTAAGGCGGGGCTCGATCCCAGGACCCCAGGATCATGACCTGAGCCAAAAGCAGCCGCTTAACTGACTGAGCCACCCAGGCGCCCGTAATACTCCTGTTTTCTAAAGGAGAAAAACATTGAGAGGAATCTTTGATAGGAGGGCTTGAGTTTAGATATAATTCATTTAAGGCATTTATTATCATATTCCAGGAACAGACATTGTTGCCTCAAATGAAGAATGTGCACATATGTCTCACAACTTCTCCCTTTTCAGCCTTCCAATAGCCTTGACTACTTAGTCCCGAGGGTATTATTTTAGAATGATACTGGCATGACTCTGTCAATTACATCTATTGGGCTTCTAAGGATAGATCTCATTCCTTGCCCACAAATTCACCGGGTACCCTCAGCAGTGTGGTCATGGGCACACAATGAGTTTCCAGTTATACTTTCCTGGCTACACCAATAACTGGGGCCTGATTACAATTCTGTTTGGCATAGGGCATTTCAACAGAGAGTGGTGGCATGCTTGCCAGGTGAGAGACCATCAAAGAATTCATGCCCCCTGCCCTATCTCCTTCCATTTCCTCTTTCTGTGGTGAAAAGTAGGTAAGGGTTGGAGGGCATGCTTAGGTCAATAAGAACAAGCCAAGTAAAGAAGACAAAAATAAATGTAAATAAATAGGGGGGAAATGGGGGAGATGTGGAGTTGTCAGAAAGGAGAAACTCTCAACTTCTGGCAAAGACTCAAACCTGGAAACCCAGTGAGGTTTGCCCATCACTAATGATCACATAATAATATGTTCCCAGGGGAGGGGCTGAGAGAGGCTATTAAAATACCACAGCTCTGGTGCTCTATGGAAGAGGAGCTTTCTGAAACGTGGTCCCTGTCAGGTTTCCCTTGAGAGTCAAAGGAAAAAATGACTGCAGTTTGGCTCCTGCAAGGTAAAGTGTTGGGAAA
The DNA here is from genome assembly GCF_054177405.1 of Leptonychotes weddellii. Lineage (NCBI taxonomy): Eukaryota > Metazoa > Chordata > Mammalia > Carnivora > Phocidae > Leptonychotes > Leptonychotes weddellii. The sequence continues at coordinate 28,910,332 of NC_138378.1, read as the reverse complement.
ACTAGCTGGGGAGGTTTCTCTCCCCAGCCCAGGGTTGGACATGCCTGCGTTCTCCTTGTATATTTTAAACATGGTGATGGGCCAGCTTGTTAAGTGTGCTGGCTGGATTGCTGGGTGACTGGCAGGCAGCCGTAAGTGAGCGGAAACTAAACCATTTGTGGGGCATGAGGTGGCCAAAGTAGCCAGACCCAGGCTTTTGTGATGTCTTCAATCAAAACAGTTACTTCAAAAGATGTTGGCGACTCTGCATTTCCTTCTAGGGAGACATGACTCTCCAGTGGAGTACATGTGGGTCTTTGGACATCTCGACTGATCACTGTGGCCAAAGAAAAGCCCTAATTTGAACATATCCTATGGGTTACACATGGTAGGGCTCAGTAAAATTTTTCTTTTTAATCAATTTCATGGAAGTATAATTTAACCAATTCAATTACCCATTTTAAGTGTATAGTTCAAAGAGTTTTGATAAATGTACACATCCATGTAACCACTACTGAAATCAAGACAGGGCATTCCCATCACCCTAAAACATTCCTTCATGCCCCTTTTCAGTCAATACAGTCTTCCAACCCCAAGAAACCACAGATCTGTTTTGTCACTATAAATTAGTTTTGCCGCTTCTAGAATGTCATACAAGTAGAATCATACAGTATGTATTCTTTTGTACTGGCTTCTTTTGCGTCCGATGATGTTTTTGAGTTTCATTGATGTTATGGGTATTAGGATATCATTTATTTTTGTTGTTGGGTAGTAGTTCAGCATATGAGTCTGCCATGGTGTATTTATCCATTTACCTGCTGTGGGGACACTTGCATTTTTTTAATCACAACAAGACACAGTAAAGGGGATCAAGAAGACAGGAGAGGTTAAGTCAGTTATAGAAATACAGGTAAAAGAGTTAAACTGGCACTTCACAAAGAAAGATATCCAAATATCCAACATCTGCAAATTAAAACTAAAATGAGTTACCATCATACCCTTACTAGAATGGCTGAAATGAAAAACACTCACAATACTTAGCATTGGCAAGGATGTAGAGCAAACCAAACTCTAACGCTGTGCTTAGAGTAGTATAATTGATACCGTCATTTTTGAAAATTGGGAGTATGAACTGAAAGATAATGCACCCAAATCTGTGATCTGGAAACTCCACTTACAGATTTAAGCACAATGGAAACACATACAAATGCGCCCCAAGGGACATGTACTAAAATGTTCACAGCACCACTATTCATGATAACCCTGAACAGAAAATTATCTAAGTATCCATCAACAGTAGAGTGGATAAATGCACTGTGGTAAACTTACATCATAGACTACTACCCAGCAATGGGAATGAGCATTATACATGTAATAAAACATACAACACATAAAAATATGGGTATTTCATAAACATTATGTTAAGCCAAAGAAACTAGATCAAAAGAATATATACCATATGATCCATTTATATCCATTTCTGAACCTCACGTATAGTGTTATAAGTTAGGATTGCGGTTGCCCTTGGTAAGCATAGTGACAAGAAGAGAGGACATAGAACAGGAGCTTTCATAAGGCTGGCAATGTTCTGTTTATTGATCTAGTTACTTGGGTGTGTTAGCTTGTAAAAACTTACTAAAATCTGCACTTAATAATTTGTGCATTTTTTCTGAATGTTATTCAATAAAGAGTATCAAAAAGTAGGAAAGCTTTTGTGTTCTCAATTCTCCACCCTCACTTATAAACACACATACACACACAAATGTGCACACGTTATCACAGGAACTGAGAAATTGTTGGCCAGGCATGCTGCCAACTGCGGTTCATAAAATGGGGTCATGGGGCAGGAGCAGGTGCCTAGCTGTCCAAGTCATTGTCAAGGAGGCCAAAATAATTGTTACACTAGACTAAGGTGTGCTAGATAAGGCATCAAGACCTACTTGTAAGTGAAGATACCTATGGTAACTAAATAATCATGTATCATAAAACTTGGTGTGAATCTTTGGCAATGTCCAAGAGGGTTCCTTTTTAACAGTATGAAGAAGGAGACGTGGCAAATTGAACCCACCAGCTCATGATCTTCATTAATCCCTCACGCCAGTTGGTCGTTAGTCCTGGTTTTTCAAAAAGTTAATTAAGGGTTGCGGGGGTAGTCATGAGAACTAACAGAGTTTGCAGTCAGGTTTGTAAGCCAAATGGAACAATATGAAGGGTGTAAAGGATGTAAAGCACTCATTCCTTAAAATACCTCTCCAAATATTGTCTAAAGTGGCACTGTTGTTAATTAATTAATTCCTTTTGGTTAAGGCTTTTCTGTAAAAAGATGGTTCATTTTTTTTTTAAGATTTATTTATTTGACAGAGAGAGACATAGCAAGAGCAGGAACACAAGCAGGGGGAGTGGGAGAGGGAGAAGCAGGCTTCCCGCCGAGCAGGGAGCCCCATGCGGGGCTCGATCCCAGGAGCCTGGGATCATGACCTGAGCCGAATGCAGACGCTTAACAACTGAGCCACACAGGCGCCCCAAAAGATTATTCATTTTTGAAAAGAATTACCAGTCATAAGTTGCCCACACCCCCCCTCTTTATTCCAAAGGCACCCCACTTTCCCTAGTCTCCAGGCCAGATGGCAACTGTTACCACAACCATGGTTGTTTCTAGAGGCATTCAAGTCTCCTATCTCTGCTGGCCTAGGTGCATATAAAACAAACCCACAACATTTTCCTGTCTTTTTTTTTCTCAATATATGCAAGACACATCAAAATATTTCATAAGGAGCTATAAAATTAAAGAAATTACAAAAATATTTAACAATGAATGTATAAAATACCTATCTCTGATTCTTAAATACCCAAAGGATTCCTGGGTTTCTCTCTTTGTTTTGCTTCTACTCCTGTAAACAGCTATAGTTCAGTGAAAAGAATCCTCAAGTTAGCATCAGAAGACTTGGATTCTTCTTGAAGTCTTCGGTTAGTGTGGTGTGAACTTAGAGAAGATCCTTAGTCCCTGGCAGCCTTAGTGCCCTCGTCTGTCAATGAGGAATGATGTAAATGAGATTAGCTGTGTACAGGTGTTTTCTGAACTGAAAAGGGTACTGCATCAGGGCTCTCGAAGCGTGACCTCTGCACCAGCAAGAGCACCATTACCTGGAATTTGTTAGAAATGCAATTTCTCAGCCCCATCCCAGAACTACTGAATTGGAAACTCAGGTGGTAGGGCCCAAGAATCTGTTTTAACAAGCCCACCAGGTGATTCTGGTAAATTTGAGAGCTACTGTATTTCTCAGACACGTGCCTGCTTTTTTTTTTTAAGATTTTATTTACTTCTTTGAGTGAGGAAAAAAAACACCAGCGGGGAGAAGGGCAGAGGGAGAGAGAGAAGTAGACTCCCCCCACTCAGTGGGGAGCCCAATGCGGGGCTCGATCCCAGGGCTCTGGGATCATGACCTGAGCCCAAGGCAGATGCTTAACCGACTGAGCCACCCAGGTGCCCCAAATGCCTGCTTGTAATTAGAAAATTACTGTCGTTTCCCAAGGTCTTGTCTCAGACCCTAACTAGAATACTTTGCCCTTTCAGAAAGTGTGGGAAGAAAACTTCTGTGTTTCTCTCTTGGATCCTCCCTAATTCCTCCACTGGGGGTGGGGAATGACTTAGTTGATGGTGAGATGGGGCAGTCAGTTCTCCATGCAGAATGGGCTCTTGGCTCTGTTTCGGAGAGTTCCCTACTTTCAGCTACTCATTGAATTTGTTTTGCTTCCTTAGAGCAAGCACATCTGGTGCAGGTCAGAGGAGGATGGCCTTTTAGAGATAGGCCTAGAAAT
>NC_138378.1:28867441-28906034 GCF_054177405.1 Leptonychotes weddellii | reverse complement strand
TGGGGGCTCCTCCTTGGGATGTGAGCCAGAGAGGCAGCAACCAGCACTGCATCTGCCCAGCTGATGTGTGCTCCATGAGCCCAGACCTTCCCGCAGGCGAGTTCCAGATGAAGAGGTGTGAGAGGGAGTGGACGGCTCCCCTCTGACTTTAGACCCAAGACATATCTTTCTCAGACACAAAATACCAGAAATCCTCCATTTGGAGGTCAAAACTCTGAAAGTGATTGAATTCTTATCACTGGGCTCTGTTTTCAGTTGATTTAAGGCAAGAGAAAAAGAGAGGCATGACGAATTCGCATCCTACACCTCAAACTTCATCTAGTATACAGACCAGCTCTAGGAACTGACTTTGATAGCTACTCTGATGGGGGGCATCATCTTCCTGAGAACCTCTGCAAGGCTCGGCTCCACATTATCAGTCCAGTCTTAAATGTTCTCTTTGTTCCATTTTCTAGTCTAGTGGACAAATACTACTTTTCAGTTTCCTTGCATTGTGGAAAGATGAACACATCTTTCATATGAATGTTCCTCATGTCTATGCAAGCTCTCTTCCAGCTCCAGTTCTCAACTATGCCCACATTTTAAAAAGTCTTGTTTCTGTTCCTGTCCCTACTCTAGTAGAAGTTCTGCCATTAAAATATGTTATCTATAGCTATATAATAAACCAACCCAAAGTTTAGTGGCTTAAAACAACAGTAATGATTTTTCTTACAAATGTGTAATTTAGACAGGGCTTGGTGGGGGCAGGCCATCTCTTCTCCATGTGGTTTCAGCTGAGTGGCTTGACTAGGGCTGGAAGATGTACTTTCAAGACGATTCACTCATATGGTTGGCAAGTTGGTGCTGGCTGTCAGCAGAGAGCTCGGTTGGAGATATGGGCCACGGACTTTTGTTCCTTTCCACATAAGCCTTTCCATGAGCTGCTTGGATTTCAACGCAACATGTTACCTAGGTTCAAAGAGTGAGCATCCTAAGAGAAGAGGCATTTTTCAGTACACAGAATTTTTTCAGACCTGTCTTTGGAGATCACATAGCATCACTTCCACCATACTCTATGGTGATGGCACTTAACAAAAGCTGCCCAGATACAAGGGTACATAGACTCTACTTCTTGATGGAGGGTGGCATGGTTCTAGAAATGCTTTTGGGATGAGAAACATGGTTGGTGTCATCTTTAGAGAATACAACCTGCCGCTGAATTCTCTCACAGCATCTTTAATATAATTTCATTAGATTGCAAATATCTGTGGAAAGGTATTATGATAAATTACTATTAGTCATTAATGTCCTATTGAGGGTGTGGTTATTGGGCACTCAGCTAAGAGGAAGAAAAGATCTATACTGATTAAAAGATAAATGACAAGAGCTTCTAGTTGTGAGTACTTGCTGTGTCAAGCACTATGCTACACAATTTAAATGTATTATCTATACCACGCTTATAGCAAACCTATGAGGTGGTTATCAGAATCCCAAGCTTAGAGAGGATTGGAGAACTTGTCTGAAACCACACAGTTGGGAAGTGGTAGAGCTGGGATTCCAGATCAACCAGTCCGGTCTCAACTCCTTAGTCTGATTTTGAGCCCTCCGCTATTTAACAAATAGAACTTAAAAAAAAAAAAACTTTCATTTTGACATAAGTTTACAGAGAAGTTTCAAAACTAGTTCAAAGAGTTCCTATACACCCTTTACCCACCTACCCCTAATGTCAACTCTTTATGACACTAATACAATGTCATAAATGATACAATGATCAAAACAGGGGAATGAACACTGGTAAAATATTAACTTGATATTTTTAAGTTTTGCTCATTTTCCCAATAATGTCCCATTTATGTTCCAGGATCTTATCTAGGATACCATGTGGTATTTAGTCATTACCTCCTTACCCTCCCCCAATCTGTGACAGTTCTTCGGTCTCCCTTGTCTTTCATATTTTCACTTTTGAAGAGTACTGCTCAGTTGTTTTGTAGAGTGTCTTTCCATTTGGATTTGTCTGGTTTTCTTTGCTCATGATTAGACTGAGGCTGTGAATTTTTGTCAAAAATATCCCCAAAACAATGTTGGGCCCTCCTCAGTGCATCCAGTCAGAGGGTACATTATGATGATGTCTTTTTACTAGTGTTAACTTTGAACACTTACCAGATAGTATTTTTAAAGAAAGAGGGGGGAGAAAATGAAACATGTGGATTTGACATGGCAGTAGGCAATTCTGTGCAGAAATTCTGTTATGAATAGAATGACTGAATAATTATAATGAGCTTTCAAGCACCAAGCATGAAATGTATCACTTTATTAAAACTTACTAATTGGATATTCAGATGAATGGTCTAGGATGTGGATGATTTCACAGGGCACTGGTCTCCATGGCCTTGTAGGGAATCTGGTGACAGTGCCAACTTATGGGTGTCAACACCCATTCTTGTGGGGCTTGGGGAAATCAGAGTGGAAAGAGGGTACGTCTAAAAGGAATGTTGGTCTCAAAAGAGCAGATCATTGTTTCAGGCCACTAGCTGAACACTAGCTACTGAAATTTCAGTCGTTAGTACATGGAGCTTTCCCTTCCATTGTTCCACTGAGAGACAACCAGGAGGCCAAGATTTGTGGCCTGGAGACCTGGATCTGCATGCTAGCATCCTGACTTACCACCATGAAAGGGATCTCTCCAGCCTCATCTCCATTTGCAAAATGGTGATGCCTGCCTGTGAGCAGAGGGTCATGAACACAGTGCTGCAAAGACGGTACTGTGCGCTTTCTATTCTGCTAATACTCAACACATGGAAGCTGGTTTTTACAGAGCAGCAACATGGTATTAAAAAAAAAAAGAATTTTATAGTTGGACACTCCTGTCTTTCAGTTTCAGCTGTGCCAATTTCTAGCTGGGTGACTTTGAGTAAGATATAAAACTCATAACATCAATTTCTGAAAAATGTTGAGAAGCAGCCCTGGTTTGTAAGGTATGGTAACAATAATGCATAGAATGTTCCTGGCATATATTGGTGTCCAAATTCAGTAACCTTTATTTTCATCATTGTTGATTACATCTATAACTAGTTAGTGCTAATCTTGGCTTTTTTCTAGGCAAAATCCTCCCTTTAGGGCGCCCTTCTGACCATGAATCCAACTATGTGGGTTCTTGGCTCTTGAACTGGGTTCCTGGGTAAAACTGAAAGATCCAAGGGAAATCTGTCGATCTCCATGGTATCAGGATACAGCAGCAATGAGATTTCCTTTTAAATGGCAGGAGACTTGGCATCAGGGCAAGGAAGGGAACTTTCTTATGACTCAGCTGTGATTTGCCTCCAAACTCTCAAAATGTTTGCAAACTTCTATATCCTCTATGGATACACACAGGTCTTGCTATGTTTCTAAAGGAAGTATCAATGCAGAATGTAGGCAGTTTGGAAATGGCTACTTGCCAAAATGATTAAGGTTTTATGACAACAGTTGAACTGGAATGGATTTTCCTTCTAGTCATATAATTGTTGGTGGCATTTCAAAGTGGAAGGAAAGTCTTGGCTTCAAATAAAACAAAGCTGCTGATGAGAACATCTTTAGCACACTGAAGTCTGAGTTGAGGATTATTTCTATGAGAGTGAGGGGGTATAAGTTGTACACATTGATGTGTCTTTTACATAAATGTATATGAAAATAAACCATGATGTTCATAATTTTTTTGAGTGCAGGTTAATAAATCACTAGGAAGGTGGAGACTTGGGTCCCAGACCCCCTTCTGGCCATTTACTTGTTATATGATGCTGGAAAGGTAACGGTAACTGTCTTGGACTTGCTTGTCTTACCTACAAATCTGTGAGAATAATAATGTGCTCAAATGCTATGCATATATCATGTGTAACCTCCAGGTGACTGGCCAACAGATGCACATAGTGAGTACTTAAAAAGCACTTGATGAGGTTAGTAGAATTCAGACTTAGTTCATGCTTGGTCTGGTTGGCCTTGGGCCCATCTCTGGGCCTTCCCTGTAAGATAAAGGTATTGAGCATTAATGGCTACAAGGGTTACTCTGCTTCTAGACATCACTGTATCTTTGTCTTCGAGTTTGTGCCCATATATGTCTTTGTGGGAGCATTCCACCATAGCTGCCAGGTACCCATTCTGCAGCACTAATCACCTGTCCCAAAGATAGATACTGTGAATTAGATGAAAATCCTAATGTCCTTTGCCTAGCAATTCCCAGGAACGCCTAGCAATTCCCAGGAAAATGCAGAAAACGGAATATAAAGTCTCCACTGCAGCTGCATTTAACACAATGAGCATAAGTATTTTATTTAATCAAATAAGAATCTGTATTTTCCCTCTCTCCTTAAGGAGTTACAATTACTAAATATCTCAAGGAAGTTTCCTTAGAATTTCGAGAAGTATTTACCTCAAACTGGAGCTCAGATCATTAAAAGAAATCAGCTTTGCAGTGTAAACATGACTAGCAAGCACAATCACTAAATAAGTTTCACCAAGAGGAATGTTCCTTCACTCGTGACAAGTGACAGGAAGGCAGATATGACTCTAATGAATACACATTTTTCTTGCATCTTCATAGGTGGTAGAATTCTATCAGTCTCTCATACTGACGGAGATTTGTAGCTTCAGGAAAAAGAATCCTACTCTAATTAAAATTACTTACAACAAGGTTATCAGCAGACATTTCAAAAGCGACTTTGCCGCTTTTCAACAGGTATTTCAGTGTATGGGTTTCCTAGCACTGCTCTAACAAGGTACCACAAACTAGGTGGCTTAAGACACCAGGAATTTATTCTCTCATGGTTCTGGAGCCAGAGGTCGGAAATCAAGATGTTGGCAGGGCCATGCTACTTCGTTTCTCCCCAGCTTCTGGTAGTTGCCAGCAATCCTTGGCATTCCTTGGCTTGTGGCTACAGCACTCTAATCTCTGCCTCCATCATCACATGGCCTTTTTTGTGTCTCTTCTCTTCTTCTAAGGATACAAGTCATGTTGGATTAAGGGCCAATATCACTCCAGTATGACCTCATCTTAACTACATCTGCAAAGACCCTTTTGCCAAATAAGATCACATTCTAAGGTCCTGGGGATTAGGATTTCAATATAATATTCTAGGGCACTCAATTCAAACCACAGCATTCAGATACCTGAAAACACCTATTCAATAGGGAATATAAAGCTGAGCACATTGGCAAGGAGCTGGAGAAGCAAAAAAGAATACACAGTGGATATACACTAGCCAACATACTTTATGTGATGCTCATAAAATGGTACAGTTTATACTTTAAAAGGGCAGTGAAGATCTATTGGCCTAACTTTTGATCCAGTGCATGCACTTTTCCACAGCATATTTGCTTTGTGGTCATCTACATTCTGCTTGAAAACTCCAGTGGTATTGAGAATTGCTGGTTTCACGGAGGTTACCACTCCACTGTTGCACTTCTAGGCTGTAGAAGGTTCTTTTTTTAATGAAGAAAAACTCTGCCTCCTAGGATCATCCAGCTACTTGTCAGGAATCTTGCTTTCTAGGCTAGCTCAAGGCCTAGAGGGGCCAACCCCCACCTCCCCACCCATGACAATCTCCCTAACCTTTGATGAGAGTAGGAGTGCTATGCTATGTGCCCTTAGTTTCCTATTTTCTGGTCCACACAACTCAGCTCCTGTGGGACATAGTATCCAAAACCATTCTAGGTAATCTCCTGTGAGTGCCACCCTAAACCTAGATTAGCCAAGTACAACCTGACCAGAAATCTGCACAGAAATGGGCTCAGCATTGGTAATGAATCCCTTCCCTCAAGTCTTCTCACAGTCACACGTTCTCATTTATGTTCACATCTGCAGTATTGGACAAAGTGTCCTCCTCTCCTTGGACTGTCTTCTCCTTTGACTTGCATTATAATGGATTATTCTGGTTCTCCTCTTTATCTCTCTCTGACTGCCTTTAAGCTACTTCCTTTCTTTCATCTTTGGTTTCTCTTTCTCCTTGAATTAGAAATTGAGTGTATGATCTGATCTACATACATAACCCCAACTATTCCCACTGTGCTAGAGTGCATTATTTGTTTATAATATCTTATTCCCTCCCATGCCCTTGCCATGCTTCCCCACGCTGTTGACTTCAGACTTGGCCATGTGACTTGCTTTGGCCAATGGAATATGAGTGGGTATTATACATGTCACATCTGAGCATGGGCTTTAAATGTGCTTGTGTGGTTGGCTCTGTGCCCACTCTTATTCTGAATTTTCACCATGATAAGTAGGCACCAGATCCACATGTAGCCTGGAACAGAGCAGCAGAACCACAGAACTTCAGCTGACTTATAGGTGACAAGTTATGTGAGAAATAATGGACTTCTGTTGTTATAAGCCACTGATATTTGGGGGATGTTTGTTATGCAGCATAATCTAGTGAAATATGACAAACACAGTCACTCTCAAATCTACCATAACTTTTTTCCAGTACCACACAGCCTATATTTCTTACTGTGTTTTGCTGGCATCTCAAACCTAATTTGTTTAAAAATTAACTCATCAGGGTTTTGCTTTTTTTTTTTTCTTTTCCCTCAAAGAAGTTCCTCCTTTTGACTTCCCTATTTCTATAAATATGACCTTGATCCTTGTGGTAGCTTGGACTTCAAACCTTGGAATCAGCTTCCAATCTCTCTCTTTCTCACTACTTCCACATTCAGTTAACTGCCAAGCCTATTGAATTTTTTCCTTTATTTCAAGAATTTCAAGAACTATTTATGAAAACCTACTGTAGATCTAGCACGGTTCTTGTCTCCATGGGATTTAAAAGTAAATAAGGCACAGATCCTGCCCTCAAGAAGTCTTTAGTCTGGTCTAGAAATAGAACCATAAAGATGACTTCAGCACTATACAATTCATGCCGTGATAAAATTATCTTGTAGGTGGAGAGGAGAGGTATTTAGCCCAACCTGGGTATTCACAGAAGACTGCCTGGGGGAAATGATGCTTGAGCTGGCACTTCAGGAATGAGTAAGCAGTATCGAGGAAGGGGGGATGGGCACATGGCAAGCAGACAGACTATTCTGAGAAAAACCAGGAAGACGTTACTGAGTGGGGTGGATTTGGATAGCTACAAGTGGTTCAATATCTGGGCTTATATTATGAGGGTAGGTGTGGTAAGAGGTGAGGTGGGAGAATTAAGCAGGGTCTAGGCCATGGAAAAGTTTGTATGCCATGTCACACAGCTTCGAGTTCATCCTACAGAGTTTGGGAAGAGAGGCATGGTTGGATCTTACCTCCCTAGCGTAGAGGGTGGATTATTTTTTATTTCAGTTAAAACAGAGAACATTGTATAGAAACTATTACATGCCAGATGCCATTCTAGGTGCTCATTTAATTCTCCTAACAGCCTTATTAGATATGAATTACTGCTATTTACCATTTTATATATGAAGCAAGGAAGGCAGAAAGAAATGCAGAAATTTATCCCTGGCCATAGAGGTAAGAAATATGAAAGCCCAGACAACTTGGCATTGAAGTTCAAATGTTGAACCACTATATTATTTCGTATGGCTGGATGTGGGAAGACCAAATAGAAGGTGACTGCAAGATGTTAGATGAGCAGGTAGGGATAGTGTGGATGTCACAAGGGTTAGATTTAGGAAATGTTTATGTGGTTAGATAAGGAGGGCTTGAGGTTGCTTGGATGAAGGAGAGCTCAGCAGAGGAAGGAATCAGATTTAATCTGAAAGTTTCTGGTTTGGGTGACACTGTAGATGGTGTCATAAGTGAGATGTGGACTCTAAGGGAAAGAGCATGTTTATGAAAAAAAACATAAACTGCATTTGGGGTATGTTGAGTAGAGGAAGCCAGATGGCAGTAGGTTGAGAACTGACTTAGAGGCAAGAATGTGGAGATAGCAATCTCCCCTTATCACCATGTTACTTTAGGTACTCTTATCTTGCACCTGAACTGTATGGCAGCAGCCTTCTAACAGACTCACCTAATCACTGCCCCACCCTACCCCAGCAAATTCTACACTCCATGTTGGAATAATCTTTTGAATGTGCATTCTGATTACATCTTTCTCTACTTCACACCTTTCCAAGGCTCTCCACTACTCACCCAATACCTTTTACTTCCCCAATCTAGCTACAAAGTCACCTCAAAATCAACCTCCACCTACTTTTCTAGTTGTTTTCTCCCTCCACTGCTCCATGCAAAGCCCATATTCTAGCTTCACATTCCCAGATGTTCCTTGTCTTTCTATGGTTTTGTGTCTTTGTACATGTCACCTTCTGCTTCCAGTGTCTAATTAATAGTTGCCTTAAGACTCAGAAAAAAACACCCCTCTTCCATAAACCTGTTCTAATTACTTCGGCCAGAAGTGGCCTTTCCTGTCTCTCAACCCCTATTATAGTATAAAGTTGACACCTCACCTTGCACAGGTTCATGCACAATGGTTATTTTACTTGAGGGATTCATTTCCTATTACAACACTGAAGCACTTTCTGCCCATTTCATATTCTCCGTATATACAAATATGTACTAAGTGAATACATTAATCAAGATCAAGATAAAAGATCATGTCTTTGGGTGCACTAAACTTAAAAACAGCTTGCCTTGGGGAGTTACAGACAAATGGCCATCTTTTCTCTAGTCAGTCTTATTGAAAGATACATCAATTGACCTTGCTTATGTCTTTATCTCAAACATGATATGGGAGGGATGGAGGAAAGGAAAGAATCATGCCTCTTGAGCATATTCTCCAAAAGTTCCATAATATTTTAAAAGTATTATGCTAGCACAATGGTTGGTCAGTCTATGAAGAAAAGATGTTAGAAAAAGCAATATGATAGCAAATGTACACAGATGTAAGAAGGAGTAAGTGAAAGAGCATTAATTTCCACCCAAGTTTTCCAGTTCAGATGTTTGTAACCACATCAGCCCCAACTTCCTTCCTTTCTACAAAATCACAGAACACATTTTAGTAGTACCAGTCACCGGAAGCCAAAATGCACAATGCCTGAAATGTTGCATGCATAGTTATTGTGCTTGGTAGTTCAATTTTCAAATGTGTATGCACAGGCTCCCAGAACTAGACCACTAGAGATTTATCTCTGGGCTGTGGGTTCCCTGTAAGATCCAGAGAAGGAGGACTTAGAGGAGGTGTTTTATGGACATTTGCTCTATGACTCACAGTCATTCCTAAAATCCCAGTCCTGTTTTTCAGGATCAGAATATTCTAGGAGAACAAAATAATATTCCAAGTGAGATAATCATATTTAAATTATATATTTTTAAAGAAACTGTTAGGCAGGTGAAGGATGAATGAAATCTGTTTTTTAAAAAGTAATGCATTATCTATTTTTATTCTGGGTCATTCCTGGGAAAGGTGTGTGTGTGTGTGTGTGTGTGTGTGTGATTCAGTTTCAGTTTTCTACACAGCCAGGAATACCTTGTCTATACCAATGCTAAAGCAATTCCCTTTTCCACGTCTGTATTTAAATGAGGCACTAGCTAAAATCTGATATCATTATGCTAAGCCTCAACTCACACTAATGAAAGAGCCAGTATGAATTATTCACTGAATGTCATACTTCAGGTTTTAAATTCAATATATTGTGATACATATGCTACATAATTTAAGAGATGGACAAATTACAATATGGCACCTGCCCATGCTTCTCCATTCGGTCATTTCTGCTGCCTGGGTTCAAGTCTCCCTCGCATCAATAATTTAGCAGAGTCCCTCCAATTCTCTCCCTAAAAATAAGCCAGTATCCAAAAACCTACAAGGGGAAGTGATCCATTTAACTTGGGACAAATCTCATATGCTGAATGATTTAACAGTCCAATCCCAAGCTTGAATAAGTCACTGAAATGTTGTGAACAGAGGGATCAAATGTAAGAACAGAAAGTTTCCCCAACTAGCTTTACTCTCTGTCTTTCGCTGTCTCTGGGTCACTGCTCTTGGTGTGTTAGATTTTTTCGATTGCACTTAACCCCCAGTCTGTTCCCCTTCTGTGGGCCAGAATCCATTCTGCCTGTCTTGCTTGCTACTTTGTTTTTTCTCTTTCCTCTGTTTTCTTTCCCATTCGTAATTATTTATTAGTCTCTGAGGTACAGCCCAGGATTTTTCACGGTCTTTTTCCCACTTCCTCCAGCCTATTTGATCACTGCTGAATGTTCAGAGGGGAGAGTAGGCTTTGACATGTCCGTTATGTGGATCTGGAGCAGTACACTGGAAAAGCTATACCATTACCGGTTCCCTGGCATTGTTTCTTCTTGGCTCTTTGGCCAGGAGGGACTGGCTGAGGAGGAAGTGTGGTTCAATGCTTAGAACACACAGTGGTGGAGAAGTCTGAGCCCTGGCTCTCTCTCCTGGCTCCCCCACCAGTACTGGTCTGAAAGTAATGTACCCCTTAGGAAACTCTTTTTGTTGTTCTCTCTCTCTGTCCCCTGCCCCCCACCCCCCCGCCACCTCTCTCTCTGAAATCAAGGGAAGAAACCTACTGGTCACTGACACTCTTTCTTTTCACATAAATGAATGTAAGATAGGAACTACAAGGAATTAAAACTGATGTTTTAATGTGCTTTGACATCCTGAGTTGAGAGTACCATTTTATTATTCCTTGGAGAAGTTTAATTTCTCATGTGAGCACAGACAAAGAGCTAGTATCATCGGGAACAATTTATTTTCACTCTTACCTTTCCCACCAGTAATCATCCTGCTTATGTCTAGAGTAATGCTTCTAGAATTTTAACTGACACACAAATCACTTAGGGATCTTGTTAATACCCTGATCTTATTTCTAACAAGCTCCCAAACAGTACCAATGCTGCTGGTCTTAGACCACACTTAGAGTGGCCAGGTGTTCAAGAACTCTCCAGCCCCCCAGTGTTTCCTTCCACACCACATCTGGAATGTGTTCTCTGGCTAGTTCTTCTCTTCTCTCCATTCTCCACCAAAAGTTAATGATCCTGTATTCCATTGTCTCAGATCCTTGTGCTGTGTCATCATGATGGGTAGCCCTTTCATTATGGAATTTTGGTTCCAAAAATTTTTTTTTGACCTTGCATTAAAAAGCTCACACCTCTTTAAGTCCAAGCCACATGATTGTATCAGCACCTCCCTGCCCTTGTTATTGTCATTTGTGATCTGATTTATCCCATCTTTTGGTGGAGATTGGCACTTGAATCATAACCATCATCTCCAATCTACCTCTTGTGATCCGTCTACAATATCCATATAGCCCATCCAATACCTGCCCTCCCAATTTCCTTATTTAATTTTTAAAACTAACTTTACTTCCATTCCAATGCTGCTACCCATTCTAAGAGCCACACTCTAGACGTGGCCACTACCCAGAACTACTACGTATCAGAGAATTTAAACCCTGACACCCCACTCCCTGAGCTCCCATCCTTCCAGGTCTCTTCTGCTCTCCCTATAGTGATCCTTGATCTTTCAATGCTTCCATCCTTGATATCTTGACTGTCACCTGACCTCTTGTCCTTGCCTATGTTACCTGGATCTTCTATATGATCATCCCAACTCTTCTCTGACAAGCATGCTCAATTTCCTTTTCCCCCTCCCCCTCCCCCTCCCCCTCCTCCTCCTCCTTCTTCTTTTTTCATGCTCCAGATACATCTGGAGCAATTCCATCATTTGCCCTTATTTTTCCTAAACCCGAGAAACTGAACATGGCTAGAGAAAATCACCCGGTATGCCAACTGGTGCCATGCAAACACATTGTCTTAGCCTCCAAGGGGCCCTTGGCACAACTCTATGATTGATTCATTCACAGGTACTTAGTTCCTTGAGCTACTCTTCCAGACTTCCTCCTCCTCAAATCTCCAATCAGCCCAAGGCCACGCTCTTAATCTCACTGAATAGCCTTGCTTCTGTTACATTAAAATTAGAGAAGCTCTCCTGGTGAACTGCTATCTTCCACTATCTATAAACTTATCTTCACCCACACCCATCTTTACTTCCTTCTTCATCCACATTCTCAGATGATGAGGTGTCTCTCCTTCTGTTCAGGACAGAACCAATCACCTCTGCATTGACCACTCCTAATGTCTCATCCTATTTCTTTCAGGCTTGCATGGGTTATTCCCACCAGCCTCATCTTCAAACTCTGCCTCCCTCCTGCCTCCTTTCCCACTGCTGAAACTTGTTATATGAAATTCTGTAATTCTTATGTAATTCTACAACTTTATCTCCCACAATTCCCTGACCCACACATTCTGGTGATGAAGTCTCTCTTCGACACATTATGCTGTTTCATGCCTTGTTAATTTTGTTGAAACTGTCCCAATAACTGGAATATTCTTTTTCTCTGTTTCACAGTCTGGAAAACCTCTACCTTAACCTCTACCTACCTGTCTCCAGGTAGGCTGTCATGACTTTCCAATCTGAATTAGTCACCTTGCCTCCAGGTTGCCATTCATACCTTAAGATTATCATAGCAACCTTATTTTACTTCCTATATTTTATTATAATTATTTATGCAGCTGTCTCCCTTTCAGACTAGGTGCTCCTTGAGGGCAGGAACTCTTGTTTTATTCATTTTTGTATTCTAAATGACTGGAACAGTTCCTGGAATAATGGGGTTGATAAATGTGGTTAAATGAGTGAATTAATGAATTGGAGTTCCTCATAAAGTAAACATATTAATTAGCATACATGTTACCTTAGTTCCAAATGGCTTCATTTCATAGACCTTTTTTTGAGCATGTACACATTTTATGGCAGGAACTTTTAAAGCTCACACTAATAATAATAGTAATAATAATAATAATACAATTTTTGACACAACACCAACTGTGTATTTTGTTTTGGGAACTGTGTTAAATGATTCACATACATTATGCCATTAAATCCTTATGACTGCACTCTGAAGGTAATACTATTAGCATAATTCTAGAGGTGAGGAGCTGAGAATCAGAGAGGTTAAGTAACATACCCAGTGTCACATAACCAGGAGGTTGCAGAGCTAGTTTGTGAAACTCGGCCAGGCTGGTGGAAAGATTCATGCCCTAAACACCACATATTACTTCCCTTCTAGCCCCTGGCTGCTTTCCTTGTGCCTGGTCTCTCTTCTTCCCTTGTCACATGCATTGCTTTTCCTTGGCCTGACTTGCCTCTGTCATTTGAGCACCCTCCTCCCTCCACCCATCTCAGAGCACCAAGACTGTGACGTCTGTGACGTTCTGTTCTATAGCCATCCATCTGATCTACACATGTAATAATTGCTTCAAAGAAGCCCAAGGGTTGAGAGAATTCATGTCTTAATAATCACTAAGCAATGAAGTGCTATTTAACACTATTTGCCTTAGATAATTAGGAGCAAGGCATTCTGTGGGTTGTTTTCACCATAATGCAGTTTTGGATCGGTGGAAACACTGAACTTAAACTGGTCATTTCTTTTCTTCCTTTATCACGACCAACACTCTAGTGCAGAACAAGTTCTGCATATTCACCTTTAACAGGGAATGAATGAAAACCCAGGAGTAGGGCTGATTAGAAATCCCAGGAGATCAGAAGCCCCACTTACAACACCCTATTGGAGAGTCCTCCAGGCATGTATAAGGCAAGGAGAATCAAAGTCTTCTTTACCTGGTGACAGGTGGATGGCCTACTTTATCCGTATATCTGCAGAGGTTGTCTTATATATAGCCTGCTTCTAGACTCTGAAACTAGGAGGATTTAACCCCATGGGTTAAAAAAAACCTAAGGGATTACTGGATGAGTCTCATTTTTCTGTCAGTTAAATTGAGTAATATTACTTAATGCACAGAATTATAATACAATTCTTACTAGAGTCTACATGACTTGATGCTAGGGTTAGGGTTTTGTTTTTTTTTTTTTTCCTTTTTTAGGACCACCACTCTTTCCAAACTCTGTCCTTCTCTGGTCTTCAAAGTTGAGGCATTATTGTGCCTGTTGTAATGTTAACAACATAATGCTTCAGGTGATAATACTTAAATCTGAATTTTACTTCCCACTCAACCCACATGTGAAGCCTACACTCCTCACAAGTATATCACCCACTTAAATTGAAAAAAAAAAATCTGTGTACTTAATAAATAAGTAAAAGCATGGATGTACATGTGTGATTTAATAGTGACAAAAACCTTAGCAGAGAAGATGAAATATAGATTATTTTGGAAATGTCTGAACATTTACTGGGGATCTAGGTTAAATTACTCTCAAATGTATCTTCTGTATGTACTAGGATAAATATTTATATCTTATTATTGGTACAATTTTTTTTAATCTCTGAGATCGAATCATATTATGGAATTGTATGTGAACTCCCAAAGTTTAAAAAAGATTTTATTTACTTGAGAGAGAGAGCACAAGAGAGAGCAGAAAGCACAAGTGGGGAGAGAGGGTGAGTGGCAGAGGGAGAGGGAAAAGCAGACTCCCTGTTAAGCAGGGAGCTCCATCCTAGGACCCGGAGATCATGACCTGAGCCCAAGGCAGATGCTTAACCCACTGAGCCACCCAGGCACCCCACCAAAGGGCTATTTAATCATTTAGAAATATTCTTTGGTTTGTTAAATGCCAAGTACTTCTAGGATACAACTGAGATAATCTCAATTTATAATTCACTTTTAACCGTTTTGACTTTAACCTTCTCCTGTCCTGAGATAAAGAGGTGTATAAAACAACAACTTTTATTAGCTCATTTCAGAGTTATCACCTTCTCAGGAATACATATAAAAAGGCTCCTCAGACTATGCCAAGCAAAGAATTCATAAACGTCTGCAGGCAAAGGGTAGGTCCAGCTAGCTGCTCTTTGGAGATGACCCCTAGATCTGGGGCTCTAGGATCCAGTGGAGGTGATGGTTGCAAAATGGGGACACAAGGGAAAAGCAACTGCTTAGGTCACAAGAGCCCTAGATGTTTGTCTCTGGGATGACACTCTGTTAACACTTGGTGTTTGAATTAAATCTAGAATGCCTCTTTACCCCTATTGCTAGACCCTATTCTCAATGTAAACAGGGTCTATCTGCCAGCGTGCTTTTTCTATCTGAAGTAAAAATATTCCAATTGTGACATCACCATTGATTGTTGAGGAAAAGATCAGATTATCACAAATGAAGCCTTATTGCCCTGGAATGAAATGATGGAGCAGATGGAAGCACAAGGAACAAAATGCTTGTTTCCTTCATAAATTCTTAGCTTTCAGGTGGAGTGCAATAAGGATGATCTATGGAAATGGAGGCTTTGGTTCAAGTTCTCTGGGAGAGGTTAGAAAAGTAGCAAATTAACCTGTCTGATACCTTATCAGCCCGTTTTGAGTAATCAACTAAGTTAACATTCTTGCCTTCCACAAATCATTAAATCATACACCATGGACCCGGAAATCTCGCTCCTCCAGCATAAGGTATGGCTGGAATGTGAGGAAACGTCAGATTAGGAGGATTTTTCCCAACAAAAGGGAGTTAGTGATTCCTTCAGAACTTTAACCCTTTTCAATCTAAGTAAAGTCTGTCCCAGTTAGACGAGACAGGCAAATTGTTCCAAATCTATGGCACTGTTTGCTGGGCTAAATCGGGGCCTAATGGAATTGCACTAGGGCTCTAAAAGGAACAATGGGGCATGCAATGCCAACCCCTTTATAACTCATGCACACGAACACACAATACAGGACATGAAAGTGTGTTAAGCTTGGGTTCATTCTTCATGGTTTCAGTTAAAGAGTAGCAGGAGGGATTAGTTTGTAGATAATCTATCCCCCCGCCCAACTTTCCTCTCCTCTCTTACCAAACTCCTGTATTTGAGGGATTGAACTGATGATATAAATGTTAACCCTTGCCTCAATTTCTCCCTACTTCTGAGAAATTCAATACAAAACATGGAGATACCAAAACCCTTGAGATATAGCACAAACACCGGCAACAGCAAATGAAGAACTACCATACTATGGCCCAGGCAAATATGCCAAGAAGACTTCTCTATTTGGCTCGGCTAGTAGCTCATATAAAATAGACTCAATACACTCTCAATGAATAGTTAAGTATTTCCTTATCCACTGAGTCACTGAGAATAAACCTGCTTGTAAAAAAAAAAAAAAAGTGTGGATCTCAGAATTACATACAAAACCGTGCAGCTCTGTGCCCTCTTGTGCCTAGAAGCAGAGCTGTAGAGTCTGTACTCGGGCTTGAGTTCCTCTCCCAGAGGCCAGCAGAGATTGCTCTCCTAGGAGATTTCTATCTCCCCCACATGCTTTGGCTAGGGGAGATCCGATTAAAATTAATACCAAGGGCAGATTTGAAAGGAAGACAAATAATGAAGTACAACCAACATGGAGGCCTTTTTGCAAATAGAAACTATGTCTTATTTAACTTTTTGTCTCTTTTGAGGTGAGAACCAAATGTCTGACACAAAACATCCCTCAGTGTCTGGTTGGCAGGGATGGGCTCCTCTGCTGCTTTCCCCGGGGCCGTGGGCACATGAGCTGGAGATGCAGGAGACACTCCAGCATCCAGTACACAGAGCCACCCACACCAGTACCAACCAAGACAGCCAACCCATCAGAAGTCTCAGCAGCAGCAGAGTGGGGGCCGGATGAATGGACTGGCCTCCTGGAGCACTATGCAGTCTCCACTGAGGGCTGCTGACGGGATGCTCTTAATTTCGCCACTCTTCTCCCCAGAGGGCTGTGCTGTGGGAACTCTGGAGTTTCCTTCTAAACCAGAAAGATCACAATGCTGGCACTTTTCTGCCTAAATCTCCTACTTCCAAACCTCACTTAGCACATCTGAGAGGATCCGATCTTGAAGCCGGCCTGAGTTTCCCAGGACCATTTAGGCACCATTGCAATTATCTATAGCTGTGTGTTACATATCACCTTGGTACATAGTGGCTTAAAAGAACCATCTTTTTATTGCCATGATTCTGTGGGTCAGGAATTTGGGCAGGGCTGAGTGGTACAGCTTATCTCTCGGTTTCACCTGGGGTTGGCGGGACTCATTCATGTGGCTTCACCCAGCTGTCGGCTGGGCTGGGCTGAGCTGGAGGATCCAAGATGGCCCCTGTGCTAACTGTCAGCTGGAACACATTGGTTCTCCTCCTCATGGCCTCTCCTCAAGAGACCACCAAATGGTCTCTCATCTTCCAGGGCCTCTCTGTCCAGCAGGATAGCCTGGGCTTTTTCATGTGGTGTTACAGAGTTACAAGGGTTAAAAAGCAGAAGTTGTAAGGTCTCTTAAGTCCTGAGTTTGGAAATCCCAGAATGTCTCCTTTCTGAGCATTCAAGGGGTCAGAGCAAATCCCCAGGTCAGCCGATATTCAAGAGGTAAGGAAACAGATTCTCCCTCTTGATGGGAGGAGCAGCATACATGTGCTGACGTTGGAAGTTGTGAGATGTCATCCCTGTAAGCAATCTCTCATAGACCCTGTGGTTTAGGCTGCTGGGAACCTCTGCTCTCTGTAGCCAGACTGATATATAAAGTAGCCCCTAAATTCTTGCCCTGCACAAACTCAGTTTCGCTCTTCACCAGACCAGGTACCTAATATGCCCTAGCTAACCCTAGCCCACTCCAGACAGGAGCTGGGGCATGCCCTGGATGTACTTGGCACATTCACTGTTCCTGTGGTGGAAGGGGAGCTTAGAGCTTATACCATTCAAAGACATCCATTTTTTGAAGAGAACTATGTTGGGGAGTGATCCCCTTTCTCTCTCCCTGATCTTCAGTCTCAGTAACCTGTAGACATTTGAATGATATGGGCCTCAAGATATTCCCCAAACTTCCTCTCTCAACTCAGAATTTAATATCCTTTTCTCCTTCTTGGTATGTCCTTGCCCTGTTCCAGGATCCACAGTTAGCCTGTACGACCCGTCCTTTCCCTGAAGTCTGTCTCTTGCTTAAAACACCTATGTGGCATGTTGCATGGGGTGGAGAAAGGGAAATGGAAACTGATTAGAATGTATGGGTTCAGCCCCACCTTGACACTGACCCTCTGTCCCACCCTCCTCCCCCTTCAACCTTAGGCTAAATTCCAAGAGATGATCTTTGCTCTCTGTTGAGAAGGGCTGTGACTGACACACCCCTAGGATGCTCTTTTGTACATATGAGTGGATAAAAGGTCACATACTTTGTATGCAACTTCAGACTTTGGTTGAGCAGTTGCGACAGTACAATAAAAGATAGGATGTGGCATCAAGGAAAATACAATTAAATATTGTCTAAAAAAAATGTGCCTAATCTGCATGTAGAGAAAAATCTATCCTGCATTTAAATTTCACCCACATTTTTGCTCAAATACACATGATTCCTCTGTACTAGTTCGCATGGCACAGTGGTTCCTAAGGGTCACAGACCACGTTAGAAATAATGTAAAAGGTGGATAAATTATCTTACCAGAAAAAAAAAATTGCACAAGTGGATAACATTTGCATTCATTTCAAGACATCTGACAATCCCCTGAGTTTCATCATCCATGAACTTCTTGTAAATAAGATGGAATGGGATGTGGTCCTTTGGAAAAATCTTAAGGAAAACGAAGATCAACTTAGAGTAATTTTATTGGGAATTATGTGGTCAGGACACAAGTATCCTCCTTCAGCATTCCATTTTAATTAATGTCTCACGTGGATCTTATTACATAGGTGACCTCCTGCCCTTTGGTCCTCTCCACCTTTCTTTCGAAAGATCTGATGGAAGTATCCTGTAATAACCATGCAAGCTTTCAGGCCAGTGCCCCTTCCTTGAGGAGAAAAAAAAAAAAAAAAGCCCTCTTAATTTGTGCCTCACATGCATCATAGTTCTGAGTTTTGTAAGAGGAGGATCCTATCCTGAAGGGTTTGGTGACTATCCGATTTTCACATGAGCATAATAAACTGAAATTACCAGTTAGTATACATCCTGTCTATTGTCCAAAGAGATACACAATCTTCTAGAGGAACAGAAACAAATCCGCAAAAGATCATGTGTAGTTTGGGCATTTCTGAAGCCAGGTACTAAGTCTGTTTTGATGGGTAATGTGTGCAGATGCTCTGCTCTTAATAATTTATCATGTCTAAGGAACTCTAAGTAGAGTCATGAAATGTAACCTGACAGTCAAAATCTGAAAGCAATCGAGATTTCCCAAGCATAGCCTAGCACCTCTTCTTATGTACATAGTTCAAGTGCAATGCCCAGTCCAATCCAATTGGTAAGGTGGCCTTCACTCTACACCTTTGACAAATTTGTCCCATTTCTAAATTATCACTGGCTTGATCCTGTCTATAAGGAGGAAAATAAAATAATGTAATGACACCCTGGGCAGGTAGAGTGTCTTTTATCAGTGATCTCGAAACACCTCATAAGCATTAATTACTTCTCTAAACATGCTGGGAGGGAGATGTGGTTATGACCATCGTGCTGATGAGGAAGCAGATGCTGGGTCAGGGATGGGTGACTTATGATAAACCGCCCAATCTTGACCAGGTCTAGATTAGGAAGGAGGAAAAATGGCCTAAGACAGAGCATTCAAGCTATTTGCCCAATGTCACCCATCACTTGCCAGTCAAGCCTGCCCTGCCCCCTCCCTCATCACTACTCCCTGTTTCTTCCTCATCTGGTCATCTCTAGTCCTCATCACCAGGTATTATAAGCACTCCACTGAAGCAGGGACTATCCAAGCTGAGCGCTGGGCTTACTGCAAGCCAAATAAAAAAGAATCAAGGGGAAACTGAGTATAACCCATTTCTCAGGCCTTCCAGAGGATTCAATTTAAGGACAGTCTGAACTGTAAGTATCAGACTGAAATCAAACCCACTGGAGCCCTTGAAGACTCCATTTTGAATGAGTTGCTCCTCCTGTGGGCACTAATGATAAGATGTTATCTGTCTCCATGATGTTCCAATACATCAGATAAAGTGCAGCTAATTTTAGCCTTTATTGTTGCACATTCCACACCATCAACTGAGTAGGGCACTATGTTAAGAAAGTAACATCCATTCAGAGAGTGTGCATCCTACACTTTGCCCTTTTTTCCTCCTATATCTTCACTAATTCTCTAGTTCCCCAAACTTTCTCAGTAAAACACACTCAAGCTTCAGTCCAGAATTAACATCAGAGCCAGAACAAAGCCACATCAATGCTCACACAGACTATCTTGCCAAGGAAAATTCCAGAAGTTCCCGACCTGTCAAAGCCGCTCAGTGGACATCCCCCCCCCCACTTTTGGTATTAATATATCAAACCTCAGATGAAACAAAAAATATATGTCATTCTGGATATTTCTATTTCCTGTACCTCTTCCTTGCCTTCCCCAAAATAGGCAACAGGCAAGAGATGAGGACTTAAGCAGCGACAGCCACTGTGGAAAGAAGCGTGCATTACAAAATAAAATCACAATAAGTTAGTTCCATGTCACATCACTAGAGAGAAAGCTTACACACAACTGGGAGGAAAAAAAATCTCTTTTTCCATTGACCCACTCAAAATAAGCCATGACTTCATCAGGCCTGGATATCTGGTAAGTTCCACTAGAATATCATGCTCTGGAATTTAGGAATTAGAGGAAGGGGCCAGAGGAAATTTTTAAAATAGCCTTAGAGGGTGGTCAGGCCTGGTTCACAGATCTGCTGCACTGTGTAACCCACAGCCCTCTGGGAGCTGTAGCAGGGATGTGTTTTACTTTTCTATTTTGAGCCTGTGACTCACATTTCAAATATTGACTTCTATTTCTCTATTAGCATCAGATTTTTTCTTGAATCCTCCAAATTGACTTTGACTATAACTTTGGTTAATATTAAACCTCCTGGGTCAACACATTTTTATAGCTGTGAGCTGCTACAACCACTGGAGTGGGGATTGGCAAAGAAGTATTACAACCAGGAGCAAGACACAGAGAAGGATCCTTGCAGGCCCCCCCACCCCATCCAAACACTCCTGCCAGATTTATCTTCCCAAAGCACAGTGGGATCATGGTTTCCTGGTGTAAAAGCCTTCCACAACAACCCACTGCCAAGAGAGGAAGGTTTGAATTCCATACCTGAGCACCCTGTCACACCCCAAAGATTTTGCCAAACACATTTCCCCCCCACCCCGCCCCCAACAAACATATGTAATCTCTTCCTTGCTTTAATCCTCTAAGCACTTTGGGTCTTTCTTAGGATACACAAGTAAACTCACACATGAGTAAATTCTCACTCAGCTTTTCTTGCCTCCTTCATCATAGGCTTGGACACACTCATCTTTGTACCCACTATATGCCTAGCTCCTGAGCCAGGCACATGGGAGATGATGAATAAACATTTGCTGAGCTGAACTGTATCTCAAGGTTTATCTATTTACTTTAGGCACATGATTAATCATCACATGAAGTATTTAAAATAGCCACACTGCCAGGTGGCTGGAGCAAGACGTCTCAGGAAAATTGGGTGGTTTTTGCTAGTGCCCAGCTACAAGAACATGTATTAGTATTATTCTTCACCTTATCTGGGAGAGAAATTATAGCCAAAGGTGCAATAAACAGGAAAATATAAGTCAGAGAGAACAATAAAAATAGAAACTCACAGGGAACACAGCATCCTAACAGCGTTTCTATGATGAGGTCTTTTGGGGGATATACTAGGGAATGGAATTAGGGCATGAGATGTGTTTTCCCCTGCCTCTGCATATTTCCTGGTAGGTGATTGTAAGGAGAAAATACTGGGAAAGCAGGAGGAGAAAGCAGAAAGTAGAAAGAACAGGAGAAAAATTAAAAAGAAGGGAAAGGAACCTAAAAACCAGGTATCTCACATGGAACAAATGAAATCCCTTGACTACATACAGTGAATGTGACCTCTTTCCTTCACGAAGCTGGAAATAACCAGATAAAGTCCAATCCTGTTGTTTGCAGAGGGGGAAATAGAGGGTCAGGGAGGCCAAATTATTTCACTTCCTTGGGGTACAAGTACTTTAACTGAAAGCAGGCATCTTGGCCATGATGGTTGAACATCTTAATCAGGGTCATTAAACAATTAACTGGATGCCTGTGTTGCTGATGGAGTCCTTCCAGCCCACAAGTGTTTGCCACGTCCTTCCCTACTCGACATCAGGCGACGCTACAGGGGCTGAGAATACAGGAAGGAATATCTGGTTTTGTCAAAATACGTCCAGAGGTTTAGATATGCCCTTTCTGTGCTACAAAGCTGAAGAGAAGGCTGACTGATTCTAAAAATGAGTCCCTACTGAGCATTCTCGGCCATGTCGGGCAAGTCCCCTACTTTTCCAAAGCTTTGAGAAATATCTTTAACTCATATGTTATTGTTGATGCCTGATCCTTCATTTGCATTTGCCCAAATGTGGCCATGGCTGAAGAAAAGGCAAGGAGGGGTCCTCAATCACAGGCTGGCACACGGGCCTCTTCGGCAGTAAGGCCAAGAAGTGTGTGCAGGTGCGGGCAGCCTTCCGTGCACACGGCTTCATCTCTCAGCCACTCTCTAGTGTTTCCGCAATAAAAATAACTGACCCGCATGCAATGTGGGACTTCCATCAGCTGCTCTTTATCAACTCCGCTTTTTGGTTTTAGAAAAATAAAGGGGGCAGGAGGCTATTTGACAATCAGCCTTTCTCGAAAGTCTAGGAGTGATTTGTGAGTTTTCTCACGGTTTGTCGTAATGCACAAGCAAGGGATGTATGTTTCCATTTTATCATATCCCTGTGGATGCTGAAAGTCCATATTTTCCTGTGGCTGAAACTTAATGGAAAAAGAACTAAAAAATCCCTCAAAAGGAAGGCAGCAACACTTCTTTTATGACTCATTTTCAATGTCAATAGAAAGATTTGTTTCCTCAGAAGGTGCACTTTAAAAAGAAAAAAAAAAACAAAAACTGAAAATTCTAGAACAAAATACACTTGACCCTTGAACAACACAGATTTGAATTGAGTGGGTCCATGTATGTGAAGACTTTTCCCAGTAAATACGGTACAGTAGCATAAATGTGTTTTCTTCTCCTTGTGATTTTCTTAATAAGATTCTTTTCTCTAGCTTCCTTTATTGTGGAATATGGTATATTATATACACAATATACCAAATACATGCTATCGATGGTTTATGTCATTGGTAAGGCTTCTGGTCAACAGCAGGCTATTAGTAGTTAAGTTTCTGGGAAGTCAAAAGTTATACATGGATTTTTGGCTGTGTGGGGTCGGTGCCCCAACCTCTGTGTTGTTCAAGGGTCAACCATGAAAATCTTGCCAGGTATCTTAAGGCCAAGAGAAAATGCCACTCACCAAAATAAATCCATTTATTTGTACATTTTAAATAATACTGATGCCACCACCAACACTAAGCATCAAGCACTATATGAGTCCTTTATATTCATCATTTCATTGATTCCTCACATGCTCTCACTGGGCATGAAGCATGCCCAGTGTTTTCATCATTTTACAGATAATGTTTCTGGGGTGTTGATTCAAAGTGGAATGGGTGATAGGCCAAATTTAGAGACCAAAAAGTAATGTTTGAATCCTTAGAAAAGAAACTCCTACACTCTGCACCTTGGATTTGAATTTACTTTGCTTCCCAGAGTGCAAGTGAAAAAGACAAGACGGTGAGTCCTGAGAGTTGAGATGACCAGCTCTGAAGCCTCCTGATAAGGCCAGACAAATGGTAATACAGAAAGAATGACAAGGAATGCCTCTGGGCCTCAACCCTCACTCTTACATCCCAGTGTGAGGCATATGTCTGGCATTTAGTGTGTTCAATATATATTGACTGGGGCGCCTGGGTGGCTCAGTCGTTAAGCGTCTGCCTTCGGCTCAGGTCATGATCCTGGGGTCCCAGGATCGAGTCCCACATCGGGCTCCCTGCTCGGTGGGAGGCCTGCTTCTCCCTCTCCCACTCCCCCTGCTTGTGTTCCTGCTCTCGCTGTCTCTCTCTGTCAAATAAATAAAATCTTAAAAAAAAATATATATATATATATATATTGACTGGATAGAGGAAAGACTGTCTCTCTCCTGCATGCTCAATTGATTTCTGGAAAATTCAAAACCTCTGCTCTTAATGGCAGATGTCCCTTAGGACAAGAAAGACAGGGGCACACGGGAGAGGGAGAGAATGGGAGGGATGTGTGTGGGGGGGGCTGCATATAGCCTAAATTAGAGCACTATTATGAACATTTTGCTTAATTTTGGAGTATTAATGACTTGGGAGCATGTTAAAGCAGAGCTGGGTGATGGACGGGCCTCACACTGGGCTCAGGCCATTTACTAATGCCTGCGGTTTCAACGCTGTTTAAAAGCCTTGACAACTTCTCATTTACAAGCACTAAATAGGGTGCGATTAGCCCATGATCTACGTAGGATTAAATGGCTCAGCTTCCCTTTCCTGATTTCTCTCTGCTCACGAGATCCACAGTTCAAAAATATACTTTCCCTTCTGCCAAGAAGGCCATGGAGCCCCACCATGGCTACTGCCCTCTGAGTGCCCTTCCCATTTTTGACCCCACTTGCTATCAGAAGTTTCTTTCCTGTTGAGCCTTCTAACTCATCAGTTAGCACAACAGAAAGGTCCAGCAAGCAGCTGCGTCCCTTGTGCTTCCTGTGGGCCCCACGCCTGACCTCAAGCTCCCATCTCACATACTGGCCAGGCTCCCTGCCTCATTCAGCCTTCTCTGTACCCAGCACCCTGTTCTCCAAGAGAAGACATACCCTCTGGCTTCCCACAGTCCTCTGTGGCTGCCCATTAGGCCAAAAGCATCCCTTAAATCAAGTCTTTTTCCACTTTTCATCACTCGCACATCTCATCTAAACAGTGTGACTATCCAGTGTGCAGTTTCTAGATCTTGCTTCCAGATATGGGATCCCAGATGGTAACTGATCAGATAGGAGCATATGTGCTAGAATATGATACTTGTCTTTAGGGCAACTTTGCCTCAACCGGCGGGGCGGGGGGAACGGGGGGAGGGGGGAAGCACAAGTTTCCAAAGGTTCTTCAAGACCTAATGTAATAGTGGGAATTTTGACACAGAGAGAAGCCAAGGGTCAAGGGTCTTTTGAACGTCTCCCGATCACATCAACAGGTGAAGGGTTAGTGCTCTAAGCTCTGATTATATTTCTCACAGCCTCAGCCTTCACTGCTGCCTCTCCGCACTTAGAAACCTGGCCTCCCTGTGGCCCTCAGTGACGACTTGATAAACCATTGACCTCAATTATTAAGTGTGGAGCAGAAACAATATTAAACCTGACTCTCCGTTCCCAACTGAGCTATCATGTGTCTCCTAGTAACTTGGCAGGAACCTTTTTCTCACCCCATGTCCTTCCTATTACCCTGCAGTATGTCCTGAACCTCCCAAGCAACCCCAGAAACTCAACTGCAGCTTCTCAAGGGTGAAATTGTTGGACACCTGCGCTGGTGGTTTTTGCAGGGCAGCACTTAATCAACAAGCTCCTTCCTTCCCCAGTGGCCTGATGATCACACAGGGTCAAGAGGGTTATTCCTTCTATCACTAATCACTGTTGATTCCTGGGAAGCAGAGTCGTGTTTCCCTAAAAGGGAGCTGAGTCATTCCTAAGCAAGGAGTTTCTTTTCTATTTGGCTTTGTTTTAGAAAACGGAGTCTTAGAGTAGTCTAGATAGGAATTTAGCAAGAGCCTCATCTCTCTTGGCCAGCACAGCCTGCAATTTCTAGTATATCTGGTTGTGGCATCAATAGCCAAAAAGAGTCCCAAAGAGAAACTCCACTGACTATGAAAATAGTCACAATGGCAGGGCATCTATATTTAGCAAACACCACACAACAGGTACATCTTCAATATCATTTAATCCTCACAGAAATCCAATGAAGTAGATACTGTTTAGTTCCATTCTAGAGGCACAGAAATATAAGGAAAAAGGCAGTAGTGTGGTGGGAAACATTAACCATCGACTCTCTAGGCAGAAAGAGCACCAGTGTAACACTCACCAATTGCTGTTGGCTAAACCACTGGGTCACAAAAGATTTTAAACTACCAATGTGATGTCAGTGAATGCAGGGTTGGAAAGAACTCTGCACAATTGGGTTTCTCAAGTTGGCTCCCGCACACGCTGGACAGAGAAGTTACGTTACGGCCTCAAAGTCACAGAGCAAGTACATTGCAGAGCAGAATTTGGGAAAGAGGGCAAACTGGCTCCAAAATCCACACCCTTAATCACTGACAAAGCACAACCAGAACCAACTAGAAGGGACCCCTCTGATTAGCAGGTTGTTTGGAATGTTTATCTTAATTAATTAGGTAATTTCACAGATAATCAGAATGGTATTTGTTGGCACAGATCAAATAGCATGTCTTGATCATTTTTGTCTTCCCTACACCTAAGATATTACCTGAATGCTGTAGGTATTCATAGCTATTAGAATTTTACTGACTAGGACTGAAGGAACAAGGTTTAATCTTCAGTGAATTCCTCAAAGTGGGAGTCAGTATTCTGGAGATGAGGTGAGTGGGGACCAGGGAGAGAGTGAGAATTGGCAGAGTGGGGTGAGGTCTATGGAATGGGGGGGAGTGCTTCAAGCAGACATCCCCCATCTGTCTTTTCCCCAAGGCCGGTCCTGGATTCTGTGCTCACAACTCTTTAAGTGGAGTATTGTTGGAGACACCCCACTTGCTGAGAACTCGTTTCCCTTCTTTGCTGCATTAGGCCATCAGTGAGTCACTCTGGTTTGGCTTTCAAGTAAAAAGTGGAGGCAGGAGATGCAGGGCATCCTCTGCAGACCAATGGGAGCAGCTGTTTGGTGTAAAACCAAAATGCAGGATGTCTCACTGTTTTGCATCAAGATCAAGGATTTGGTTTGCAATTTCACTGCCTTCAAAATGAAAACCGGAAGACTCTGCCATGAGGTATCAATTTAGCTGACCTGAGAGATGGAGAAGGATGGTTGAGGTGCTACTGACAGATGTCGATATGAACACTAGTTAAGGTATAAACTGCAGCTGGGGGAAAATCTTTGGTGAAAATAGGCATGCATTTGGGCCAGACATATCATGTTTAAACACATGACCTTATTTGACCCTCACCAAACCCTAAGTGGACAGGTTTTTAAAAATTTATTATTGAAGTGTAGTAGCTATACAAAGTTATATTGGTTGTAAGTGTACAACATAGTGATTTGACAAGTCTATCCAGTGTTCATTGTCCACCATGATCATTGTAGTCACTGCCTCTCACCATACGTCATTACAATATTACTGAGTAAATTCCTTTTGTTGTGCTTTTCTTCTCCCATGTCTTACTTATTTTATAATAGGAAATTTGTACTTCTTAATCTCCTTCACCTATTCCACCCTGAGTAGGCAGTTTTTATCCCCGTTTGTTAAAGGAAAAACTCTTCCCCAAGTGCATCCTCTGGCCAGGAAGCCCCCAGCCTACTCAGATGGCTTACTTGTAAAGACTGTAATGAAAGGAATGCTTACAGATGTGTGGGCAGGACGAAGGTACGGAGCCGGGGAGGCACCCAGGGGATAGCAACAATGGGGAGCCTTTGCCACCCTCAGATCTACAGCACAAGGGAGGACGAAGTGTGACTGGAATCCCGTAAGAACTGCAGCCGTGGGAGGGAGGCCACCCGACTGGAGTCATGGCCACTCTGGAGGAGCAAAGCCACCACGAAAACCGAAGCCTGACCTGAAGGGATGTAGAGAATAAATACCCCAACCTTTCTCTGGCATCAGCTGGAAGCTAGGTGTAGAGGTGGTGGTCCCAGCTTCCTGGACACAGAGCAGGGCAAGGAGGGGCAGAGGATGCATCTGAGGAGATACACAGAGAATAACCAACACAGTAAGTGACTCCCAAGCTCAGAGATTAAGTTTCTCTGACCAGGCCTGAGAGAGAACACAGGCCTCCCAGCACAGAAGAGACCCATCTCTGTGGCCTTGAATGAGCCACTTCAGTTGCCTGGGCCTTGGTTTCTTCACCCTAAAATGGGACAAGTGACATAACCATAAGACACTGTCACTCAAATACTCATCATTCTTAGCATAACTTAGTATCACGGTGCGACACTGCTCACACTGTGCCTTGCTGAAACTGGACTTGATTTCTTTCCTGTCTTCCTTCCCCTCTTTGAATATGAAAGGCTTAGGGCACATTACCATGAAACAACAAATCAGCACCACAGCGTGAAAGCTTCTAAGTCGCCATTCAGAAGACATGGCAAGTTCCTGGTTGCTCAGAGTCCCAGCACTAGCTATTCCATGGCTGCGGGGTCCCCCCAGGGGCAGCACAGCCCCAGCCTCAATGTTTCAGGCAGCCCATGGGGGCTTCCAGAGGGTTGGCAGGGCTGGCAATCCACATAGTGCTAGTGGGCAGATGATGGAAGGATCCAAATGCATAAACACAGACATGCGTGTATACACACACACACATCACCATGCACAGATTTGGACATGTTTCGTTAGAGTGATCAGCGTGTGCCATCTTGTGATTCATAAATACAACAAAACAAACATGGGCAGCATGGAAGCTTTGAGATGTGCCAGAAGCTCTTTAAGTCCTTGTCTTCATTTAACCACTAGGCAACCATTTTCACACTGAACACATTCAGGGGGATGGAAAACGTGGGCAAAACTTTTATATGCATGGGAAGTTCAGCTATTAATATTCTAACATGGAACTATTCATTATTGAGAATTCATGTAAATGATATAAAATGATGACCCCATGTCTGGAATGTGGTCAGATACCCAGCCTTCTGGAATTAATCTTTTGCCATTTACTTTCCTTTCAAAGGCAGGATAATTGATATTTTTATGATCATTTTAATTACTATAAGAGGAATGTTTGAAAGATTCCAGTGGACCAAAACATGTCTATACGCAGATCACCTGCTTCTCTGAGTATTCTGGCTGTTAAGCCTGTCTAGAGCCCTTTGGCCTACCCAGGGTCACCTATAGGAAGTTCCCAAACACACAGATGGCTTCTTGCATACCTCTGTCTCTGAGGTTGGTCTCTGGCCTCAGGATCCTGCTTGACTCATGTGCCAAGGCATTAGTGCCCCAGGAGCAACCCTTACCTCATGAGGGATGGGAGCAGGTAAAAAAGTACCCTAGGTTCTTTGCCCCCATTAAGACAATTCTGAGGCATGCTCCACACAGTGTCTCAGAGGGTCCAAAGTGAGACTAACCCTCAGTTGTTCATAAGAGTAACCACTCATCAACTCACCCTTTTTTGGCCTACCTTCCTTCCCTTTCTCACCTCACTTCCCCACTGTGCTTCCAGGAATTACCTCCCAGTTACCTGCCTGCACCCAAATCCTTGCTCATGGCCTGTTTAGGGGGAACCCAAACTAATACTGTGCCTTTATACAAATTAGAAAAAGATACACCATCCTCCAGGCTGATCCACAGCATGCTGGGCAGAGCAAGGGCTAGGTTCCAAGGCCCCTTACTCCTCCTGGTACCTCTTGCACAGTGAACAACACATACCATCGCATGCCGGTGCTCTGGTACCACAGACCTCACAGGGTTACTGTAAGAACTAAATGAGATAATGCATGCGAACATGTCTGACACATAGTAGGCATGTTACATGGAGTCGTTTCCTTCCTCTACTTTTGAAATTTTCACACCAGTTTTTTCAATATTCTTTTATTACTTTTTAGCTTTCTCTTCATCCCTGCCATTTAGATGCCACAGCAAACGTCCCCCTACCTTTTGGGGCTGAGGGTTGTTTTCAAAGATCACCTGTTACAAATCAGGAAGGAAACGAGAGCTCAGGTCTTAGCTTTCTCTTTCGACATTCCAGCACAATAAGGTGAGAAGTGCTTGCGGCTGGGTTGAAGGTGGCGTGGGAAGGGGTTCAAATGTCCACTGGAAGTGATGAAGAACAAGCCACTGGGAGAGAATGTTGCCCTGAGCCCAAAGCAGTTCCTTCAGGATTGCCCCAAGAGCCCGGCCCTCCCTGTAACGCAGGCAGGAGAGATCATCCCAGGACATGCAGCTTTGCCTACTCTGGGATACAAGCTCGCCTACTTTACCTGAACTTCATTAATTCAGCGAAACAAATGATTTGACTAATATTTTTTCCCCTGAATCAACCACTTATTTGGGCGTCTTGCAAACACAGGCTTTCTGTGCAACAGGATCAGGTAATGTGAGCGCAGCACTGTCAGACGCACACAGACCGAGCAAAGGCGTGTTTGGGGGGTAATGAGATGAAGGTAATTTAAAGTTTATTACTGTTGGGGGGGGGGGCAATTAAGCATGTATTATCTCAGCCAGGAAGAGAATTCTCTACTTGCTCTGGAAGTAAACATCATCATCCTGAAATGTATGGCAATTTGTGTTATCTGTTGAAAACTTAGAAAGACCTGAATGCCTAGTAATGGGATGACGAAGCCAAGGTTCACTGTTTCTCTAGTTGTTTCAAAGGTGTGTGGTTAAAAGGCATATCTGCTTGGGTTCTGTCTCCAGCAGGATGGCCCGACAGGGAGTCTAGAAAGCAAAAGGGCAGCTGCTGGTTGCGACCATTAGCTGGGTACCACCCTCTGTGCCGAAGGGAGAAGCTGAAAGTGGCCTCCCCCGCGGGGCGGCAGAGCCCCCAGCACGGCATTGCTGAGCTCCAGCAGAGCCTGGGCTGGTGGGGCTGACCTGTGCTCTTCTGAGGATGGATGATTGAGGTGCTGCAGCCCAGAGGCCCAGGAGTGAATGAGTCAGTAGCGGGGAGCGGGAGCAAGTGAAACAGGGGTTTTCTCTTGAATTCTTGCTTATTTTGGGACCGTATGATGCTCTTCTCAGAGGGAGCAAATAAAGTGTTAGTGGAGGGAGTCGGGCTTATGTAACTCATTTCTAAAACAAGTGGGCGACGTCACTGAAGGAATCAACACCTTCATTAAAGAAGTTAAACAGAATTGATGTAAACACAACTGGTCTTCTTACAATGTAGGCTGCTACTATCCTTAGTTCTAGCACTAACTAGCTGTGTGGATTTACCCAAGCATTCTGGGCCTCAGTTTCCTCAAATATAAAATGAGGGGGTTGTCCTTGGCAATGTCCCAGGTATTTTCTCGATCTGACATCCTTCGACTCTAAGTGAAAAATAATAATCGCAATCTTAGTAACAGCTGCAATGACAACTGTATATAATATTCATGGAGGGCCTTCCGTGTGCCAGGCACCATGCTAGAGGCTTTAAAAATATTATTATGTAAAACATACGATCTCCTCATTTCCTCCAAACAACCTCACAAAGTAGAGCACATCACTATCCTGATTTTGCATATGGGGAATCGGAGAGTCCAAAAGGTGAAAGTCCTGCACAACTAGTATAGAGTTGATTTGGTCAAGGTCTCAGCAGAAAAGAGGTGACATGTTCAAAAGAGTTTCAGTGAGAAGAATTTAATAAAGGTGCTTCTTACGGCAGTGTGGGCAGAGCTAAAGGAACGGCCAGGGGACAGCCTGGCGCGGGCAGTGGCAACAGCAGAAGGTTAAGGGGGCAATGGCAGAAATGGATGTCACTGGAGGCTGGTGAGGGCAGGAGCAGAAGAGAGGGGTCATCTGGCAGGAGCTCTAGCCACTGAGGAACACAGCCACCACCAGGACTAGAGAGAAGCTTGGAAGAAGGGAGAGGAATAAATAACCCAACCTCTCTGTCTCTTCTTGCCTTCCAACTTCCTGTGAGACCCTCTGGTTGCATGAACCCAACAAGAGCCAGAAGGTCAAGGGGACTGCAGCACAGTCCCAAGGGTCAGCCTCCTGATGCAAGAGCAGAGCAGAAAGGAAGAGAGAACGGGCCCGGGGATCAAATGGCATGTAAGAAGCAGAGGGGAGCCAGGATGATCGCACAATACTCTGAGTCCAGAGACCTTGCACCTTCTCACTAGGTCAAGCTGGGTGGCAGATGCCCAAGAAGCAACACTGTATCTTCTAGACTATAATACGGCCTTTGCAGATTGCAGAGCCCTAAATTCACGGCCAATGCCCGGTGGCCCCGGCTGTCAGTGTTCATGGCATCACAACTCAGAGTAGCCTGACTGCATTTGAGGGTCTTTCCCCTGGGGGCATATCAGTGAGTTACCCATGTTACAGGACAGGACATATGGGGGTGGACGGACAGGACTTGTAAGTCTTTTCAGAAATAATGTAATAATCTTCAACTTTGAAATATAAGTTCCCAGAAAGAAAACAGATAGCCACAAACACATGGAAATGTACATTCGGTGGCCTAGGATGCTTTCCGTGGAAACTTACATGCCCCAACCCACCCCTGGCCCACATCTCTTTCCCCTCTATCCACCACACACTGGACTTCGCGGGCACACCATCATCAGCCCGTTTCTATGTAGTTGTCTTTTGCACTGGCTATTCCTCCTGCCTGCATGACTTCTCCTCTCTTCACCTAATGAAACCAGACTTCTTCTCCAGGAAATGGATCAAAGTTCACCCCTCCTCTCTGAAGGCTTCCTCACCTCCCTGCTCACTCTCTTATCTACATTTCCTCACACTAACTTCTACTGCAGCACTTATCATTATGTTGTAAAGATTTCTGTTTGCTTCTGCACTGGACTGTGAACCTGTGAGGAAGTGTGTTAATTAAAAACAACAACAACAAAAAAGGAATAATACTAGCCAACATTTATTTAGATCTTACTAGACATCAGGCATGTGTATGAGTTGAGTTGAGCCCCACAACAACCCTATGAGATAGATGCGATTTTTATTCCCATTTTACAGATGAAGAAACTGAGGCCTAGGAAGAGTAACTTACCTAAAAAGTCACATAAACTTACAGATGTTTTTGGAAATCATGTTAAGTCTTGACTCTTTCTCTCAATAAACTTAAATTATGACCCACCTATAAAAACACAGGAAGTGAAAGGAATTTAATTCTACCAGCAATGTTTATTTATTTTGACATATACATTATTTATCTTAGAAAACATGATAAAATGTTAACATATGTTAATTCTGGAATCTTACTCTATGGGTCTTTGTTATACTATTCTCTTGTGTTTTTCTGAATTAAAAAGAAGCTTCCAAGTGGAACACACACACAGAACACTTATATGATGTTTTGTATGTAGCAGGTACTAAATAAATATTTATCAATAATGATGAACATGAGAAGGCAAGCTATTACAACTCACAAAAAATTCACACAAAGCAAATGAAAGTTCAGAAAACAAAAGCGATGTGAATTTCAAAGAGAGTTGTCATAGAATGTGACAGGATGTCTGGTATCTGAAGCAGGTCTTGGATCAAGTTTTGAGGGTACCAAAAATATGCTCCTGGCTCTTGAAAAATATTCACTGATTCAACCATAATTCCATTAAAAATCCAAGGTTGTTCAATTGAGAATCATTAAACATGACACAACAGTACCAGGTATTGCTTCATGGCAAAAAGGAACAGTAACAACCACACACAGAATCACAGATACAGTATGTTGTTGTTAGCTTTTACCTAGGCCTGAAATCTCTGGGTGGCCACACTCCCTTGAATCTGATCTCATTCCTGTTTTGTGAGAGAGAGAGAGAGAGAAAATGTGTGTGTGTGTGTGCCCACACGCACGCATCTGCACATGCTCACGAGTGGGTGCATGTCTGACTGAGTAAACAAACATGGGGTGAAAACCGAAGTCAAAATTCTAGACATTAGGAAACAGCAGAGATTTGACTGCACACTCATGTGAGATTGCAACATTCTTACCAGGCGCATGTGGAATAGAAGGCTGCCTTGAAGGTCCCAGAGCACTAGATACATGTGAGGAGTGGAAAGTCCCCCACACACACCTGGATATTCTGTCAATTCTGGACTCCACACAGAATGAAAAGGAGATTAGCTTCTGGTTTTAGATCAAAGAAGGTATGTATGAGTTGATGTAAGTGTGAAACAGCCATTCAGAACACTTGTACACATTCTGAAATTTATTATATTATTTATCTTAGTGGAACAGGGTGAAATTAGACCATACAGAAATGTGAGCAGAGGGAAATAAGGTTAACAAGGTGATATTTTAATAGCCTCCTAACAATCTCTGTCTCAGGATTCTTTTCATTCTAGCTCCTCACTGGATCTCCCAACCCATCCCCAACCCTGTCATCCTAAGAGCCAAAGGTTACTATGTATTTGTAAAAGGCTTCTCAGGCAGTGTTGCTCTCCCACCAAATACCTCATTCCCAATGGGAACTGCCACTGAAACTCATTCCTCACAAGGCCACCAGAGTTCCCTGTACATGTCACTCAACCAACATGAAATTTTTTACCAAATGTTCCCTGCCCACCTCTTTTAAAGCTTCCAAAGACCAACTCTTCACAATTTGGCCTCTGCCCACACTTCAATCTTCATCCTCCCAAATCTCCAACCACTCCATCCACAGCTAATGATGAGGTCCCTGGAGGACCCTACAGGGAGATTCAGCCCTCTTAGCAACAACAAAAGCAACTATCTTTTGAAGAAATTTGAGGTTTAACATTTCAAATAAAGCATCTAATCCAGTTGTTAAAGGTCAATCAGAAACGTGGCTCATACTTGTTTTATGGTTTACCACTGACTGCTATCACATTATGTTTGGGATAGGGCTACACACTGTGGCCCCACCACTCTTTGGGTCCCCCAAAGGTCTTCCTCTGGTCTTAACCTGAACATATCTGGCTCTTTCCCACCTACAACCCTTTTCATATCTTTCTTCTCCTGTTTGAATCATCCTTTTAGCTCAAGAAGCAGGTGCTCTGTGTCTATCTGGATCGTGCTTACTTTTTCTTGAAGACTCAGCTGAAACACTCCTGATGCTGTAAAGACTCCGCCCAGCCCCCTCCCTTCCTATGAAATCACTGTCATGGCTAACACTTATGACCAATTACTACGTGCTGGGCACTGTTCAAAGTGCTTTGCATAAATTTCTCATTAAACCTCAAACATATTTTTGGGCGGTGCCATTATCTCCACTTGACAGATGAAAAACTTGAGGCTCAGAGAGGCTTAGTAGCTTGCCCAAAGTCACACAGCCAGCAAGTAACAGAACCTAAAGATAAACAGAGACATGGTCTGCCTCCGCTACAATCAGCTGCCTCAGCAGCAGTCCTCCTCTCACTTTGTTGTGACATCTGGTCTCCCTGTTTATTGATCTGCCTGTCTTATCTGTCCTACTGGATTGTAAGCTTCTTGGGTGCAGGATCCATTGGTAATTCATTGTCAGCACCACAACCCCGGGATCCTGATAGGTACTTGGAGGAAAGAGGGAAAAAGAGTTCTTCCAATAACCCTGGAACCACTGTCAGACCCTGCGCTGACGTCTTCCAGGACTCTTCACATTTTCCATGGTAGCCTATAACCCAATTTCCCACTCTTCCTCATTCGTGTTCCATTCCACTGCAAGGAAACATCCTGACCCCAGGACTGAGAAGGCTGCGTGCGTTATGGTACATAAAAAAAGAAGACTTACAAATAGCAAGTGTTTTGAAAACCCTTTACTATATTCCCATTTCCCCTACCTACCTCCGCCCAAAAAAAGCTGGAGTTATGAAACACATGCTAAATATTGAGCCATTAAACTTAGGAATATTGAGAGAACTGTTTTCTTAAAAGCTTATTTTTTTCAGCTCTCCTTGTTTTGCCCTGAGTGTTTTTAGCAGTTCAAACAGGTTGGGTTGCCCACAAGGAGCAGGGCACAGGTTTTTTCCACTCCGTAGGTTGAGGTATTCATTCCCACTTTAAACCTCTCTAAATTTATGTGCCAGTATTTTCCAAGTAGATGTATTTGTAGGTATGTTCGGGATAAAACTGGGCATTCACAGTATTGACGGAGACTGGGAGATGACAGCTGGACAAATTCGAGGTTTCGAGCTTCATCCTCAGCCTGACCTTTGGCAGCAATGGAAATGTTTGCACTTTGCAAAGCTTTCATTCTCTGTGTGTGTGAGTGTGTGTGAGTGTGTGTATGTGAGAGAGAGAGTGTGTGTGTGTGTGTGTGTGTGTGAAAAAGAGAGAGAGAGAAGGAGGCTTGGCTTTTGAGAAAATATAATATTATAATAATTGCCAGAATGGGTCAAGCCCAAGGCCTCTGAGCTCCTGGGCTCTTGCTGTCCACGGTTTTGGCTCTGAAAGAGACTATGACATATTATGATATTACCATCAGAGCTCTCTCTGGGTCTTAGGACACTTCTCCTCTATTTCTAATCCCCTCCCCTATGTCACCACCACCTTCATGACCTAGCACAGATCTACCATTTCTTCTCATTTTGGGGGTGGGGGCGGTGGGCCAGGTTTACTGAGGTATAATTTGTTTACCTTTTCTAGTGTATAATTCTCTGAATTTTGACAAATTCATACAGTCATGTAACCATCACTGTAGTCAAGATATATAGAACAGTTCCCTCACCCAAAAAAATCTCTCCTGCTGTTCCTTTGTGTCAACCTCTTCCCTAATCCCCAGGCCCTGGCAACCACTGATCTATTTTCTGTCCTTATAGTTTTGCTGTTTTTTAGAATATCATATAAACACAATTATACAGCATATAGCCTTCTGTGTCTGGTTCTTTCATGTAACATAGTTTATTAGAGATTCACCCATGCTATTGCATGTATCAGTAGTTTGTTATTTTTTTTTTAAATTCTGAGCAGTAGCCTGTCTATTGGATAGGCCACAGTGTATTATTGGTATACCAAGGATTCACTATTGCTAGATTTTAGCAATTACAAGTAAAGTTGCTATAAACAGTTGCACATAGTTCTTTGTGTGAACTTTAAGTTTTCATGTCTCTTCCGTGAATACCCAGGAGCAGGATTTATGGGTCATATGGTAAGGGTACAAATATATAAGAAGTTATAAGAAATTGCCAAATGTTTCCAAAAATAATCTGTCATTTCTTCATTCATCTGAACATTTCAAAAGACCTAAGCAGGGTCCCTGATCCTGTCCATTAATTCCAAAAACATTATGGGGAGCAACACGCCAGGGACATGAGTATAAAATGGGTCAGACGGGCGCCTGGGTGGCTCAGTTGGTTAAGTGACTGCCTTCGGCTCAGGTCATGATCCTGGAGTCCCGGGATCGAGTCCCATATTGGGCTCCTTGCTTAGCGGGGAGTATGCTTCTCCCTCTGACCCTCCCCCCTCTCATGTGCTCTCTCTCTCTCATTCTCTCTCTCAAATAAATAAATAAAATCTTTAAAAAAATAAAAAAATAAAAATAAAAATAAAATAAAATAAAATGGATCAGACAATTCATGGTTTCAGTCCATGGAATACAGAAGTAATGCATGTATGTACCACCACCCTTTCCCAGGGCTTTTCGACTGGCCTTTGTCATGGAATGATGGCCTGAAAGAGTTAACTCACCTCCCCTGGATGACTCTGTCCCCAGGTTGTGAATAAGTCATTCTGGCTCATGGGAGGACCAAGGCTATTATTAACACCCATTTCCAGGAGGAGATGGTGAGGCCTCGAGTTGAAGAATGCCCTAGAATATAGATGTTCTAGTGCCTAATTCCTACTGTGACAGTGACTCATT
The DNA here is from genome assembly GCF_054177405.1 of Leptonychotes weddellii. Lineage (NCBI taxonomy): Eukaryota > Metazoa > Chordata > Mammalia > Carnivora > Phocidae > Leptonychotes > Leptonychotes weddellii. The sequence continues at coordinate 28,868,670 of NC_138378.1, read as the reverse complement.
GGGTGATTCTGGTACATCATCTTGATGTTCCAGACTCAGTTTCCTAAAGTCTGAGATGGGATTGCCCTGTTGACTCAACTTGTTGCTTGGGGGACAGGAGATTACAAATAGGAAGAGCGTCACACAGGGATGTTGAAGCTACTAGTCTCATGGCATCATGGGCCTGGGCACCCTTCGTCTTCAGAATGATAAAGTCCATTGTTATACCATTCCCTAGATGGAGACTTTCTCATAAAGAGAGGTCATGTGACTGGCCCTTATGAGACACAGTGAGTCAGAGGAGTTTAAAGAGTCCCCAGGACTCCTCACAATCTTTCTGAAGGTATCCACTGACTCACTGAATCCCTTCCTTCTAGAATAATTTTACAATTTAAAAATACTGTTGAGCATATAACTTGGCCCTTCTCAAAGATGTGAATAGGTAAAGTCATCTCCAAATTGGCCACCTTACCGTTAGGTGTCCCTTTCCTCACAATCAGAATTAAGAAACCGGTCCAGGAAGGCTTATATCTATCTATACCCTCCTCATTCTTTTTCACCATTTCTGTGCATGCCAGCCTGACATCCCATGGCTAACAGCTGCATCTCTATCATAGGGCTGCCCTTGGGCTGCCAGAACCCACTTTGCCCTACACACTGCCAAAAGATGTGCGTATGATTTCACGTTCTGCCAAGGGCCATGCTAACCAAGCACTGATGAGTGTTGAGGTTCTTTGGGCTGGGAAAATACTAATAACATATCTGTTTTGTGCCACTTTTCAGAGTTTCTCCATGGACTTAAGCTTCAGTCACCTTTGTGGAAAGTACCTTAATAATACATTCGCCTCGGGGCGCCTGGGTGGCTCAGTTGGTTAAGCGACTGCCTTCGGCTCAGGTCATGATCCTGGAGTCCCTGGATCGAGTCCCGCATCGGGCTCTCTGCTCGGCAGGGAGCCTGCTTCTCCCTCTGACCCTACCCCCTCTCGTGTGCTCTCTCTCTCTCTCTCATTCTCTCTGTCTCAAATAAATAAATAAAAATCTTTAAAAAAATAATAATAATAATAATACATTCGCCTCCCCATGTCAAGCCCTCCTATCACCTCAGCTCAGTTCCTTGTTCTGTCCAAATAAACTACTTGCTCTCAAATTCTTGCCTTAGGTCTAGTTCTGGGGGAAGCCAAACTAACACTGTTATCAACATTTGATATTTACATACATGCATGTATTATTTTTCTAAGGAAGGAATCCAT
>NC_138378.1:28836739-28866941 GCF_054177405.1 Leptonychotes weddellii | reverse complement strand
AATAATAATAATAATACATTCGCCTCCCCATGTCAAGCCCTCCTATCACCTCAGCTCAGTTCCTTGTTCTGTCCAAATAAACTACTTGCTCTCAAATTCTTGCCTTAGGTCTAGTTCTGGGGGAAGCCAAACTAACACTGTTATCAACATTTGATATTTACATACATGCATGTATTATTTTTCTAAGGAAGGAATCCATAGTCTTACTCAGATTCTAAAAGGAGACTGTGACTCCTCTCAAATGATTAAGAACATGTTAACACACTCTTTAACTCCTTTGAAAATCTCCTTCTCCCTTCCTCCTTGCAGTTCACTCCTCCCACAAGCCTATCACTACACTCCCTTGCCGTTAAAACCAACCTATAGGAAAGAATCTTAAATTTATGCACTTTAACTGATAACTAAGGTCAAATAACTCCTAGGCACATTTTTGACCTGAAGTGGTATGGAAGCACAAAACAGAAGAGACAGATTCTATATCTATAAGGAATCCAAATCATTCCAAATACCTTAGGGGGAAATTTTAATCAAAGTAGTAAGGGAAAAGCGTCAGGAATTGTTGAGCATTCCACCAATAAAACACTGCTGAATGTTTTCATCTCATAGATGAGGCTCTGACAATTGAATTTATATGTGAACACATAGCCTCATATGCATACCAAAGACAATTATAAGCCTTATAAGCATATAGGACAGACACAATTGCTTTTAACTGTCTATAAAAGTAAAGGTGTGTACCTTTCTAGAAAAGGTTAGCAGCTAGGGGATGTCATTCAAATACTTTTACTTGAGGACTTATGACCTGTGATTCTCTTAGTGGTTGTTCATCCTCAAGTTATTTCGAATGTACTGACCACACACACACACACACACACACACACACCCCTCTCAAATCAAATGCACAATGTTCTTTCATATCCAGTATCAACATCAAGGAATATCAAACACAACGGCTGACAGTCTGAGGCTTACGTTCTGCTTTCAAGGAGCTGCCAAAACGTACAAAATGAAACACTCTGAATCACAGCAGGGCTCTTTGTCGGTTTACCTGATCTGAAATTCAACACTACCATAACTCCTAAAATTCTCACTTATTTGCCTTAGGAAAAGGGGGAAAAAAGTCATTTTCCTCAGCAGAGGACTACCATCTGTTTGACAAAGCTCACGTTTGATCTTCACGTGCTTACCCCTGGCCAACACACACAGATCAATCCCACTTCTGTGACCTGGGGAAGAAATAGAACCTGGCGACTTCCTAAAGAAAAGGTTTGAATGTGGCTGTTGCAATGTGAATATTGTCAGACTGAACTACTGGTTTGTGAATAAAATCCAGTCACTGCAAATTAGCAGGAGATGTGTGCACCCATCATTTCCACCATCTGCAAAGGGAGAAATGTCTATACCTAATCAGGCCCACTTCCTTCAAACACAATTGACAGTCAGGAATCCCCTGGTAAGCTAAATTAAAGTATGTTTTAAGCTGAATGAGTTAAAGTTGCTCCTTTGCTCCCTAGTGGCTATGTGGATGCTTAAAAGGATATATCCATTCTCAGAGGTGCCGCGTTGGGCTTTACAAACACGGGGAATTCACTTGGATATAATTTTAGATATAAAATAAAGCTTGGTAAAATTCCCCAGCTAACTAAATAGGATTTTGTGCCAACTTGGGTACAGTTCTTATGATTCTATTGAATAAAAAGCTGAAGCAAATTGTAGGGCTTGGGATTTCATAAAAATGCAGAGCTTTTTTTAAAAAATTCATTTCATTTGATTGACAACTTCATTGATTCATAAAATTTCCCCTTCTCTCTCTTTCCTTCCCTCATTCCTTTCTCCTCCCTCCCTCTGATAATATCTCTACTTTTTATGGGAGCACAAAATGGGACACAGAAAAAGCATGACAGCTTGACTAATTTTCACATGTTAAACACAATTGTGTAGCCAGATCCCAGGTTAAGAACAAAAAATTACCGGCACCCAAGAAGACTCCTTGCGTCCCCTTCCAGCCACTACTACTTCCATTAATGGTAACTACTCTCCAGACTTGTAACTCTAGATTCATTCTTCCAGTTGTTAAGCTCTACACAAATGGAGTTATACAGATGTCCTCTTGTGTCTGGCTTCTTACTGCTGCTTAATGTTTGCAGCACTCACCCAGCGGCATTCGGCCATGATATCCAAGTTCTGGTTCCTTTATTCTCGTTGCTGAGTAGTCTGCCTTTGTACGCATATACCACAATCCATGCATTCTACTTTTAATGGGTATTTGAGTGATTTCCAGTGTTTGGCTATTACAAATAATACCATTTTAAATCTTCTTGAACAAGTCTTTTGATGATCATAAACACCTATTTCTTTACTGTATACATTCAGGAGTGGAAGTGCTGAGTCACATGGCTTGTTCAGCTTGAGTAAACATGGCCAGTCCTCCAAAGAGCTTGTACACTGGTGTTTATCATCTTTACATGTTAGCTGTTCTGGCGTGTGCATTCTTTTATTGTTAACAAGTTCTGGTTTGTTTCTGAGAACATAGCATGTTCCAAATCATGCCCTAAGTACTGGGACAGGCACAAAGAGCCAGACCTTGATCTTAAAAATTTGTCCTATAAGAGACAGAGAAAGAAAACAACATATGCAATTCACAGCAGTGAGAGATATAATAAAGGTACTATCAAATACAGTGGATGCATCAAGGGGGGCACAACCAGCTCCTCAGAGGAGGTGATAAAGTTTATGTGAGCTGGTGCTAGAGGGATGAGTAGAACCCAGCAGAAAAGATGAATAAGCAACAAGAGAAAGAATCAAGGTGTGTTTAGTGACCAGCAAAAGGCTGTAGAGTAGCTGCGGGAGAGGAGCTGCTTATGTTGAGAAATGGTGGGAAAAGTGTGCAGGGGAGAAGGGCCTGACTGCTACCGTAGGGGGCTGAGAATAATGGTCTTCACGAAGTCACAGAGATATTTTTTTTTTTTAAAGAAGTAACATAACCAGATTTTTAAAATAAAATACGGCAACCATACTGAGCCTGTGAGGGCAGAAAAAGATGCTGGCAGAATTTATATCAAACTTGCGATAAGGTTGACAGTGAGGTCTCTGCCATCAGTGACTGGCTGGGTTCAAATTCTGCCCCCAGCACTTACTGACTGTGTGATGCTGGGCAATTTGGCTTTGGTTTTATCCAGTATATAGCAGTGGTTCCAACACCTCCTCCCTTCTGGAGCAGTTGTCAGGGAGATTAGCCAGGCAAAGGCCTCAGCTGCAGCCTGACAAAACATAAGTGCTCTAAAGGTGCTAATTACTGGGTTAAACAAGGAGATAAAAAAGAGGCTGATGACTTCTGCCTTTCCTGTGGGACATGACGGGCATTTGGAAAGGCAATGTGGAAAGGTAATAAAGTTGACATATTTCAAAGCATTCTAGGATTCTCATTACGCATGCATGTATTCAACAAATAGGTGTCATGGGCGTTTTATGCACCACATGGAAAGATAATAAAGTTGACATATTTGAAAACATTCCGATTACACTTTCCTGTGTCCAAAAAATAGGCATGAAGACTCCTGAGAAGATAAGTCCTTCCCTGGACACTCTACATACTGAAAGAAACAGAACTGCTTCTGCCTCCAGGAGACATGATTACCCAGTGTGACTAGTGCTCTAACCTGAAGAAGAGTAGGGGAAGCGCTGCATCCTTTCTGGAATGGCCAAGAGGGATGATGATGATGATGATGATGATGATGATGATGATGATATGTAAATGGAGTTTTGAAGGGCAAGGTGGACAAAGTATGCATATGTGTGGGCATAGCAGGGGGTGAGGGATAACACCACATGCAAAGAGAACGGAATTTATTAGAAGTAGGGATAAAAAGAGGTTAAGGCCACTCGCTCTGGCTACACTGCGCAAATGACATGATAGTTAATAATTCACTTGCTATTTCATTCAACAGATCTTTTTGAGTGATGACCTTGTGCCAGGAAGTGTTTCAAGTACCAAAGATATAGCCATTTATAGCAGATAGTCCTGCCATCTTGAGGTTTATATTCTGCTTGTTGAAGGAGACAACAAATAAGTAAATAAATAACAAAATGACAGTATACGTTCTGGAAAGGAAATAGAACAGGTGATGTGGTCATGTGGATGGTTTAGATAGGAGGGATGGGGACAAAAAATAGTCACCAAAGAGGTGACCTTGGAGCTGTGGTTTTAAAAGATCAGGGGAAAGACTATCCCAAAACAAAAGGAACTATAAGCCCAAGACCTTAAGGTGGGATTGAGCTGGATGGACTGGGTATATGTGAGAGATGTAGGCAAGGGCCAAGTCACAGAGAATCTGAGAGGTTAACATCAGGTGCAGATTTTATTTCCCAACAGATGGGAAGCCATTGGGTGGAAGAGATGTGGGAAGGTTAAGCAGAGAAGCGGCAGGGCCGAAAAGCATCTCTGTATGGCAAGTAAGATTGAAGCAGGGTGACAAAGGAAACAAGAAGTCTGTCCACTAGCCTGAAGAGCCCTTCAAGGTAAAGACCACAGTCTCCCTTTTACATCAAAGCCTAGACATGAGTTAAGATCTATGTAGCCTCTAATTCACTTAGTCATAGGAGAGGGTGACCCAGTTTTAACTTGGAAGATACCAGACCTTTCTGAAAATCCCCTAGGAATGTGTTAGTTTGCCAATCCCTGAACAAAGATATATCCAATCAAAAATCCCCACTGCTACTTCCCTCTCAGCCTCTAGGGTGGGAGCTGATGGTTCTATTTTCTTTTTAAAATCAATCCAAAATAAATAAAAGAATGTAAAATGTTAATCAAAAGTAAACAAAGGGACAGAATAAAAGGAGACAGGCACCACTACTGACTTTTATTGCCTTTGCTGTTGGGCCAGCAAGGGAATTTTAGAAGAAATTCCCCCCTTTAACCTCCAGTAAATGGTGACTTTGTTCAAGCAAAGCAGCCTCCCTTCCCCGTGGCTCTGGGTGGTCCACTATGACTAGGGGGCTGGCTTGTTTTCATCCTGCTAGAAGAGTGTCAGAATATATGATGCCCTTCCTACCTCCCTGATTTCTCAGTAGCAAAGAGACATTCACATGAACTCTCCGTGTTTCAGGCACTGGGAAATGGGCATAAGTGGTATGACTTAGAAAGAAGGGTTAGTTTAGAAAACAGGTTCTTCATCTTGGCTGTTGCTCACATTTACCCACAGGTGGTTCAAGTGATGTATTTTAGCAGAATCTCCAACTGTCCAGGAGAGAACATTTCAGAGGGATTACCAGAAAATGGGAGTCTTTGGGAAAATGATCTTATTTCTCTGGATTTTTGATTATGGACTTTTGGCCATACTGAGGAAGTAGATAATTCCTAATTTGAAATATCTCTTAGATTGGTGGTATCACTGGAGATGAAATGAGGACCAACCAGAGTTTTGATCTTAAAACATATGTGTCCTCCTGCCTTGGTTGTTTCCAATACTAGGTACACAGTTGAAATCCAGCATACTGAATTAGTTACCACCTATGGATATGCCAGCTAGCAATACCAGGCTGCCTGTACTTTGACCCCCAGCTTAATGCTGGAAACCCGTCATTCACTCACTACTCACTGAGGCTTGCAAACAAGTTTAAATATTAGATTAAACAAAAGACAATTTTACTAGGAAAAAAAACAAACAATAAATTCCAGAGCCAAAGATAACTTGAGTTGTCGAATACCTTCATTGCTCCTCTTCCCATTGACATAGCTTAATAGTGTTTTCATTTATTCCCAAGAACTGCCGCTACGGAAACATCTATCATAGTCTCCAAACACAACCCCTCTTGAACATGAATGTTGATGCAGTTAAGGTTATGCTTCTTCTCTGTGATGTTCCTACCCAGACAGATGATTCTTTTTACTGATCTACCAAAACCTCAGGTCAGAGCTTCTACTCAAAGTAATTATAGATTCTTTTCTGTCTCAAACATTTTATCACCTTTTTGTTTTATAGAAGTGAAGCATTTGGAACTATGAGACAAAACAGTGCTTGATAATCATATCTGTGATGATTAAATTAGTTAATTCCTAGAGGAATAAATTCCATACTCATTGCTCAGAAGCAAACTTCCTTTGTTTATTTTAAATTTCAGTTGTGATTATACTACATTTTGTGCTAAGAACATGCTTATCCGAATCATTTATAAAGTAACATCAAGCTGGAGTTAGATGTCAGAGTAAAACTTCTATTTTTTTCTCTGCCTCCCAATTACCTTTAATTTATGCCTATTTTTTTAGCAATTCTGCATTTGTACTCCAATATTCTTTTAGATTTGTTTAGTCTTATATTTAGAGATAATAGATTATCAAGCTAAATGTAACTGAATTAAACTGATAAAAGCCCAGAAATGTACTTCATCCAGAATCTACAGTAAGGTTGTTATGAGAACAGCTCAGAAACTTACTGGCTTTGCAGTCCCTAGTAATTGCTTAAAAATATCTTTACTATTGTTATCAACCATTAGATGAAATCTCTCCTCTTCATACTCTTCACCTTACATTTCTCTTCCCTACCTCTGCCTTCCCAGAAAAACCACCCTCAAGAAAAACCAAGTCCTTCTTTTTGTGAAGTTTTCCCTGTTGGCTTTGGCTACCAAATGACAATAGATAACCATATAAGACTGGTGCGCTCCTTAGGGTTTTGCTTGTTTGTTGTAGGTAAGGAAGAAACACACATCCTTTATTTTTTTCTCTAAGAATATATGTTTGATATAGTCTATAAAACCTTAAAAATTACTGGCTATTTTTTAAAAGTTTCTCCAACTGAGGGGCACATGGATGGCTCAGTAGGTTAAGTGTCTGCCTTTGGCTCAGGGCATGATTCCAGGTCCCAGAATAGAACTCCACATCGGGAACCCTGCTCAGCAGGGAGTCTGCCTCTCCCTCTCCTTCTGCCTCCCCCACCCACCCCTCGTCCATGCACTCTCTCTCTCACTCTGTCTCAAATAAATAAAATCTTAAAAAAAAAAAGTTTCTCCAACTGAAATTATTAATTTGATGTCCCATAATACTAATGCTAAATTTGATGATAATATATGTACTTTTTAAATGTATTTATTTATATGCATTTCTTTATTTATGCATTTATATGCTCTAACCATCCTTAGAATTGAATAAATGTCTTATTTTGGGGATTTCCAGCATGTGGGAAGTGTTTACAATTGAGACTGTAAAATACTGACTTTGCTCATGGTTTTATTTTATTTTTAAAAATATTTTATTTATTTATTTATTTATTTATTTATTTATTTATTTATTTGAGAGAGTGAGTGAGAGAGTGAGAGTATAAGCATGGTGAAGGGCACCCTGGCGCCCTGCTCATGGTTTTAAATCAAGTTATTTGTGCTCTTACATAGGAAGTTTCCATGTCAAGTGGTTTTAAGTATTGACTAAATCAATCTATTCTTCATTCCTGGAAAGTCTTGCCTTCATTCATGTAATCTTAAGCATTAACATCAGGAAAAAATAAGCTCAGTTTAACTTAATTCAAGCCTTCCATTTTATAATTGAGAAAACTGAGAGGTGGGGAAGATAAATGACTTCCTTATAGTCTTCATTAGTTACTCATTCATCCTACATCTCATAAATAAGGATTTAAGGTAATTTACAGATGTAAGACAAGAGAATTGAAAATCACAACAGGATGTAAACAATAGCTGAATTTGGTCACAGATATGGTTCTGAGTATCCAAAGTAGCAAAAGCAGAATGTAATCTTCACAAAATCCAAGATGCCTCTGAGCTACCATCAGATTAATTTACATAGATGAAATACAGAGTTCCAACAGAGGGCTAAGAGCAATGCTTCAATCCACTACATTCTTACTTAGAAAGCAAACAACTGACTCCCAACCAAATTTCTGTCCACCACACCTCCCAAATTAATTTTTAATGGTATATGAGAAAGATTACTTAAATGAAACACTCCTCCTATTTCTTACAATTTCTCTTTCTTTAGAAATGATTGCTCTGTTACTCATTTGTCCTTCATGACATTCTTGCCTGTCTGGTTAGCAAACACCAGAGTCTCATCACTAAGAGGGCAGGGAACAACTTTCCATCTACTTATCTTCCATGGTCATGGCAGAGTTTCCCACAAAGAGTAACTGTCAAAATGCTAAACATGGAGAAGGAGAAAAATGAAGAGAGAGAATAGAAAATAACATTGTAGGGGCACCTGTGTGGCTCGGTCGGTTGAGTGTCTGACTTGATTTCCACCTAGGTCTGATCTCAGGGTCCTGGGATCGAGCCTCTATCAGGCTCTGCACTGAGCATGAAGTCTGCTTGAGGATTTTCTCTCCCTCTCCCTTTGCCCCTCTCCCTGCTCCCGTGCACTCACTCACTCTCTCTCTCTCTAAAATAAATAAGTTAAAAAAGAAAAGAAAAGAAAATATCATTTTGTTCTCATCAGTTTGTGGACCATTTGGCTAAAAGGTGGTGGATGTGCATTTGTGTTTAATCTGTAAAGTTTCATGCCATTAAAGGCATGTGAATATAATAAAGGCTTGTTTCAAATGTCAAAATACAAGGAGAAAACACTTATTTTCAAGGGTAACTTCTAAGGGAATTAATTTTTATTTTGTTTTGTTACTTGAAACAAAACATTTCAACACTTTTTGAGCACTTACTCTATGCCAGGTACTATTCTGAGTGCTATGCATGTATACAGACTCATTCAGTGGCTACTTACAAGGCATTATCCAATGCCCCCATTTGATCTGCTGCAAAACTGCCTGATTTAACAAAGTTTTACCATCTTGTACTTTTCCCTCTGATGTTTCCAACTATTCTCCACATTTTTCCTAACTACTTCCTGAAACATTTCTGACATGACATTGCCTATTTTTTAACATTGTTTTTTATTTTCATTCTGGTATAGTTAACATAAAGTGTTATATTAGTTTCAGGTGTACAATACAGTGATTCTATACTTCTATACATTTCTCAGTGCTCATGATGATATGTGTACTCTTTAATACCCATCATCTATTTCACCGATCCCCCCTACCACCTCCCCTCTGGTAACCATCAGTTTGTTCTCTATATTTAAGAGTCTATTTCTTGGTTTATCTCTCTCTTTTGTTTCTTTTGCTCATTTGTTTTGTCTCTTAAATTCCACATGAGTGAAGTTATATGGTATTTGTCTTCCTTATTTCGCTTAGCATTATACACTTTAGCTCCATGTTGTTGAAATGGCAAGACTTTATTCTTTCTTTGGGCCGAATAATATTCCATTTTATATATATATATATATATCTCACATTTTATTATCCATTCATCTATCAATGGACACTTGGGCTGCTTCCATAATTTGGTTATTGTAAATAATGCTTCAATAAACATAGGGGTGCATATATCCCTCTGAATTAGTGTTTTTGTATTTTGGGGGTAAATACCCAGTAGTGCCATTACTGGATGATAGTGTAGGTCTATTTTTAACTTTCTGAGGAAGCTCCATACTGTTTTCCATAGTGGCTGCCCCAAGTTGCATTCCCACCAACAGTGTACAAGGGTTCCTTTTTCTCCACATCCTCACCAACACTTGTTTTTTATGTTTTTGATTTTTGCCTTTCTGACAGGTATAAGGAAGTATCTCGAGTTTTTTATTATTTAAAGATTTATGTATTTTATTTTTTTATTATGTTCAATCAGCCAACATATAGTACATCATTAGTTTTTGATATAATGTTCAACAATTCATTATCATTAGAGTTTTGATTTGCATTTTCCTAATGATGAGTGCTGTTGAGCATATTTTCACGTGTCTGTTGGCCATCTGATGTCTTCTTTGGAGAAATGTCTATTCATGTCTTCTGCCCATTTTTAAACTGGATTATTTGGTTTTTGGGTGTTGAGCTGTATCAGTTCTTTACATATTTTGGATACTAACCCTTTATTGCTAGTCATTTGCAAATATCTTCTCCCTTTCAGTAGGCTGCCTTTTAGTTTTGTTAATTTTTTTCCCTTGCTGTGCAGAAGCTTTTTATTTTCATGTAGCCCTAATAGTTTTTTGCTTTCATTTCCCTTGCCTCAGGAAGAGTATCTAGAAAAATATTGTTATGGCCAATGTCAGAGAAATTACTACCTGCACTCTCTTCTAGGATTTTATGGTTTCAGGTCTCACATTTAGGTCTTTAATCCATTTTTAGTTTAGTTTATTTTTGTGTGGTCCAGTTTCATTATTTTGCATATGGCTATCCAGTTTTCCCAACATGATCTTTTGAAGAGACTGTCTTTTTCCCATTGTATATTTGTTCTTCCTTTGTCAAAGATTAATTGAGCATATAATTATGAGTTTACTTCCGAGTTTTCTATTCTGTTCCATTGATCTATGTGTCTCTTTTTATGCCAGTACCATACTGTTTTGATTACTACAGCTTTGTAATATAACTTGAAGTCTGGAATTGTGATACCTGCCTCCAAGTTTTTTCTTTTTCAAGATTGTGTTGGCTATTCAGGGTCTTTTGTGGTTCCATACAAATTTTAGGAATGTTTGTTCTAATTCTGTGAAAAATGTTGTTGGTATTTTGATAGGGAGACATTGCCCATTTTTAAAAAGTTTTATTTATTTATTTATTTATTTATTTATTTATTTATTTATTTATTTAATTTATTTATTTGACAGAGATAGAGGGGGAGAGAGAGCACAAGTAAGGGGAGCAGCAGAGTCAGAGGGAAAGGGTAAAGCAGACTCCCTGAGCAAGGAGCCTGACACAGGGCTTGATCCCAGGACACTGAGATCATGACCTGAGCAAATGTAGATACCAAAGGTGCCTCTGATACTGCCCATTTTTATGCCCTTTTGAGTGAATTCTGATGAGAAAATTTAGCAGCTATATAGATGATTATGGAGCCACATTTGTAATAATGGTTTGATACTTGGGATCCTCTCTATAAATGGCAATTAAGATTATGTCTCATTGAAATGAATGCCAATATTTCTGTTCTCTTGGAATTTAGAAAGGAACTAAAAGTTCGTAACAGAAAATGTGTTGCAATGATAATCTGCTATTGCATAGTCTGACCCACACTATCACAGTCATTGACACATACTCAATACAACACAATGACCTAGCCTAGGCTATGTAAATAATAGTCCAGCTTCCTAAGGCAAATGAATACCTCTTCAAAAATCATTGCAATGTAAATGTTTACTACCTACCAGGAAGGATCCTATAAACATAATTTACTATCTTGGGAAAATTAAAAAAAAAAAATTTTTAAGATTCATGATACTGTATAGCAAGTACCTATAGCAGGAAATGAAATATTATAATTAAAGTTTTCCAGGCTTACACATCTATATGCATATATATTGTATACATACATATTTCATATTGTATCAATTATCTATTGTCACAATAATGCTACATAACAAGTCACACTCAAACTCATTAAAACATGTCTGCAGGCTGATGGAGAGTTGGCTGATCTACACTGCACTTGGCTGGATAGTTCTTCTGGTCCCCACTGGCTTATGTAGTATATCTCTGCACCACATGACTCATCCTCCTCCTGGGAACTATGGGCTTGCCTAGCATGTTCTTCCCATGAAGATGGCAGAGGGGAAAGAGTAAAAACATTTTTCAAGACCTTACTTATGTCATAACTGCCACCAAACCCAGTGACCATGGCATATCTCAAGAGTGGAGAATTACATGCATCCCACAATAGGAGAATATTGCATAAATGGTGAAGAGCTTGGATGCAGAAAGGGGTAGAGAATTGGGACTAACAATACAATTTATTATAAATATATATGTTTATGTATGCAGGTATCACCTCATTTCCTTCCAAAGACAGTATCTATACATTATCTAAAGATGATTTGAAAGCCCACTCTTTTTTCTCTATGATAAATATACTAGCTTCCAAGGTGATAATAATAATAGCCATTCTGTATTAGAAGTTTACCACGTACTAGATACCATGCAAAGAATTTTTAATTTGTCACCTAATTTCATTTTACACCTTGAAAATGTTAGTTCTCATAACAGTGAAATGTAGGTGATAATTAACTGAATCTCAATTTAAAGATCAGAAACTGAGGCTCAACCAGGTAACCCAGCCAATGTGTGGAGAAGTCTAGATTCAAATTCAGTTCTATATGATTTCAAAGCATGTACTGGTATTTCTATTTACATTATCTCTTATTATACCACCTTTCCAACACCATTCATCACTTCTTCCCTTCTGGCCCAGTAATTTCTAAGCAGGTCCCATATTACATTGGATCCTTTGTCCAAAAGATACTTCAAACCTTATCTCTTTACTTCTGGTCTATCCTAGCTGTGATTTCTACCTGTCCTTAAGGCATCTCATCATATTATCATTTGAATTTAATGAATTCTGTGAGCTGACAAGCTCTTTGAGAAAAGAAGACCAATCTTTATATTTCTTCCCAGCACTTACACAGCAATCTGTAATTTTTAAATAAACAGATTAATAGACATCAATTTCCTTCTTCAGAATCTGGGCTGAACACCAAATAGTTCATGGAGGAGAGACCTATATTCATAAGGTAATTTCCTCATTCACACAAGACCCTTTCAGAATGGGAAGACAACTGCCAGAAAATTCCTTTGAAGAAGAAATTTCTTGCACAGAAAGGATGGCTTATAACCAAGGAAATGAGAAAAAGGGAAACAACTAGAAGCAAAAACAAGGGTGAATAAAAAGAAGGATAGCGTCTCCAGGGGGAGAAGAAAGTAAAGAAAAAAGGGGATGAAAAGTATAGGCAAAAGAAGGAAGAGGAAGAGCAGGAGAAAGAAAAGAAAAACCCAACCAAGTAGGGAATAGGAAAATAGATAACAGTCCCAGCAATATGGAACTAGGATGTTGAAAATCAGTCATTTAGAGCTGATCCAGAGAGGGCAAAAATGAGCAAACTTATTATTTCAGTGTTTGGGTAGGTTTTCTAATTAGTGCCACAAATTTTATAGGTGTTATTAAAATCCTGATTGCAGTGAAGATTTGCCCAAATCTGATTTCTGGATAAGCATAAATAACTTTTGTTTAATATGGTTCATTCTTTAAACACATTTTATTCTTAATCTGACTGAAAGAAGAAAGAACACCACTTAACAGTAATTCCCCTTAAATAACATATGGCATCTCCTCTTTTCCAGGATTCTTTGCCAGTGTCAGGAAGGATTCATGGGTTTTGAAAGATCATCAAACACTCTAGCACTAAAGCTAATCTGAAGTGTCTAGAGGCAGGATGTGTGCAAGCAGTCCATGAGAGGCCTCCTGTGAAATTTAATGTATCTTGAGGATGGAGTGTCTTCTCTGGTCTCTGGTTGGAATTCCACACTCTCCGAGAGCAATAGTCTCCTTCCTTCCTTGGCTGTTTCAATCTTCATATGCTTGTGGGCAGGAACATTTCCCTTGGAATCTTCCAGGGTTTACATAGTCTTCCTGAATGTGATCTAAGGTGATCACTGGGAGTTAAGATGCCCAGAAGGCCAAATGATTTGATTTATTTAATCAGTGTACCATGGCCCAAAGGCATTCCTCCAGCTCTTGTTGAAATTTTAGCGGGGTCATCTACTTCCCTACTGCAACAAGGCACCAGTACAAAGATGGTATTCCAGGTGAGGCCTCACCAGGATCCCAAAAAGTGAAAATGTTCCTTTTGTAGTGTGTGAAATGGAGATTTTCCTCCTGCTGCTGAAAGCAAACCAAGTTCCTTTCCACTCAAATATCATATTGCAAACTCCTGTGAAATTTGCCCTCTGCCATGTCCCTCTAGATCTTTTCTTGGCCTCATTAATTTCCAGGTTCTGAACTCCCATAGAATATCTGTGTTTCTCATTAATTTTCACAGATGTATTTCCCTTTTCTCTAAGTGGACTCTTGGCATTCTGAGGTCGGTCTAGATTTCTAACCTACAGTACTTATGTATGTTTCTGTGGTCTTGGAGGACATTCTCCTTCGCCTCATTTCATCACTCTCAGGTAATGAACTTGGTCAAATGAGGCAGAGTGAACTTGAGCTCAGTCAGCGCATATGTAGGTTCCTTACTCACTGGCTTGGCTTCCTACCACTGATCACATCCTGAGTCATTTGTAGATGAACCGGCCTTTCCCCTGAAAGGTTACATCAGTGGTAATCCCTTGAAGCACTCATGCTAATGGACTCTGGTTTTGAATTCTGCCATACCAGAAACAACATATTTATTGAACACACTCAGCTCAGCTATTTCATTCAGGTGCCATAGGGTACAATATTGTGCCAACCAGAGTTGAAAAGCAGACATTATATTCCTTTCACAGCTTCAGCCTGGAAGAGACGAATTTTTCCATCCCCTCATAAACCCATGAAACGTCCCACTCTGTGGGTCTACCATAATCTCTCTTAGGACAAATTGGCTAAATGGAATTTCCTAAATGGTTCCACAAGTTGTTTAAAGGTTGCATGCAAAAAGGGTTCCATGGGCAAATAAGATGGGGAAAAATTTCCTACTAGGTCTCCCTCTTGGAGAATGTCTCCCTCTTGGAGAATGTACACATACATATTAAGATTTCTAAGAAGATAGGAAATATAGAAAACTGCTTTACTTTCTTTAAGCCAAGGTTTTCTAAACTTCTTTGACAATGACTCATTTTAATTCAATACCTATCACCAAGATTACAAATAAATGAGTCTCCAGGCTTTCCAGTCTGCCTGGTCACCAATGAGGATTTTGCATTTTCCCACTGTGTTTCTCGAATTTCTCTACTCTCTGCAGTTGCCCAATGTACTCTTTGGGGCTTCTTTAATGTAGGAACAAGAAGAAAGGTACAAGAATAGAAGGATAAGAGGCTCAAAGGATAGAGCTTTCTGGAAGATTACAGTTTCCAAAGATGGCTGCTCTAATACATTCCATCCGCATGCTCTTCTTATACTGTGATTTCCAATGAGAGATGGGTTTTATGTTCCCCTCCCCTGAATCTGGACAGGCTCTATTACTGCTATGACTGATAGGCATTGCTGAAGGGATGGGATAGGTATTCTGAAGCTAAATCATCAAATCAATATAGCTTTCACCTGGCGTGCTCTCTCAGGATGCCTATCAGCCTCCATGTTGTGAAGAAGTCCAGGCTACATAGAAAGGCTTCATGCAGGTTTTCTGGCCAACAGCATTAGTTAAGAGCTAGTACCAACTGCCATGCATGTAATGAAAAAGCCACTGGATGATTCCAGGTCCCGTCTTTTAAGCTTCTCTAGTTCACAGCAAGTGGAACCAAGTGGAGCTCCCAGGGAACCCTGCCCCAATGATAGTATCATGAGCAAAATAAGTGTTGTACTGTTTTAAGAAACTATGTTTTAGGGTAATTTGTTATGCAGCCATAGTGACTGGAACAAGCTAGGAAAGCCTTGGAGTAGAGGAAATGGGCCAACATGATTTAGCTTAGTTTTAGAGATGCATTATGATGGTGACAACGATCAAACACAAATGACTGCTAACAAGAGAGCAGTTTTCTTCTAGAGGTTGGTGTGCCCACATATAGGACTTGCAATGCTGAGTTCCTTTTCTGTTATCAAGAACAATCATTCAAACACTTATTATATCTCCTCTTGGAATACTTAGTCAGTAGTTCCCCTAATTCTAGGGGGACTGTGGGCTGAACCTCCAAGTTCTCACATGGCTGTCTCCCTGTCCTCTTCAGAATTAGATGAACTATCCTCCATTGAGAGAAGCCCTCCCTCTCTCCTATCCAAGGATCTTCTGTCTATACTCTTCATAGCATTCACCGTTATATGAATTATTTCACTGATCTGATGACTTGTTTATTGGTCGCCTCTTCCCACTGGAATGGAATTTTCTTTCTTGCTTTATTCACCACTGGATTTTCAATAGTTACAGTAGGCATTTGTTAAATGAATAGGTAATAATGAAGGATAATTAGACATTCTCTGTCCTGGAAGTCAGAAAACTGGCTTTTGGGGCTGCATGGTAGCATGCTGGTACAGAAGCAAGGCCTCTGTGCTCTGTGCCTCATACATAGGCAGGCACTGCACAGATGACCTTCAAAGACTCCCCCCTGTGCCCTCCCTCCCCGCACCACTCTTAATGCTTCAAGTTCTTGAAAATCTCACATGGCCTGAGGTTCAACTTTAACAAATCCTTATACTATATTAACCTGGTTTTTCACCACAGAAATTGCATTCAATCATTGTAAGATCTAGGTTATAGTTTCATCTGATAAAGCCATTTGTTTTTGGAACATTTGGTCTTTGCAGATACACCTTTGTTCTCAGTCTAGTCTATCTGTTCCAGACATTGTCCAAACAGACAAACTGGGGTAAATATGACTACACTCCATTCATAGTACTTTGTAACTCCTCTCCCAAGAAAAGGCTTAGAAGTACAATAATAAGGTAATTTATTGTGCAAACCAGGACACTTTGGAGAGTAAAATGGGGTTCTGTTAATAATTACATCTATGAAAATAGGCCCAAATCAGGATTGTGCCAGGCAAAACTGGATGTTTGTCACTCTTTATTTTCTAAAGCCCAGATATATTTAAGGAAACAAAGAGATATATACCTGTTAATTAAATTTTCAGGATTCATAAAATAAAGATCCACCGGTATTTTGGCTTCTAACATGCATTTTATGAGCAACATTTTTAGTGTCTTCACTAAAAATGTTTACCTGTTTTCTCTATTACCTGTTTTCTCTATTTTCACAATGCCTTTTTTAAAAAGATTTTATTTATTTATTTGAGAGAGAGAGAGTGCCCGCACAAATGGGGGGGAGGGGCAGAGGGAGAGAGAGAAGCAGACCTCCTACTCAGCAGGGAGCCTGACATAGGACTGATCCCAGGACCCTGAGATCATGACCTGAGTGCAAGGCAGATGCTTAACAGACTGAGCCCCTCAGAATGCCTTTTTGATACAAGTTATAATGATCAGAGACTGGGTAGGAAACAGAATTTCTCTGGAAGGTGCTTAACTGAAGAGAAATTAATATGTGACTATGCACAAAGATCTGGGGAAGGTTTTTTTTTCTTTCACTTTATGTATGTGTGTGTGTATATATATATACACACATGCATACACACATGCACATATATATATATTGCTTTGTATATATTCACTTTATTATATAAACATATATATGTGTAGATACATGCATTTATTTAATTAATATACTTTTAAATAATACACTTCACATTTTAGAGCAATTTTAGGTTTAGAGAAAAATTGAACTGAAAATAGAGAATTCTCATCCACCTCCTCTGTCCTACACAGTTTCCCCAGTAACATTTTGCATTAGTGTGGTCCATTTGTTACAACTGATGAATCAATACTGATACATCATTATTAGTTAAAATCCAAAGTTAACATTAGGGCTCACCCTTTGTGTTTTACATTCTATGGGTCTGACAAGTACATAATGACATGTATCTACCACTACAGTATCATAAAGAATAGTTCACTGCTCTAAAAATCACCTGTGCTCCACCTATTATCCCTTCCTCTCTCCCTCCCACCTCTAGCAACCACTGATCTTTTTCTTGTCTGTATAGCTTTGTCTTTTCTGGAATGTCACGTCATTGGAATCACGGTATATGCAGCCTTTTCAGACTGGCTTCTTTCACTTAGCTAATATGTATTCAAGTTTCCTTCATGTCTTTCCATGACTTGATAGCTCATTAAAAAAAAATAACTGAATAATATTCCATTTTCTGAATGTATCACAGTTTATCCATTCACCTATAAAGGACAATTTGGGTGTTCCAATTTGGGACAATTATGAATAAAGCTGCTCCATGTGCAGGTTTTTGTGTGGACATAAGTTTTCACCTCATTTGAGTAAATATATAGGAGCACAACTGCTCAATTACACAGTAATATTATACTTAATTTTGTAAGAAACTGCCTGTCTTCTAAAATGGCTATACCATTTTTGTATTCCCATGAGCAATGAATGATGTTCCTGTTGCTCTGTAAGATGTGGGTGTTGTTGTTTGTTTTTTTAAGATTTTATTTATTTATCTGAGAGAGAGAGAGAAAGCATGAAGGGGGGAGGGTCAGAGGGAGAAGCAGACTCGCCGCTGAGTGGGGAGCCGGATGCGGGATGTGGGACTGGATCCTGGGACTCCGGGATCATGACCTGAGCCGAAGGCAGATGCTTAACCGACTGAGCCACCCAGGTGCCCAGATGTGGATGGTTTTAATGGAAGCAACGAAAGGTGTTGAGACTAGCAATAGCCAGAAGCTGTTACCTCACTCCTAGACCTGAAGTTATAGAAAGCAGCGTTGGCAGAGCCCAGGGAGAACTCAAACCATGAGAGAGGCATAATCATGAAGTCCTGGAGCAATGGCCAAGGAAGGCAGTGACAAGGCCAGGTGGAGGCAGGGCAATAAGTATCCTGATCTCTTTCTCCTCCTACCAGCTGTTCTCCTGCCAGAGCCTCCTATTAGCTGAGCCAGGTAGGAGCTGGAGAACAAGAGACTGCCTATGAGTTGGTCAGTAAAGGGCAGCCCCCAGGGTTACAGAGCAGGGCAGAGAAGAGGGGCTGATGGATCTGTAAGGGAGTGGGGTACACACAAGCATTGTGAAATTATGGTCAAGACAGTATAGTAAGCAATAATGTTATAAGCAGTGTTTTTGAGAAGTTTTTAAATGGTACATCACTATTTTTCTGTAGTGTATGTTATTGAGTCATTTCCAAAATGTTCTGAAACACAGAATCTGGAGCTGCAGTTACCAGTGGCGTGGAGAGGCAGTATATCTCTCTAGGACTTCCTGTCCTGCCTGCTCACCCTGGAGGACATTCCCCTAACCATTCCAGGCAGGTGGGTCTCCACACTACTTCAGATCTTTAGGGATGAGGGAGTCTTGTCGTTGTCTCTCAGTTATAGTGCTTAATAATACTGCCTTTGCATGATAATTTCCAGGGAAGAGTCCATTAAAACCCAGCGTCTGTTCTCTGAATCTAAACAAGTGTTACAGCCAACAGCACTGTTGGCTATTTCTCGTTAGCTTCTCTTGTGTTGAAACTGCCTTTCTTTCAATGAAGAATTTTCTTACGAATGTGGGAAAAACATCATTTTTTGTCTTTGTCTTTTAATCTTTGATATGCAGAAGTCCTCCAGAGCATAGGCATGGGGAAGGAGAGTAGGGAGTGGGGGTACTTCTCTCCCTAGTTTAGAGTTTCTCAACCTCAGCACTATTAACATTTTGAGCTGGATAATCCTTTGTTGTCAAGAGTTGTCCTGTGCATTGTAGGATGTTTAACAGCATTCCTGACCTCTACCCACTAGATACCAGCAGCATCCTCCCTAGGTATGACAATCAAAAATATCTCCAGACATTGCCAAATGCCCACCCACCTGCCCAGGTAAAATTTCCCCCAGTTGAAAACTACTGTCCTAGGGTGCCTGGGTGGCTCAGTTGGTTAAGCGACTGCCTTCAGCTCAGGTCATGATCCTGGAGTCCCGGGATCGAGTCCCACATCGGGCTCCCTGCTCAGCAGGGGGTCTGCTTCTCCCTCTGATCCTCTTCCCTCTCGTGCTCTCTCTCATTCTCTCTCTCTCAAATAAATAAATAAATAAATAATCTTTAAAAAAAAAAAAAAGAAAACTACTGTCCTAGTCTAAGGGAGACACTAGATTCTGCATGCCTTATTGCCATGGTAACTGAAGAGCAACCTCCATTACCTGACACAGACATGGTTCTGTTCTTTGTAACCAAAAGGTTTAACAAACTGGATCCCAACTTGTTATTACAAAAATGCCACCTTTTGGAAAATTCTCCTGTGGGGAAGAGATGTGTTTTCTGACCCAAAGCATCTTTCCTACTTCATTCCCCTTTTTACTCGTACTCACATAAATCCTGGTTTGATCCTAGCCCTTCTTCGCAGATCTCAGCATCCCTTGTGGCCACAACCATCAATGACAGGTAACAACTGCTATGGAATTTCCAATGGCAGTTGGAAAAGAAAATAAAAGCAGAAGTACTGATTTGTGCCCTCATCCCATCACAAGCCATCAAATACTGATCCCTCATAATTTACCATATTTACCCAACGGTCCTTGTCTATGCAGTGTTCTCATTTACATTTAGAACATAGCGGCTTTTCTCTTTTCAGCCCTTATCTTCCTTCAAGTGTCCGAGAGGGAAGAAATACTCAAACTACCCAACCTCCTTTTACATTGGAGGCAGTTTTATTTATTTATTTAATATTCTGCCTCATTCCAAAAAAGGTTTTGAGGAGAATGAAGACATTGAACGGCTTGGGTCAGTGAGAGAGCAACTGGAAACGACATTCCCCAAATCAACACTATTTTCTGAAACAATGTCAAGCCCTTACAAGGATGGGAAAATAACGAAGTCACATACCGTGAAAGTCAAGGATTCTCTCTAAGGGAATAAGTGTCCTCGAGCTACTGTCCTCCCAGTACATTTGTGAGCTTAACAGTTTGGAATGTCAACAAGAAGGGTGATTGGGGGCAGAGGCCTGCAAGAGGCTTCATGTGGCTCACTCATTGATCAATGCGAGGAGAGGAGTCAAAGCTGGAAGCTGTTTGGAAAGAGTAAGCAAACTAACCACTTTGAATCAACATGCAAGAGAGATTTATCTTCCCCAGACATGGACAAATTACAACCAAGAATCCTGAGCAAGCAGATCTCCTAAATATAATACTCTGCAGAAGAGGGGGCTGAAAATCTGTTCAATGAATGGTGAGACCCTGCGCTGTTTGTCTTTCAACCTCCCTCACTAGCCAACCTTCCAAATGTTCAGATGTTCAGTTCAGCCAGGGAGACGTAATGGGTCACTCTATTTACAATAGTCTTCAAGACCAAATCTGGGCCTGAATTTTTCTATGCTGACTCACAGTTAAAAAAAAAAAAAAAGAAGAAGAAAGAAAAGATACAGAAAGACAGGAGTGAAGGAACAGTATGTAATGCGTCCAGCTGGAGTTAGTCTCCCATGGTCTTTCAAAAGAGAAAGGGGAATTTTGGAAGCCAGCTTTTGGGCGGAAGTGCAATCCTCAGGGAAGGTTTTGACTCATCAGACCATAATAGACATCAGAAACCCTTGCCACAGGTTGCCCAGGATACCCTCAGTTATTAACATGCTTTAGAAAGATCTAAAAGTAGAGACTTACAAAATCACAGGCCCCCACTCTGCAGACTCTGCAGTCGCTTCAGCTGGGACACAGAGGCCTATGAGCAGCCTATGTTTCAGTGACCCAAGCAGCTCGGCCAGAAACAAGGCTGGAAGCAAAGGCACAACCCTGACAGACCAAAGACATGGAGAATGAGCATGTTGGTTTGGCTAGTCTAGAGCAGCATGGTGCAAGAGAAATACAATGTAAGCCACATACGAAATTTCACATTTTCTAGTAACCACATTTTTTAAAAAGTAAAAATGAAATGGGGAAAGTGAATTTTAATATTTTACTTAACCCAATATATCTAAAATATTATAACATGTCAACATATAATCAAAACAGAAATACTTAATAGTTTATATTCTTTTATGTATACTTAGTCTTGGGAATATGATGTATATCTTATGCCACATGTTGCTTACCACACATGGGGCTACTGACATGTTGGTCTAAAGAAACCACATACAAGTTCTAATCTCTCAATACCCTAAGATACCAGGATATGCCATGGTGTATCAACAGAGTAACTCCAGCAACATGACCTGGAAACAACATACAGTTACACATAGCAACAGGAGGAGAATTGGATCCCATCTCTGTGGTCAGCTAGTTGTGTGACTTGGGACAAGTCATTGCATTCCTCTTTCCTTATCTGTCAACTGAGGCAGCTATGCTAGTTGATCTCCCAAGTATACCTGAAGTCTCAGATTTCCAAGGTCTCTGGGATTGTGAAAGATATTGGTGATGATTTTAAAGATATGTTCACTATTTTTTTATCCTTGTCCCCACAAGAGATATAGCCTAATTCCCACCCCTTCAATATGGGTTGGACTTAGTGACATGCTTCTAGTGAAGAGAATATGGCAGAAGTTATAGGATGTCACTTCTGATATTAGGTTATAAAAAGATTGAGGCTTTTGTGTTGGATTCTCTCTCTCTCTCTCTGTCTCTGTCTCTCTCTCTCATTACTTGCTCTAGGGCAAGAGAGGTGCCATGCCACGAAGATATTCAGACAGCCTATGGGGTGGCTCAAGTTGCGAGGAACTGAGGCCTGCTAACAGCCAAGTGGGTGAGCTTGGAAACAGATCATGTTCCAGCCAAGCCTTGAGGTGACTGCAACCAAGAGGACAGACTGACTATGACCTCACGACAGACCAAAACCCATAACCACCCAGTTAAGCTATTCTTAGATTTCCAACCTACAAAAGCTGAGATAAAGAAAACTATGTATTGTTTTAAACTGCTAAATTTGGGGAAATTTGTTGCATAGACACAGCTAGCTAACACAAAACTCCTGGAATATGAAAGACACACCGAATGAGCTAAAAAATAGATTGACTGCCAGCAGGACAGCAAAAATCAATCCTTTCCATCCTGCATGAGCACTTCCAGGAAGTAGCAGTGGAATGCAGAACCACCTATTGTAATAAGTAACAATAACTGAGCTCTTCTGTGTACCAGGCACCGTTCCAAGCACTTTGTAGGTCTTAACTCATTTAATCCTCACAATGACTTATGAGATGGGCAGTACTAATACCTCCATTTCACAGATAAGAAACAAGCACAGAATGGTTAAGTAATTTACCCAGGATTATCCAGGTTGTAAAAGGCAAAACTATGGTCTGAACATTGATTGTTTCTACCTCTCTGCTATAATACCTCATACATGGAACTAGGTGCATTTCTCCCCCAGGCGTCGTTGACAGAGAGATGCACAGATACACAGTGAAAAGCCCTGAAATAATGACTTCCCCTCGGGAACAGGGTGTGGGTCCCAGGGCTCAACACATAGTTTGGTTATTTATGTGGCAGGGTCCTGCAGCAGCCACAGTGATAACTTCCAGGGCACTCTGAGATGGGGAGACTGACTAAGGCATTGGCCCAAATTTTCTTAAAAAAAAAAAAAAAAAAAGACCTCCTAATATTAGAAATGTCAATGTAGAAATTAGTTAAGGAGGATCCATGTCACCTGAATTTGGAGGACTTGTTATTTGGGGAATCAGACTTTCAGGTAGCAACAATGCAGAGTTGAGATGCTTTAAGGGCACAGCATGCAAGGGACAGTGAGCAGAGCTGTTCTTTTAACTGGAAATGGAAAAGGGATGTTAAACCACAGCAGGTGACCCTGAAGTTCAAGGTTAGTGAGGATTTCCTGTCAGGGAAGACTGTGAAATTTGAGCCTGTGGAGTTTCCTTCCCCAGAATTTCCCCTATAAGATTTTTAGACTATAACACCGAAAGAGGGGAGGGGCAAGCTCTACAGGAGAGGTTAGAAACATGACTTTGATGGCAGAGCTGATTTGGAGCCCTTTAACTTTGTCATATGTGAGCTTCAAACACTCAGTTAGATGACCGCCAGGTCTACCCCCCAAATTCCTCAACTGTAAAATGAGGATTTATAGCAATATCTGTATGTTATGAATGCTATTAATGATGGATACCTCAAGTTGACCTAAGTCAATTTGATCTTTCACAATTACTACTTCCTTTTTTAGTAGTGTACGTAGTTCTAATAATTAGTGGTAAGTGGGCCCATCACCCCCTAATCACCCTACCAGTTACATGTAACAAGAAAAGCAATTCTCAGAGAGAAATTTGCCCCAAGTACAGATATTTATTTGCAAGTGGGAACCAGGTGCTAGAAATTCTTGACTTCTTTGTTCTGCTAAATATTTCTACAGATCCTTACCCAGAAAATTCACTTGAAATGGATGAAAAAATATTCCAGTAGCAGAACTGAGCCTAAGTCAGGCAAGCAATCTGTCTATAGACCGCTAGAGTCAGGACCATTTCATATTCCTAAGCTGCAGATGCTATTCAAAAGTCTGCAGACTTTTGGACTCATCCACCCAGTTCATGCAAGGCAGGGAGCCCTGTGTAGTATCCCCACACAAGCCACAAATGGCTGGAACACAGTGGAGCCCCAATTCCACGAGTGAAAAACTACTTCTGATATCCAGTACATTAATTTACCAAGGTTCTGATGTTTGCCAAAAATAAAGGGAGTTCCAGGGCTTAGAGAGTTTTTGAAGTACAGAGATGTGATAGTAAATTGGATCTCAAAGTGAGTGTTTGCTGATTTTTACTGAATAAATACTGCCACCATACTGATTTTAAGTCATTAACATGATATCCCTGAATGCAGAGCTAGAAAGAGATGGATATAACCAGCTGTCATGAGCTGGTTTCAAGCCAGCTCCTGGACACCACTGAGGGTGGTCTTATGACTTGAGTTTTCCAAATGCTGACTACCCTAAGCAACATTCAATGTTAACAAATGGCTTTGTGTTTGTTATCTAATGTTGCATAAAAAATTACTACAAAACTTAGCTGCTCAAGGCAACATATATTTATTACCTGTTTCTGTGGCTCCAGAATCTTGGTATGACTTAGCTGGTATTCCTTTGCTTCAGTGTCTCTTAGAAGGCTATGATCAAGGTACTGACCTCATTCATGGTCTCACTGGAAGGCTTGACTGGGGAGGGATCCACTTCCAAGCTCAATCTAGAAGGTGTGGGCCTCAGTTTTTGCTGGCAGTTAACTAGAGGCTACCCACAGTTCCTTGCCATGTGGATTTCTCCTGCTTCATCATCACATCCAGCATGGAAGAAAAGGCAGTGAGAGAGAGGAAGTGCTAGCAAGAGAGAGAGTAAAGGAGAGACTGAAGTAATACTGTTTTGTAATCTAGTGTCAGAAGTGGTATCTCTTCACTTTTGCCATATCCCTTCTGTTGGAAGCAAGCTGGATTCAGCCCACATTAAAAAGTAGGGCTTTACACAAGGTGGAGAACACCAGTAGGTGGGAATCGCTGAGAGCTATTTTTAAAACCACTAAGTTCCTACAGTACAGATGAAAATGACCTCTCAAGCATATGTCACATTGTCCATGATGTAAGTATTTCAAATTAGATTATAAGCAATATGAACGAAGGCAACACAGTTAATTAATAAGCTCAGTAAATGTTCAACAACTCTCTTCTCTTTCTTGTCTCTATGGAATGGATACACTGGAAAGGCACAGTTATAGACTGCAACCCGTAAGAGCTCCAATTTGGCCAATTAAGTGCTGAAAACATTTGAAGCTCTTTAAAACGCTTGCCCTCTTCTTTTCACCACAGACTCACTGTTCCCTATTGCCTTACGTACAGCAGATCCACACAGTTACATTGCCAGTATGGTCCCTGCAAGATTTGCATCAGGGACCCCCTGACACTGACAACTGTAATCTGCAGATAAACCTCATCTGAACACTATTTTTAATCTCCTCCCTTCCAATAAGCCTATTTATCACTCAACAAATACCTCTCCAATGTTTCTCATGTTCAAATGAGAACTAGGCAAGCCATAAGACACACAGCTGAATAAAATATAGCCCCTGGGCCTGGCCAAATGAGCTATGTGTCACTTAATTTTTCATTTCAAACTCTGGTGTTCCAAAGATAGTCAATCTAGTGGGAGAAGTAATAGCAAAGGGCTGGGAAAATTCAGGAAACAAAGCCTCACTCATTCTGTGAACAAAGGAGTCCTCCTCTTGAAGCTATGCAGAATGACCCAGGAAGATCCTCAATGCAATGCCAGGCAACATCAATTAGAACAGTGGTTCTCAAAGCATGGTCCCAAACCACGAGCTTAACCACACGTGGGAAACTGTTAGAAATGCAAGTTCTTGGGATCCACCCCAGACCTTCTGAATCAGTAATTCTGGGGGTGGAGTCCAGCAATTTGTGTATTATCAAGCTTGCCAAGTGATTCTGATGGTTCCTCTAGTTTGAGAATCACTGCAATAGAGCATGCCAGAGCCGAAAGGCATTTGAGGGATCTTATGCTCAAATGCCTCCTATAGAGATGAGGACACTAAGGTGGCAAAAAGTGACATGACTGGTTAATTTCACCTAGCTAATGAGCAGCTGCCTCCCTCAAGCACAGGCATTCTAAGTCCTAAGATTTCAAGCAGCGCAGGGGCTGGGCTCCCTGTCAGCCCTGGGCTCCCGCCTAAACCCATTCCTTGGCTCCTAGTGTACCAAGCACCTCTGTCCAGTCATGCACGGCACGTCCTACCAGGTCTGCAGGTGTGGCCCATGTACTCAGAGGTGTGCCACTGGAAGAGTTAAACAATTACCAGCCCTTGCTGGCCTTCCTGCTCTTTAATGCCACATACCTGCCCCATTACCTGCAAAGGTGAGCTCAAACAGAGGCTGCAACCGCACACCTCCCTGGATACCTGCCAATGTTGAGGGGTCTGGGATTGGGCTATTGGGCTGCCACCCTGTCTATACAGTTAATGTTCGGACAATGAATTGAACCTTCCCAACATACCTAGAACACACGATCATGGTGAAGGGCACAGAATTCCTGGTATATCTGAAGTATAACCTTTTGAATCACCTTATGGAATGACCAGACCTCGCAAGGCACATTATATGAGTTGGGGAGCAGGTTGTAAATAAAATAACAAGAAGCAGTCTTTAACAGTGCAAAAGGTCCCTTATTGCGTGATAAGAGGGACAGATTTTTAGCTCCATCCTTCCATCTACATGGTGGCTGGGGAAAAAGAAATGAGGAGGCCCTCTAGAATTTTTCCAAGGCGACTATTTCTACAAATGGGACTAGAGAATAATAATGTAACTACAAAGCACATGTCTTTATCCGGGCTACTGGATACTTCTTAAGTTATTTTTCAATCCTCAAGTCAATTTCCAAAAGTATTTAGAAAGGACTGATCATGAGGGATAGGGGGAAGCAAAGGATGGAGAGAAGCAAGAAATGGGTTATTCGGGGTCCAGAGCTACATGTTATTTACAAGTAAATGAAGAATTTAGGTAACATCACATAGGAATGACCTCTGAATTCACAAGTACCAATTACAATGTGGAAGTCTGTTTTGAACAGTGCTTCTCAACAGGGAGCAGGAGGGAGCTCATGTTTCTGAACCTCAGAAGCATTTTTAAAATGCCATATATCCCTCCTCTGGATATAAAATAAACCTCCTGGAGCTAGGAATAGGGGGATCCATTTTCCAGGTTATTCTCATATACAGTACCACCTAGTCTCAGCATACCCCCTCAATGCCCCTCCAGCTCCAAAAAGGGTACATGTGAATACATAATTCATAGAAATTCTAAAAATCTACAACACTAGATTGTGTTTCTGAAAGAGAGGAGCCAGATCTTAATCATCTCTGAATTCTTATACCCTAGAACAAAGGTCTAAAACGAGTGACCCCCACTACGTCTAGCCTATAGACTTGCTTTATATGATGTTGTATATACAGTGCTTAACTTTAAAAAAATCAAGTTTTGAATTAGCTACTGCAGCAGATCATATTTTTCAAAGATGACTGCAACACTATCTCCTGGCCCATGTGCTTTTCTAGAATGTGACTTTGTCACTATTCCATCAAGAGGTAAAGCCTTGAAACTGGTGGGCTTGTGACTACTTTAATCAATATAGTATGGCTGAAGGGATACTGCATGACTTCTAAGACTGGGTCATAAAAGGCCATGGAGCCTTCTTCTTGTGTGGGGGGGACACTGGTACTTGAAATCCTGAGCTGCCATAGAATAAGTCCCACTATCCAGAGGCTGTCATGATGTGAGGAAGTTGGGCCACATGGGGAAGCCACATGTAGTTGCTCCAATTGGCAATCCTAGTCATTGGGTCTTCCCAACCCAAGAACTAGACATGTAAGTAAATGGGCCTTTAGAGATTCCAGCCCCCAGCCTTCCAGTCTTCCCAGGTGAGGCATCAGAAGATGGTGGAGCCAAACCACTTTGCCTGTAAATGCTAGCCCAAAGAGTCCGTGAGAATAACAAAATGGTTTTTTGTAAATGGATAAGTTTTAAGTTAATTCCTTATGCAAAAATAGTAACCAGAACAGCTTCCAACATTTATTCACAGAGCTTTCCCTTAACATTTCAGAATTTGAGAAATGGGAGGATATGATAGATGGACTCCCTGCATCCCCAAAGCAAGAAGCTAGGTAGCAGACCCAGCGGCTGGTAGATGGGAAACACTGTCAAGGGACATGTACTCTCCAGTTTTGCACAGCTGTCATCCCTGACACCACGAACTAAGGTTTGATGACATCAATTGTTAAACCCAGCCTCTTGTTTTTCTTACACAGCAGAACTGTATGCATCAAAGTGGGTAAACAGAAGACAGAGAGGGCCTCAATCTTTTATATCAGCACCTTCTTACCTGGTTCCTGTATGTGCTTTGAGTGCGCAACCCCTGCCCTAGAATACAATAGGCACATAATAAATATTTGTTGAATTTCGAAATCAACCCATCCTTCTTCTTGTGATTTTATATTTATTTCTGGATTCTTTTTTTTTTTTTTTTTTTTTAATGAGAGAGAGCACATGAGAGGGGTTAGGGTCAGAGGGAGAAGCAGACTCCCTGCCGAGCAGGGAGCCCGATGCGGGACTCAATCCAGGGACTCCAGGATCATGACCTGAGGCGAAGGCAGTCGCTTAACCAACTGAGCCACCCAGGCGCCCCAATCTGCTGATAAACATTTCACATCCCATAGGTTTTAATGGCACTTCAGATATCCTTTTCATTCCCTCCCTGCCTCCCTTCCTTCCTTTCTTCCTTCCCTCCTTCCTTTCTTCCTTCCATACTTTGGCAGCTGCATCCCTGTTTGTGTATCATACCACTGCACGCTGGCTGTCCATTCACCTCCCATTCAGAATAGAGAATAATAAAAATAATCGTTTTCAAAACAGAACAGGCTTGTTCCTTAGCAGAAGTACCATTTTTGTTCATGGAGCACCTGCCTCAGAAGACTTTAGAGAATTCCTGAAAATACAGAAAACAAGGTCCCAGCTTGCACTCAGCAACCAGACTGAGAGCATTGGGGCAGCAATCTGGACCGCAACAAGTGTTTCACGTGACTTTTGTGCACAATGCAGTTCTAGAAATAAATCCAGCCATTTCCAAGAAACTAAAAGAGAAGGTAATTTCTGCCATTAAGCTCTGGGATGGCAAAGACAGATCTGGTATGACCAGGGTGATGGGTCCAGGGGACTATATGTGGAGGTTGCACTGGGGTCCATGGTGAAAAGGAGGTGGCAAGATAATGGGAAGTTAGGTCAGGGCCTCCAATAGCACAGAGACAAAGAGATCAGCTGAGCAAAGCAGGCTTAGGCAGGACTCCTCATTGTCGGGTTTGTGAACCTGGACAGGGAGAACATTTTACCTTGTTTGTACTAATCTCTGAATGAAATGTAGCCCTTCCTTTAGCTCTATGTATAGGCAATAAACTAAAGTAGCTTTAGCAGGACCCATGACTTTATACTAAAAAAATCACAGATGTTTTTATATTGTAGAGATATCTTATAGTGCCATGTTCACTCATCACTGCTTCAAAATTATGATAGTTTTTAGGTCCCTTGCTCAATCTGGCAATTTAACAGACTATTACAGAAACACATCTATTACAGTATTGCAAATTTTAAAAAAATTGATATACAATTAGTTTCCTTTGTCATCCCAGAGATTATATTCTATGGATTTAAAACATTCCTCAGGAAAAAGTCCATGGGCTTCTCCAGACTGTCAAAGATCCATGTACCTGAAGGCCTGGACTAAAGAAACAGGCAAACTATGGAGAAGCCAGCCTGGTCCTCACAAGTCTATCAGAAAGATCCAGGCTGCCACCTTCCACCTGTGCCTCTCCCAGAGGCAGGAGGGAGCTAAGGAAGGTGACAGGGAGAGAAAGACCTTCCAGGTGCACTGAGCATCGAAGCCATTCCTCCTCAGTGCCTGTTGGTACAGACTGCAGCCTGTACCCGTGGCCACTGCTCTGCGGGTCAGAAACCATGGTACCAGGCCTAGACTGGGGCATGCGAAGCGGAGGGTCCATCTTCTCCTGGAGACCGGACCAACCGTCCAGCCTCACACCTGCGTATTTCCAGGCCTGCAACCCACCTCTTAGCCAGCCATCCTTCTTAGGCAGCATTGGAAGCACCACATTTCCACAGGCTAGAAATGAGATAGTCATACTTGCTGACAAGCAAAAGATGAGTTTCTTTATAGAGGTCCTGAGAAGGGCATGCAAACCTC